>NC_083096.1:183009910-183609910 GCF_949774975.1 Lagenorhynchus albirostris | reverse complement strand
TGTGTGAAGCTCTGCGTCTAACCCCTGGTGCAAGTAAACAAAAAGAAGAGTTAGTTCTTCTTATTGCTTCCTCCCTTCCTCCATCCACCCATCCAGCCACTCACTCGTTCATCCATCGACTTATCCACCCAGCCCTCCATCCATCCATCCATCCATCCATCCATCCACCCAACCATCTATCCATCCACCTACCTGTCCATCCATCCATCCACCCACCCATCCATCCATCCATCCATCCATCCATCCATCCATCCATCCACCCAACCATCTAACCATCCACCCACCCACCCATCCATCCATCCACCCACCCATCCATCCATCCATCCACCCACCCACCCATCCATCCATCCACCCAACCATCTATCCATCCACCTACCTATCCATCCACCTATCCATCCATCCACCCATACATCCATCCACCCATCTCATGAATTCCCACCTAGAGACCCTCTTCTGGTAACTGTAGACTTGTTATAAACAAGACAGACAATGTCTCTGTCTCCATTGAGCCTATATTGTAGTGGAAAGACCTAAAAATAAACAAGTAAACAGATAAAGTTACTTCCAGTGTGGGAAATACTGGGAGGAAACAAACACGGTGTGGGGGGGCGGGGTGACAGCCAGTTTTAGAAGAGTAGTTATGGGAGGCTCTCTGAGGTACTGAGACCAGAAAGAGCAGGACGTGGTCAGGGAAAGTGGTGGGTGGAGCCATGCATTCCTACCTCCTCAGGCCCTGGGAGGACAGAGGTCTGTGAGTGAAGGATGGAAAAGGAGGTGAGCGGAGGTCCTTGCATGGGCTTGGGGGTCACAAGATGACATGCCACAGGAAGCCTGCCAGGCCCTCAGGCCCTGTGGCCTCCGGGGGACACTGAGGTCCAGCCCCCTGCAATGAGAGCCGCTGGAAATGCTAAGGAAGGAGGGAGAGTGTGAGTGGCTCTGAGAAGATTCTGGGTGGAGAGTGGGTTGGAAGGTGCAAGTATAGAATCGAGGGTCCAAACAGGACTGTCTGGTGGTCGCCTGGGCACAAGGTGGTGATACCTGGGTGAAGGGGAGGCATGGAGGCAGACAGAGGGGCAGGTCTGTGATAGTCTGCATGGATGGGGACTGGGGGGTGTGGACCACAGCGAGGCATCAGAGGTCACAGCCAAGCTCCCGGCTGGACATTGGGGGACGCAGCTGCCATTGCCTGAAGTGGGGGCCTCAGGGCTGCGGGCGGGAAGGGCTTGGCTAAGGGGTAAACGGGCCAGGAACATGCGCCCTTTCTGTGCTGTCAGGGACCCAGAGACCTCACGTGGAGGCGTCAAGCTCTCGGTTGGAAGTGTGAGTGGGGTCACACAGGGAGATCCTGGGAGACGTGTAGCCGAGTGGAGAGGCTGTGCTCAGGATGAGGATGTCGGAGACGGTGATGCGAGGGGACAACCTGCTGGAACGGCAGCCTGGGAGAGGGGTGGGCTCTTGCTCCCGCCCTGCTGTGGTGGGTGGCACCTCAAGGGGCTGGTCCAGGGGGAGTGCGTTGAGGGGGGGGGAGGGCGGAGCAAAGCAGAAGTCTGAGAGCGCAGCAGGGATGCGGCAGGGATGCCGAGGAGTTGAAGTGGGGAAGGTAGGAGGAGGGGCTCCTGGAGGAATTCCCAGTTCAAAGCTGCCTCCACGCCCTGGGGCATAGGGTGAGCCCCCCGCTCTGGCCTGCAGGCGGCTGTCTTCTGATTCACCCAGAGGCCCCCTCCCAGGACTACTGCCCTGGGCTGTCAGATTCAGAACTTCAGGGGCAGAGTCTCTGGGCCTGTGACTGTCGTGGCCTCACTGGTGTGGCCTGGGGAAGGGGAGATGCTTTGACAGGAACTTTGTATTGAGTTCTAAACAACTGACCCAACTCAGGGCGTTTCTGCTTCTCCCTGGGCAGTGAGGGACAGGAAAGTGGGTCGGGGGTGGTCCTAACTTTTTCATGACTGGGGGGCAGGGGAGAAAAAGGGAGGGGATGCTGTTCCTGAATCTTCCTGGGACTGGGCCACCTAGTCCCCCCTCCCCTCCCAAAAAAGGACGGGGCTGGGGAGGGAGCCGCATGCAACTTCTCCCAACTACACAGTATTTTCACTCAGGATCTGCCTCTATGTGGAGATAATTATGTTATTGAGTAAAAATTTCCCCCAATAAAAGTAACGAATTTGCCCTACTGAGAATTTTATAGGGGACATGCGCTAAAGGCAACATTCTAAGTGGTTGTCAGGGGGGAAAATATAAAACCTGTAGTTAGGTGTCCAAGTCTATTTCAAAATGCCAAATCAGACTCATTATTCCTGAAGATTTCTAGCATCCAATTCAGACGGGCTGGGCCAGCAGAGACGGCCCATCCGGTGTGAAATGAATCTCGCCTTCTTATCTCCGGGGAATTGGCTTCGACAATGAAACCTCCGAGAAGTGATAAATATGTCCATTGATCTTTTAGCTCACGTGCTTTCCAGGTGATTGTCTTTTCAGATAATGTAAATTCCTCCTCTTCCCTCTTTGTGGCCCTGTAGGGCCAGGGGTGAGATGGGACTGCCCACAGAAGGATGCCGAGAAGCGGGTTCTCCCCAGGTCACCAGCACATCCCAGATCATCCTAGGTGCTCCGTCAAGCTTCCTCACCTGGTGAAGATCATCTCTGCCCCTTGGCTGGGGACTCAGCAAAGGTGGGAAGTCCGCTGCAAGTCCCTGGCCCAGAGCCTGACCCACGGGGCGCTGACCTGGCAAGGGAGTGAGAGCCATGCCTTGTCCCCCCATGAGCTGGGCCCCCAGAACCAATACTGGAGGCATTTCTCCCCTGCTTATGTTTTCCCTGCCTAACGGCCCAGGGGAATGTAAAGGAGGAAAAGGCAACACACACGTCAAGCCATTTCATTCTCCATCTTTTCTGATAAATCTTTTTGCTTGGGGCTTCATTTTTGAATTAGTGTCTTCTGGAAATTAAAAAAAATCAGGCTTCTGACACAAACGGTCATAAATAAGTCATTACAGTTTTGCCATTATTCCGGCTGCCACTGAAGTTTATGTCTCAGCGACGGGTGGCGGAGGAGGGACTAGTGGGTGGAGAGGTGGGGGGAGGGGAGGGGAGACTCAGTCAGGGTCTAGCCGGGGCAAAAGCTGGCCCCTGCTCCGGCCCCATCCCTGCCACCTGCTGCATCCCAGAAAGAAGCCTTTCCCATGGTTTATGCGCTCCACCCAGACTTTCCTGCAAGGTGTCTGCATCCGGGCCTGTGGGTGACAAGTTTGGGGTGGATGTCTTATAATGGAGTCTGAGGTTTGTTCTAGCCAGGTGTGGTAGGACACACGTCAGGAAGGAAAAAGTTTATACTCACAGATCCAGAAACAGGAGGTGTGCCACAGAGGGCTACCTGGAGAAGCACCAGGGCCAGCCAGGGGGCAGGGGGCAGGGGGCAGGGGGCAGCGGCAGGGTGGGGAACATGGGCAGAATCCTCTACTGTGGTTTTTGCAAAAAGGAATGGGTGACGCAGGGTAAAAAGACACAAGACTGCCTAGGTTTGTTTGTTTTTTCCATTATAGTTTATTACAAGATATTAAATATAGTTCCCTGTGCTATACAGTAGGACCTTGTTGTTTATCTATTTTATGTATAGTAGTTTGTATTTGCTAATCCCAAATTCCTCATTTATCCTCCCTTCCTTTCCCCTTTGGTAACCGTAAGTTTGTTTTCTATGTCTTGAGTCTGTTTCTGTTTTGTAGGTAAGTTCATTTGTGTCATATTTTAGATTCCACATATAAGTGATATCAGATGGTATTTGTCTTTCTCTGTCTGACTTCCTTCACTTAGTATGACAATCTCTAGGTCCATCCATGTTGCTGCAAATGGCATGATTTCATTCTTTGTTATGGCTGAGTAGTATTCCATTGTGTATGTGTACCACACCTTCTTTATCCATTTCTCTGTCAGTGGACACTTAGGTTGCAAAAGCTGAACTCCTCCAACCTTCCACTTTCTCTCTCTTGGTAAAAGACAAGCCAGAAACCTCTGAGTCATCCTTCACTCCTCGTTCTTTCATACCCTCCACCCGACTGATGAGCAAATCCTGTCTGCTCGAGTTTCACAACGTTACTAAAACCTGACCACCTCATCCCAACTCCACTGCACCCATGCTGCTCCGAGCTGAGGACTGGCCAGTTTGAATCATTTCAGTGGGCTCTGGGGCATCGGGGCTGCCCCTAATTGTCTGTATCTGGCCCTGGGTGATTGGGGCAGGGGAAAGTGGTCCTGAGTGTGAGCTGATGGATGAATGTGGGCTCTGGACTGGTCAGTCTGTGTATGAAAGGAGCACAAGTCCATTTACCATCATTTCTAGGGATTGGCTGGCCCTGGGAGGGGCTCTCCAGGGTCAGCAAGGTACCAGATGTCAGAACCTCAGAAATACAGAAAATAAAAAGCTTGGGTAATACGGGGTGGGAGGTGGGCACCTTGGGGCTGAGGGAATGGAATATCACAGTCCTCTTTTCATGGAGCATTTATTTAGACCAGGGTCTTTGATACATTAACTCACTTGTTTTGTGCTATGACTCTAAGAGGAGGGTAATATTATACCCACTTCACAGATGAAGAAACTGGGGCTCAGAAAGGTTTACTGAGCTGTCTGAACTCATGTAGCTACTAAGTGGTCCCTTGGGGTCTGTGCCAGGTTCCCCCCCACGAATGACTCCCCAGCCCGGGACCTTCCCCAGAGCCCCTCCTGCTCTGCATGTCTGTCTTCCCCTTTGGTGAGCCCTGGATCCTGGATGGAAACCCAGCCTCCCGCCTCCAGCTCAGGCCCGTCCCCGTCCCACCAGGGACTAAACTACACTAAAGTGATTGATTGATTGATTCATTCATCCCACTAGTGAGCACTGAGTGGCTCCCAAGTGCCAGGCGCAGACCGCAGCCCGGCCAGGGAAGCGGAGCTGACCGTTTGCAGAAGAAATAGAATCTCGCGCCGCTGGTGCCAGTGGGGTGCCCGGGCTGGGAGAAGCATGAGCTGAGGCCTCCCCAGAAACACACAGGTGACTCATGGTTACGTAGCTGTGCACTCCTGCGTGGGAGGAGGGAGGGCCGGCTGTTCCCACGAAGGGATGCGAACGTCTTCCCCGCTCGCTTGGTCTCTGAACTGCAGTCTTGCAGGAATTGATCAGCTGCGTCTGGACACAAGGTGCAAACTGGCCCGAGGCACACCTGCAGCTGGGCAGGCCGCCCAGCCTGCTGACGAATGCCTAGTCTCCTCCCGTTCATCGCCTGGCACCCAGCGCGCTGTCTCCCGTGTTTATTCCAGCCCTCGGTGGCGCTCTGGATGCCGTTGTAGTGTGAGCGGCCGTGACGACCTGCCTCGGTCACGCAGACACAGGGTGGTTTGCGCTGTCAGCCGCCAGCCCTGAGCTGGAGGCCCAGCCCTGTCCTGGACCAGGTCCCTGCTGGATATTGCAACCCTGTTCATGGAGGAATGAGGGAGTGATGGGGCGGGGGGCAGGTGGTGACCCAGGGACCACGGAGGCGTGGGTCCAGTTCCACTTGCAGCTGTCCAAAGTGATGTGGATGGAGACTGGCCTCTCTTCTTCGATTAAATCATTGCTTTTAGAAGAAGTACAGCTTTTCCTCTTGAGGCCTTTTGGGAACTCAGCTGCATCGGGCCTTGCGAGAGGTGATGTTTCTCAGACCCCACACATGCATTTGTGTTCCTGAATGTGTCCTCTTGTCTGTCCCTCTAGTGTCAAGTCTCAGGACCCAGAGGAGAACACCTCACTGAAAATCAGTGTCCTAATGGCATCTTCTGCCGTGGAAACTTCCAGTTGCCCTTTGAAGCTCATGCGCCAGGTTGGCCAGGGAGGATGGAGGGGAACGATGGTGCACCGTCCTTGCGGTCCCAGAGCCAGAGCTGAGGCTGGGGCCTCCTCCTCGCTTCCCTTAAGACACCACCTCACTAAGGTGACACCAGGAAGGGACAGGGGCTCAGGAGGGGTCGCAGTGGCTGCTGGGGGCTGTGGGGACCACTGAGGCTGCCATGGGTCATGGAAGCAGCATCTCAGCCCCAGTGGGCCTCCACTGACCTCAGGAGGGTCGCCAGCGCCAGACAGGTGGGAGCCAACTCCCCGTCCTCCTGGTGCTGAGTGAGCAGAGGAAGCCCGCGTAGCCCTCACCCCCGCCTTAGTGTAGGCTTCCAGCTGCCATGCCAGACGGACAGCCAGCCAGCCAGCCAGAGGCGGGAGGTGGGCCAGGCTCTCAGGACACCAGCCTTCCTCTAGTTGGTCTCCTCTGCTCCAGATGTTCTCTCCGCCCTTCCTCCCAGGGCCTTGCTGCTCCTTGCCCCAGAACCTTCTGGAAGCAAGCCCACTCCCACCCCCAGGGCTCTCCCAGTCCCTCCTCTTCTATGGCATTTCCACCCTGACCTGTAAGTGCTGACAGAGTCCCCATTTCTGTTGCTAGTTGGGGCATCTCAGGGGCCTGGACTCTCTCTCCGGCTGTCACTCCTTTTAGACCTCGACCCAGGCTGGCCCCCCACCGTGTGCTTGGTAAATAGTCGGGTGATGGGTGAATGAGGGAGTCCTAGGTCCCTGGGTGCCATGTTCAGGCTCTAAGGGGCTGGCTGAACCCAGATGTTCCATCAGAAGCATGAACACATGCAGGGAGTTCCAGGGGTCTGGAGGCTGGTCAGTCACAGGGACAGTGCAGGTGGGGGTCGCTGAGGGGGCCATGGCCACTCGGGTCAGCTGGAGGGGCTTCCTGGAGGCCGCGTGTCTCCCCTGGGGCTGAGGTCTGCGGGTAAGAGGCCAGGCTCCTCCACCCTGAACTTGTGTCGTGCCCCCCGGTTCCGTCTGCACGTCCCGCCACTTGCCTGAAACAGCCCAGGTGCAGATGAGTGGACAAAGGGGACAGTCCAGGAGGTCTGGCTGGGCTGTGACAAGTGGTGTCCCGACACGGGCTTCTGCTCTGCACGAGGTGACTGACATGGCCCCGTTTCTCTTGGAATAAGAGCCACAGTTCTCAGGCAGGCGCCCAAGGCCCTGTAGGGTTCCCTGTAAGAAGTTGCCACAAATGTAGCAGGTTAAAACCACACAAATTTATTAGTTTAGAGTTCTGGAGGTCAGGAGTCCTAAAATCAAGGTCCTGGCAGGGTTGGTTCCTTCTAGAAACCCCGGGGGAGAGTCGTTTCTTGTCTTTCCCAGTTTCCTGGGTTGGTGGCCCCTCCTCCATCTTCCAATCTCTCCCCTCCTCCAACGTCTACATCTGACTCCAATGCCCCTGCCTCCCTCCTGCCAGGACCCTTGTGATGACGATTAGACCACCTGGGTAACCCAGCAGAATCTCCCCATCCCACGACCCTTAACTTAATCACATCTGCCAAACCCCTCTCACCATGGAAGGAACAGAGTCACAGTCTCCAGGGATTAGGGCGTGGCTGTCTGAGGGGCCATTGGTCAGCTGGCCCCAGCCCCCTTCCCCGTGACCCCTCTGCCCCCCCACATTGTTCCTCCCTTCTTTCTGCTTCACATTGACCTGCTTGCTGTTACTTGAGTGTGTTGGGCTGCTCCTGCCCCAGGGCCTTTGCACACACCATTCACTCTGCCCAGGGAGGGTGCTCTTTCCGCAGCTGTCCACACGGGCTGCTCCTACTGCCTTCAGGTCTCCATTCAAATGCCCCTCGTTAGCTCCCCCACCCCCTCGACTGCCCTCGGGTCCTCTCCCCCGCGTCACCTCTTACTTTGTGTTTCGCATCATTTAAGTCTTTGTGCTGTCCAGCACGATGGCCACTGGCCACGTGTGGCTGTTTACATATAAATGAATTAAACTTAAATAAAATAAACAATTCCTGTTCCTAGTTACACTGGCTGCATTTCAAGTGCTCAGCACCCAGACATGCAGTGCAGATATAGAGCATTTCCGTTGTTGCAGGAAGTTCTCTTGGACAGGGCTGCCCTGTCCGGTCCATGCACACAGACGGTACATCACGTACGCATAACCTCAGCTAGAGCGTGAGCCGCCTGCGAGGATAGAATTGCTGTCTCGTTTGTCCTTGGCTGCGTTCTTGGCTTCTAGGACAGCACCTCGCACCAGAAGCTCAGAGGCGGTTGTTGAAATGATGACCCTGTCACCAGAGCTCTATCTGCATTGAAGACCGTGTCCCTGTGGGGCTGACTATCCCCCACGGGGCCCCATCAGCAAGGCCGCCAGCCCCACTGCCCCATTTATGCAGCCTCCCCAGCACTCCCTGTGGCGCTCGGTGACTGCACTTTCCTGCTCATGGGAGTTAGGTGTGGCCGTGGGACTTCCAGCCAGTGAGTGGAGGTGACTTGACCGCTCCAGGTGGAAGCTTGAAGAGCCAGTGTGTGATTTGTCTGCCTCTGCTTCCCTTGGCCACAGGGACCCGCAGCACCCCAGGCAGTGGTTGTTCTATCGGCAGAGCAGGGCCCCCACTTGAAAGCCCTGAGACACGGGGGTTGTTTTTCGCACAGCGTGACCTAGCTCACCCTGACCGATGCAAGTGCCTGTCCTGTGCCAGGCTCTGGGAGACTCCATGTGCTGCAAGGTGATTTCTCTTGTTACCAGACCCATTGTAAGTGAATAAACAGAGGCTGGTGGGGACTCAAGGACAGCCCAAGGTCAGTCCACACGTGCATCCTCATACTGGGGCTTGGTGCCTCCTGCCTCAGCCCTACCATTGCTTCTCCACCCTGGTTGCCTTTCTGTCCTGCCAGACAATGAGGTTCGAATGGGAGCGGATTTGGGGGTGTCCAGGTCAAATCATTCTTATATTCTGGGGCTCAGCACAGTGTTGGGCCCGCCAACATGGGGTCACTGTTGGAAGGAAGTGAATTTGCGGTTAGATTGTGAAGACAGTTGGAAGCAGGTGCAAGGGAAGGAAAAACTTCTTTTTTGCCTCTAAACATCATAGGTGCATTGACTGGTACCCTGCACACTGGACGGAGGAAAGACCGATTAACAAGAGAAAAACAAAAAAAGGTTGCTAACACATGCATCGTGGAGAACTCAGAGATGAGTAACTCAAAGGGGTGGTTAGAACTCGGGCTTACATAACATTTAACAAGAGAAAAACAGATTCCTAGGGAAGTGACAAGACAAAGGAACTAGTCTTTGAGTTTCTAAGGCAGCAAGTGGTGGGAGGGCAAATACCTGGGGGACCTAGTGGGAGACAAGGGCCAGCGAGTGAGGTTTGTGATGTGGATTCCTCTAGGCTGATCGGGGCCCAGCGTGGACTCCAGTGATTAACTTCTGTCCTTCCTGACTGGGGGGAGAGGGACACCTTCACAAATCTGTGTCCTGTTTTAGGTAAATGGGGAGAGGAAAAAGGGCTTTTCTTGTATCTGCCTCTTCTCAGTTGCTTTCAGCTCAAAATAATTCCTATGCCAAAGTAGCCTCTGTTGGGGTGTCCTATTCTGCTCCCCTTCACAGGTTAGGGGAGACTGTAGCATCTGCTGTGGGGTTCAGCCTGGGAGCAGAGACTCCCTGTGCCCTTTGCAGAAGGTAATGTGGCAGACGTGGCCCACAGCTGTCGAGGCTGCAGAGTGGCCGGGGACGCTGTGCGTGACCGGCGTGGCGTCTATCTCCCTGGCACGCACACTCTGGCTCTTCCCTACTGATCCGTTTCCACCAGGTTCACATTTAGTCTGAGGGCTGCTGCCTCGGCTTGTTTTACACGTGCAGGCTTTGCTGGGCTTCTCGTGTTCCAGTAACTCTTACCTGACCTTTCTCTCTCTCCTTCCCTTTTGCAAACTAGCTCAGCGTCACAATTCAAGACCTGTGAACACGGGTTCCATCCTGCGCCCGGTACCTTTCTCCCAGCCTTCTTTTGGAAGGAGTGGCTGATCCGCTTAGAACTTAAACGTTCTCCCGTACATTGGTGCTTAGCCCATCAGCATAAATGCCCAGCGAGGAAGCGTGGGTTTCCCTCCACATCGGCACCGGGCTCGACTCCCAAGCGCTGGGGTGCGGTGCACTAGCATGTTATGGGGGGATGTGCAGGCTTGGCTCTTCTAGGTTCGCTGAGCCGGTGTATGCCCTGCTTCCTTCTCCAGAGCTGGAAATATTCTGCACATGCATCTGAGGTCTTCTCCGGTGTGGACTGGCCTGAGGGATCCCCCTAGCCCGTGGGGGCCTCTGAGCACAAGCAGAGAGCTCATGGCCTTTGAGGTGTCCCCTGAGGCCGGCCAAGGCTCAGGCCCAGCCCTCCCTCCTGCAGGATGGGGTCTCACTCAAGCCGTGTGGAGGAGTCCCTCCCCCCCGGGGAGGGTGGTGAGCTTCGATTTCCCTTGTGCTGGCAACTCCCCAAGACTTCTCTGAAGTTCTGATCAAAGGATTTCACTCCCTCCAAACTGCACAGACACATACACAGTAACCAAGTCTGCAAAGATTTTAGGGGCTTTGTGGAACCCCCAAGGTTCATCCAGCAACCTCTTGCTCTGAATTAAGATTCCCTAATCTAGAGGAATTTTACCTGAGCACTGGGGCCCCCTGCCTGCTGTTACTTCCCGTTGGTGCATCCCAAACACGTGTGTGTGCATGCGTGCGTGAGGCTGTTGCCGACCAGGGCTCTTGGCCTCCTTAATCGATAGAAATTGATCAGAGGCCAGACAGGAAATTCAGGCAAGGCTTTACGGGGGCTCCTGCTGCGGCAGGGGGGAGCGAGAACAAGCAACAGGTCCCCTTGCTGCTCCCCGAGGGGGGCAAGCTGTTTACTCATATGGTGTGAGGGGAGGGGTGTGTCCATGGGTCGGGTGGTTGGTGGGGGTTAGGTGGTCTGCCCACCCCTTCGGTGGTGTTGAGTGCAGGGTACCATGCGCAGTGCCCTGCTTTTGCTCCCAACACAATTTTTTGCTCCCCCTCTTCAGAAGTGGCAGCTGGGCTTTTGGTCTCTTTGCATCTTGCTGTCCATAACTTGCCCCAGCTGCCCATGTACGCAGTTATTTTTAGTCCCTTATAGTGTCTTTGTATTTTGTTGCTGGAGGAGACGTTTGTCCAGGTGCAGGCACTGCAGCAAAGGGTCCCAGGCCTCAGGTCCCAACCTGCCTCTTGGCCACTCTCACCCCCGAGGTGGAGGGACCAGGTGGAAAGGCCCAGAGGGCTGGACGGCTGCCGACCAGAATACCTGCTGGGCTGCGTCCTGTGAGGAGGACGGCTCCACCCCGGCTCTACTCTTCCCTCCTCTGCTCGTTGTTCAGGTGGAGATGCTCAAGACGTTTGATGGAGCTGTTGGGAGCTGTGAAGAAGGCTGGACGCCTGCCGCGCCCCGAGCACGGCCCCACCCTCGGGCGACTCTGACGCAGAACCAGGCCTGGAGGACAGGCGTCCCCTACAGAGGGTGGGCAGTGGCCGGGGCTGTGGGAGCCTGACCTGGGGACATGGCAGTCCCATCCCCACGGTCCTCTCTCCCTCCCGGATCCCTGCGAGATGATGCTGTCACGTGGCAGCTCAGGCCTGACCTGCAGTCTCCGCTTCTGCCTGGGGCTTCGAGGGCCTCCAGCTATGTGACAAAGAGCAAAGAGAAGGCAGAAGGGGGCCAGAGACAGGGCACCTGGCAAGTGGACACGTCCCCTGTGGAGGCAGCAAATCTCTCTTCAGTCTCACCCTGAGACCCGGCTACCGGGGGGGCTGGGGTCTCATGATTTATCCTTCCCGCCAGGAGGAGGGTAGGATGGAAACTGCTGTTGGAGCTGATGGCCAGGAGCAAGCAGCACCCGCATCCCTGGATGAGGACAGAGGGACCAAGGCTGGACATGTTCCCGGCCCTGCGAGCCCAGCATGGATGCTATCCACATCCCCGGATGAGGGCAGGGGGACCACGGCTGGACATGTCCCTGGCCCTGCGAGCCCAGCATGGATGCTATCCACATCCCCGGATGAGGGCAGAGGGACCAAGTCTGGACATGTCCCCGGCCCTGCGAGCCCAGCATGGATGCTATACTGGCCTGCAGCGGAGGTGATGTCCTCGACACGGGAGGGGTGCAGAAGAGCCAGGGGGCCTGGGGAACAGGAGACTGCCTGGCCATAGGGCTTTTGGGCAGAGACTGGACTTGTGCGACCCTTTGTGTGCGTGGTTGGCCGGGATTGGAAGGGCCTGCAGGAGTCTGGGCGGCCCTGAGCCAAGGGCATGTCCCCTGACACTGGCTCCACCACTCACCCGCCTGGGCGTCAGGCTTGTTTCGTCACCCCCTCTGAGTCACCTGTAAACGCGGTCGGTACCTGGGCCCCCCTTGAAGGGTGGGCATGCCACAGAAGCAGACAGGTGATCACAGTGCAGCTCCGGCATGGGTGTAGATTCGGAAACACAGCAGCTACTGCTTCCGTGATTGCTGGTGGAATCGGGCTATTGGAGGTTCCCACGGGAACTGGGCGAACCTGGAATGCTTAGCCCAGAAGTAGACTCTTTCTTTCTGACCGCTCAGAACTTCCTGGGTGGAGTGGGCTGACGTGGGTCTCCCCAGAGTCTGGCTGGCCTCAGAACAGGGATGCCCGCAGAAGCATCCAAGTTCAGGTGTGGACAGCAAGATGGATGGGCTTCCAAGCCTCCTCGTGGAGGTGGGAAGATGAGAAGCCACCCGCTGCGTCCTCCTTCCTGTGTCTCTGCCCTCCTCCAGGAAGCCATGCTCTCCTCTGCGCAGTGCCCGATGCTTTCCCCTGCTGCCCCGTGGGCTCTGCTGAGCGGCTGCAAGCATGGGGCCTTGGGAGTTGCTGGGCTGCTGGGTCATTCACAAGGAGGGAGGGCCCTTCTCTGCAGTCTCTTCCTCAACGGCAGAGCCTACCAGAACCCCGGGCTCTCTGTCATCAGGGCTGCTGTCCTGTCCCCACCCTGGGGGAATGGGGAAGTGATGTGGGCCAGGAGTATTTACTTGGGTCAAAGAGAAACACACGCACAGGTTGCCCTTGATGGAAGCCAAATGCCGACTTGGAGATGGACGCGGATAAAGCTTTGGAGGAGGAAGCGGTCCGGGGCCGAAAAGGGATCCAGAGTAAAAGTCACTTGTGAAGTCCACGCGTCAGAGAGGGTCTGCAGAGGCGAGGCTGGTGTCCGTCCTGCAGGGACACTTGGAAGAAGAGAGAAAGGGGGCGTCAGCTGAGTGCCGAGCCCTCCTCACTGTCACCGGGGCTAGTGTGTCCCCTCCCGGGCTAGCAGCCGCCTTGACATTTGTTCTCCCCCCACGCCGCGTCACTCGGCTCGTCCCAGACAGAGGCCGGAGCATGCGCACGGCTGTTTCAACGTCTCAACCTTGTCTCTGCCTCGGGCTGAAGCCCCATCTCTGGGGAAGAAGAGGATGAAAGTGGCTTTTCCTGGGCCCCTCTCCCTTGTCACCGAGGCCTGGTGCATGGACAACCTCGGCTACGTGGAGGAAGTAGCACCCGCTTCCCTGCAGGAACAACGTGAGGTTTCTGGCAACCTTCTGTGCTTGAGACGTGGTCCTGTCTCCCCACCAAGGGGACGGCGCTGGAGAAGAGATGGCAGCTCAAGGGAAGCTGGGGTAGGTTTTCCTTTCCAGACTTGGTGTCTGCCTGGAGGAGTGGATGTCGGAGAGGATACAGAAGCTGGTTAAAGGCCATTGAAAAACTGGGTTGAAAAAGGGACCCCAAACATGGGGCCTGCTCCCTGCCATGGCCCACAGGTCGTGCAGGAAGTGGGGATGGAAAGGATGCTTCCTGCAGACCCGTGACCTTGAGCTGTGGGGCTGTGGGCAGGAGAGGCAGGTGCAGCCCCTCCACCAGGCCGCCTGCTCTCCTGGGAAGTTCACACCAGTAGATGGGTGCCCGCGGTGATGCCACCACTGCCCCCTGTCTCCACTGCACAGCCGCAGCCTGGGCCCCACCAGACAGGGCCAGTTCAGAGGGCCGTGCCTTGTTGTCAGGCTTTCTCGCCCCCGTGGGCTTGTTTGAAAGGTCCATCTCTAAGGACTACAAGCATAGTCCAGCTCTCACTGCCACCTCCTTGGCCTCGGCTGGGAAGGCTCCAAGAGAACTGTGTCCACGTTTACGCCTCACTTTTTAGCAAAGACCTTGGAGATGTCACAGTCCTTCTGGGGCCCTGGCTTCCAGGCCTGCAGAGGTGGCCTGGATAGGGTGGCCTCTTTAGAGCATCCCTATCATTGGGGCCATGCCCCTCCCTCCACAGGACATGGGGCTCTGCTTCCCCCCCGAGAGGTTTGGAGCTCAGGCCCAGAGACACCCTTAGGGAACCAAAGCTGGTTCTTTTCTTTGAATGTCCTCAAAACCAGCCAGATTCTCCCCCACCAAAAGAACAAAGACCTCTGGCAGAGTCAGGGCACTCGGGCCCTTGGCGGGGGAGGGTCACCCAGCAGCGTCTGTGAACCTCTAGGTTCCAGAGTGTGTGGTCCTGCGTGGTGGCCAGTAGACACGTGTAGCCATGTGAATCTAAAATTAGATTAATGAAGTTAAGTTAAAAGCTAACTTATGGCCGCACTAGTCACGTATCAGATGAGCAGTGGCCATATCATAGAACATGCTTATCAACCCAGAAAGTTCTATTGGACAGCACTGCCACCCCGAATCTCACCTCCTCTCCTGATTGACAACCTCCCAGCCAAGGCCCGGCCAGGGCTGTTGTCCTTTCGTGGCCAAGTTAAGATTCAGAGATGCCTCGAGGACTTGTGACACTGTCTCCTGTCCCTGCGTGTCCCAAGGGGCCTGTGTGTCAGAGCCAGCCTGGACGAGGGGCAGCAGAAGTGTCCCTCAGGCCTCTGAAGCTGTCGGGCCATTTCCTCTCGATAAACTGAGGTGGGGGTCAGCTGCTGGCTCCCTTCTGAAAGTCCCCCTCCAAGAGGCCTCCTGGTGGCCCCTCTCTCGGCCCTTCTGGGTCAGCTGCAGGAGGAGGTGGGAAGCTGCCTCTCTGGTGGGGGTCTCAGAGCTGGTGGTCCGCCCGAGGTCAGAGTTGGTCGGACACACCAGCCACCAGGAGCATCATGCCCATGGTCACTGATTCATTGAGGGGACATTTGCAGTGGGCTGTCTGTGTCCCCCTGGCACGGGCATGTTGGAGAGGGAGTTAAACTCACAGACCCCTGTGAGTCTGGGGGTGTGACACCCCTGGCGGTGTCTAAATCCCAACACTCGGATGACGGATGGCTGTGGAGACAAGCTCTTCACCTGTGAGCATCTCCTGCTACTAGGAAGCTGTGGGTTTGCAGTGTGGCCACACAGGAGATGGCCTTCTCTGTGTTGGGAATCCACCTCAGAACTGATGAGGCTGCTCTTGTTTGGATCCAGTGACAGAGGACGGGCCTGGGTGGCATGGTATTCGGGGTGGCAGCCAGGAGCTGGGAAGCGAGCAGTCCCATCATGTGAAGCTGAAGCCCCTTGGGAGGTGTGGGGAAAGGGTGGGCTTTCCCTCCCACCGCCCTGGCTCACCTCCCTCTCCCTGCTTCACTCTGAGTCCCTTGTCCTGCCTTTAGAATGGGGTAATGACAATGACCTTCCTTGGTTGTTGTGGGAATTACACAAATTAACAGAAAGCAGCCCAAGCCTGGGAGAGAGGGTAGAGGTTAGAGCTCCATGTCTGGGATGCCTGCCTCATGTTCTGACTCTGCTGCATTGCATGGCCTGGGTGACCTCAGGAAAGTCGCCAAGTCTCTCAGGCCCAAGAAAACCTTTCTACTCCAGGGGATTATGGAGCACTGAATGAGATAATGCAGTAAGACATTTACCACCGTGTCAGGAGGGTATTCCGTTCCCAAGTGGAAAGAGCTTCCACATCACAGTAATTCCTTCCCGAGTTCTTTATTTTTTTTTTATATACCATCATTCAGTTTATTTTAATGTTATTTGAACAGTACTTTATTGAGGCAGAATCTACATACTGTAAAATGCACAATTCTAAGTGAACAGTTAGTTGAATTTGATAATTGTAACTTACCCAGATCAAGACACAGAAGATTTTCTTCGCCCTAGAAAGATCCCTCCTGCTCCTTTATAGTCAGCCCCCCTCGCGCCCTCTGTAGGATCTGACTCCCATCACCATGGATTCCCCTTGTTTGTTCTTGAACGTCACATAAATGGAATCACATAAACGTCACATAAATGAAACGTCACATAAATGTGCTATGTTGTGGGCTTCCTTCATTCCACAGAATGGTTTTGAGGTTCATCCAAGTTGCTGTATGTATCAGAAATTCTTTCTTTCTTTTTTTCCTGAGTTGAATTCCACTGAATGGATATACTGTGGTTTTCTTATTTATTCTCTTGTTGATGGGCATCATTTGGGTTTTTACAATTTTTTCGCTGTTGTGAATCTAGATGCTATGAATATACATTCTTGTACAAGTCTTTGGGTGGACCTACGTGTTCCTGGGTCTTGGGTATGTACCTAGGAGTAGGACCGCTAGGTCTTAAGGTAAATGCACATTGAGTCATACAAGAAACCACCAAAGAGTTTTCTTAAGTTGTCTGACTGAAACGGAACAGGACCATATGGGGCCTTCCTAGGACAGAAGCCCCCATGTCCTCCACCTGCTTCTTGTCTGTAAAAAAACTTTAGCTGAAGAATAAGTTTAATCAGAGAAGTGAGAAAATGAGACAGAAACAGAAACAAAGGAAAACAGTTGAACAGGACAAAATAATAAGAGCTTAGTCATTAAACAAAGCCAAGGACCTTTAGTTCCTCCTTAAGGGCTATAGACAATATTCTGAGTCATAACCTTTGAGCTGTTTTGTAGATAATGAAACCCCTACCAGGTGGAAGAAGTTAACTACATCATGACCAGACTGTAGCTGTGACATAAGCTACCACAATTCTGAGAACTGGCCTCAAAGAAATGGGAAAAAAAAACAACCCTGGAGTTGAAGATTAACTGTACTTAAAACAATCAAGATGATACTGATCAGAACACTGCATGACCAATTTCAAGATGACCGTCAGAGCTGACTGTGCTGTTCTGCATGTAGCTCCCTCCCCCCACCTGTGCACCCCTGAAGCTCCCCTTTAAAATCTCCTGCCCCCTGATCAACAAGGGGGAATTATTCTTTGGGACATGAGTCCACCTTCTCCCCAGGACTGCTGGCTTCCTCAGTAAAGCTATCTTTCCTTTTACCCAACACTTGTCTCTCAGTATGGGATTCTTGAGTGATGAGAAGCTGAACCCGAGTCTGGTAACATGACCACTCTACACACCCACAGTGACAGGTAAGTGTCCAGCTGTTGCACAGCCTCAGTCCCAGTTGGGGCTAACATGCTGGTGATTCTGGCCATTCTGGCGGGTGTGCAGGGTTCTCATCATGATTGTAGTTTGTGTTGCCCAAGTGGCTAGTGATGTGGAGTGATTTTTCCTGTGCTTCTTGTACTTGTGGGTATTTTGCTTGTTCCAGTCTCTTGCACATTTGGGGGGATCATCTCTGTTTTTATTATGGATTTGTGGGAGTCCTTTGCAAACCCTGGGTATGAGTTCTTCCTCTGACATGTGTATTGAAAGTATTTTCTCTCGGTCTGTGGCCCATATTTCCATCTTCTTAGTAGAGTCATTTGATGAATGGGAGGCTTAAATTTAGAAAAAAATCGGAGTTATTATGTTTTGGTAATGGATAGTGTAATGTTGTGTCCTAAGAGATCTTTGTGTACCCCAAGACCTTAAAGATCCTCTCCTACACTTTCTCCTGAAGCTTCATAACTTGGGCTTTCAAATTTAAATTTATGATCCATCTCAAATTAATTTTTGCATGTGGTGTAAGGTAGGGGTCAACGGTTTTTTATTTTCATGTGGCTATCCAGTTATTTTGGTACCATTTATTGAAAACATTTTACTTTATCCATTGAATTGTGTTGGTGCCTTTTACAATTAGTTCATACTCACACATCTACATACACATACATTTACATACACATGTACATTTCATATACATGTATCTACACACACATATATGTGCACTTATATACACATTTCTGGAGTCACTTGTTGTTCTGTGGATCTATTTGTCTATTCTTTTGCCAATACCTCACTATCTTAATTACTGTAACTTGTCAGTACATGTTGAAATAAGGCAGAATAAACCCTCCAGCTTTATGCTCTTTTTAAGAATATATTGGCTACTTATTCCTGGTCTCTTAAAATTTACATATAAAATTTAGAACCACCTCGCCAATTTCTACCAAAACACCTGCTGAGATTTTGATTGGAATAGCATTAGATCCATAGATAAATTTGGGGAGAATTGACTGCTTAGAAATATAAATTCTTCCCAACCACGATCTCTTATTTATTTAGACCTTCTGTAATCTCTCTCAGCAATGTTTGGTAGTTGTAAATATACAAATCCCACACATCTTTTGTTAAGTTTAATGCTATTATTGTAAAGGATATTTCCATTTCATTTTCCAGTCATTTGTTGTAAGTTCATAGACGTGTCATTTACTTTGTATTTTAATCCCATGTCCTGCAACTTTGCTGAATTCACTTATTAATTTTGATAATTTGTACATGACTTTGGATTTTGCATATACAATCATATTTTCTGGCCATAAAGACAGTTTACCAATCATTATGCCTTTCCTCTGTGGATTATTGTTTGGCAAATACTTGCTTCTCTTCCCCTGGCTGTGAGTCAAGGGAACCTCCCTGCCTTACTACGTGGGCTTGGCGGTGAGACTTGCTCTGGCTAAAGGGATATGGTTGGCATGTTGCTAGCTGGGGGCTTAAACACATTGTGCCATTTGGCCTCTTGTGTGCTAGGGATCCCCACAGAGACTTTCCCCACAGTCTGGGCCTTGGGATGAACACCTGTGGTTGAACTTGCACCTAGCCTGCAGCCTGGAGTCCATCCACCCAACTGATTCCAGCCAAACCAGTCAGCCCAGGAAGCCGTGAGCATGGGAGTTCACGCAGATTGCCATGAACCTCTGAGCTGGGGGTACTTTTTTATGCAGCATTACTGCAGCCATTGCTGACTAATATAGCCATGCTAGGTTTAAGCCTTCTGTCAGATGTTCAAATGCATGTGTACTGGGTCGGGATGGGGGGAAGCTGTATGTATCCGCAACTCAAGGCAGGTCAGGCTGGATGTGCAGAAATGAGAGACGGTGGCATGTGAATTCGTGGGTGAGATCATCAAGGCAGAAAATTCATAGGGAGACAAGAGCTGGATTCAGAGGCTTACGATGTGGGGAAGATGAGGGGGACTCAGCAAAAGAGACCTTGCAGGGGCAGCAGGTGAGTTATGGGGAAAAGAGGCACGTGGGTTTGCATCCTGAAGGAAGGAATCAGTTCCTGAAGGAAGGTGTAATGGAGTGTGTGGAAATAAAAGAAGATCTCTCAGCGAGAACAGACAGAGGACATTTTCTCAGAGCTTCCACTGCAAAGGTCAGCATTTGCAGAGCCTTGAGGGCAGGGGAGAGCCTCACGGGGAAACAGGCCCGGCTCCAGGAGCCCCAGATGGAGGCTGCCCCCAGGGAGCTGGAGCAGGCCAAGCAGGAGCGGGGTCCCCTTGATGGGTTTGGGGGGCACGGTCTCTGCTTGGCCTTGAGCTGGAAGAGAGGGTGAACGGTCGGGAAGCTGCAGTCCTTGACTGAGTCCTGACCGTTGGGGGCTGGTGCCTACAGAGTCTGTGGTTGGGCGGCTGGGCTGGATGCAGTGGAGCTGGTGGGTCTCGGACAATCGTCTGTATATTCAGCCTCTCAACTGCGTTGAATGGTGTCGAGAGGTTGGGTGCAATCAGGGAGAGATTTGGCAACGTGAGGTGGCCGATGAGCTCGCTCAGAGCCTCTTCCAGGGTGCCCTGTTGGTGTGAGCCCACCTGGGCTGTAGGGGGAGGGGAGGGGCGGGGTGGGAGCTGTAGATGCGGAGAGGGGAACAGGAAACGGGGGCTTTGCTGCCAAGGGGGCAGAGGGAGGGGCTGGAGTGAGACAGGAACACGCAGTCAGGGTTTTTTGTGTTTCTGTGATCACTGTCCTAGGTCGAGGCTTTGCGGCAGGTTTGTAGGCAGGCGGGTGACCCTCTGGGGAGGCAGAAGTTGATGAGGCAAGAGAAATAGATCGGTGAAGACAAGAGGTGTGGGTTCCACACCGTTGGGGGACCTGAGTGGGTTGAATTGTGTCCCCTCCCCAAATTCACATTTACCCAGACCCTCAGAATTTGACCTTATAGTAAATAGGATCTTCAAAGGTATCATTAGTTGAGGATCTCAAGATGAAATCACACTGCATTTAGGTGGGTCCTGAATTCAATGCCTGATGTTCTGATAAAATAGGAGGGACCCAGAGAAGAGGCCATGTGACCCCGAGACGGAGGTAAGGGTGATACTCTCCAAGCCGGGGAAGCCAGCAAAGCCCCTGAAGCCAGGGCGAGGGGCCTCAGAGTCCCCAGACGGCGCCGACCCTGCTGGCACCTTGATCTTGGCCTTCTGTCCCTTGAGCCGCGGGAGAAGGAATTTCTGTTGTTCTGAGCCCCTCAGCCAGTGGTGATTGGTTAACTGGTTACAATGGCCCTAGTCTCTCCCCCTCCCCAAATCCATGGGTGGCTCAGGTGGGAGATGCAGGAGGAGGCTGCCCTTCCCCCACACTCATGGCTCCTCCTAGCGTCCTGGGGAAGTGAGAGGCCAAGGCCCAGGCCCCTGTCTTTTGGAAGGTCCTTCTGCTGCTCTGGGATGCAGAGAATGTGCGGGGCAGGCCCTGCTCCTGCGGGCCCGGCTGGTCTGTGTGGGTGCATTCTGGGGGAAGGGGTGGCAATTTGCAGGCCCACACACAGGCACGTGTCTGAGCTTCACCCTGGTCAGCTGGACCTGCTCCGTCCCATCCCTCTCACCCCTGCGAGAGGTTTCTCCATCGATTCTGAGCGGTGTTCCTTACTGGTCCCCCAAAAGAGGGCCTGCTTCTTGAGGCGGGGAGGCCCTGGTGACCTTGCCTGGACCACACTGTGGGGTTCAAGCCTGAGCCTGGAGGTGTGGTGGTGGCCATGGGCTCAGAAGGGACCGGAGCCCCCTGCTCACCTTCCATTCTGTTTTTGTTCCCTCCACTGCCTTAACCTACCTCTGGATCTCCTTCTCTGGGCTTCTGTGTCAGCGGAAACTCACTCTCTTTCACTTTGCATTTCCTTTCTTTAAGCCCAACACAAACCCACATCACCCTGAAGGCTCTTCCTGTGGGACAGCACCCCGCTGACCACAGGGCTGTGTGCTGTGCTCATCCCCCTGTCTCTGGTTTCACATATGCTCTTGGCACATTTGAGAAAGCCATCTCTTCTGTGTGTTATCAAAGATCTCTGAGGTCTGAAACTGAGGTCCAGATTTCCTCAGGATCCCCGAGGGACCCTGCCCGTCCTCAGCCTCTGCCATGTCCAGTGTGCTGAGTGTCCACAGCCACAAATGCCCACAAGTGCCCGCCGTTGTCTGCAGACGCTCATTTGCCTGCCTTTTCATGGAAATTCCATTTGTCAGACTCCTGAAAATTTGAAGGGCTTCTCATATGGGCAAATTAACTTACTGAAACTGAATTAGAAATAATTCTGCATGTCGGGCTTGGTCTAGTAATCAACACTGCATGGGAGACTCTGACTTTCAGAAAACTCAGAGTGTATCCATTCCCACATCATCTTTCTCCGTAATTATCCTCGCATCTGCTGAGGATGAAGGATGGATGGTGTTAATTTCCAGGGACTTTCCTGAAACTTCAGGGCTTTGGTCTGCATGCTCCATCCCACCCCACCTCCCCCACCAAGAAACCCAACCATATTTGGGACAGTTACCCCCTCCCCCCCACTGTCCCCTCCTACCACCACATGGGAGGAGAGCCTCTGCCCATGGGGGTCACGTGGGCTGGGACTTGAGTCCTCATCGGTGCACCTGCTCAGGTGTGTCCTGCTCACGCTTCTTGTCAATCAGGAAGTAGGGTTGCAACCCTGTAAACCAGGAATTCATCCAGCCAACGAGATTCACCGAGCGTCTTCGGGAGACCGATCATCCTGGTGGGCCCGGAACTGAGGGTTTTCCTGGGACCTGGGATGTTCACTGCCAATGCCAGAGAGTTGCTGGGTTCTGGGGCTGTGGTGGGAGGAGGGCAGGAAGGTGCTTCTCCTATGGAGTCCACAGTCTATGGGGAAGAAGTAAAAGTAGGTAGCAAAGGACTTAAACAGTTGCCATGGAACCGCCAAGGAGAAGTGGGTTTGCAGTGGGACCACATAACAGTGACCTGTCCCATTTGGGGCTCAGGGAAGGTTTCTGGCTGGCCACAATGTCCGGAGTCCCTACAGTGCCTGGCATCTCGTGTGTGTGTGTGTGTGTGTGTGTGTGAGCACCAGGCATCTCCTCTGGTTCTTCTCTATTCTGCAGAAGTAAGGGGTTTCTCTGCCCTGCCCTGGATGGGGAAGGGCGGGGAGCTGGTGTGTGCAGCTCTGCCCTTCCTGCCCCCTCTGCAGGGGTATGCCCTGGGCTTCCGCCCACTGTGCTGGGGGTGCTGGTGTGGGTGCTGGTGGGGACAGTCACCTTGCAGAGCTGGTGGTGTCTTACTGTGACCAACAGCTCACTCCTCTTCCAGCTTTTAGTGGTGATAACTGCCCGATTCCATTGTCTCTCTCGAATGACTTCACTCAAACTCTGGGTCAGGGAAGGAATTTATTTACTGGCCCCTTAAAGCCTCAACATGGGAGAAAAACAGAAACCCCACATGAAGACCACATTTGTTTCCTATAGCCTGTAACTGAGTCCAGAGGCCCAGGGCAGGGGGCTGGTGCAGGGGGAGGTGAGGGTGGTGCAGGGGGAGCAGGGCTGGTGCGAGGGGTGTGACTGTTGCAGGGTGTGGAGCTGGTGGAGGGGCTGGGGCTGGGCAGTGAAGGCAGCCTCACCCTCACGTTCTGACTCCTGGGAGCGCCTGGAAGGCTGGGACCAGGTTGGAGCATCTTTGCCTCCCCTGGGCCAACCTTTTCTGACACATCAGAAGCATGAGATGTACGTTTGAATTGTTTTTTCTAGTATATGTTCACTCTTTCTTTGAAGGAGTACAATCTCTTTCTCTCGTCATTTCTCCTGTTCCTTAGAAGGATGGAGAGGATGCTGACCCCCGGTCCTAGAGGCAGAACTTCTGAGATGCCCTGCAGCTGTACGGGGGCAGCATCCCTGAAGGTGGGTGCAGGGTAGGGGGTGAACAGGGAATGCTACCCCTTCTTCTTCGCAAGGCTCTGGGCACGGTGATGCCTAAGGGTCAGACCCTAAGGCCCCCTCTGTTGGAGACCCCTCTTGGGGATGACAATTTCTGCCTTAACCAGAACTTCCTCCTGCCTTTCTAGGGAACAGTCACTAGGTTTGCACCTGACAGTGGCCAAGAAAGAGACAAAGAATGGACAGTCATAATTTGAGAAAAACACCAGGCATAGGAACTCATGCAATGATTCACCCACCCCAGTTGCTGTCCATCATCCCCCACCATCATCTCCTACCAGGTGAAGGGGTTCCAGAGAGAAAGAAGAGAAGACAGAGAAGGCACAGGTCCCTCCGGTGGACACAGGACAATGAGATGCAGAGCAACACGAGCTAGTAAGTTACACCTCAGGATTTGCCAAAGCATCACCTCCACCAGGACGCCCCTCCTCGTCCCCTCCCCAGGCAGAAATGACCAAGTGACCCCCTTCCTGCTCCCAGAGCGCCTGGAACACAGAGCAGGTGTTCCCCATGCTTGCATTTTCAGCATTTAGGACAAAGCTTGGTGCTTCTCTCATCTTCTGTGCACCTCGGGCTCACTGGCCATCTTTGGCTGGCATTCATGCATTCATTCATTCGTTTATTTAGGGACTCTTTATTGAATGCCATTCATGACCTGGGCACTGTTCTGGGCTCGGGGCACAGTGATGAGCAAAACTAATGCATCCCCTGCCCCGAGGGCCTCTGACTCAGGGAGAAGAGCCCAGCAATCACCGTGGGATGGGATCCCAGGGAGACCCTCAGGCCCATGTCCACCACCCAGTGGCCCTGCCACCCACACATCCTGCCCTCTGCCTCCTGCTTCCAGAGCTCAAATCCTCTCCCACCTTCCTCTCCTTCCCATGACAAACAGCAGGACATCACCTGCGACCCCACAGCTCAGAGAAGTTCTCCAGAAGGGAGCTGTCCCTGGTACCCTTCTAGCACGGGTGAGGTTCTATGGCCCCATCCAAGCCTCTGCTTCAGGACTGCTGGAGTATTTTGGAATGATTTGGCCTTGCCGGTCAGGCTGCTAGCTTTTTCAGGGATGGACCAAGCCTCTTCGTTTTTGTGTCCCTACCTAACATTGCTCAAACTCTTGCATTGGGTAGATTTTCAGTACGAGACTGTGGATCTGATATCCAAATATTAACCAACATTTAGGACATACTCATTGTCAATAAAAACAGAGTGTGAAACTCCCAGGGAATGTACATCTTGGGAAATTGAACAGAGAGGTTATCAGAGATGAACCCCAAGGGTGGTCTGGGGAAGGGGCTCAGTTGGCTGGACCAGGAGGAGGAAGGATGTATACGGCAGTCCAAGGTGAATGATGCTGTGAGCCCCACCTACCACTCCCTGCATTTATCTTGCTATGAATATTAGTTACCTGAGAGAGAAGTGAGCTTTTAAGTCTCTCCATTCTCTCCTCTATTTTGAGCAAGGTAGATTGCGATAGATTTAATGGGGGGATAGAGACTGCCCTTCACCACCAAGGTATGAGTTCTCTTAACAATTTTTCAAGCAAAGAATAAAGATGAGGTATGTAAAAATAGTTACTGCCCAATTTGTCCCAATTCCAAAGGATCTAATTAGAGAAAGGCCAGAGTTTCTTGTTTTTAAAAGTGTTTGCTGAGGAGGTTTCCAGTTAGACGGTGAAAATGAATAGAATTAGGGAAGTGTCGTGAAAACGGGGGGAGGGGACAGCAAGAGCTGGTGGATGAGATGAGGGAGGCCAAACCCAGGGAACCGCTCGCCCCCACCAGACGTCTGGGACCCATTAGGGGGCGATCAGTTATTTCCCCAAGTGAACAGTTGGTGAGCTGGGACTATAATGTCCTCATGTTAGTTTGTTTCATTGAAGATGAACATTTATGACACCGGCAACTTCCATAACATTTTCTTCATTATTTTACTGCCCACGGACCATTTTCTCTCCAGCTTTACCCTTCTTGGAAGAAAGGTGATAAATACGTTTGAAGTATGATTATCTATTTTATTCCCAAGGTGAAAAGCTTGCTCCCCTGTTGTGGTTAGGATCCCGTCCCCCTCCCCGCCAAACACCCTTCAGCTTCCCCATCCCACTTCTGGAGACCTATGCTCCAGGTAGCTCATGTGTCTTTCTTGGCATCTGGATCAAAGCATCACGTGCAACCCACTGGTGTGTGGTCCCTTGGGACGAGGTGACAGTGATGACAGGATGAGGATCTGGTGACTGGTCCATGGAGTGTTTCCTTCTCCACCCCGAGGTCCACGTGCCTTTCCAGATGGATGGATGGACCCTGAGAAGGACACGTGAAAACTGTACTGGGGACGCAGTGTGGTCAGGTCCTTACTGAGAGTCAGAAGTTGGCTTCGTGAGATTAATTTTTTCACATATATTCAGCTAACGCCCACCCTGTGACTCCAGCTTCATGAGTGAATCAGAGATGAGCTCCAGCCTCGTGGGAGGAGATGAGCAGAAAACAAGTTAGTAAGAAGACATCTGCGTGATAACCGCAAAGAAGAAACTGGAACAGGGTAACGTGAAAGAACTTGACAGGAGGACAGCTTTAGATTTGGGCCGGGGGAGGGCTTGGTGAGACGAGGCACGGAAGCCAAGACTAGAGTGAGGAGGAGGAAGCCGGCCAGACTCCGGACTTTCTTGGGGGTTGAGACACTCATTGAAGATGCTTCCAGTTGGAAGCATTGCTCATATTGAAGCTGCAATCGCATTCCTTCCCCAGCCGCTGTGGAACCTTGGGAAAGCCCAGCCTCTCTGTGGGTCTCTGTATTCTCATGTATAAAACAAGGTCAGTGATGCTTGTCAGCCTAATTCTCAGGTGAGAATCATATGAGAGGCAGGAGTAAAAGAGATCTGCTGATGACAAATCCTCATGAAATGCGACTGTGCTGTCTTGGGTCACTTTTCCTGAAGCAGCGTCTGAGACAAGGACTTGGATTTTCCAGGACAAACCAGTGAGGGAGTTGACGGCATGTGGGGGAGGGGGCGTGGGGGGGCGGAGGTGTGCATGATAGAGAGAAGAAAGAAGCAAAGCAAAGGTGTGATTTGAGGCAAAGTCACAGTCTCAGCCCCTCCCAGAGGGGCTCTGCCCTGGGTGTGTCCCAGCTGGAGGTGGGAGGGCAGGACAGCTGCATTGGTCCATTGATGGGATGCAGGGTGCTGAGGGGTTTGGGTAGAAGAGAGAGGATGACATCCCTCTGAGGTTTTGCAGGTGAAGTAGTTCTAACAATACCAGTGTGAGGCCTGCTCTGACATCTGAAACCAGAGGGCCCTGAACGGTCTAAGGGCAAGATTCCCTCCACTCTGCTCCCACAGATAAGGTCTCCAGCCAAACAACCCTCCTCCTCATGGAGACTAGGCACAAGGCCTGATTCTCCCCGAGCATCTTGCTGTAGCTCCCCACCAACCCAAGGAATTATTCAAACATGCCCATCACATACTCTTGTGGGAGCCAGGGTTTGCCCTGCTCTCTCACCCCTGGCTCATGCCGTACCCGAGTGCAGCCCCCGTGTGGGGCAGTGTCCCCTCCCCTGGGCTGTGAGAACCTGTAACTAAGGGACTGCTGTCTGTCTCATCCATCCAGTGTCAGGCGGTGTGTGTCTGGCCATTCCATGACCCTGGGATGGGAACCCTGACCTCCCCACCAGGTGGAGAGGAGGCCATGAAAACACAGCCCAAAGGAGGTCCTCTGGAGAAAGTCTCAGGTTTGGGGCTGTAGCAGCCAAGCTCGCGGGTGCTGGGATGGACCAGGAATGGGACACAGACATGTGACAGGGATCCAAGTGCATCTGGGCAGAGTGTGGAGAAGACTGCTGCAGCCAGGCGGATACGGGGCAGAGTGCAATGTTGGCAGCCCACAGGGCTCTGTCCTGCCTCTCCCTGTGGTCTGATCTGGTGAGCAGCCTGACCGCCCACCCCGAACACCTTCCCATGAGAATGTCTTTCTGATGCTCCCACCCTGGGGCCATGGCTTTATTCGGGGGTTTGTGGTTTCCTATGTTTCTAAGGGACAAGCAGGTGCCCCCTGGAGCTCCTTGGGGACAGTTCCTTTCTCTCTCCATGGGACCAGTGAGGTGTGATTGCTGCATCCTCCCAGCAGAACTGAGAAGTGATTAAAAGGAACATGGATGGTGCTGTGAGGTTGGGATGCGCCATGAATGGCCAGCCGGGCTGGAGCTGCAATGACACCAAGGGCTGACCTTTACCCAACCTACTTGGTGCCAGGCCTTGTGGTCAGAGCTGCATCTGCATTGTCTCGTCATCCTCACACTGAGAGGTGGCAGGTGCCAGCATGACTTCTGAGGCAGAGACACGCTGGGTCTCTGGCTCCTGGTCACCCAGTCAGCTCAGGGTGGAGCCCAGTTTGGTAACCTCAAAGCCCAGGGGAGTAGCAGTCACACTGTGCTGTGCCCCACCTATAGCACTTCCTTCCCTTACGACAGACCCGTCAGTCTCAAGCAGGGGGACCCAGACCTTTCTCGGTTTGGTTCAGTACAACAGATTTTTTTTTTTTTTTACGGTACGCGGGCCTCTCACTGTTGTGGTCTCTCCTGTTGCAGAGCACAGGCTCCGGACGCACAGGCTTAGCGGCCATGGCTCACGGGCCCAGCTGCTCCGCGGCATGTGGGATCCTCCCGGACTGGGGCATGAACCCGCGTCCCCTGCATCGGCAGGCAGACTCCCAACCACTGCGCCACCAGGCAAACCCACAACAGACATTTAATGAGGAGCTGCTGTGTCCTGGAAACTTGGCTGGACACTGGGGAAACACCTGGGTGGAGCACAGTCCAAACTAGATCATTGTCATGCAACAAGGCAGGTACCAGGGCTGAGGCTCCTGTGGTTACCATGGGAACACTGGGGTGAGAATGGTACTCAACCCTGCCCAGCTTCCTGGAGGAGAGGACACCTGAGCTGGCCTGGGAGACAAGTTCAGGGTTTCTGGAACAAGAGCTTCGGCAAAGGCACAGTGAGAGCAGCAGGCCTGGGGGTGCGGTGAGGGCACATGGCTCAGGGTCACCAGAGCTGGCTGGAGACACTGCAGAGGCAGGGACAGCAGGTGGGCTCAGCTGAGGGAACCAGGCTCCAGGTGAGGAGGAACATTGGTCCAGTGTCAGAGATTATCTAGATTGAGCCTGGTGTGCGTGAGGGGCCTGGGAGAGGATCCTGTTTTCAGATGCATTTCCGTGTGCCTTCTGTGTGCCTCCTGTGTGTTTCATCTGTGTCTAGAGCCCGAGCACACTCCTGGAACAGGTCCCGGGGTGAATGCCACCTGCCACACAGTCCCTAGGGGGATAGAAGGCTGGGGGACACTGTCGAGGTTGGATAACTCCAGTTTGAAGGGGAGCAGTCAGAGGAAGTGTCAGGAAATGACAGTCAGGTGTCTCTGCCAGGATCCAGGTGAGAGGCGATGGGAGACTGGAAAGAGGTGGGCATGATCACAGGATATTGAAAAGGTTAGACCACCCACAGTTGACAGTAGGTGAGAATTGGGAAATCTCCATATCAGAGTTTGGGTCTGGAGAAAGGGTATGTGAACAGCAACAAAAGTTTAGGGATGGAGCCCGAGAAGTTGGCTGAGGGTCCAGAAAGTGGGTTCTTTCCTGTGGTGTAAACACTCAGAACAGCCTCCAAATGTGAGGGGACTATGGGGGGCTCCAGGCTTCCGTTCCTTGATAGACAACATGGCAACCCCTTTCCCCTCCAATATTACTGCAAACACTTTCCCAAAGGACTGATCCACTTTCAACCTTGGCGAGAAGACAGCATGGCCCACAGCTGAGTTATCCTTCAGGCTGGAAGACCCTAGGCCAGCTGCCCCTCTGTGCAGAGTGTCCATTGCCTGGGGCTGTAGGGGAATTCTGCTTGGTGGAGCACTGTGGTTACTTGGGACTTGCATACATTCCGTTCAACTGCACACACAGCTCATTTTCCTTTATAGAGTATGCATTTCACTAATGGGGAGATTTTAAATGAAGACCTTATTACTCCAAGTAAAAATAGTAGCTGCTCTAGGTGGGATTTTGCATTAGACATGCTTCTAATGTCTTTAACTTCCTTTAATACTGCTTCTTCATTGCTTTCTTGATGATACTTTTGACATGTATAACAGAAAAGGAAGGTGTTACAGCTGTGCAGTTCTTCTGCCAAATACAACAGAACACAGGGCTGGAGGAAGACAGACCTACAGAAAGGCAGTTTGGGTGGAATATGGTGTCGAGGCCCCCGAGGCTCCATCTGGGCCTTATCTGCGTCTCTGCCAAGTTCTTGACTTGGGATGGGAACATAGTGGGGCTGCCACCCCCAGCAGTCGAATTGTACGTTGGCAGGAAGCTGCGGCTCCGTGTCTTTACAGACAGGGACCTCAGTCACTTCTGAACTGTGGAAAGCTATGAAGCCAAAGGGGAGCGGGGCGGGGGCAGTGAATAAAAGAGTGATGGGCTTTTTGTGAAGGTGTGTTACATGTTCTGAAGAGTCACAGATCTAAGGAAGGAAATGGGGCTGAAGAATAGGAGGGGATGATGACAAGGGAGAAAACATAAAGTGAGTCAGGGAAACCAGACCATGTGTTGCAAGAGTCTGCAGGGTCCAGTTAGAAAAAATAAATTAACAAGAACTACTATATACAAAATATATAACTACTGTATAGCACAAAGAACTCTACTCAATACCCTGTAATGGCCTATATGGGAAAAGAATCTAAAAAAGAGTGGATATATGTAGATGTATAACTGATTCACTTTGTTGTACACCTGAAACTAACCACAGCATTTCAAATCAACTGTACTCCAATAGAAATTAATTAAAAAAAAAAGAACTGTATTCTTAATAGTACCAACCTGAGGATGAGGCAAGTGAGATGAGAAGAAACATAAGACAAAGGAGACCTGTGATTGTTACTTTGATGTGTTGCCTCCACTGGGCTGCAGGGGCCCAGACATTTGGTTGAACATGATTCTGGGTGTGTCTGGGAAGGGGCCTCTGCATGAGATGAACACTGGAATCAGTAGACTGAGTGAAGCAGACTGCCCTCCCCAATGTGGTGAGCTGTGCCCAGTCAGCTGAAGGTCTGAATAGAACAAAAAGTCTGACTTTCCCTCCAGGTATGGGAAACTCCTCCTGCCCAGCTGCCTTTGAACAGGGGCAGCCACTTCTTCCTGCCTTCAGTCTTGAACTGGGACCATCAGCTCTCCTGGGTCCCCAGCTTGCTGATGACGGGTCTTGGGTTGTGTCAGCCTCCATAAATGCATAAGCCCATCCCTCATAATAGGTCATATATATATATATATATATATATACACACACACACACACACACACACACACACACACACACACACACACACATGATGTCATATACATACATACATATATATATATATATATATATATATATATATATATATACTTTATATATATATGATATTCTCTGGAGAACCCTGACTACAGTAAATACCCTACATAAGAGCAAGTTCCACTCTGAGAGCGCATTCAAATTCCAAATTGTTCTTAAGTCCAACAAAGTTAGCCTAGGTACCCAACTAACACGATCGGCTATGTAGTACTGTACAGTATACAGTAATAGGTTTATAATACTTTTCACACAAATAATGCATAAAAAACAGACACAAAAAATAAAGAAAACATTTTTAATCTTACAGTACAGTCCCTTGAAAAGTACAGTAGTACAGTACAACAGCTGGCATACAGGGGCTGGTGTCGAGTGAACAGTCAAGAAGAGTTACTGACTGGAGGAGGGAGAGGAGGTGGGAGATGGTAGAGCTGAAGGATCGTCAGCAATAGGGGGCAGAGGGCGAGCTGCAATGTCACTCACACCTGACGCTGATGGCACAGGTTCTGGTTCCTTGCTGGATTCAATTCCATCTACCCTCTTGAAAAAACGACCCAGTAATGTCTGGGTAGTAGCTCTCTTTTTCTCATCATAGATGACACGGTAGCACTGGATTGCATTCTGAACGGCTGCTGCAACGTTCATGTACCAGTCTACATTCCAGTCCTATGCCTTCTCAAATAGAACTAACTTAACGTGACTGGACATGTGAACGCATGTTCACATCTTTGAAAGTTTGTAACTTGAAGGTTCGTATGTAGGGGACTTACTGTATTACAGGAGGGTAGGAAAGGAGCAGCCACACGTTTTAGTATTTTTGTCCTCATGGGTTCAAAGGAAAAACCATAGAACAGAAACCCGGAACTTTGCTCTTCATAGGGAAAAGAATGCACACTTTTAACATTTATGAAGTAGGAAAAGAAAAAAAAAAAAGATGACTTAGAACATCAAGCCCACAGATGAGAAAATTAAAGTACATAAAATATTTATGCATTTGGCTTCTTGGCAGCCAGCCATGTGCACAGGGTGGCACTGCTAACTTTCTGGGCATCATTCTGCCACCTCTCCCTTCCTCACAATGAGCTCAAGCGATTTGATAAATGGGAGAAGAATGCAGAGTTCATTCTTCACATTCCATTAATGTTTCATTTCTAATAGTCTTTTCAGTATAAATTTAAAAACAGAGTGAGGATTGGGTCTCAATCATTATTCTCTATTAAGAGGAAAATGAAAGTGCTCCTTGGTGGGTGACCAGGACCCCACGGAGGAGCTGAAGCTCGTGGGACAGGGTCCTGCTTCGTGGCCTCCCTCCCCCATTCATCCTTCTCAGAAAGGCATCCGTGCCACTCACAACTGCAGACCCCACTCCCAGCACCGCTGAGGAACAGCCTGGGGTGGCCTTTGGGATGTCCTTGCTGGAACACTAGCCCCTGAACAACCTGAGATCCAGCACAGATGCACACGCTTGCAACACACATGCATTACAGCTGCAGCACATACAGAAGCAGAGACACTGAAACAGAGACAGCAGATTCCCAGGAACGTGTCTGCAAGGGCGCACACCCACCTTCCTGTGGCAACTGCTCACGGAGGCTGTCGGAGCATGTCAGAGGGGCACTCGATGTCTCTCTCTCTGGTGAGAGGATGTCTGTGTAAATGGAAATGGCCAGATCAGAATAAAAAGAGAACTCTGACCCACGACCTGCAGCAACCAGCCCAGGAAACCAGCCACTATGAGTCAGACTCGTAGAAGTCAGATTATTATCTCTGCTAACTATACAGGAGACCAAACAATAACTTCTGTAACAAGCGTCCCCAAATGGCCGGGACTTGATTAATAACTAACAGCTTCTCTAGGTTTTGTCTCTGCTTCCAACTCAGGACCAGCCAGAGGAAGCCAGGTGTGCCCCCAGCCAATCCCGTGAGGCACCCCCATTCTGGTCAATGCCTCCAGCTCCCCCAGGGCTTCAGCCCCCATCAGGATACACCTGGAACCCCCTTTTCCATCATGAAGCTCCCCCACTCCTCTGTTTTGGGGTCTCTGCCAAATGCAGGCGATGGTGGCTGACACCCTTGCCACACTGAGCTCTGAATAAGTGACCTTTGCTTGTTCTCATGTAGGGGGTCTTCCTTTATTTTCACACTGTCTTTGTTTTACTGCAGCACAGAATTATCTTCAAATCTCGTTTTAAGGTTAAGAACAGCAAAGATCATGAGAGGTTAACATGAATTTCTTCAGCAGACATTAGTTAGGTGCCGTCTCCTCCTTGGACTTGGCTAGAGGGTGGGAAAATGGGGGTCCAGGGGCTCCCAACCCAGACAGGAGGTGGGTGAGGAGTGTGTGTAGGGGGCCGGTGGGACAGGCACTCCATGGAAGCCCAGAGTGGGAGGCCAGCCCGGGCTTCGGGGTGGGAACTTCTAGCTCATAATGGCTAATGTTTTTGGAGGTTTACTTTGTCCCAAGCTGTGTTTGCTAGTTAACTCATGTAATCATCATTAAATTTAATCGTCCCTGCCAGGAAGGTGCTATAATTATTCCCGTTGTCCAGGAGTGGGAGTGGGGGCCCAGCGTGCTAGCTGGAGATTGCACAGCTCAGCTCCGTGTCTGCACTCTCCACCCTCTCGCTACCTCCCCTGGGACCCTGGAGGGAGCGGGGGGCTGAGAGGGTCAGGGGTGGCCATGGAGGGTAGAGAGGGGCTCCTGCAGGGACTGGGATGGGGGAAGATGCAGACAGAAGGATCAGGTGAGGATGGGAGCTGAGTGATGAAGTGGAAGCCATAGATGCGTTAGGTGTTGAGCATTTCAAAGAGATTCTGGGATAGCTGGGTGTAGAGGAGGTGGGAGATCCATGAGGAGGTTGCGTGTGCAGTGGGGAAACCAGAGGTGGAGGCAGGGAGTTGGAGGGAAGCAGATGGCCTCAAGGTACATGATGGAGGTGAATCCAGCAGGACTTGGGGGGCATTCGAGAGAGTAGGAGCTGGGGATGACTCCCAAGTTTCTGGTGAGAAGGACTGTTTGGATGGTGGGTCTTTTTACCAGGATGGGGTTTGCAGAGGGGTGGAGAGTTCCATCTGAGATGGGTGGGGTTTGAGATCCTCTGAGCCCTCCTGATGGGGATGGCGTGTGGGCATCACACCAATGGGCCAGGACCACAGTTGAGAACTCAGAGCTGGAAGTGGGAATGTAGGAGCCACAACTTAAAGCTTATCCAAGCTCTACCCTGGGACTGCATGAGGAGAGCATGTAGTGCTACACAGTCTAGTACCCCAGCCCCCAGCCACACAGGGCCATTTACATGGAAAATATTTACAACTAGGTGACACACTCAGGCCCTCAGTCACACTGGCCACATTCCTAGTGCTCAGAGTCACATGGACTAGAGTGTTTCCGTCATCACAGAGAATTCCACTGGGCAATGCTGGGGGGACAGAGGGCAGAGGAGAGGACAGTCAAGGGCCAGCACCCAGGAGACACCCATTTTAGGGATGGTGTTACGGACTGTGTCCTCTCAGAATTCATATGTTGAAGCTGTAACCCCCAGAGTGGTTGTATTTGGAGATGGGGCCTCTAAGGAAGTAATTAAAGTTAATTGAGGTCACAAGGTGGGGCCCTGATCCCACAGGATTAGTGTCCTTATAAGAGGAGATACCAGAGGGATTTCTCTCTCCATGTGCAGGCACCAAGGAAAGGCCATATGAGGATATGGTGAGAAGGTGGATGTCTGCAAGCTGGGGAGAGTGTCCTCACCAGGAACTAAGCCAGGGAGAGTCCTCACCAGGAACTGAATCAGAGTCCTCACTAGGAAACTTGATCTTGGACTTCTGGCCTCCAGAACTGTGAGAAACAACTGTCTGTTGCTTAAGCCACCTGGTCATTGGTGTTTTGTTGTGGCAGCCAGAGCTGACTAACCCAGGTGGTGAGAAAAGCAGCTTTGAGAACGAGAACCCAGAGAGGTGAGAGCAAAGGAAGGAGAGTATGGGGTTCTGGAAGCTGAGAGAACTAGGAGTTTTAGGAAGGAACTAATGGGAAAATATGCTGAATGTTGCCAAGAGGTTAAAAGTAAGGCAGGATTACCAAGTGTCCACTGAATTTAGCAACAGCCCAGGTGACCTTGGCAAGCTCAGGATCAGCAGAATGGTGAGGATGGAATCCAGGCCACAGGGGCTGGAGTGGGGAGTAACAGATGATAAAGTGGGGGACCCCCCCTCAGGAAACACATTATTACCTCATTCACAAGTCGGAAAATCAAGCCTTCACAAGGCGAAGCAACTTGCCCAATGTCATAGTCGTCACAAGGCCTCGGGGTGAGGATTGAACGAGCCTTGCCTGCCAGCCCAGTATAGGCCTCAGGCACAGTGTCAAAGAGCACCCCATCCACGGGGCTCCCGAAAAAGCCAGCCATTGTGCCCAGGTGCTGTGGTCTTGGCAGCTCAAGGCTGTCTGGGTTGGAACCACTGAGCCCCAGAACCAACTCTGTGTCCGCAGGGCCTGGGATGGGAAGGGACGTCCATCCAAAGACACCAGGACAGCGGGGTGAACATGCAGGCAAGGCATGGTTCAGAGAACTTAGAGGCCAAGCCCAGAGGAAGCCAGGGAATGAGTAAGGCAAGGATCCACCGGAAACAGGGTTGGAGTGCAGTCATTTTCATGTTGGCGGGGGAGGGGCAGGAAGCGGGACGAGGAAACCTCTGTCGAGCGCCAGCCTGGTGGGCATACGTGACTTTCTCTTCTTTGTGGTCCCTGGGGTCTGTGGCCCGAGTGAGCTAGGCTCCTTGTGTGGCTGGAGCAGACCAGGCCCCTGCTCCTCAAGACACAACTGCCTACTCAGCTGGTCTGGCCCAAGGCACCAGCCTGCTGTTAGCCACCTATACATGCTAAGCTCAGTCTGCTTAGTGGGATGTGCAGTCTGCTTCGTGTCACATCCTCTGAGCCCATGAAGATGCTTATTTTCTCCGTACAATTCTGTAAGTCACAGGAGCACCGTCTCTGGGGAGCACTGGCAGACGCCACCCCTTCCTGGCCCCTCACCCTTGCATCTGAGCCCACCCTGCTGGCACAACATTCCTTACTTTCTTCAGCACGTTCGGTCCTGAGCTGCTCAGGGCCCTTGTTCCAGAGAGCGAGCGCTGAGGAGGAGGTGGCGTGGCCGTGGCTGGCCCTTGCTCCTCTGTGACCCCAGTGGCAACCACGGCTTAGCACGCACACTCTCCACGCTCAACAGCAGTTCTGCAAGGCCCACATCATTACTCCCCCTTTACAGATCAGGAAACCAAGTCTCAGAGAGTTCAGGATGACCCTGAGATTCACTGCTGTTGTTTCCCAGTGAGTGGGTCCCTCTGTCCACGGGGAACCAAAGTTAAGTCCTTCCCTGAACAGAATGCAGTGAATGGTCTGAGTTTCGCTCCTACTGACAAGTAACCTGGGGCTTGTCACTGGCTGCTCTGGGCTCCTGGTTCCCCCTTTGGAAGAGGAAAGGTTGGCGAGAAATGTGGTTAAGTGGAAAGACGGCAGCTCAGGGCTGCCATCTGGGTGGCCACAGGAGGTTTGGACATCTGGGTTGAGTGACGAATCTCTGACCTTTTCCCCGTCTGCATGATGCAGGCAGCAAGGTGACCCCAGTGAATTTTCAGGTGGTGGGAGGTCCAAAAGAGATATGGGGATATATGTATATGTATAGCTGATTCACTTCGTTATAAAGCAGAGACTAACACACCATTGTAAAGCAATTATACTCCAATGAAGATGTTAAAAAAAAAAAAAGATGTATGAGAAAGCACTTGAAAAAGCATGAGGGGCCAGGGATCATTCCTGCCATTCCTTGAAGGTCAAAGGCATCTATCCCCACCCCTAGGGTGCCCCGCTGCCCCGAACAGAGCTCACCCTGGACATGGGTGAGAGACTACCAGGGCCTGCTCTGTGCTGCCGTCACACATCAGGGCACGGGGCCCGCATCCCCGCCCACGTGACCTGGTGGTGCCCTGATCTCTCGGACTACGAGCCCATGTCTCAGAGTCTTTGAGCCACGCCCACCCCGGTTCAGTCCATTTCTTCCAGTCCCACGAGCATGGAGTCCACTGAGCTGTCAGTGAGTCTGTATCTTGGACGGGCATCTGTTTCCTGGGAGCAAGAATCATTTAACGGCTCTAATCTCCAGTTTGCTGGTTTCATTATTTAAGCCAAAATGAAATGTGACCCAGAGTGAGAAAAAAGACCAAGCGTGCAGCTGAGAGCCATAATAAGGCATTTGCAGCTCAGTCAGGAGACGCCACCTCCTTTCACGAGGAAGGATCAGGAGTCCCCCCAGGTGGGAGGGAGACAGAAATGACTATTGTCAAAGCCAGCCAGTGGGAAACTGAACAATGATGGTACATTTTGGAGGGAACAAATCAACTCCCACATTATTCCGATCACAGCGGTCCAGAGCTGGAGGCCTGGCCACTGCAGCCTGCCAGCTAATTATCACACCATTTTCACTCCCAGCCCAGGAGAACTTTTTAATCAGCCTCTAAGAAGAAACCCAGGGTGTCTCTCCGTTAAGCCAGGAGAGCTAGGCAGAAAGTTGCTGGGGGTGGGGGAGATGCTTCTGTAAAGGGAGGGGTATATTTGGGTGTCCTGAGGAGACTGATCCTGGGGGCAGCACACTTGGACTTCTGTTGTTGTGTCCACACACATCCCTAGAAGGTGGAGCAGCGTTCCAAAGATGGAGTAGGGGTTACCACCCAAGCGCGTGTGCGACATTCGGATCCAAGGAAAGGAAGGGCAAAGCCAGGAGTCAGGGACGAGCACGGGGGAAGGGAGACTCTAGGCTCCCACGAGGATGCTGCCAGTTGAGCCCAGCCTACCTTTGCCACCATGCTCTGCTTCTGGCCCTTCAATGGAACCAGTCCCAGGAATCCTCTGCTTTCCCAGTCTCCATTCCTTACCTCTCTTATTCCACCTGCCTGACCTGCTTCTACCTCCCTTTCTTCTATCCCAGCAGAATCCATCTTGTAGAGCCCAGCTCAATTTCTACCTTCTAGGGTTAGTAATTATGATACTGTTGATGAAGATGATGATGGCGGTGATGATATTAATGGTGATGGTGATGATGGTGATGGTGGTGATGGTGGTGATGGTGATGGTGATGATGATGATGAAGATGTTGGTGATGGTGGTGATGGTGGTGATGGTGATGGTGGTGGTGGTGATGGTGGTGGTGGTGATGGTGGTGATGGTGATAGTGGTGATGAAGATGTTGGTGATGGCGATGAAGATGTTGGTGATGGTAGTAGCGACAGTGATGGTGATGGTGACGGTAACGATGGCGATGGTGATAATGATGATGACAGAAGTAGTGGCGCTGCTTCTGCTGTTGATGGTGATGGTGGTGACGGTGATGAAGGTAGTTATGATAGTGCTGTATACCTAACACTGTTCTCTCCAGGCATTTGTGTATTAACTCATTGAATCCTCATAACAACCCTGTGATGTAGGGGCTAGTATCATTCTTATTTTTCAGGTGAAGAAACTGAGGCCCGTAGAGCTTAACCTCCGTATTCACCCTACACCCTCTGCTGACGATCTGCCACTTATTGGACACTTTCTCAGGTGTGACCCTCTCTCCCCTTAGGGCAGCCAGAAGTGTTACTCGTACCTTCTGTGGCTGTTAACTTCCCATTTATTTCTGCCTGTTTCCCCACCTGGGATGTCCATGTCCTGTCCACTCCTGCATCTGCCTCTATGCTGTGTAGGTGATTTCCTGCACAAAATGTTCAACGCGAATTAGGGAGAGGAATGGAGGCTTTGGGAAGCAGTTGACAACCGACTAGGTATTCAGCTTGGGCAACCCTGCCCAGATTTAGAAGATGGCAGAGTGGGGCTAGAGTGGAGAGGGGGCGAGCACAGGGTAAGAGGGCTCTGAAACTTTACCCCCAGGAGAAAGGTCTCCTTCCCCCCTTGGGAACCAGAGCTCCCTCCCACCCTGCCAGCACTTCCAGACACATGAATACTGTTTGTATTTATCTTCCTGCCTTTTGTCCCAGGAAAGCTATTATGAAATACTTCAGTGTCTCATCCCCTGGGGACACTGGGACTTCAGAGAGAGAGAGAGACAGAAAAGAAGCATTTATTTTCCCTTCCTAAATGCCATGGGCAGCTTTTTACGCCCAAGCTGACAGGATGTGTCTAGTTAAGCATCATAATGCTGAGGGAATCAGGGATGCGAGGCGAGGCCGGGGAGAGGCTGGGAGGGGGGCTGTGTGTCCTCAGGGTTGCTAGTTACAGCTTCACCATGATTGCAGGTAAAAGTCACTTGAAAACAGAGGCAAAGACAAAACACTCATTTTTAATTTATTCACAAACACTAAGAAGGCTTTTGTTATGTCAGACACAGTTCCTAACGCTTTATAACATTGACTTACTTAATCCTTGTACAACCTTGTCAGGAGGATGCTAATACCACCACCTTGTTACACAACAAGAAACTGGGCCCAGAAAGGCTGGCTCCCCGGCCAGGAAGCTACCAAGGGGTGGAGCTGGCTCTGCCTCCACGTCTGGGCAGTTGGGCCCTAGAATCCAGTTCCTACCCACTACTCCGGGATGCCTAGAGTATATTTCAATTATTTTAGGGTTGCTTTAAACTTATCCTTTTAAACCCAGGCCTTTAGGAGGGACAATGCATCAAAGACCTAGAGAAATGTATCATCTGATGAGGGTTGATGCCAGGGAGACCCTCCAGCCTGACTCCTCTGACCCCAAGGAAACAGGGCCCACTGGCTTCTTCTGCAGGAGCCCAGGCTGGACCACGAGGCGGGAAGAGGGGTGGAGGCTGTGATTTACTTTTGGGAATGAAGACCTGGAACTCAGGGGGTTTGCTTAAGAAAGATAGGCCGGAAGGGGCGGGGTCTGTTCCTGCCCCACCTCGGGGCCTCCTGCTTCTTCCGGCACCATGGCCCGCAGACCAAGCCCTCTGCATGGCAGCGGTGTGAGGCCCTGGTGAGTCTGGTTTGGGGGCCATGAGGCTCATTCTAGCTTTGAAGCTGAATCTGGCCTCTGCGCCCTGACACAGAATTAATTCTTGGAGATAGAGTTTTGGGTAAAGTAGAAAAGAATAGCTTTATTGCTTTGCCAGGCAAAGGGGGCCACAGTGGGCTAATGCCCTCAAAACTGCGTGTCCCAACCTGGAGGATGTAGTGAGAAGTTTTTACAGTAATGGTTCAAAGAGGGCGTGGTCAGCTCATGGACATTCTTCTGATTGGTTGGTGGTGAGGTAAGTGGGAGTCAACATCACCACCATCCTCAGTGTCGGGGCTTCTCCTCGGGACGCTCTGCCTGGAGTCCCATCCACAGACTTTGGACTCTAAGAAGCACTGTGGTCCGGGTCTCCAACATGTGGCAGGAGGGCTGTGAGAAGCTGGGGGATGCAGGATGAGCGTCCAGAAAAGGCTCTGGTGCCTTTACCGACATAGGTGACTTTGGTGCTACAGGGGATGAGAAATTCCCCGGTTCCTGCCCTCTGGGAAGCCCATCCCAGAAGAGTCTCCAGGAGACGGAGGTGAGACGGCAGCTTCATTCCTGAGAGGCCTGGCGGGAATGCATGTCTTTGGTTTTGGGGTCACAGGGTTTTCAGTTTCTCCCTCCCAAGCTCAGAACTTGGAGTTGCCACCGGGGGGACTTGGGGAAGGCAGAGCAGACCCTCCCTGCTGTGCGAGGGGGCAGGGCAGAGAAAAATGAAGAGACACCCCAGAGCCAGAGCTTTCTCATAGCTTGGCCTCAAGTACATGAGGATTGGGGCCATTGCCATCTGACCACCCGCTCTCCCTAGGCTGGGGTGAGTGAGCAGGGAGGCAAGAGTCCATCCTGTCCCTCTGGTGGACCCGGTTCCAAGATGCCTGACAGTCCCCAGCGAGGGATGATGGAGAACACAGGGCAGAGGCTGGGGGCACAGGGGTGAGGGTTCACGGGGGCCGAGAAAACAGATTTATTCCTAAGGGCAGCAGGAAGCCCATGGCAAACCACATTTAAAAGAAGGGGCTTCTCTTCAACTAGCGTCAAGTTGATGGGCAGCCGGGTGGAGGAGGGACCGTCTCAGGTCTAGAGAGAGAGAGCGGGATGGAGAGGGCCGGCTGGTCTCTCTTTCTCCTGCCTCCCCTCAGACCCAATCTCTCCAGCTCCCTGCAGCTGTCACTGCATTCTAGAACGTTCTGCATTCCGTGTTCTGTGTTCCGTGTTGCTCTAGCTGAGAGTCAGACTGGGAAACTGGTGTAACCGGCATCTTACTCAGGCTGAGCAGGACCTGTTTGCCGTTTGGGTTTTCTTGGCTCCTTGTCAAGGGCTGAATGGTGTCCCCCAAATTCATGTATTCAAGTCCTAACAACTAGGACTCAGGATGTGACTATATGCAGAGATGGGGTCTCTGAAGAGGTCATTAAGGTAAAATGAGGTCACTGCGATGGGCCCTGATCAGATAGGACTGGTGTGCTTATAAGAAGAGGAGATCAGGACGCAGACACACACAGAGGGATGACCGCGTGAGGACACGGGGAGAAGACGGCTGTCTACACGCCAAGGAGAGAGGCCTCAGGAGAAGTCAACCCTGCTGACACCTTGATCTTGGAGGTTCAGCCTCCGGGACTGGGAGAAATTAAATGTCTGTTGCTTAAGCCGCCCCATCTTTGGTACTTTGTAATGGCCGCCCCAGGAACTAAAACACTTCCTGAGGAGGCAGCTGGTTGTGTGATGGGCTTGTTGAGGTCCTGGGCTCCCACTCCCAGCTGAAAGGCTGCAGAAGTGCTCTGAAGCACCTGGGGACTGAGTCAGGACCAGCACCTAGTGTCCTGGGCTAGGGGCGGGGTGGGGCAGGAAGACTTGGGCTGTGATGGCAGCCGTCCCTCCCCATCCACACGGGTCCAGCCAGTGGCCCCAGACTCTGGGCTGCACCAGGGTCATCTTGGAGCTTGTTCACAATGCAGACTCCTGGGCCCCGCCCTCACAGATCCTGATCTAGGAGCCCTGGAGCGGGGCCCAGGAACCCGCATTTTAACAAGGGCCCACAACCAACCCTGACTTGAGCCTCGGATGGGACACGCCTCTGGGGACAGCGTTCAGCCGCCCTTGCTGTCCCTCGAGTTTCCTTCCCTTAAACGGCCCTCGAGTCCTAACGCTGTGGCTTCCGGATCCTCTCCCACCATCTCTGAGGCCCTGTGACTTAACTCCTGTGAATTTATCCGGATGGTGCAGGGCAAGGGCTGAGGACACCCCCGCCGGTGCTCTGGACAGCAGGCTGACTGGGCGGAGGATGCAGGTCAGAGGGTGGCTTTCTTTTTCCTCAAAACACTTTGTAAAACTGGGCATGGGAAGGTGGGGAGAGGAGGACCAGGAAGGGCACGACCCCATCCGAAACTCTTGTTTGCAGGGAAGGCCCGGCTGTAATCTAAAAGGCCCTTTGACAAAGACATACATTTCTCTTTTGGAGAGCTCTCTCCGTTGCAGGGGCCTGTCTTTAATAACATAACCCTCCAATCGAAGAAAGGTGAGATTTGGACAGCTCGTCCGCTGGGAGCAGTCTAATCCTGACAAGTGGGGCAGCATCCTTCCTGCTGTGAAAGTCCCAGCGTTAGATTAAACAAATCAATCCTGTTTGTTAGCTCTTCTTATCCGCCAGCTGGTACCTGGCCAGCCTCTGGCGATCCGTATTCGACGGCCCTACGTGGGAAGCGACACGGTCCCGCACCAGGCACCGCGGTGATGGCCGTGCGGGGCTCCGGCCCCGGGAAGCGGCCGGAGGGAGCCGGAGGCTGTTCTCAGACAAGGCCGGGCCAGCGCTCAGACTGGCTGGTGGTCGCAGCTCCCTGGGATCCTGTGAGAAGCCGGCAGAAAAAGGCTTGTTTCTGCAGTGGGTGGAGCCACCTTGCCTGTGGCAGGTCACAACCCCACCCGGGGGGCTGCCCTCAGCCGGGAGGTGGAACAAGCCCCCCTCACCGCTATGTGGGACCAACACAATCCCAGCTCTAGGGCTCCCACTGGGTCAGACTGGAGCCCCTCCAGCCCCACTTCCTCAGCTCCTCCCCTGCCCTGTCCTGTCGCCTCGATCATGGCCCTGAACGCACCCCAGGCTCTGCTTCTGGGGAACCCACAGAAGCCTCCTGCTGGGGACTGACCACCGGTGGGGGGGTACTTCCAGGGCTGCATTCCTGCCTTGGCTTTGGTGGGGAGGCAGAAGGACCTCGAGATGTGAGTGGAAGGTCTGTGGAGATGCAGGCGAGCATCTCCTGAAGCTCCAGCCACCCCCGCCGGCCCTCTTACCTGTGGACGTGCCCCCACATGGGAGATGGAGCCCCTTCCTAGCTTGAAGACAGTGCAGAGGCCGGAAAGATGACTTGCAGGTAATGCTGGCCCCAGGGCCACCCCTGGTTGCCCTCCTGCACCCAGACCCACACCTGGGTTCAAATCATAGCAGGACCTTCATGGATCTTTTGGGGAAGAGAGGGTGAGGGTGTGAGGGGTCAGGACCTGGCTGATGGGCCCCTGTGGGCATAGGGAGAGGGGCCCAGGGCTGGGTCCCGGGGCGGGACAGAGAAGAGATAAGCAGATTGTGTCCACAGGAGGCTCATGAGACAGGATGTCACCATGGCAGGGGCCCTGGGAGACTGTTCTAAATGCTGCCGGGATACCTCTCAGAAGTGTGGGAGCGCGATGGCCGGCATTAAATGAGGTGGCAATCATGGGGCTGCCAGGGCAGCCTGTGGAGGGGTCAGGAGGTGAGAGTGTGGGCGTGCTGGGTGAGTCCACCACCTAAGAGTGCAAACCACCCTGCTGACCCACTGGGGGCCAGGTGGTAAAGAGCGCCCTGGTGGGGGGTTCCAGCATCACTGGGAAGCTTGGTGGTGGTCGTTCTCTGTAGACTGGGCTGATGGATGGAGACAGTGGGACAGGGCGGGTGTCATGGTGCAGTGGGTGATAAACACTATGGTGCAGGGCTTGGACCCCTGGGGTGGGGTGATGGATACCGTGGACTGGGGCAGGGGTCACGGGGCAGCGGGATGATGGAGATGTTTGTACAGGGCTTGGACCCCTGGAGCAGTAAGGATGATGGAGACAGTGGTGCCAAGCAGTGGATGGTGGGATCCTAGAACACCAGAGGCCACATGGCAGTGCTCACCTGCCAGAAACAAGTTACTGAGTGGGCAGCAAGGTCAGAATACTGGCAGGACCCTGATCCACGGAATGTGGTACTCCAGGGCATGGTGGTGGGCAGCCAATGAGGAGAATCTTCATGCATAAAATCAAACAGGATCAAAGATGGGTAAGGAGAAGCCTGAGGTCAGCTGCCCTAACTGCACAGGAGCCATTGCCCCGGTTCCAAACTCAGACCAGTTCTTGCACCAGAACCCATGGAGTGCAGGCGAGGCCAGGTTTTGAGAAAGGAAGCACCGATGCAGGAGTTGCTCGCCCAGCCCTCCCCAGAGGAGTTCACGGCCATTTACTGCGGTGACTGTTCCTGGGGACACAGAATGAGGATGGAGCCCGACACTGGGAATCTCTAGGCTCCCCGGGAAGGGGCAGAGTCGTCTGCACTCTCTCGGGCTGGGGCCGCGGTCACAGTCACGGACTCATCCGGTGATTCTTCTCGCTGTGTGTCCACCGCCAGCGCTCCCAGGGAGGGGGCGGGCTGGCAGGAAATCCAGCAGAGCAGTGCACACCTCACCCATCGACGGCAGCACACTGACCCCACAAGCAAGAAATGGCAGCTTCACTGGAGGCCTCGGTGACAATACATGCTCCAAGGTGGAGATGCCAGAGCCGGCCACATCAGGGAAGGCTTTGTGGGTGGGACTGGGGCATGCCGGGATGTCCCCTCCAATATAAAAGACGTATTAGAGCCCCTGGACCTCTTACCACTAAGAAAGATGCACAAGCCTTGGTCGGCCCCTTGGGGTTTGGGAGGCAGCATTTTCCATCCTTGAAAAGACTGCTCTGACCTATTTACGGAGACACAGAAAGCTGCTGGGTTTGGGTCCAGCTCAGAGCACGGAAGGCCTCTCCAGGCTGCATTGCAGGCCAATAGCAATGTCGCATTTCTCCCGAGGCCCCGGATCGTGGTAAGCCATGACTCTCAAAGACCCACCCCTGACTCTTTAGTGCTCTTGGCAACGGCCTACTGCCAAGAACCCCTTCCCCACACGGCTAGAGGGACTCAGCCTGCCCCAGGCACAGACCCTCTCCTTCAAATTCCCATCCTTTGCCCCACCAATGACCAGCTGAACTGTTTTGTCCCCACTGATCAGTAGGAACAAAAAGCTTGCGAGTGGAACTTAGCTAAGCTCCTCTCCTTCCCCAGGGCCCCTGGACCCAGGCTGACCCCAGCCCGATGCAGCGGATGACCCCTCCTGACCCCAGGGTGAGACAGTCTCTCGTGTGTGGTCCCATCAGGTGGTCTCCATCCTTCAGTCTTTCATCCCACCTCCCAGCCTCCTGTCCTTTCCTGGCTCCTTGCTCTTCTCTGCAAAAGAAAGGCCTTTTCTCCTGACCTTTCATAGGCTTGACCTCATGGTTGGAGTCTTCCCCCCAGTACAATAACCCCTTCACCCAATAAAATTGCACCTTCTCCCCATTGCCCCCATTGTAATAGCCCCCTCCTCCAATTATAATAGGCTCCTCCCCATTGCAATAAGCCCCTCCCCCTCTTGCAGTAATCCTTCAGAATCAAGTCTCTCTTTACTGAAGTTTGGAGTGTTTTTATTTGGCACAAGTTATGTGCCATGGAGAGCTCTGAGGGGGTCCTCACGGTCCCTGCATCTGGAGTGGGGACACTCCTGCACTTATCAGGCCCTGACCCACCTGGGGGGTGCCTATAGAGACAGAGATTGGGAGGAGGTGGAGGGAGAAAGGGGCCGAGGGGCTCTCACCACCTTGGGAATCAGGTACCCGACTTACCGTAGAAACTCTGAGTCCTGTTGGAGGACACTCAGAGAAGTGTTTACCTTCTTACGTGAGGCCATCGTTAGGGGTCCCGGCAAAGGCTCTTTAGGGGAACTTCATTCCTGGGAGCACAGCATGCCCTCTTCATCTGCTCCTGGCTCCCCAGGCAAGTCCCTGATCTCTCTTAATCCACTGACTTCAGGCAGAAAATCCAGTCTGTGGGAGTTCAGTTGTGGGTCTTGAGAAGATTTACTGCCCTGTCCCCTGGCTCCATTGGCAGAGTCCCTGCTGGATGACAGGGGTGACCTTTGCAGATAGAGAGCAGCCCAGGGAGGTGCTTGCCCGACCCCAAGGGGTGGGAGGGGGGACGCAGCAGAGGCTGCCCGATGTCTGTCACATCTAAACATGTCTAAACTCGTCCCAGGGGGTGTCAGGAACCCTGAGGGATGGACAGGGCCTCTGCTATCTGAGGGCATTTGGGAGACCTCAGTCACAGAACGGTCACTTTGACCCTCCCATTTGGATGGGGAAAGTAAAGACGGCCTCGCCAGGTCCTCAAAGGTGTCAGAGGAACGTGATGCAGCTCGCTCTTCCTTCCCTCTCATCCTCCGAGGTTCCAGGTAACTCACCTCCTCCAGGAAGCCTCCCAAGCCAGCTCAGCTTGCCCCGAACAGTCCTCCACATGCCAACACCAGCAAACACCGGGGTGAGAATAAAGGGGGTGTGATTGGGTCCCTGGGTGCTGGTCCTGCCATCTGGTCTTCAAGGGCAGACACAGAAGTGCCTTCATGGGACAGCCCCTCACGGTGCCTAGCCCGGTGCTGTCTGGGTTTGTAATGAGTATTGATCACCTTGGCTTTCTCTAGTGTCTATGGTAACATTTATTAATGAGCATCAGTCAATGTTTTTGAGTGTTTTTAGGGGTGCTTATTTGAAGGGACTCAGACAATGGGGCTCACACCACTGCCCGTCTTTAATAATCGAATCCCCCATCCCCTCCCCCAACACTCCCGCCGTGCGGTCTTCCTTTCCAGAGTCTCTACTCTGACCCAGCCTGTGACAATCATCATTTTCTGCAGATGGATGGCACACTTCATAAATGTTAACCATGACAAATCATCGGCCCCAGCGACACCACAATCTTGTAATGACAGTCATCACCCAATGACGGTTTGATGGGCTGAGTGGCTGGAGCTGGCGATGCAGTGCAGCCAGGGACTGATGCCTGAGCCGCTGCCGTGAGATGGCACAGGGCCTGGGGGCCTCGGCCCTGCCCGTGCCCGGCTGTGACCCCACTGAGAAAGGGCTGATGAGGGTGCCTTCTGCTCTGAAAGGTAGAGCCAGGGTGCAGGTGGTGGGCTGGCAGCTCAAGGTTGCTGCAGTAGCTTCCTGCGGCTGCCATGTCAAGTGACTCAAAGCAACAGAAGCTTGCCATCTCACAGTTTTAGGGACCAGAGTCCAAAATCAAGGTGTGGGCAGGCTTGGTGCCCTCCAGGGGCTCTGCGGGAGCATCTGGTCCATGCCTCTCGCCCAGCTTCCGATGTTGCTGGCAATCCTTGGTGTTCCTTGGACTGCTGTTCTATCACCCTGACCTCCACCTCCTTGGTCACCCGGCCACCTTCTCTGCATCTGTACGTGTCCCTCCTCTTCTTACATGGACACCAGTCATGGGATTTAGTGCCCACCCTGACCCAGCATGACCTCATCTCAACTTCATTATATCTGTAAAGACCCCATTTCCAAATAAGGTCACGACCACAGGTTCTGGGTGCACATGAACTTTGGAATCACTCTTGAACCCAGTGCAGTCACTGAGTCCAAATGCAGCCCCAGCACTGACACTGGAGCCTGTAGTCCCCACCGCCCCATAGACGCAGATCTCCCGGTTTCTATCTGTCCACGGGGTGCCTGCACTGGCCAGATGAACGGACCAGCGGCTCCAAGCCCCCACCTGGGGCCTGGCTAAGGCAGGGCTCTGTGGAGGTCCTGCTTCCTGGTCCTTCTGTGGGATCCTCTGGCTTTAGGGGAAGGAAGACACAGTTTATTTCCTACTGAGGGAAGCTGGAAACCCTCCTCCACGGAGAATTGCTGGCAAGACACAGAGCTGAGCCCAAGAAGCAGGGCCTGACCATGGGGAGGAGAAATATACAGGCCGGTAAACGAGAAAGAGGTGGTCAGAGACCGCTGGAAGCAACAGAGGTCCTTGAACAAGAACCTAAATCAGAAAGTCTCTATCTGGTGAGAAAAGAGCAGGAGCTAAGCTGGTCCTGCCGGGTGGGCCCTGGTGATTCCTCCTGGGTCGTCACAGAATCCATGGCCACTCCGTGACCAGGACTGAGCTCACTCAAAAACGTCCAAACCACAGACTGACCGTCACCCCAACCCTGAGAGACGAGTGGACCACTGTTTCTTTACCAATCACAGCTTTAGCCGCACTCCCTCGCTCCGGCCTTCTAGGTACAACCGGTGAAGACACCCGATCACTGAAAGACCCCCACTCCCCAACAGCATCCAACCCAGAGCAAAGCCCAAATCCCTCCCCAAATCACCAAGTACAAGCCCAAACCTAGGATATGCTCTCCCTAAGGCCCTCTCGCAGAGACGCTGCAAGGCTCCCACGGTGCGTGATCTCCCTAGTTACAGTGAGACCATAAACCCAATCTTGTTTGACTCTCAGTGTGTTCCCAGCAGCCTTTGGTGGTGGGGTCTTGACCCAGGACATTAACCATTGTTCCCAATATGAGTGCTGTTTCATGCCTGGCACGGAGCTCAGAGCTTTTATACACATTTTCTCACATTATTTTCCACATCAAACCTGAGTGTAGTTACTGTAAGGTGGGAAACTGAGGCACAGGGGAAACTGTTTTTGTATTTGTATCCATATCTGCTTGTGCGTATCTGTATCTGTATCTGTACCTATATGTGGTGTGTATTGATGTCTATTTGTATCATCTATGTCGATTTCATCTGTATGCATGTCCACAACTGTACCGTCTGTATCTCTATACCTGCATCCATATCTGTATCTCTATAGCTCCTTTGACCTCTAGCTCTATACCTACCTCCATCATCCCTACCTAGTCATGTATATCTATGTCTAGTTATGCATTTCCAACTTTATCAGCTATTACAGATGAGAAAACTGAAGCCCAAAGATGTTACGTACCTCACCCAAGGCCCCACATTTAGTGAGCTGTGGATCCGGACAGACTGGCCCCAGAGCCTGTGCACTTGGAGTGCTGTGTCCCCATACCTGGAACTGTGCCCTCCATATAGTAGGTGCTCAGTAAATCCCCGTGGGCTGAATGAATGCCGAAACGCATGAGAGAATTCACAGCTGCTGGGAAGAGAGACCAGTACAACCCTTAGGAGAGTACTTTTATAATAGTCAGTAAAATGGAAAATATTCATACTCTACAGCCCATAACATGGCTCCTGGGGGTAGAAGTGAGGGAAATGGTCGCAGAAGTGCACAGGGGCACGAAAGGGATATTCATCACGATGTTGTCCCGGTGTGCGCTGATGTGAAATGTCCAGGGATACGGAGGAGTTTGCATAAATAAATGATGGTAGGGGGTCAGGCCACAGTTAAAAATGTGTAAACTATATTGATACGGGACAGTTATCAACTTGGATGGATCTCAGAATTATATGATTAAAAAAAAGCAAGTTGCAAAGAGATTCGTATGATAGTGTGTTACTTATGTAAAGTTATAAAGCACGACTACTAATACCATATATGTGAATATATGTGTATATATATACATATTTATGTTTTTATATTTAGATATGTATATTTATATATTTAGAGAGAGAGAGAGAAGAAAGAGAGCAAGAATGCAAGAGAGAGCAAGGAAACTGGAGAGAGAGAGAATAAAAATGTGGACAGGGACTTCCCTGGCAGTCCAGGGGTTAGGACTCCATGCTTCCACTGCAGGGAGCACAGGTTTGATCCTTGGTTGGGGAACAAAGATCCCGCAAACCTCACGGTGCAGCCAAACAAACAAACAAGCGAGACAAAACCGTGGACAGGAGAAAACGGCAGCCTCGGGCAGGCAGAGGCTGGGATGCTGGGACCTCATCTGTCAGCATGGCTTGGAGTGGCTGGGCAAGTGTGGAGGCAGGAGCTGGGTGGGAGGTGGTGGGGTGGCCACACGGAGACCACAGGGACCTGGAGACAGACCATGTCAAGGATCTTTATTTTTGCATGAAAGAAACGGGAAGCCACTGAAGTTTATGAGCAGAAGGGGTAGAGGGGAAGAGCTGCATTTTTTAAAACGTATTCTCCTCTTCACGTGGTGATCAAGTAACAGCAGACTGTGTCCGCTTTCTGGGGCTACCCTAACAAATTACCGAAAATGGGGGCTTACAGCAGCGACTTTATTCCCTCACAGTCTACAGGCCAGAAGCCCCAAGTCGAGGTGTGGGCAGGGCTGTGCTCCCGCTGGAGTCTCTAGGGGACCATCTTTTCCTGCCTTTTCCAGCTTCTGGTGGTCCCCAGGCATCCTTGGCTTGTGGCGCATCCCTCCAATCTCTGCCTCCATCATCATGGGGCCATCTTCCCCCATGTGTACCTGTGTCTGAATCCCCTTCTCCTTATAAGGACACCGGTCATTATAAACCAGCATATGACCTCATCTTAACTAATTACATCTGCAACGACCCTATTTCCAAATTAGGTCACATTGTCAGATCCCAGATGGACATGAATTCTGGGGGACAGATTTCACCCCAAGACACAGGGTCGGGGGAAGCAGAAGGTTGGTCATGAGGCAGCGGTGGTCCAGGAGGGCTGACTCAAGCAGAGTGGCCGTTGGGTCTGGGATGTGGGGATTCCAGAGTACTGGGAGGTTGTATGGTCAGGACTTCGATGTGAGGGAAGAGGGGCGATCAGGATGACTTGGGATCTCCGAGACTCAATGGGGTGGGGACCCAGGCAACACCTCTCTTCTTGGGGTGGGGGGCTCACCTTCCACAAGGACTCAGACAAGACTTACCTGGGAGGCAGGGCAGAGCTGGGGGTCTGTGGACCCTCCCTCCCACCTGCATCCCCAGGTTGCATCTCCCAGTGGAGCTGGCTCTCTGCTCAGTCCTGCCCGAGGTCCAAGGGAGGCTAGGCTCCATCTTTATCTGGAACACCGTAGGTGGTCTGGAAAATAGAGGTCTACGTCACTGGCAGGGCTGGGCGTCTCAACTAGGGGCCTAGCCACTCACCCACCCAAAACAGTCCCAGAAGGCAGGGCGCAAGATGTACCAGAACGGCTGAGGTGACGTGGAAGAGGACAGCTGTTCCTGGGGGGGGTGGGGGACCAGGGCTTGGCGGTCTCCCTCTTGCCAGCAGAGACAGTGACATGGGAGCACTTACCGAGGACGCACTCCTGGGGTGGCCAGGCCCCTGACCTATGGTCCCCAGTCACCCAGGAGGTGGGCCCCTCGTTGTCCCCAAGAGCTGGATTCTCTGGGCTTCAGTCAATGAACAGTCCCAGACTGGCTGAGGCCAGAGGGGGATGTGCTGACTCACATCCACTGAGCACCCGGACGTCCAGTGTTGCCGGATACGGGGCTCGAGCTGCATCAGCCCCAGGCCTGGCCTGGTCCCCCTCTCTGCAGCCCTGGCTCTGCTCCTGCTGGCTGCCTCCTGGGGAGGCTGCTTCCTGTGGCAGGCTCGCTGGCCTCCCGTACCCTTAGCAGCCCTGGAACCAAGGGCACCTTTTCTCCCAGTAGTTTGAGCAGAATCTAGAGTTTGTGGGCACTGGCCAGGCTTCCAGGGTGGGCCAAGATCCAATGTACTCATTAGTTCGTGGTTGGGGTGGGGGTCAGGTGGGGTCAGGTGTGGGCAGGTGGGGTCAGGTGTGATCAGGTGTGGTCAGGTGGGGTCAGGTGTGGGCAGGTGGGGTCAGGTGTGGTCAGCTGTGGTCAGATGTGGTCAGGTGTGATCAGGTGGGGTCAGGTGTGGTCAGGTGTGATCATGTGGGGTCAGGTGTGATCAGGTGGGGGCAGGTGGGGTCAGGTGGTGACAAGTGGGGTTAGCTCCCTGACTTGGGGGGTTGGGATAGGCCTCCAACTGTGGGCTCTTCCTGGGGCGGTTAACACGAATGTTTCACTCTTGCATCTGATGTAGTGTGACGGTCATTGTCATTCAGCTGGGCTTGATCACTGAAACCCCACCCTCCTACTGGTGTGTCGGGGTGGAGAAAACTTGGACGGGAGTGAAGGTGCATCTCTGGACACATCCATTGGCAAGTCCACTCCCCAGGCAGCTGGTGCACACCCCGTCCAGGGAGGGGGGTAGGAAGACATGGTCCCTTTCCTCAGGAATTCAAAGTCCATTGATATCAGTGGACATAATAAAAACTCTGGTGTGAAAGGCTGTTGTGACTAAGGGGGCAGACTCAGGAGCCAGACCTGTGAACTGTGTGACCCTGGGCAATGACTTAACATCTCTGTGCTTGGTTTCCTCCTTTTGAAACAGGGCTGCCTACCTTCGGGACAAGGCACACGATTCAGTAAGTTAAAAGCTGTAACATGCTCAGAACAGTGTCTGACCCACAAAGCTTTCTATAAATGTTGACTATTATTCCTAATAGTTGATATTTGTCAGACTTTATTGTATGCCAGACACTCAACAAAGCATTTTATATTCATTCTATCTTTAATCCTCAGAGCAAATCTCTATGGCCTGTGCTGTTGAGTGTCTGGTCTAAGGCCTTATATCCAGCAAGGGACCCCGGGGCCCTGGCCTATCACTCAATGACTGGGAGCCCCCAAGCCTGCTCCCATAACCCCCACGTCATATTGGTTGGTGACAATGTTAAGAAGACAGCAGGTGCTTGTAATGGGTACAAGCATTACGGCAGGTAGGAGGCACTGGGGCAGGATTCTCTCAGGTGCTGCACCTTCCAGATGGAGAAACTGAGGTTCAGTAAACTGAAATAACCTGTCTTCGGTCCCAAAGCCAAAAAGTGGCAGAGCCAGGATTTGAGCTGTCCTTGGCCTTAACCAGGCACTGTTCCTCCCTGCCCCCTCTGCCAGGCATCCTGGATATCGTGCCATGGGTCCTGGGGCACAGCCACGAGTCGGGGCATGGAGCTGGTGGAGAGGAAGCACAGAGGAAGTCTGAGATGCAAAGTCTGATGAGCATAGGTTGTCCACTTAGACTCAAGTTAGGGGAACACTCGTGTTGTCAGCATCATCACCACATGAAAGTCTTGGCAAGGGACATGAACACTGGGCGGAGTTAGAGTTAGAAATAAAATCTGATCAGAAGTTGCAAAATCCTTCTCAAATATCCTAAGCAGAATTGATCTGCGAGGCAGCTTGCTCAGTACAGAGTTGTTTCCAGGGTTTTGTAAGACAGGAATGTGGGCTTTGGTAGAATGCGCTCCCAGGCGATGCAGAGAGCAAGGGCCACGTGGCCACGTGGGCACATCCCTTCCCAGGACAGGCCAGGGACACGGCTTTGAGAAGGTGATGGAGGAAACAACCAGAGGCTGATCTGAGAGGGGCGTGAGCCGGCATGGGGCATGCAGGTGCGACGAGGTGTGAACTAGGAACCTGGTATGGGTGGGCACTCACAGGTGTGCGCTGAAAGGATAGAAGAGGTCCAGGGCCTTCTCTCACCAGTGGAAGCATCCACCCTCTGGGACCCAGGTGGACCCATCTAGCCCCACCCCATGGGGCACAAAGGGGTCCTCACCACTTGCCTGTCTGGGGTGGCGGGATTGGCAGTTGTCTGGGTGCTGACCAGTTTCAGAGCCACCTTCTGTCTGTGACGAACAGTCCTCACTCTCCTCTAAGTGGTGACTAGACCTCTTGGGCCAGTAGCTCAGGCTTTTCCATGTGACTCAGTATTTGCTTGGGGTCGGAATTAAATACAATGCACCCTCTTGCAGAGCCAAAAGGAACAGTGCAGGATACACCTGAAAGTCAGCAAAAACGATTATCTGGCTCTGAGAATCATGTGGGGATTAAGCCTGCCTGCCAACGGGAGGGCTTGGATGGACTCTCAACCCCCGGGATTGCTGGGTCTGCCTCTTCCTCATGATATGGCACTGTCTTTGGGCAGGGCCCGGGACCACTCTTCCCTCAGTTTACCCCCAGCAGCCTGGCTTCCTTCTGCCTGAGACACCTGACCTCACAGCCCTAACAAAGCTATGCCCGCCCTTCTGTCTCCTGCGCCCCCGAGAGGGTCCGGGTTTGGCCCAGTTCCACTCATTTGCTCCCCTGCAGCCCAGAGGGCCCTGCACACACTCACAACCACATGCTCCAGGGGAATCAAGAGTCCAGCAAAGGCTGCCCATTGCCCCAGTGCCTCCCATCCTCCCATGGAAATAGCCCATCCAGCTGTCATCCACCCTGTGTATAAGGTGTGCCCGCTTCCAGCATGTCTCCAAGGGATGCGACCAGGACGGATAAGTTCTGTAGGAGGAAGGGGGGAAGCGCCCTGGGTGCATGGTAGCACCCCAGTCCGTGGGAAGATTCCACCCTGGAACAGGGAGGTAGCAGGGGCGTCCCGGGTGAGCACAGGTGTGGACGCCCCGGGGGAGTGTTGGGGCCAAAGGGAGGTGCTGGTCAGTGTTTATCTAGGGAGGGAACAGGCGTGCAGCCAGATGGACAGACTGGAGAACCAGGGATGCCAACCAGCTTGGAGCCCCCAGCTGCCCCGTGTCTGTCTACCCCAGAAGTCCCTGCTGCCCCATTTGCCCAGGGAAGGCCACCCCACCTGCTCCCTTCCCCACAGACACGCCTCCATGATTTCCCCTCAACATAATTGTTCTGCTCCCAGGATGTGACACACACCTGCCAGGCAGACTCCTGCATGAGGGGGCTTGTGGCTCATCTCAAGTGTATCTGACCCTTTCTCTGGGTCCTGATAACTCAGCTCTCGAGAAGAAAGTGAGAGAGAGAGACAGAGAGAGAAGGGGAAGGGAAGGCAGAGAAGGGGATAGAGGAAAGAGAAGAAAAAGTGAAAAGACCCCATATTTTGTGAGGATGGTGTTGAGATAATCTGAAAAGACATACGGGACGGGAGCATCCTCTCCCCTCTGTGGACCATCCAGCTGTGATCCTGACCTGCCTGCTTGCCCTCCTCCCACCCCAGGCAGTTCAGTTCCACGCTCACCCCCCCACTCTCCTCGCGTCTGTAAACACTTCTTTGTCATGAGTTTCATTTCCCCAGGGCTCACTCGAGCTGGGTGGGAATGGGTCCATTAAGAGACCAATCATTCACTCAAAACATCTTCGTCAAATGTCCACTAAGTTTCGGGCTCTAGTCTAAGCAGCTGGGGAGACAAAGATCAATGGAGCCAAGTCCCCTCCTGCCAGATCTCGGGGTCCAAGATGGGAGATGCCGGGTGTGGATCAGGCAGAAGGAAGGTGGCCCTGAGCACAGGTGCCTGGGCCAGGGGGTCTTGGGTTGAAAGTCGAAGGTGCGGGAGAGTCTTCCGTTCTTGAGAATGCCAGCAGGTCTGGGGGCACAGGCGCTGCTCAAGAACTTAGCTGAACGAGTGAATGAATTGAGACGGGGACGCAGACTTGCCAGGTGGAGAGAAGAGCTGACGAAAGGTGCAGAGGCAGGGGTGCTAGGTAACAATACCCAATGGAGCGGGAGAGCTCATGCCAGGGGTCGGACATAGAGAGCTATGGAGGTTTCTGAGCTGGAGAGGAGGAAAGCTCAGAGCACTGTTTAAGGGTGATGTACGAAGTCAGGATACCTGGCCACAGGCTGTTGGTCAGGATAGAGCCAGGGGGATGGCAAGTCAGACTGAACGCTCTCGTATCATGCAGCATAGTGACTGCTACATTCACACACTTGGCGTCTCTGGTCCAGTCCTGGAGGAAGGAGACTCCAAAATGAATTAATATTTGTTGAACACCTACAATGTGTGGGTCTCTGGCACCCAAGGGCATCCACAGATGTGTTCTTTCAGCCCCTGGGAGTGCAGGCAGGTACCTTCTACATTGTTCAGGCTCACCTCTTGCCCAGGGGCAAAGAGCCCGGAGTCTTATACGTTTCTGAAAGAGAACCAGCTCTGAGACCAGGGGTGGGGTTGTATTTTCTCCAACTTCATAATATGTTTAAATGTGACTTATCCTTTTAAATGTTTATTGCGCACCATTTTACACCCAGCACTCCATTTAGATTTTGCTGACGAGAGGGGGGAGAAAAATAAATCTCTCCTCTGTTTCAGAAAGACCCAAAGGGCAACCATTTACGTGGCTTTCAACTTTAATCAGGAGCTTTCTGGAACTTGGCATCAGCAGTAAAACAGTCCTCAAGTATATCTCCAAGGTGAATTGTTGATATTTATATTTGCACTTAATTGCTGCTAAGGAGGGGGGCATCCTAGGCTGTTAGGGAGAACGTGGGATTCGCCCAAGTGCCCCGGAAACAGCCTTTCCTCATGCTCCAGGGAAACAGGGGTGCCCTGTGCTGCATGTCAGAAATTTACTCATTTGGAAAAATTTGGTAACTCTCAAAATGATAGGGCAAAATCCTCTTATCATGCTGCACGCTGCAAGCACCCACCACGCCTGGATTATTTTGGGCTCCCAAACGCACGACCAGCCCCCGTGGCATTTTCTTCAGTGTCTGCCAAGTGTAATTAGGCATAATTAGGTGGGGCTCTGGTTTTTGTTTTTTATGGGTAAATCTTATTGAATCACCCCATGAAAGGCAGTGAGGAGCCTGGGGTGCGTATGTCCGCTATTGCTGGGATATGAAAATAGCAGTAATAACAACAAATCTAATCTATGTGGAATCCTTAAGCACACGCACTGCTGCTATTACTTCGTTAATCTGTGAAAGCAACAGGGAAGCTCAGTCTGGAGGGAGTCCATGGGGAAACTGAGGCTGATCAACTTGGTGCTGTTGGTTGGTACCTCTCGGGGCAATGGAGTTGTATCCTGTTCACAGCACACAGATGGGTGCCCATGGACCACAGTGGGACTCCAGTAAGGAAATAATCAGTGTTTTGTAGGAATAAGAAAAATCACAGAATCAACATGCATTTCTGAAGTTACTTTAGAAATAATAATAGCTAATACTTTCAAAACTCTTACTAAGTGCCAGGCATATTTCTAAGTGCTTGACAGAAAATAACTGCAGTAGGTGGACCTTTCACGGCCAAAGATCCACGTCCTCCTGCAAGGTCATCTCCCTCAGGACGTGACCTTATTTGGAAATCTGGCCTTTGCAGATGTCATGAGTTAAGATGGGTCCGTACTGGATTAGGGTGGCCCAAATCCAATGACTGGTGTCCCTATAAGAAGAGGGAAGAGGAGATGCAGAGGGGAGAGGTGAAGGTGGGTGAGGTGCCTCTACAAGCCAGGGACTCCCGGCAACAACCAGGAGCTGGAAGAGGTGAGGACGGGTTGCACCCAGACTCTCAGAGAGAACAGGACTCTAAGGCACCTTGATCTCTGACTTCCAGACCTGGGAGAGAATACGTGTCTGCTGTTCAAGCCCCTAGTTTGTGGCCCCTAGTTCAAGGGCGACCCTTGAACTTCACAGTCACCCTGTAAGGCAGGTACTAGCATTTTCCTCCAACACGCTTTCACATTCTTTGTCAGGTTGGACGTTCGCTGGATTCTGTGTGTGCAGCCAGGCGAGTATTTATTACTTCATCTGAAAATGAGCCTGATGAGGCTCAGAGAGGTTGAGCTGTCAGCTCCAGGTCACACAGCCTCTTGACTCACTCAAGAGGCTGCTTTTGAAGGACCTATTTGGACCCTCTTACCCCACCTGTCCAGACTCACTGAGGGTCGGTTCCCTTGTTGTCCGAGAACACAGGCAAGGCAGCACTTGCAGAATGTGTGTGCTTGGGCTTTGCTTTAAATAGAATTACTCACGTCAATCAGATAGCAGGATCATAAATTACAGTTCACGTCATAGTGGATGTTGATGCAATTTTCCCCAAGGCAGGTGGGAGGAATCTGGGGGGCAGCTCTCCCCTCTTCCCCTCCCCCTAGGAGCATTTAAACCCACCTCTGCTGGAGGTGGGGCCCAGAAGGACTGTAATTATCATTAAAATGGTGTTGTGTGTTTCATAATTAGACAAGGCCCTTGTTCTAGTGGGAGTGCTGTAAAGAAAAAATAAATGCAGCATTTGTGCCCACAAAGTAAGTGGAGAGAGGGAGGCCTTGAGATTTAATAGCCAGTGAGGCTCCCTCTCCATCTCTGGCTCTTGTGTTTGTCCAAAGCTGAGCTGAAATGCAAAGGTTTAAAGGAGAGTAAAAACGTTTAATTCTCAGGGTCAGATTCTGTCCTCACAGGCAGCCTAACAGGACAGTGTCACAGTGTGGAGGACCCTCGGGGACAACGGCAGATCTATGGGATTAGTGGGCATCCTGGGGCGTTTGGACAAGGGTGGAAGGGGCTGGGAAGACACCTCTACACCTGCAGACAAGACCCCAAAGGAGAGTTTTCCCACACACCCTCCTAGTGCCTGCCGGGGAGACCTACAGAAAGTGAGGAGAAGGATCTGCAGAATCTCTTCCAGCCCCACTTCTTCCCCGTCCCCGATGTTTGTCCCCCTGTGCTGCCTACATTTCCCACAGCATCAGACCCCTCCCAGTGACCTCCAGCCTGCCTGGAACTTCTGCTGACAAATCTCTGGGTTCGCCAGCCCAGAAGCTCTCTGAGCCCCATCCTTTTGGGTTTTTATGGAGGTTCCATTACACAGGTATGACTGGTTAAATCGCTGGCCATTGGTGATGGATTCTGTCTCCAGCCACACTCTTCTCTGGAGGTCGGGACTGAAAGTTCTAATCAGCTTAATCACTGAGTTGGTTCCCCTGGCAACCAGGGGAACCAACCTTAGTTGACCTGGGGGCTCTCCCAAAGTAGCCTCATTAACATAGCAAAAGACGCCTTCCTGGCTCTTTTCACTTAGGAAATTCCACGGGTTTTAGGAGCTCTGTGCTGGGAACTGAAGAAAGACCAAATATATACTTTTTATTACAAATCACACTGTCACACACAGTGACCCCCCACCACAGACCTGTCTGTTCATACAAGTGGTAAGAGACCCATGCCTGGGATCAGAAGTGCAGCCCCTGAGATGGAGCTAGTGCTCGCTCCTTTGTTTCAGTTCAGAAACACTGTCTTGGTGGTGTGTCTCTCTTTGCTATGGACTAAATTGTGTCCTCCCCCACCAACCCAGATTCCTTTGTTGAAGCCCTCACCCCTAATGCATTAGGAGATGTATTTGAAGATGGGGCTTATGAGAAGGTAGTTAAGGTTCCCTTAAGTCCCAGGGGTGGGGCCTGATCCTGTAAGAGGTGTTCTTATAAGATGAGACACCAGAGAGATGGCTCTCTCTGCCGTGAGAACACACAGCGAGAAGGTAGCCGTCTTCAAGTCGGGAGGAGAGCCCTCTCCAGGAATGGAGCCTGCCTGCACCTTCATCGTGGACTTCCAGCTGTGAGACACCAGATTTCTGTTGGTTAAGCCGTCAGCCCCAAGGATCTAGCCTAGGCCCCTTTGCAGACTCTGCCTTGGGAGCTTCAGGAGCTATCAGAGATGCTGTATAACAAACAGTCACCTTTCTCTGCTGTCATTGGCCTGCAAGGGGTTTCTGTTCCGAGGTGAATCCCACAGTTGAGTCACGTGACACGATCCATCAGAAGCTCCACTGGCACAGGGGGGCGGGTTGGGGGGTCTGCAGAGTCTCTGTGCTGCTGGTCAGAGCAGGCATACCCTTCTGGGACCCTCTTGTGATGCTACTTCTCTTTCCTAAATCCATGAGGACTCACCTCGAGCGCTTGCCAGCACACCTTCCTTTTTTCTTCCAGCATATGGTGTTTTAAAGGCGACATGTCTGCCAAAACCTCACAGATCCCTCGGGTGAGGCAGCTTCCCCACAGCTGGGGATGCTACTCTCTGCTGCGGTCTGTTAACAGATGGCCCGGCAGAGCGGGTGCTGGGAACCAGGCTTCCACATGGAAGCGTAGCTGATGCCTCACGTTCCTTTTCACATTGGTGTGATTCACACGCAGCTGGGGGAGTGGCTCAGGCCATGGCTGCTGCACACCTCGTTATGGAACAATCCTCCAACCGTTGAGGGGTTCTGCAGGGCGGACCCTTTGGGTGCTGGGAGAGAGGTGTAATCATGTCCACGTCTCCATGGGAGGGGCCAACATTCTCCTCAGGTGAGGTTGGAGTTTGCAAACACGTCTAGAGCAGGGTTTCCACTGTTTCCCCCTCTGAACGTATCACCAGCCCCCGGCTGCTGGCGTGGGAATGCACAGATACAAAGAGGAGAACGTGGCAGATGTATGTCTCATCCCAGGTAGAAGCTGATCAACAATTCTTGGCCACCTGGCACCACGGGAACCCTGAGGCCAACTGGGAACTCAGGTCTTTCACACCGAGCCGAAGAATGTTGTGGTCCTGGTTCACAGCAACACCAAGAGGCAAGGCCCCTGCCCCAGGGTGTGTCAGGGGGTCTGATGGAGTGTGTGCTCTGGCTTTGCCACATTGAGAATGAATCTAAGAAGAATGAAGCCAGGGCCCTGTTGGGCTACAAAGAAAGTCCAGGTGGGAGGTGATGCCATTCTGAGCCAGGTGAGGGTGGAGACAAGGGAGCGAGAGAATTCTTGATGAGGCTAAACAGCAGGTCCCGGGGTGGATGTGTGGTGGGGAGCAGTGGGGAGGAAAGGACGGCCCCTGGTTTCTGGCTGAGGTCCCTGGTGTGTGGGGAAGAAGAAAGACAGGACTCAGGAGGCCGGCAGGATTGGCCCTGTCTGTTTCTGCTGCCCAGACCAGGTGAGAACCGGGGGTCAGGGTTCTCCTTCAATCTGGGGTCAGCTAAGAAGGGCTGTTTCCCTCAGGTGGCTTCCCGGGGTGTTATAGGGAGGACTGTGAGAAGAGGACCAAGGTGCCAAAGAATTTAACTGTCCTTCTGGGGGTTATTCAGGGGTGTTCCAAGGAGCAAAGAGATACTATCAGAGGATATTGTGGAGCGCAGGGCAAGCCCCACGAGGGAACAGGAGTACACAGAGAGATGTACATGGAGGTCATTCAGGGAAGATTTCCGGGAGGAAGTGATCCCCTAGCTCAGTGTCGCTGGGTGTGCAAGAGTTGGAAGGGAGAGAAGCACATTTCTTGCAGGTGGAATATGGTTAGCACAGCATGTTCATAAGGGTAGGAAGGCAGTAAGAGGCAGTGACTCTTTCACCCTGCACACAATCCTCAGGGACCTGTGTAAGGAAAAGGGCTTCTGAGTGTACCTCCGAGGCCATCCCCTAGTGGGACCAAGCCATGTCCCCCTACCAGGGTCAAGGACAGATTGCTGGAGCACAAAAGAAGGCTCTCAGCAATATCTGCTTCCATCACTGCAATCAAAAATGAACTTCAGGCAACTTTTACTTCATGTAATTTCTCTAGCTTTGCGGACAAGATAATTTACAGTGGAGCAAATGTCACTGATACATCACGGCCTCCTCATCTCTATGCTTGGAATGCTGGACTCGGAGGCCGGGAGTTTAAGAGCAGGTGTGTAGGGATCAGCAAGTGGGTGGGAGGAGATGATTAGGATGGTGTTTTGGAGAATGGAGAGGAGGGAGGAGGAATTTCCTCTAAAATGGTAAAAAGAGGCTCAGAAGGGAAAGCAGAGAGATTTTTGAAAGGTCAGAGCTGTAAAAACAATCAGAGCCTAATTCAGGGCTTTTGCCATTTCTAGAATATTTTATAGAAATCGGGAAGGAAAGTCTTCTGTGTCCCTGGAGTCCCTTGGAACAAAGGAGCTGGGTGGTCAGACTTGGAGCCCAGTTATCATTCATTCAATCTTTTTTTTTTCCAGCAGACATTTCCTGATCCTGGCAGGAGTCAGCCTTGTGTGGTGGAGTGAGCTATGGGTTAACCACTTAACATATGGTTTTACCATATGAACAAGGTACTTAAACCCGGTGAGCCGTAGTTTCCTTATTTTCTTTCAAGCTGATGACTGGTCAACATTTTCTGAGTACTCACTGCGTGCTGGGCACCATGCTAATTGCTTCCCCCAGACCACCTCTTGGAATCCTTACAATAACTCTGCGAAGTGAGCACTATTGTTTCTCCCATTTTTACAGGTAAGAAAACTGAGGAGCAGTGAGATTAAATAACTTATCCCTAGCATCACATAGGGATAATATGACAGAGCCAAGCAGCCTGATTCCAGATTTGAAGGACCTAATCACCCAGCTAGTAGGATATTATAAAATTAGGGCAGTGATCCTCACCTCAGAGAGGTATGGGGGGATTATAAGAGATTATGTGTGTAAAGTACCCAGCATAGGACCTAGAACAGTCAATACTCAATGGAGAGTGATGATGATGATGATGATGAAGATGGTGATGATGACAATGATGGTGGTGGTGATAATGGTGGTGATGATGTTTGTGATGGTGATGTTGGTAATGATGGTAATGATGTTGGTGATGATGTTAGTGATGATGATGATGACGATGATGATGATGATACCCATGAAAAAGTACCAAATCTTCCAATAGTTGCCTGGGATACAGAGAAGGAAAATACAACCTATAATGACAGGAGAGAACTTCCAGTGAAAAAGAAAGAAAACTCAATGTCCAAATAATCTGTTGCAAGAACCACATGACAGAGAGTGGAAGTTTGTACCAGGTTGGTGGCCATGGATGTGTGGAGAAGTTGTAAGTTTGGGATAACTGTCGGAGGCAAAGCCAAAGGTGCATGTTGATGGGTTGGATGTAGGACAGGGCTTCTCAAACTGGGTAATATAACATTTGGGGCTAGATCATTCTTAGTTGTCTGGGTGGTGGGGCTATCCTGTATACCATTGGATTTTAGCAGCATTTCTGACATCTATACACTAGATGCCAATAGCACCTTTTCCCTAGTTATGATGACCAAAGTTGTTTTCAGACCTTGCCTGATATCCTCTAGGGTGAAAGGCACCCAGTTGAGAACCACTAATGTAGGAAAAGAATAGAATTTGTGATAGTTCCTGGACCTTTGATTTAAGGAACTGTGTGTATGGTGCTCTCATTAGCAACAAGGGAATTTTTGTCTCTTTTATTCACTGCAGTGTCCCAGAAACTGGAACAGTTCCTGCCCATAGTAGGTACTCAATGGGTATTTGCTGAATGAATGAATGGTTGAATGGGGAAGGCTGGGGGAATAACGGTTCTTGTCTTGTTTTCTATTTTGTGTGGGGGGGGTGAGGGTGGGGAGGGAATACATGGTTTTGCTTTAGGCAAAGTAAGTTTGAGATCTCTCAGGTATCCCAATGCAAATATTGAGTTACCAGTTAAATATGGAAGTCTTGAACTCCCAGGAGACATCAGGAGATAAATCCTGGCAGACATCATCATGTCTGCAATGTCTAAACCTCTGGGACTGACTGAGATCTTCTGCAGCAAAAGAAATACAGAGAAGAGAAATGAGGCCAGGAAAGACCTTTGGGGAGTCAGACACTTAAGATTTAGGGAGACAAAGAGCAACATGCTTGGGAGATGCAGGAGGGGTGGTCAGGGAGATGGAGGAAGGCCAAGGTTAGGGAGACGTCCAAGAGTTGAGAAAATGATGTGTTCAAAGCAGGGAGTGGGCACCACATTGAGTACTGTGAGAGGAGGGGTCGATGAAACAGGAACGTGGCCATTGGAGTTGGAGCCATGGAGTCTAGGGGAACTTGGACAGAAGCCAGTTCATTAGGACCAAGAAGATAGAAGCCCCTTTGCCATGAGTTCCAGAGACATGTGACCTGGGAGTAGGAGAGGGCCTGGGAAGCTTTGCTATGAAGAAATGGGGTAGTGAAAGGAAAGAAATGTGGGGTGTGAGAAAACATACTCTGACACTTGTCAAAGTAGGAAGAAAGACTTGTTCAAGACTATTGCAACAGGGGAGGGAATACAACTCCAGGGACAAGTGGGAATTTATAGCCAGTGGGCAGGGTGAGGGGTCAGTGGGTGGAAAATTACTGAGAGGAAATATTAAGGGTAGCAGGATTCTTGCTAAGCTGACTTAAGTGGATTCTTGCTGAAGGCAGACCAAAGTCAAGACCTAGTCGAGAAGAGGGCTCATAGAAGCCAACTAAATTTTGTCGAGAAGGGAGTCTTTGTTGGGTGTCACAGGCAGGCTTTTGAAGGAGGGAGGCACTGGAACATGTCCTTATACCAGTGAGCACAGCCATCGGGAGCTCTGCCACTTCCGGTGCTGATCCCTAGTGGGCACGGCATCGCAGTAGGTCAGAGACGGAGACAGCAGGTCAGAGGGTGGCCCCAGACTCGGGGCTCTTGCTCTGGCTCTCAGCTCCACCGCAAGGGGAGCCACAGATGGGCTCTCCTCCCTGCTGATACCCTAATCATAAGTTTGGCTTTTAGCCCAAGCTGCACTAATCACTACGTCACTCTGCCTTGGCTCCCCATGAGTCCAAAGCAGGCTACGGGGGGACCTACTAATCCAGCCCAGTAAGTGGGCCACGGACATGGTGGCACCGGCCCAGACAAGAAGTCAGGAGCTCCTGCGTCTTGAGACCGTCCCGGCACCCACCCTCCTTCCAGCATGGTAGTTGTGGATCTGCTTTCTCCTTTAGGCTGGTAACTGGCCCCCAGCCAAGAGACGTCTCTCAATTCACCTTCAGGTAAGGAGGGAAGGGCCTTAGGTGACCTTCCTCACAGTCAGCCCCTGACACTTGCAAAATCAATGATCACAAGATCGAGTTGATCCAAAGTCTGGGTTGTCCCCTTGACAAAGGTGCCAATAAAAACATGCGTTTGGGGCTTCCCTTGTGGCGCAGTGGTTGGGAGTCTGCCTGCCGATGCAGGGGACACGGGTTCGTGCCCCGGTCCTGGAAGATCCCACATGCCGTGGAGTGGCTGGGCCCGTGAGCCATGGCCGCTGAGCCTGTGCGTCTGGAGCCTGTGCTCTGCAATGGGAGAGGCCACAGCAGTGAGAGGCCCGCGTACCGCAAAACAAAACAAAACAAAACAAAACAAAACAAAACAAAAACGTGCGTTTGGGGGTTGTTCTTCACCTGGTGTCTGGGGTGAGAGTGAAGCCCTCAGAGAGGCATCTGCACATGACTGGCGCTCAACACACACGTGCTACTGTTGTTATTTTTGTGTTTTTGCTTCCGAGAACCCATCACCTGACTCCAAAGGCATGAATCATTTATCAGCACAGCTTCCTAATACTCTGCAGACAACAGCCACAGTCTAAGTGCATCTTTTCCTCGGATTCTAGAGACCACAGCTAAGGGCAGTGGTGGGTGAGGTGGGGGTGGGGGTTGTTGGAAAAGGATCAAATGAGAAGAGGTGTTTAGGGAAGGCTAGTCTGATGGTGGAGCTCAGAATGGCTACCATAGGAAGAGAACGAAGAGAATGAAGCAGGAGGCTCATTGTCCTTTTTCTTTCTGGCCATTTGAGAAAGGATTTGGCTGAGATCTCTCTGTATCTGAGGAGTCCCGCTAGAGAGGAGCAGAATCAAGCAAGGGTGTGAGATGAGGATGTCACCATCTCTTCTGTGGCTCACGCACTTAAATTCAGTTCAATCTCACCACTCCCATTTGTCCATCCATCTACCCACCCACCTGCCCATCCATCCACCCATCCATCTATCAATCCATGCATCCGTCCATCCACCCACTTCTCATCTATCATCTACCCCTTTTATCTATCTATTGATCTATCCACCTACCTGCTTATCCATCCATTCATCCACCCATCTATCCATTCATCCATCCACCCACCCACTCACCTATCCATCCATCCATCCATCCATGCGTCCTCTCACTCATCAATCCACCCACTTCCCATCCAGCCACCCACCTGCTTATCCATTCATCTACCCATCCACCCATCCATCCATCCACCAACCTATGCATCCACCCACCCAACTACCCACCTCCCATCCATCCACCCACTTGCCTATCCAACCATTCATCTATCCAGCTACCCATTCAACACCAGTTATAGAGTCCATCCTGTGTGCTGGGCAAAAGCCGAAATGATGAGTCACTTCCATGCTTAATAAGGGCCCACTTCTACTCAAAGGACCCAGAAGTGTACAAAACGTCCAACCAGAAGTACACACAATGCACTGTAGCCCAGAGGGGAGAGTGATTCCATGTGGGAAGGTCAGGAGAGGCTTCTTGGAGATTTAATCTTGAAAGGAGTGTAGCAATTAGCTAAGCAGACACAGGGGAAGGAGCACGCTGGCAAAAGAAGGGGCATTTACAAGTATCTCACAGCGAGAGAGCCCAGGGTTACAGGACCTGTAGATGTTTGGCTGTTTGGCTGGACCACAGGGCTTTTGTGGATTTGCTGGGTGGTGAGCTGGAAAAACAGCAACCGTCGGATCACAAAGGGCCATGTCGCTGTGTCAGGACTCCATCCTGAAGATTGTGGGGGGCACTGGTGGACTTCATGAAGGGGGTGTCATGATGAGCCTTCTGTCATAGAAATGTCACCCTGGATGAGGGCTTTCCCATCATCAAGACCAGTGCTAGAAGCAGAGGGGTGGGAGACAGACAGTAACCCAGGTGGGAGGTACAGGTGCTGTGACCACGGTCATCTTTCTTGTGGTCACTCTCATCATGGCCAGTCTCTGCTTCTTGTGTTTCAGCTTCCTTTCTACAAATCAGGGGTCCTTTCTCTCTCTCTCTCTCCCTCTCTCCGAATTTTCCTAATGCCCCATGAGGTGGGCACTTTTATCATCCTTATTTCACAGCCCCGGAAACAAGGCACAAATCGCTTAAGTGACTTGCCCAGGGTCACCCAGTCAGTATGAGGTGAGGCCAATTAAGGCTGGACTCCAAGCCCCTCCCTGAGTCTGGATGGGGTGCAGGGAGATGGGCAGAGTGGAGTGGGGAGTGAGGACGTATCTGAGAACTCAGCCCTGGAGCCGAGGTTTCACTCCTGACGCTTTCTCAGAGGGAGGCATATCTTCGGCATGAGTTTAGTCTTGATTAGAAAATGGACTGAATCCCGAGTGGAGCTGGGGGGTGGAGCCTGAACTCTTGGATCACCTGTGAGTAAGAATCTGAAGGTGCCCTGGTCTGCCTGTGTCTGTTCCTTGCTCTTTCCTGCAGCACTTTAAGACACTTTAAGGACACTGGGCATTTCAGCCGCTATGGAACATCCCTAGTGGGATGGTTGCCCAGTATCCCTGTCACCAGGGCTTGTCGGTGCCACATAGGGACCCGTGGGAACTTAAGCAGGAGGTGGAGCAGTGGGAACTCAGATGCTGCCAGGGCGGAATGCACCACATCTTTGCAAGACCATTCAGAGGTTTGACAAAGCCCAGTGTGAATCTCCTCTGTGACCAAGAGCCCCACTCCCAGGCATTTACCCAAGAGGGTGGGAATGACGTCCACCCAGAGGTGCGTGAATGCTCTCAGTAACTTTGTTCACAGTGGCCTCAAACAGGAACAACCCACACACCCATCAAGATGTGGGGGGACAAACAGATCAGCTACATGCACACGTGTTCGTCCTCAGCGATGACAGGGCAGCCTACAACTCACACTGGGGATGACTCGCAAAGACATGGTGAGTTGAGGAAGCTGACATAGGAGACTGCTCACCATATGAGTTCATGGATACAAAATTCTAGAAGAGAGAAAACCAAGTTATGGTGGCAGAAAGAAGAGCAGTGGTTGCCTGGGGTGGGAGGGGGGGAGTCCTGAGTGGAAAGATCATGTAGGAACTTTCTGGGGAACTGGCGACATTTTACACCTCAGTGGAGATGGTGTTTATGTGGGTGCCTATATTTGTCAAGTTTAATAAAACTGCCCTTAGAAGGCTTTGCATTTCAATTTCACTATGAGTAAAGTATACTTTAAGGAACAAAAAGTAAAAGGCAAAGAAAACAGAGGGAGGAAAGAAGGAATGAGGGAGGGAGGATGAAGGAGAGAAGGAAGAAGGGAAGGAGAGAGGCTGGGAGGGAGAGAGGGCAGGAGAAAGGGAGAAAACAGACCCAAGGCAGCTCGAGCCTTGGGGCGGGAGAGCCCAGGCTCACCTTGGGTAGGTGGGTGCCCACAGTCAGACTGCTGGTGTGAGTCTGCCCCCTCCCTATTGCCCTGTACCTTCCCACACACACCTGGACCAGGGGAGGTGTGAATCCTCAGCAAGCCGTGTCTCTTATCATCAGGAAGTGTGAGCCCTTGGCCTGAGGAGCCCAGGGGGACAGCTGCAGGGCTGGTCGTGGCTGGGGGAGTTCATATCTACTAGGGCTACCCTGTGGTGTGATTTTGAGAGCTTTGCATTAGCTAGGTCATTTGTCCCTAAAGGGAAGGTCATCCCCTGACGAGGAAGCTGTGGATTCAAGGCCAACTGACAAGTGGCGAGTTGACATAGGTGACACTTCGAGGACACACAGTAGCAGTGTCGGGATGTAGATCCAGGGCTCTTTGGGTGTCATGACCACCTTTTGATTTTTGGACAAGACGTGGGCGTGAGAAGTCGTGTGTATTGGTGACAACTCTGGAGGTCTCAGTGGCTCGGGGCCCATGTGAGTGCCCCGTGCACTGCAGCTGTCCATCTGTCCTTCCTTCCAATGACCAGTGGCTGACCTGGAGAGGAGCCTGCTCTTCTGGAAGCAATGACTGGCCCGAACGGCATCACACCACAGAGCTGGCTGAGCACAGCTGCTAGTGTCCCTAGCCTCTTCGGATCCAACAGCAGCTCCACGCTCTCCTGAGATGTTTTCTCGGAAGCACGAATGCTGCTCATTGCTGTCGGTGGCATCAGGAGATTGAGATTTGACCCCCACAGTGTGCACAGCGAGGGGACAAGACAGAAGAGGAAACAAGAGCTTTCAGCTGTGCCAGCAAATAGGCTGTGGATTCAGGTGCCCACGGAGCCTGGAAACACCTGGATTCTCCTGATTTTACTGGAAGCAAAGTGTGTTTACATTCAGAGAGTGGAAATAAACCCGTCTTCCTGTAAAGGAGGAAATCAGCAAACGTGTTCTCTCTTTCCCTGGAAGACACTTGGAGAGTCTGAAGAGGGAAAAAGAGCTGTGTCCAGATGGGAGCTGACGGGGCTCAAGGGGGAGCCACAGGGGTGACCAGCCAGGAGGAAGACCAGACGGCAGATCCCTTCGCATGACCTGCAGAGGTCATTATGCCCAGCTGAGGTGTAGTGATGAGATTCCTAACACTGACTCTTTATAACATTACAGATATTAATAATTGTTTTAGAAACTATCATGAAATTATTGAACCAATATTTACTTCATTTTGCTCGGGTTTCAGAAATGAGTGCTCTGAGTCTCGGCAGGACTGGCCTCCCCTGTGTGGCTGGAGGCAAATTCACTCTCCTTTCTGCTAAGTGATAAGTGATCTGACCCTGAGTCCAGAGTCCCAGACTGTTCATCTCTCAGCGAACCCCATGCTGGGAACTCGCCTGCTGAAACGATCAGAGATGCAAATACAGTTTCGAGCATAAACCCGTGGATGGCACGGTTACATAAAATAAGGAGGAACCTCGATCCTATAAATAGAGGAAACGTTGAGCGTGGCTCATTCACAGTGTGCATCATTGTGTGGCTGCAGACACGGTGTGGGGAGGAATTTTTGTATCAAGATAGAGATTTTTAGTGACGAGAACGTACACGAACCGTCTCTACTGAATATCACACCCAGCACCACGTCGGTGTCTCTGGTGGGTTATGAGAAGCTTGACCTCCACCCCTGATGCTCACAGGATTTCTCAAGTTTTCTGAAGTAATTGTCTATTATGTCTATAATCAGAAACATGGTGTCGTGAAAACAGATTGGGTCTGTGTCCCACGATTTCTCTTCTGTGTTTTCTCCCTCCTCCCCCACCCCCAGCTCTTTGATGGCGTTGAAAACCATGTCACAGATGCACACCTCCTGTGCTCCAAACGATTGATGGTCAATCTCTCTTCTTTGCCCCTCCCGCCCCCGCCCAGATTGTCTGTAGATTTGGGACATAGAGATTCCATCAGGGCCTTCAGGATCTGGGCTCAGGTGTGCTGCCACATTCAACTCGATTATCAGTTATTAGTCAAAAGGCAAACACGTGCTGGTTTGCGGGACTCTGACAAGTGATTCCAAATTTCCTAGACCTACAGGAAGCAAAGCGAACGGCCCTGGACGGTGCTGTGGGCTCCCAGACGGAGGTGGCAACTCAAGTCCTATTTCTCTGCACCCCCTCCCCTCTGTGCTCCCTGTCAGAGCCCCAAGCTCATGGGCACCTCTACCTCTGCGGGGTGTATTCCCTTAACCAGTGTTTTTCCCTTCAGAGTCTTAGAGCCTCTGTCTACACCCTGCTTTAGTCAGCTCGGGAACCAGAGCAAAACACCAGAGACCAGGAAGCTTAAAAAACAGGATTTACTCTCTCCCAGTCCTGGAGGCTGGAATCCAACATCCAGGTGTGGACAGGGCTGGTTTCTCCTGAGGCCTCTCTCCTAGGTCTGTAGATGGCCATCTTCTCCCTGTGTCCTCACATGTTCGTCCCTCTGTGTGTGTCTGTGTTCTGATCTCTTCTTATAAGGACGCTAGCCCTATTGGATTTGGACCCACCCTCGTGACCTCATTTTACTGTAATCACTTCTCTAAAGGTCCTTTTTCCAAATCATCACATTCTGAGATCCTAGGGTAACCTGGACATCAACATATGAATGTAGGAGGGAACACAATTCAGCCTGAAACACCTGCTGTGTGTGTTTTGAGCAAACAGTGGCTGTCTCTTTAGCCAATCTCCTTTTGGGAGATAAAGGATTGCTCTTTGGGTATTTTAAAAAGAAGCTGATTACTCTTTGGAGTTCTTTCAGGAGACTGGGAATGAGAGGCCCCCTTTTGCAAAGATCTGTGATAAACATGACCACTTAAGCAAAGTGGAGATTCCCAGAGCAGATCTCCATCTTACAAGCAATAGGCACTGAGTAATCAATCATTGGATGAAAACAAATTGTGCTCCTCACTGCTTTTTACTGATGGAGATAGTTTTAGGCAGAAGCTCCTCTGGAAGAAAAGTGATATCATTCATGTCCCCATGTTTATGAATGGTCGATAATTTTGCCATCATTCATTGGTTTTGCACATGACCTCAGAAGAACAGAAAATACACTATAATTTCATGTGTTGTATGTTGCGTGAGTTTGTATGGGGGCTTCTCTGAAATGCCCCACACTTAGTCTTCATAAATTTAAGTATTCCTTCAAAGGGGATTCCACTCCAGGATCCAGAAGTTAGCATTATCAACATCTGTCTCTTCATAGCACATCCCCCGCTGGGACAGTTGTGTAGTGAGAAATATGGCCCTACCTAGAGAGCTCTGGCTTTCGCCCTGGCTCCTGGGAGGAAACTCCTAACCCCTTGGGATTCCCTGAGGAGTAAGAGCATCTTTGCTCTTCATGGAGGACCCCTTCCCATCACATCTGATAGCCTCCTAATATCACAGCCCCTGGCAGGCCCCTCTGTGCTAACTGATGACTCAGGTGGGCCTGGCCACACCAGGAATACTCACCACATGATTAGAGGTTGGGGTTTGGGACACAAGGGGTCAGCCTGACCTCCCAGGAGCTGGAGACTGAGTCCAAGCAATGGCTGATGATGCAATCCCTCTATGTAATGAAACCCTAATTAAACTCTGGACACGGACCCTGGGCTGAGTTTCCTGGGTGGAGATACTTGGTGTGCATTGCCACAGGTGACACTGGGAGGGTGAAACCATCCAGAGAACCCAGCAGCTTCATATGGGGGACGCTCTCTGGCCCTATGCAACTCTCTTTGGCCACTTCGGTGGGCATCCTTTCACTGTCTAATGCCTGCACTTTTCTGAGTTCTATGACTTGTTCTAGCAAATTATTTAGCCTGAGAGTGGTTGTGGAATCCCTTAAATTTTTAGTGGGGTGTCCTGCCATGAGGGTGGCCCCAGAGACCATGAACTTGCAGTGGTGTCTTCAGTGAGGGTTGTTTTGTGGGGAAAGTTCCCTCAGACTGTGCAGTGTGGCCTCACTCCTTTGTAATAGTTTTCTTTAATTTAAGTTTTTACTTATACACACATTTCACTTGTTACTAATAACTGATACATAGGTTCACAAAATTGAAAACTTGTGATGATAAAACATTAAAAAGAAGCATTTAATTACCACATCATATTGACTTTCCACACACATCCATCCATACATCTATTTAACATTTGTTTTTCAGGACCAGCCTATGACAGAGACATGGGTAGATGAGCGTCCATGCCAAAGGGAAGGAAGCATGGCCCGGTCCCTGCGATTTCAGAGTTTATGAAATAGTTACATATTTCTATCACCCCATCTAGACTCACAACACGCTGTAACAATATATGTTACGGTGCACTTTATTTTGAATCATGTAACTACATCCATCTACAGTCATAGGTTTCCAATTTATCGATGTTGCACATGTGCAAAAGAAACCCAGTTTCTAATTTCTCTCGGAATGTAGTAGCTTACCTCCCCCATTCTTACCTTGCTGAGTATTGGGAGTGGGTGTGGGCAGGGTGAGGTGATTGGGAAGAAAGGGGAGGGTGGGTTTGTGAGAGAATTTCTCCAGAAGCTGCCCTGGGCCAAAGCAGGAGGAAATCCTCTGATGGTGAATTTAGGAGAAAGATCATTTTCTTGTCTTTGCTTCTGCATTTGCCTGCTCCACTGGGTGTTGAGTTTTCCTGGAGTGTTTGAGAGGGACACCTTCAATTTGGGGAACCCATTCTGGGTGTGTTCTGGTGGTGAAAAGTTGGAAGAAGGACTTTGGTTCTTGTCTTCTTTGAAGAAAGAATTCAGCAAAGAGACCAAGACTGTGAAAAAGATAAAAGCATTTATTAGAAGAAAAGTACGTGTGAAAGAACACATGGGTGGACTCGGAGTGAGTTATGTGCCATAGGGGCGGCTTAGGTTGCTTATATGGGGGTCAGTTTTCTGGGTTGTTTCTGTCCAAACATTTCCATATTTAGACCTGGTGTAGGTGTGCATCTCTCAGCCAAGATCAATACCAGCTGGCATCTTCTCCCTCCTTTTGTCCTTCCCCTAGACTGAGGGCCTTCTCTGCACATGTTGGGTTGGGAAATCCACAAGAATTCACCAAACTGGGCCCAAAGCTCCCGCTGGTATTTCATCTGAAAGCATCAGCAGGAGACCAGATGCAGCTGCTCAGGCTGGGGGCCGATCTCCTACCTCTAAGTGTTGATCTAAGTAAGCAGTGTGCTCTCAATCAGTCTGACCAGCATCCAAGGGCTGCTATTTCGATCTTTATCTGTCTGACACATATATTTTGTTCTCAAACCATTCATTCTTTACTAAGGAGGTGTTATGGGTTGATTAGTGTCCCCTAAAAATAATATGTCATAATCTTAATGCCTCATCCACCCCTGTATCACAGACTGTGACCTTACTTGGAAATAGGGCCTTTGTAGATGTAGTCCAGCTAAGATGAGCTTGTTAAGGTGGGCCCCAATCCAATATGACTGGTGTCCTTATAGAAAAAGGAAATTTGGACACAGACATGCCCACAGGGAGAACGTCATGTGAAGATGAAGGCAGAGATGAAGGCGTCTCCAATCAAGGAACGCTAAGGATTACCGGCAACCACCAGAGAGGGAGAGAGGAACGGAAGGGATTCTCCCTCAGAGCCCCCAGAAGGAACCACCTCTGCCAGCAGCTTGATCTTGGACTTTGGAGCTGTAGGATAATAAGCGTCTGCTGTTTTAAGCCACCCAGTTTGTGGTACTTTGTAACAGAAGCCCAGGAAACTGACACAGGAGGGAAAAAAGTGTGTATTGCCTTGGCTCCCTAAAACCTCAAAAACAACTTCTTTAGATAAATCTAGATCTCATTTAGATAAAGAGTTAAGGTTTCAAACATTCCACTGTTTCTCATGCTCCTGTCCAAGATGGCACCCATGGTGGGGCTGCCATGGCTCCTTCTATCAACTCTCGTCTTTCCGCCAAGTTCCCCAGAACAGAAAGGTCGTTCATGCACTGCACAACCTACATATAGTAGGCAGCAGGGACACCCCTGCAGCTCCAAAGAAGTTCGGTTTTAGGCTTGTAGGCTTAGTCCTGACTTGTTCAAGGAAGAAACAAGAAAAACAACATTCTCTTGGCAACTTCTCAGCTTCCCTTCTCTTGTTTTGCTGAAGTGTTCTCATAAACTCCGTTCCAAGATGCGGTGATGACTGAAGGACTTTGTATTCCTTAGTCCTGGTTCCCTGGAGCAAGACACCTCCTGACTTCGTCTTGGAGGTGGGACGCTGCAGAACAGGATCTCAGAGGAGATGCAAATGATGTTTACAATGTCTTATCCCCTTACATCCTTTCTTATGCACACAGCATTCTGAGTACCCTCTCTGAACATGTGTGGGATCAGGACCATGGACAGCAGCATCTCCCCAGGATGACCAGTCATCCTTTTGTCTATTTGTGCTTTGGGAAAATTGGAAGTTAGGATGTTTTTGACTGAAAGGAATAGAAGGCCCGACCAAGAGAATGTAAGCAATGATATGTTTGTTATGTCATAAAACATGAAGTCGAGGGATGAGTGGCCCCAGAGTCTGCGATTTCAGGGCCACAATGGCGTTATCAAAGGTCCAGAAGCTTCTCCTCTTATGCTCTGTCATCAGCTGCAAGCCAGGCACATAGCCCTCCAGGGATGGATACCAGCTGCAGTGATTCTGGCATCACAGGCAGAGCAGGGTCTCTCTGGCCATATTTCTTTTTCTTTCTTAAACTAGGGAGGAAAATGCTCTCCCTAAGCCTGTTGTAAGCATTTCTTAAACCCCACTGGCCACAATGGATCACACTTCAATGCCTAAACTGGTCCATGGTGATGGGGGAGACTGGCTTAGACCAAACACATTTCCATCCCAGGGGACAGAAAGCCTCCCTCTGCCTGAGTGTGTGGCTGCAGAGGGCTCTGCTATAGAAAGAAGGGCATGTGACCACTGGGAAGGAAAATATGTGTCAGCCAAGGAGAAACTGTGGTGTCATGCTTTGGCCCAGAAACGAGGCAGAAACAGGCGAACGGGTAGAGCAAAGCCTTCAGAGTCAAGTTTCTCTTTCAGGATTTAGACCTGGCATTGTGGTCTGGGTCTTTACGTGTCTGACAGCCAAATGCCCACCCTTTTCAGAAAGCACGTGTAGTAACTGGGTTTCTGTCACTTGCAAACCAAAGAGTCCTACTCAGGACAATAGGATCAAAAAGGGCATCTGATGGAGGATGTTAGAATCCAGGGAAGAGTCCGAGGCTTGTCCCAGGTGTTTTGGGGACTGGAAACTGGGCTTAGTTTCCATCAAGATTCTCTCTTGTTTCCATTTAGCCTGGCTTCTTGGCTTCATTCTCTCCCACGTGAGATGGGATTCCTTGTGGCCCAAGGAACAGAGTAACTGGGACCTCTGAGTCCCATTCTTTCAGTGCCTTGGCTCAAGATGCAAAAGGTTCCACTACCACATTGCATGAGTGTCCTGGGGCCATGGTGACAAAATGCAACACACTGGGCAGCTCAGAATAGTAGGAACCTATTGTGTCACAGCTCTGGAAGCTGGAAGTCTGAGATCAAGGTGTCCACATGTAATAGGGAAGAATCTTTGTATTCTATTACAAGTTAGTCACTAAAGGGATATTGCCTATAAGCTTCATTTATACATAATGGCCCATCTCTGGGAACCCTGCCTCCCAGGTAATGAACATTAAGCTAAAATACCTTTGTGTAATTCACAGGAAACATCCTGACCAGGCCCACTTGTGAAAGGCTGCAGGAAGGAAGAAATGAACACATCCCCTCCAGAGGCTGATGGGAACCAGGAAATGTTTGACTTTACTTCTTCCCTTTTTAGTATTGATATAAAAGAAGCCTGGGGCTTCCCTGGTGGTGCAGTGGTTGGGAGTCCGCCTGCCGATGCAGGGGACACAGGTTCGTGCCCCAGTCCAGGAGGATTCCACGTGCCGCGGAGCGGCTGGGCCCGTGAGCCATGGCCGCTGAGCCTGCGTGTCCGGAGCCTGTGCTCTGCAACAGGAGAGGCCACAACAGTGAGAGGCCCGCGTACCGCAAAAAAAAAAAAAAAAAAAAAGAAAAATGAAGCCTGAATTCTAACTCAGGAAAGATGGTTCTTTGGGGCACGAGTCCACCATCTTCTCGGTTTGCTGGCTTTCTGAATAAAGTTGCTATTCATTGCCCGAGCAACTCTTGATTTATTGGTCTGTCTTGTGGCCGGCAGTACAAGCTTGGACTTGGTAACACACATGGTCATTTCCTTCCGAGGGCTCTGAGAGAGAATCTGTTCAGGCCTCTCTCCTAGCTTTATGGTACTTTGCCAGAAATCTCTGGAATTACTTGGCTTGTAGAAACATCACCTGGATCTCTACCCCATCTTCACGTGGCATCTCCCTGTGTGTGTCTCTATGTCCAAACGTTCCCCTTTCGTAAGCATACCAGTTGTACTGGATTAAGGGCTCACCCTTCTCCAGTGTGATCGCATCTTACCTTATTGTATCTGCAGTGACCGTACTTCCAAATAAGGTCACATCCTGAAGTGTGGAGGTTAGGACTCCATCACATGAATTTGAGGGGACACAGTTCAGCCCACATCACACACCAGTAGGCAGATTCCCAGCAACAGCCCCTATGGGCATTGTGTGCTCACTCGTGTTACCAGGGGATCAAGGTCTTTTATCCGGGGGGAGGGGAGTGCGCAGGAAAATAAAAACCTGAAGTTAGTGGGCACCTGGGGGCTATGATCCCTCGAAGGGAGACTCTTTTCCAACTACTTTTGTGAGAAAAGCCAGAATTCTGTGTGGACCATCACCCTTGACATTTTCATGGCTGATGTGCCGCTGATCATACCTAAGCCCCTGTTGGAAACACCTGGTTTCTACCGTTTGCTGATTTGCTCACGTATCTCAAGCACTTTACCTCTTCCCAACAATGCTGCAGAGAAGGTACTGGTGACAGCCCGAATGACCTGGTGACTGGAAGAGTGTCCTGGACTCACATCCTGGCTCAGCATGTGACCTCTGGCAACTTCTGTTAACCTCTGGGCTTCCGTGTTCTCATCTGTAAATTGGGGACCATAGAGTAGTGCTTGAAACTTTGGGTCATTTTGAAGTTTAAATACCTATAAATTTCATTTAGGGTGGAGCCTAGGTTAATTTCTACTAGTTAATGTTTATTTGTTCAATGTTTTGTGAGTACTTTCCCTGTACCAAGCACTGTTCCTGGTGCAAAAGACACAGTCATGAACAGGAGACAAAGATTCCCGATTTTAGGGAGTTGGCATTCACTTAAGCGGAGACAGAAGATAATCAAAGTATAGAGGGAAGGTATGCAGTGTAAATGTCATGAGTGCTGTGGGAAATCAGGCCTGGAGGGGTGAGGTGTTCCCATGCAGAGTGGGGCTGGGCTCAGAGCTGTAACCACATGGGGAGATGAGGAAGGGCTGCATCTATCGGCCAGGGCAAGGTACATTACACTAAACACCCCGCTGATGTTTCTTATTCATGCCACATGTGTCCACCCATGTTGGTTCTGCTCCGTGTCATCTGCCCTCCAGAACCAGAATCGTGAAGTTCTCCGAATCTGGAATATTCCTGGAATTGTTGCCACGAGAAGAGAAAAGAGCCCATCACTGTTGAAGCTCCTTCTCAGACCAGAAACAAGCCACACGGCTCGCATTTCACGGGCAGACAGACAGCACAGTGGCCAGAGACGCTCCTCCTTCCTGGGCAGGGGTAGCCATGCCTGTGGGCCGGGATGCAGTCCACCAGGGATGTTTGAAGAAGGATCTAAAGGAGGTGAAGGCATGAATTCTCTCTCACTTGTAGAAACCGAGGCACCGGGAGTTTGAGTGACTTTCCTGGGGTAACTCAGCCCCGTCAATCTGTAAGTTCAGCTGGTCACATGACTGCGATGACTGTGTGGGGCTGGGGTGAGGACATGGTGCACACAGGGCCCTGCATGGGACCCCCTCTCACTTCTCTGATGTGTCCTCTGCAAAGTGGCGCTTTTCTCTGGGAAGACCAGGCTGGGTTTGCCCAGTTGTCACCATCTCCTGTCCAGCCACCACGCAGGCCACCTAGAAGCCACCTCTCCCTCCCTTGCACCCAGGCTGAGTCTCATTCCCAGCACCCGGGCAAGCTGGTGCACTGGCTTCTGAGGAAGGGCCGCCTAGTGCCGACGGCTGGCGTTGCCTGAAGCCTGATGGGCACTGGGCTTCAGGCTCGGGGCATGCAAAATGCAGGAGGGGGAGGAGGTGGCTGTCCTTCCCTTAGTCCCCTCCCCAACACAACGCAGCTGCCAGGCACCCTGGGCTGCTGTCCCAGAGCCCTGCTCCTGACCCCTCTCCCCTCTCCCCTCTACACATTTCCCAGCCTCCACAATCAAAACTTGCCTGGGCTGGTCAGTGGTGGGGGAGGGATTTTTAACCTCTATGGTACCTGATGCTTAGTTAGGTTTATCTCTCTGTCCAATCTCTCATGTGAATCCTATGAAAAGCAAGCGGTGGGGATGGGGGTGGACAGGCTGTTAGGAACAGGGAGAAATAAAATGGGAAGCTCTGCGTTCCTAAAACAAACAAAAAGTCAAAAACAACAAAACTTGCCTGGGAAATGTACGTCCCAAATCTGCTTTCCCAGTTCTGCGGTCAGCCAGAGCCAAGGCCTCTAACCGAGGGTGATTCTGTTGCCTCTCTTCTCCCTCCTGCCCCCAAGAGCATCTTTGCGGGGCGTGCACCTGTTCTAGACAAATGGTAGAAGGTGGGCAGGGCCTACACCTAAGGGTGAAAATCCAAAGAGTTACCTCGTGCCGGGTGGGTTCTAATCTCTGCTCCTTACACAGAGAGTTTCATTTAATGCCCGTGTTTCAGAAAGGAGGGACCAATCCTCTAAGTGTATCATTCCCTGCCCGGGAGGTAGGAGTGAAGTGTCCTGTGTTTGACCCACGTGCGTGACTCCAGACCATGCCCCTAGCCACTCTTGCTGTGATTCCAGGAGGGGCTCTCCAGGGTGCCTCGGGCCATGTTGGCAATTCGTTGGGACCCCATTGTTCGTTTCGCCTCTCAATAAAAATCTCATTTTATTGCCCCTAATGGTTGGCTCTGCTGTCACCTCATCCTCCATCTCCCACATTGTCTTGATCCTTGAGAATTCCTCCATTTGGGGCACACGTTCAGTGGTTCCCAGAGAAGGTAGTGCGTGGACACCTTGGCCTGACCCTGGTAACTTGGACGTGTGTCCATCTTCTAAGCACTTTTCAGCCAGTAGGCTCTGCACCCTGGCTGCTCCTCTGGCCAAGATCAAGGGTGCTGGTGAGTAGGACCAGAGTCCTCCCTCCTGCTCTCTGCCTGGGTGGAGGCACCGAGCCCTGGCCTCCCCTTCCTCTCCCTGAGCAAGCTTTTCTGGGTCCACCTCAAAGGTGCCAAAAGTGCTTTGGGGCTGAGCCCCCTGGGGTCACAGCAGGAGCGGTTACATCCAACCCCCCGAGAGCCTAATCAGTTTTGCTTCCTGTCTACCCTACTTAGCCTTCTATGAGCAATAACCAGGAGCCTCTTTCCCCTAAAACCACAAGGTCCAACTTCCACATTTGCTAACTGTCCAAAGCAAAGCAGATGGCCGATCCATTGTGTCCCCCAGCACACCTCCTGTGCAGGCCTTGGGCCTGGTGAGTCATGCTGGGCAGCCAACATGGCTGTCAGGCCATAAGGTCCAGTTCTCCTGCTCTACGCCTTTGGTTCCTTGAGTGCTGGCACTCTGCAGAAAGTCCTAAACCTAGAATTGTCCCAAGACTGGGAACAAGGCCGGGATGTCCCCTCTCATCACTGCTTTTTAACATTGTACTGGAAGTCCTAGATAATGCAATAAACAAGAAAAGAAAATCAAAGGTATGTGAATTGAGAAGGAAGAAATAAAACTGTCTTTGTTCACAGAGGACGTGATTGTCTATGTAGAAAATCTGAAAGAATCACCCCCCCAAAAAAAATCCTCCTGGAACTAACAAGTGGTTATACAAGGTTAATATACAAAAGTCAATCATTTTATATACCAGCAGTGAAATTTAAAACATATTACTATTTCTATTAGCACTCCAAAAAAAAAGACATACTTATGTATAAATCTAACAAATTTGTACAAGCTCCATAGGAGGAAGGCTACAAAGCTATGATGAAAGATATCAAAGAAGAACAAAATAAATGGAAGGTGTGATAGGGAGGGTGGGAGGGAGGGAGCCACAAGAGGGAAGAGATATGGGAACATATGTATATGTATAACTGATTCACTTTGTTATAAAGCAGAAACTAACACACCATTGTAAAGCAATTATACCCCAATAAAGATGTTAAAAAAAAATCATTGTCCAAAGATCAGTAAGTGAACTGATTTTTCTTTTCATGAACTACAAAATTGAGTTTAAACTTTTTGTACACTTCATTGTATTTTTGTTTCATATTTTTGAAAGATGATATTTTCAACAATGTTTAAATAGAAATTTGGTAAATAGATCATTATTTAAAATTAAAATAAATAAATAAATAACTGGAAGGATACTCCATGTTCATAGATAGAAAGACTCAATATTGTCAAGATGTCTGTTCTTCCTAACTTGATCTATAGATTCAACACGTTACTAAGCAAAAGTGCAGCAAGTTATTTTGTGAATATTAACAAACTGATTCCAAAATTTATACGGAGAGGCAAAAGATGCAGAATAACCAACTCAATATTGAAGGAGAAGAACAAAGTCAGAGGACTTAACCTATCAGACTTCATAACTTACTATAAGACTACAGTAATCAATACACTGTAGTATTGTTGAAAGAATAGACAAATAGATCAACAGAACAGAATAGAGAGCAACAGACCCTAGAAATAGACCCACATACATATAGTCAACTGATCTTTGACAAATGAGCTAAGGCAATGCAGTGAAGCAGCGACAGTCTTATCAACAAATAATCCTGGCACAACTGGACATCCTCATACAAAAAAAAAAAAAGAATCTAGACACAGACCTTACGTTCTTCACAAAAATTAACTCAAAACAGATCATAGATCAAAATGTAAAATGAGAAACTATAAAACTCTTAGAAGGTAACGTAAGAGAAAACAGAGATGACTTTGGGTTTGGCGATGACTTTTTATATACAACACCAAAGGCATAATCTGTGAAAGAAATAACTGATAACCTGGACTTCATTAAAATTAAAAGCTTCTGCTCTGTGAAGGACAATGTTAAGGAAATTAGAAGACAAGCTCACACTGGGAGAAGATATTTGCAAAAAGCATACCTAATAAAAGGCTATTTTCCAAAATATACAAAGAACACTTAAAACTCAAGAATAAGAAAATAAGCAATCTGATAAAAAAAAATAAGCCAAAGACTTGAACAGACACCTCATCAAAGAAGATGTACAGATGGCAAGTAAGCAAATGAAAAGATGCTCCACGTTATAAGTCATCAGGGAAATGCAAATTAACACAACGGGATAACATTACACACCTGTTAGAATGGCCGAAATTTACAACACTGACAATACCAAATATTAGTGAGGATGGGAAGCAATAGGAACTCTGGTTCATTGCTGGTGAGAATGAAAAATGGAATAGCCACTTTATGACAGTTTGATGGTCTCTTAGGAAACTAAACATACTCTTGCCATACATCCAGCAATCCTGGTTTCTCGGTATTTACCCAAGTGAACTGAAAACTTATGTTCACTGAAAAACCAGCACATGGATGTTAATAGCAGTTTTATTCATAATTGCCAAAACTTAGAAGCAACTGAGCTGTGTTTCAGTAGGTGAATGGATAAACTGTGGTCCATCCAGACAATGAAACATTATTCAGCCCTAAAAAGAAATAAGCTCTCAAGTCATGAAAAGACACGGAGGAATCTAAAATGCATATCACCAAGTGAAAGAAACCAATCTGAAAAGGCTACAAAGTGTACAAGTACAACTATATGACATTCTTGAAAAGGCAGAACTATGGAAACAGTCAAAAGATTAGTGGTTATTAGGATTTAGGGAGGAGGGTCAGATGAATCTGCAGAGCACAGAGGAGTTTTAGGGCAGTGAAGCTATTCCGTATGATACTACAATTGTGGATACATGTCATTATACATTTGTCAACCCTGATAAAATGTACAACACCAAGAATGAATCCTAATGTGAACTATGGACATTGGGTGACAATGATGTGTCAATGCAGGTTAGTCGATCAGAATAAACGTGCTGGGGGCGTCAATAGTGGGGGAGACTGTGCATGTGGGGAGAGGGGCACATGGGTGATCTCTGTACTTCCTGCTCAATTATGCTATAGACTTAAAACTGTTCTCTAAAAAGTTTTTTAATAAAAAAAATGTAGCTAGGACTTTTTGGAGTGATGGAAATATTCTGTCTTGGTTGTGATGATGTGTACATTCATCACAGCTCATTGAAATGATGGACTTTAATGTAAGTTATATCTCAATAAAGTTGATTAAAAAAACAGAATTTTCCCTTGAGTCGGCTTCCCTGCCAAGAGCCAATATTTTATGAGCAATGTGTTGTGTCCTATGGCTTTGGCCCAGCTAGTTTTGGGAAAAGATGAGATTTCCCACATTTACGTCTCAGCTCTGAATTTGGAGTCTGTTTATATTTTATCCCATCAACCAATCAGAATGGGAAGGCTCCCAGGCTGACTAGAGTTCATCACACTGGTGGTGTGTGTGTGTGTGTGTGTGTGTGTGTGTGTGTGTGTGCATGCAGCATCCTCCCAGAGACTCTGCCTAGAGTACAGAGAGAAGGGAAGTGGGTACCAATCTTGAGGCAGAGGACCAGGGACCAGGTGGAGGTCACTCCAATTTAGTTCAACTCTGCCGGGCTTGCCGAGCTTGGCTATGCAGTCCGTGTGCCCAGAGCCTGTGAGGGAAGTGGGGAGGATGAGCACAGCTTCCTGAAGGAACAAATACCAGGAACAATGATTTATCTATCCTTGGTGGGGGGGGGAAACAGGGGATCTAGAAATCTCTAGGGGCATTTGGGATGATTTCATGGTGATGATAGAGGCTCTTACCTGTGTCTTGATGTGGGGCAGGTTTCTCCAGGTGATGATGCAGGAAGGGCAACCCAGGAGGTGGGGAGTAGGGGTCTGGGGGGTGGGGCAACAACACCTCTGAGCATGTGCAGCTGCCCCTCTGGCTGTAAGGACAACGTGGGTCCAGGACTCACTGAGATGCCCTGACGGGCAGCCGATTTATTCCAATGAGCCCACCCATGGTGTCTGGCTATGACAGTCCCAGAACTGAGCTTTGCCTGAGGAGGAACTCTGGGCTGGTTGCTGTGGCCAGGACCCATGGGGAGGGAGGGACTTTGCACCTGGGCAGCTGGAGGGAGGTTGGAGAGTGCAGCTGGGCAGCGACATTGAGAATGGATGAAGGGGACAGACCCACAGGACACGTCAGAGGCAGACTGGTTCTGTAGCACAAATAAGACAGGAAAACGGAGAGGAGGGTGGATGGAACTTTCTAGAACTCTCAGCCTGGGCGACTTGGTAGAATGATTAACGAAGATAACCAGAAGTATCACTGAATGCCTATATGTGCCAGAGACGTTGGAAACTAAATAACGTTTAGGTAAAGAATTCTAATTTTATCTTCACAGACCCTCCAGGAGGGGAGTGATGAAGAAACAAAGTCTCACGGAGGACAAGTGGCCTGCCCGAGGTGTCCAGCAGGGCTGGAGCCCCAAGCCGCCCTTGTGTGTCCCCCAGCTCCCAATTCATCAGAGCCAATGCTGCAGGGTGTGGGAGTGATGAGGACGGTGGATCTGGGTGCAGAGATGCTGGGGTTGGTAGCTGTCCCCACTGTCCTGAGAAGGTCGCAGCAGGGAGCTTGGAGAGGGTGTGGAACTCGGGGGGCAGTAGGTGCTGGAGCAGGAGGAATGGGGTCATTATGCCAGCAGTGTGGACCCCGGTGGATGTGCCCCAGCGGGGAGCGTGCAAAGAGGTATGGGAAAGAGTTATGCAGGGAACTTCCAGAAGCTGAGCAAACACAGACTGACTCCTGGAAGCTGTGACCCCTGTTACCTCCCTGTCCTTCACCTTCTTTGTTTTTACCACATCATCTTCTCCTTTCTCTCCATCTCAACCTACCAACCTCCTTAATTTCCTTAAATAAACCATAGCTGAGATAGATAGAAACTATCGACAAAGGCTGAGCACAAAAACCTCACCTGGATTTTTTCTTTTAAGAACAAACCAAACCTAAGCAAAATCTGAGCTTTGATTTATAAGATCACTCTCCCCAGCACACTGGGAAGATGCGAGTGACGGCTACTGTGTGGGGTGAGGCACCAAATGAACGGGGACGATGATCCTTAAAAGCATGGCGGCCACGGCTCGCTGCCCACGTTCACATGCCATGAAAGGAAAGACAGGAAGCACACAGCGGCCCATGCTGGGACGGGGTCTGATGACTTCATTCCCTCCCCCAACAAGAAGGCACAGCCTGTGAGCCCAGGGCATCTGGCAGCAGGAGCAGGCTGGCCGGGGGTGGGGGTGGAGGGCCCAGGAAGGAGCTGGGATTTGGGGTTTTGTTAATACCAGTTTTTGTTATTCATCTGCTGCACTCCCCAAGCTTGGACCATCTCAATATGCTTTGAGGTCTTGAACTCTCTTGGCTAGTTCATAAAGGAAATATATATGTGTTGAAATTTGGATGGGACAAATGCTTAAAGATGTAAAGAGAAGTCAGATGAGATTCACCAAGTGAGAAGCAGCTTAGATGTAACCTGCCAAGCGCTAAACGCCCAGATCTCCACGTGATCTGGGTGTCTCCAGTCTCTTGGGAGCTAGACTGTTCCTGCCCAAAGAGATGCGGAAGCAGTTATGGGAAAAGTCCCCCAGGAGCTGGGAGCATTCCTCACTGGGGGTCTGGAGGAGTGCTCTGCTTACCCCCTCCACTCTTATTGTTCCAACTCCAGGGACTCCTCAGGTTTTCTTCTATGAGAACCTGGGGCCAGGCTGGGGCAGGTAGAAGCTGACAGGACATCAGGGCCCTCCCAGCTGCCCAGGCCTGGGTTCGATTTCTGTGCGGCAACTGATCACACTTGACTTGTTGTCACACGTACTATTTTGGCTGCTGAGCTCATGTGGCTGAGCTGTGATAACAACAAGATGCCTTCTTCTCACACTAACTGAGTCATGGCTCTGGATCTGATACAGATATTTTTGGTGTGGGTCAGAATTTTGTTCTGTTTCTAAATGTTCTCTTTCTCCTCCTTTTTAAACCAGAGTGAGGTTTAAATTACAGACACTGAAATCTCCAAGAAAAAGGGTCACGGACAGCTTTGATTTCAGGGCCTTCGAGGCCCCGCCCTGCCCTCCCCCTGCCAGGGGTGGGGTGAGGTGGGGGAACCTTTCCCCTCTCTTTCCCCTCGTCCAACACAAACTTCCCACAGAACAGATTTCCTGTGCCAAACGTTTCCTGATGCTGTGAATCCTGGTTCTGTTAAGTGACATTGATTGAAAAACATGAGATCAGTCACAACATTTATTCAGCATGTAAAATGTTGTACAACACCAGGGTTTCGGCTGGCATGTAGAGGAGTATGCAACATTAAATTAATAACTTCTGAGACCTTGGGACCCCAAAGTAGCCAGCAGATAGGCCTCGGGGAAGAGCAGATGAGTCAATGTGACCGGTTACTTGTCATTTACAATTTAAGTAAACCCCGCATGATAACGTGAACACCCCGTTGGAGACTGGATAAGCCTTTCCATTGGAGGCGGTGTTATTAGTTATCACCAGGTCAGCCTCCCTTTCGTTCAGGCCTGACCTCTAAATTCTTCATCCATTACAGGTGACACTTGGTGACACTTCTGCGAGAAGGAAGCCAAGTAAGCGAGGATGCTGGGCCAGGGCGGCTGCTGCTGAACGGCCCAGCAGAGGAAGCCCTCAGCAGGCTGACTTGGCAGGGGTGGGTCCCCAAACACATTCTCCGGGTGACTGAGCTGCTCAGACTGTTCCGGGCAGGCGTTCTGGAAAGTCTTAGGCGCCTTTTTTTAGTCTTATTTTTATAGACCCAGGTTGTTATTGGCAACCATTGAAAAGATGACTAAATAAATCAATGATGCAGGCCTTGAGCTGCCGGGGCTGGAACCAGGAGTTGGTGTGTTTCCATTTCTGTCCTTCGCATTCCACTCCTGTACACTGGGAACTACCCCCCGCACCTCCAGCCTCAAGGACCGAGGGAGAAGGAGTATTCCCACGGACGGACTCTGGACAGGGCTCCAGCACTGAAACGTTGGCCAAGATGTGCCTTTTCTCCCCTCCCCTCTCCCTAGTTAAGGACACAAAATGTCTACCCCTTTGCTGCCTCCCCTGACCTTAAACTTGTTCCGGCAGCAGTGTTGCTTTGGGTAGAATCTCACACAGAGGACCCTACAAGAGCTTAGTAAGTAGCCCAGGGTTCTCTCAGTGGAGGGAAAAATAGGCAGGTACCACCTGCAGGAGGACTGGAGATCAAATTCAGGGGAGCCTTTCTCCCAGGAGGGGCTGTGGGACCTGAAGACCCTCGTTGTCTCTGTTCCAGAGTTGGCAGGAAGGCCCTCATTCACGGGGGACCCCAGGAGCAGCCCCTCTGGCTTTTCCAAAGCCTTAGACTTGCTCTCTGGGGTAAATGAACACAGCATGCAGAGCCAGAACTTGGATAAACAACTGGGGACTGGCAGCAGGTGAGGAGGATGCTACTTCCCACCCGCCTCCTATCACACTTGCCCCATCGCCTGATCTGGTGGTATCTTGGTCTTCTTTGGGTCTTGAATGTCTTTGAGGAGCTGTTGAAAGCCCTAAACTTCCCCCTGGAGTTCTGCCCCTGGGCAGACCCCAAAGATTTCACTGCCACGTCCGTGGCACCTTCTAAGGGCTCCCTTGGACTATTCAGGGCAGTGGCAAGCGATGGAACTTTCCACGTCTACACTGTCCAACACCATAGCCACCAGCCACACGTGGTTGTGAGCACTTGGAATGTGGCCAGTGCAGCCGAGACTCTGACTTTCAAATCCTATTTCATTTTGATTAATTTATAATATTTAATCAGCCACAGGTGGCTCACAGGTATTACATTGGAGAGCACAGCTCTCAGGGTAAAGACTCCTGGTTTCCATTCAGGGATCGTTGGCAAATATGAAATGCCAAGGGGCCCCTTGGCTTGTGTGTATTTACACATTGACCTTAGCTACTTTCTGCTTAGGGCCTGGGAGCAGGTGGGTCCCGCAAAGGCGCCTGGATAGTGAGCGTTAGGGATGGTCCAGTGGGGTTTGTGCCCAAGCTATTATGAAGCTGCCAGGCACCAACTCATCTATCATACATTTGTGCCACTTGAAGGTGGGCACTGAAAAAAGCTTGACATTCTGGGAAGCCTCACGCTTCCCCTGATAAGAATGCAGCTTCTTTTTGGAGGGAGTCAGGGATGACCCTCATGGACACACAAGCTAAGACATTTTGGAGTGTGCTGGCTTTTTTATTCCCCCAGAAATGCCTTTCCCTGTGGCTTCATGGGGGAAAGGAGGGGATTCTCTTGTGAGTTCACTTAGAAGATATGAGTATCATTGATGGAAAAAACATATTTTTTTATGGAAAACATCTCCTGGTCATTCCCTCCTCTAGCAGGCTTGCTCACTCCTTACTGAGGGGCGAAAGCACACTCTGTCAAGGGCAGGCGCTCCTGTGTATCGTAGGTGCCTTACCCGATGCCTGCCTCCAAGCGTTGTATCCATGCCTGGGTCAACAGAGCTTTCAGCCCCGAATCCCAGCAGACGTTTCAGAGCTGTTTTCCCCACTACAACACTTTTTCAGTCCAGGGAGCTCAGTGTCTCTGCTCTTGAAGGTACAGGGCTCAGAGCTTAATGCAAAGGATCCCGTGATGTGACCTTGCCCCCAGGGCCATGTAGCTGGGCCAGAGAGCCAAGGTTTAAGAGCAAGAATTAATTATATAACAATGCAAGATGGCCAATGGTGTGATGATGTGGAAGCCTCTTTCCCAGCCCGAGGTGGGCCCCCATCACTGGGACATCCATGTACAGTGGGGGCATGGCAGTCAGGGATGGTCCAGACGGCATGACACCCCGCCCCAGGACAGCCAGGGACAGCTCAGCTCTGGTCGCAGGGCCAGGGACCCAACCAGTAGTTCTGGTTCTCGGGGATGCTGCATACTTTCCAAGATTCTGGGCCCTATACTGACCTTTCTCTCACTTTGAGACTTAGTGCAGAGTTGAGTGTTGCATGGTATGAATGGGTTTTGAAAGTCTCTCCCAACTCAGCAGTCTAAGAAAGAGAAGAAGGAAAGAAAATTAAATCCCTCTTCAAAAAGGGGGGCATAACTCCCCACCCCTTAAGTACGGGCTTCACAGAGTGACTTCCTTCCAGAAAGGATAGTGTGGAAAAGGGAGAAAAAAGGACCTTCACAGTGGAAAAGCCTGACAAACCCTCCTCAGTGGGTGGTCAAGGTCAACATCAACATGATAAATCATGCTGATAGCAGGTATCCTTGATATGTGATGAAAATAACACCTTATTTCTGTGATCTTCCTCCCCAAAACCCATCACCCCAGTCTAACCATGAGGAAAACATCAAACAAATCCCAGTAGAGGGTCATCCTACAAACTACCTGACCAGCACTCCTCAAAACAGTCAAGGTCGGGCTTCCCTGGTGGCGCAGTGATTGAGAGTCCGCCTGCTGATGCAGGGGACACGGGTTCGTGCCCCGATCCGGGAAGATCCCACATGCCGTGGAGCGGCTAGCCCGTGAGCCATGGCCGCTGAGCCTGTGCGTCTGGAGCCTGTGCTCCGCAACGGGAGAGGCTGCAACAGTGAGAGGCCCGCGTACCGCAAAAAAAAAAAAAACAACAAAAAAACAACAAAAAAAACCAGTCAAGGTCATCAAAACAAGGCAAGTCTGAGCAACCGTCACAGCCAATAGAATCCTGAGGAGATGTGATGACTAATGTTATATGGTGTCCTGGATGGGGTCCTGAAGCAGAAAAAGACATTAAGGAAAAGCTAAGGACATTTCAAATAAAGCGTGGACTCTAGTTAATAATAATGTATCAACATGAGTTCATGACTTGTTACAAATGCATTGCTAATGTAAGGTGCCAATAATAGGGGAAACTAGATATGGTCTTTTTTTTAATTACTGAAAGTTTGTACCCTTTTACCAATATCTGCCCATTTCTCCTACCTCCAGTCCCTGGCAACCACTTTTCTACTATTTCTATGAGTTTGACTTTTTAAAAAAAAGTATGTACTCATTTATTTATTTTTAGATTTCACATATCAGTGATACCATGCACTATTTGTCTTTCTCTGGCTTATTTCACTTAGCGTAATGCCCTCCAGGTTCCTCCATATTGTTGAAAATGAAAGGATTTCCTCCTTTTTTTAAGGCTGATCAATATTAAATTTTAAAAATTCCCTCCTTCCTCTTGCCCCTAGCTCACCAAAGCGTGTGTTAGGGAGTGTCCCGGACATCTGCTTACATCTGCCCTTCAAATTTTGGGCTCCTGGCAGGTGGTCCAACTCATGACTATACCCAACATCTCCTTGGAGATTGGATAAGCCTCTCAATTAGAGGTGGTGTTAGAGGTGGTGTTATACCCACCTGTGTCAGGACACCCTATTACAGAGGCCTCACCTTGCCTTCTGGGTACTCTGCACACCCTGCATTTTCAAGCTGCATTTTCACAGTTAGACCCCGAGTCTCCTAAGTGTGTCTGGTAGTCCAGTGAGTGAATGTAGGGCTGTCTGTGGCCTGAAGCATCCTCTTTTAACACAGTGGGGAGGATGGCTCTAATGCCTTTGAAAACATTCATGATTCCTCCATGAATGTCTGGTAATGGGATGGGCATGTGATGGCTGATTTATCCCAGGAGCTGGGCACTGCCGCCTGGACCGGAGGACGCACATATGCTTTCACACGCTGCCCTTCACCGCTTCCTCCCAGTGACTTATTTCCACCCAGAGGTGGCCCCCTGGCTGCCTTTTCTTCCAGCTGACAGCTATCCACTGTGTTTTGTGGCAGATTTCCTCTGTGCATGATAAGTAGTCCTCATTTTCTCTCCAGCAGTCCCACAGCCAAAAAAAAGCAATAAAAAGCAATAAAAAGCAAAATGACACACAAATTGTATCCCCAAAGAGCTGTAAAGGCCTAAGATATTGCTGCATGTGATCATCAGATGAGGTTCTTTGCCTTTGAACAAATAACCCCCTTAACAAAGAAGACTATTCAAATAAGGGAGGGGCGGGGCTGCAGGGGAGGGCAGGGACTAGGGACGTTTCTGGCTCCCCCAGGGGCTGGGGTCTCTGAATGCATTTGGAGTGGGTCAGAAAGCGTCCCTTAGCTCGATGGCAAGTGACATGGTGACACATCCGGCAATTTTGTGCTGTAGGACAAACATCATTGCTCTGGATTTTAGGTTAGTTGGGACGAGTTTTCTGCCTTTTTAGAAGCCTTGAGACACACTCATCTCTGGTTCGTGAATCCCCATGTTTTTCGGGGGTGTCCGCCCCCAGACTCTCCTATGGAGGGTCCCCATGAACTGATGCCCAGACCCCAGGCCCAGAGATCCTGGTTTGATTAGTTTGGGGGATCTCAGCGAGTGTGCTTCTGGAAGTAGGTACCTCCATCGTGCAGCTAGGGGGAGCTCCAGAGTCTGCACCCTCAAGGAAGTGGAAAGTTCTCGAAGATGCAGCCTACTGGCTCCTCTGTACCCCGGGACCCTCTCCTCCATCATGGTTCCCCCAGCAGGGAAACATGTGACCTGTTCTACTTGACCAGAGAGAAGGACAGGGGAGGGGCAAGCGGTGAGTTCTGCCCAGTGGGAAGTCCTGCACTGGTTTAATTTCTTTCTACTACTGTACGCCAGGAACCTCCTCAGCCCATCCTCACACCTGCCCGGTGTGCTGATATACCCTTGGGACAAGGGAGGAATCAGGTGGCAGCATGAACCCAGGTCTCCCTCAACCCTGCAGACCATGCCTGGTTTGGAGTTGGGGTCCACGATCGAGCACAACAAGTAGGTGCTGGAGGGAGAGATAGGAACAGTCAATGGAGCTGATGTTTGCAGGGGGAGCAGTTGAGAAGACTTCAAGTGAGGGGCTTGGAGAGGGTCTGGCTGTGCCCCCAGAAGTGGGCTGGGTGGTGGGAACGACAAGGTAAAAGGTGTGCTGCTCAAGAGAACAGGGGGACGGTGGAGGTTGGGAAATCCTGAGTGGGATCTCCATGGTTTACTTTAAACATGAACAATATTTTGCATTTGACTATTCCCCCAATGCTTTTCTACAATGACATTGTGCATTCACGCTAGAGAAGTCACCTCCCATCTTTCAGTGGGAAAACAGTCAGGGGAGGCTTTCAAGCTGGGCACGATATCTGCCCCAAATAATCAGGTGCTACTGCTGGTGCCTATGCTCCCCCCACTCCCCGGAACCTCATTTTCCGTGGGCTGCAGGCCGCATCCACCATCCCCAGGTGTGGCGACCTGTCACATGTGCACCATCAAGGTGACCTTGTCCCGAGCCCATCGCTCACGCCCTGGCTGACATTTACGGCTGCATCTCATCCATCAGGGCTGCAGTCGGTCTCAAGGAGCCTCTGAATGATCACTTACTTCCCCCTGAGGCGGCCCCTGGAGGCACAGGGCCGGTAGGAGGGAATCCAGTGGGTGTCATTGGGAGGAAAGGCAAATCCTGAATCAAACCCCAGAGAGAATCACCAGTGGCAACGCGTCAGGGAATCACAGCTGCAGGTTCGGCACCTCCTGCACTTGTGTCTCCTTTCTGTCCATGCGTGTGGTGGATTGTGCTGTGAGCCCAGCGTCGCAGGAGCGTACTCCATCCAGGCCCATCCACATAACCTCCTAAGTCAGCACAGGGATCCGGAGCATTTAAAATTCTGACCCGGGTTGAAACATAAAGATGTTTCTGGATATTTCAGCCATTAGGAACCCACTTCACCATGGCTCCTGAAACCCTAGCGTTCTGGTCCAGCATGGATTTACTTCACACTGCCCCAGAGATAAGCCAGGAAAAACTGGGCAAAAGTCACTGGTGTGTCGAAAACTTGGCCATCTCTACCATTTCTACCTTTATCTCAGAAGCTGGACTTTTAGACATGTCAAGCCACCTACAACATCCTAGCCCAAAGTGTCAAGCCCAAGGTGATTCTAGCCCAAAATGTGACAATTGTGAGCAGAAAACGAGCATAAAGCAGTGGAAAGAGCTGACAGCAGTAGGTGCTGTAGTCAAGCCACACTCTGTCATCTGGGTGATCTTTACAGTCTCCGTGTGACCATGGGGCACAGAGATTCCACTGTGCCGAGCACGGATATGCCAGGATGCAGGTGCAAATGGGGTGTTCGCAACGGGCTAGGTCATTTCTGGGACACCGGCTGGTTCTCCTGGGCTGTTCTCTGATAGGCACTCTGCTACCTTCCTTTCCTTATATTCATTCATTCATTCATTCACTCATTCATTCATTGGATAAATGTGCGTGTGTCTTGGTAATATTTCCTGATTTGATTTAAATGGCTGGATACTTTTGTAAACACTGGTGGGTGTGTAAGGAGATTAAGACAGTCGGGGTCCCCTTTTACCGCTGTCAGGCAGGAAGGGAGGAGGCCACCAGGCCACAGAGGGACAGAAGTCGACAGTTTATTGAGGATTTATTATGTGCCCTGCACTCTCACAGGCCCATGGCACCTGGTTTTGGATGTTAGCCCTCACTCTGTAGAGTAGGTGTTATCTGTTCCTGTTTACAGCTTAGGGACACCAAGATCTGAGAGTTTGAGTGATACGCCCACTGTCAGGGCTGGAACCCCAGGCTGTCTGAATTCAGCCCTCACCTTCCTGTTACTTGTGAAGCAAGGCAAGCAGCAAAGCTGGGATCCAGACACGGGCAGGGCTGGAAGAGCTCACCTGGAGCTGGGGAAAGGCTCCCTGACACCCTCCTGTGCAGGTAGGGCATGAGCAGGGGCAGAGAGGATGGGGAGATTTCGCAGGAGGAAATCGAGTGGGGTGTGAATTGCCGGGGGATAGAATGGCAAGGACCAAAGAGCAGAGGTGGGTGAAGTGTTGGCTGTCGTTGTCATGGAATAGCAAGTGGCCTGGAGCCACCCCACATGAGGGAGGAGCAGAGAACAAGGGCCAGTGGGGACTGAGATGCCCTCTGGGGAGCAGCTAGAGTTCAGCAGACAGCAGATCATGCCCACCCTTCTGTGTTACGAATGGTTATAAGACCCAGGGTCAGGGTTGCAGAGAGAGAGAGATGATGGCGGAGACCCTGGCAGTGGCCGAGCCCTGGGGCCCAGTCCCACTGCCCTGCCCTCTCTCACTAGGAGACTCATACACGGGGCTTCCCATGGAGCCCAGAGTTCCTCTGGACCCAGGACTGAGCACTTGCTGTCCCCCTGCCTCGAATGTTCTTTCCTTGACTCTTACCTGGCCCCATCTTTCAGGTCTCAACTAAGGACTTCCCTGCCCAACCCAAGCTAAGGTGTCATCTTCCTGTTGCTCTATCCCAGTAGGATTTCTATGTCATCTGTGTCTGATCTAATGGCTTGTCTGTTGACAGCTTTTGCCCATTTATCTATTGCTTTGTCCTCTTCTTATGATTTGTAGAAATTTTTCATTTATTATGAAGACGATCACTTTGTCCTATAATCACCAGTATCATCTCCCAATAGCTGCTTCTTTTATTTGTGATGTCTTTTGCCTGTGGTCACCTGGGACAGAAGTTATAATTTGATACAGTCAAATGTGTTAACTTTTCCTCAAATAATTTCCTCTTCGGTCTTGTTTAAGAGAGCCTCTCCCATGCTGCTGTGCTCAAGGTAGCCTGTAAGTTCTTCAACTTGTCTTCCATTTTATTTTCATGTTGGTTTTCAAATCCATCTGCAGTTTCTTTCTATACATGATGTGAGCATCTAATCGCATTTTCTTTTCATATATGGGTAGACAAGGCATGAGGTGGTCCCACTGATGAGTAACGCCTTTTATATCAGTGAAAAGAAGATCTACTGTTAGAAACACAAGGCCCCAAAATAAGTGGCTGAAACAAGATGGAAATGTATTTCTCTGTTGCGTAAAAGTCCAGAGGTAGCCTTTCCTGAGATGGTTTGGTGCTTCTGCTCCAGGAACTCAGGCTCCTCCGTCCCTGGGGCATGGCCCTGTTACCGAAAGTGGGGTCCAACTGCTCACCACTATAAAGCCAATACTCAAGAGGCACGGTTGGTGGAAAGGAAACTGGCCTCTACCCTAGTTGGAGGCCGGCAACTAGGGGAGAGGGCGGATTCCTATCCAAAGGCCGACTCCCCACTGACAATCAGTGGACAAGAGTTTTAATAGGTGGAGGGAGGGAGCTACATGCAGAAGCAGCACAGTCAGCTCTGACGGTCGTCTTGAAATTGGTCAGGCGGTGGTGTGATCAGCATCATCTTGATTGTTTTAAGTACGGTTAGTCTTCAGTTCCAGGGTCGGTTTTTTCCCATTTCTTTGGACCAGTTCTGAGAATTGTGGCAGCTTGTTATGGCTACAGTCTGGTCATCGTGTAGTTAACTACTTCTACCTAGTCAGAAGTTTGTTTCCTTCTGTTCTGGATTTGCTAGGAGGATTCTGGTTCACTGTTGTTCTGTCAAGTTCTGTTTTGTTTTGTTCAGTTTTATACATGCCCTGGATGTTGAGTGCTGCAAGGTGGGAGCAGGGGAGGGAGACGCCGGCCATCCATCTCCCTGTGGAAGCAGATCCACCCATGACAGTCCTAGACTCTTACCTGAACTGCCTCTTACTTCCCAGGATAAATAAACCCACTTGACTACAAGGTACTGTTTGTTAACACATTGTGAGATTCAATTTTCAAATATTTAATGTAGGATTTTTTGCTTTTATGGTCTTTGTGAGGCTGGCCTGTAATTTTCTTTTCTTGTGACATCCTTGTCTAGTTTTGATATCGAATTATACTGGCATTAAAAAAAGAGTCAGGTATTTTATTTGCTTCATCTATTCTCTGGAACAATTTTTATAATAAAAGAATTTTCTCTTCCTTGAAGCTTTTGTGAAGCTCTTTGTTAAAAACCACCAGCACCTCTGTCTGAATGATTTTTATAATTTTTACCTAGAAAATTGTCCATCTCTTTTAAGTTTTCAAATTTATTGGTAAAAAATTATTCATAATGTTTTTATGATTTTAAACTCTTAGGTTTCTAATCCTATGTATTCATGCCTTCTTTTTTCACCGTGATCATTCCACTCAGTTGACTATTTTAGTTTCTTTTCAAAGAACCAGATCTTGGTTTTATGGATCCTTCATATTTTGTTTGTATTTTGTGTTTGTTATTTTTTGGTTTTATCTGTTATTTCTTTTCTCCTTTCTCTCCTTTCTTCTTATTTTAGTGGGTTCTTGAATTGAATGATTAGCTCATTTATTTCATAACTTTTTAAGAAATGCATTGAAAGGTGTCATTTACTTTTAAAGACGGCTTTAGCTATGTCTCATGAGTTCTGATAAAAAGCAGCATATCTTTCAATCAATTCTAAATAGTTTGTTGTTGAGATTATGATGTGTTCTTTAACTCACAAGTTATGTTGTATATATCTTCATACACATTTTCCCACTTGTTCATTTTAAATATTTCTCTGTTATTTGGCTTTTGGTCTCTTTTAAATGGCATATAACTAGAATTTTTATTATCCATTTAGATAGTTCTCTGACTTTTGTAGGTAATTAATGATTGTCAAGTTTATTGTGAGTATCAATATATTTATATTTATCTATCAACTTATTTTTGTTTTGTATTTACACTTGATTCCATTTTCTCTCCTTTCCTGATTTTGGTTACAAAAAGCTTTTCTTGTATCCCTTCTCCCTTCTAGTTTGAAAGGTATATTATGTCTTTCTCTATATTCCAGCTAGTACACAAATTGTTAACATAACTGTTATTTTTCTAACAGTCTATAAAGTTATTTGATGTTTCTGTACATCTCAAGCTGCTCCCATCTTACATTGTTGTCTGAAATTTTAATTCAGTATTCTTGAATTAAAATTTTAATTAGTTAAATAAATTTACCAAAATACTTTTATCAGTTTCTTTGCTCAGAATTGTCTCTGGCAGGTTGCTCTTTCTCTTCTTGCTGAAATACATCCTATAATAGTTTTCTCTGAAATGATTGGAGGATGGTAAAGCATGTAAATATCTTGTGTTCTTTTGCCCTTGCTCTTGAATCACAGTCTCACAGGGTACATTGAATGCTACAGTCACAATTTCCTTAGCACTTAGATGCTACTTATTCATTGTCTTCTGGTGCTATTGTTGCTGGGGAGACATTCGTTGTCAGTTTGTCATTCCTTTGTAATAATAAGGTTTCATTTTAGTGGCTTTAAATATATTATTTCTCCTTTCTGTTCTGCAATAGTTTCACCATGATTTATTTATATTTATCCTGATCTGCACTCAATGTAGCTCATTAGCTGAAAGCATTTGATTATTTTTCATCAAATCGTAAAAATTTCTAACCATGCTTTCTTCAAATATTGTTTCTCCCCCACTTCCTGTATTCTTTTCTTCATGCATGTTGGAGTCTCAGTTTCTCTTCTATCACTTTTACTCATCTTTCACCTGTATTAACAGTACTGTCTTCTAGTTCACACATCCTTCTGTGACCAGGTTCACATCCATTTGTGATTAAAAAAGAAAAAAATCCAATGACTATATTTTTCACTTCTAAGAACTTTAATTGGGATTTAAAAAAATGAGCTGCTTTTAAGTTGTATCTGATTTATAATCTTTTGTTACTTTTTTGGATATTATTTCTTTATTTACCTCTTTGAGGCTCTCAAAGGTATTCTAGAGTAATGTGGGAGGTTTTTCTAATCTTTGCCTCTCATCAGTGGTGAGCACCTTAAGCTAAAGATGTGATGTGCTCGCTGCCACTGTTAGCTACATCTCCATTATGGTCTTCAGAACCTTGTGCTGAGTTGGGGGTCTCTATTCTCTCTCTCATTCTCTCCACCTGGCACCTCACCTTGTTTAGTTGTTTGACAGTTATTTTTCCTCTGCCCCGGAGAATCCTGGTCCAGACCAGTGTTGCATTGAAGGCACCCATCCCCCTGACAGTGATGGCTGTCAGGGATGGAGTCAGGGGGCTGATGGGCAGCTCAGCCCACATCCAATGATGAGGCTGCTCTGCTCTCAGCTCTTCCTAGTCTCCTTTCACATGCTTCTGGTTTCATCCATGAACTTGGCTGAGGTTTCCCACAACATAGGGGTGCCAGGGTCCCTGCCAGCCTCAGGAGTCAAACTTTGAACACTTCTGATAGACTCTTGGCCCCAGAGCCCATCATGCCCACAGCTTCGGTCTCTTTCCCACCACTCTGTTATGTCAAGTCCATGGAGAGCTCTATTTTCTTTTTGAGCATTGATAAGTACCTAAACTATTGATATATATGTAATTGACCTTTGCTGTGTTAGAGCAGAGAAAGTAGTTCAAGTTGCAAAGTTGAGATGCAAAGTTGCCTGGAAGTTCAGCCCCAGGTCCCCCACACACCTGGTTCAGTATGGGGCTCATCCAGGGAGTGAATGCAGAAGAGAGTCCATTTCTCCAATCTCGTGTATTTCAGGGGGTACAAGTCCCCTCCCTTCCTTTGAGGGTACAGAAAGGGAGCTCCCCAGTGCTGGAAGGAGTAAGAGTGCAGTCCATTTCTCAGCTGAAGGCCACTGGTGGCTCCTTATTGGGGTTTTGGAGAGGAGGCTGCAGGAGAAGGGGACACAGAGCCAGCAGAACAGCCTAATGCAAATTGGGCCCCCAGTCAGCCAGTGTGTGAGGCAATCGCTATAGTGGAAGATAGTTAGGCCATTCCTGGATGGGCTGGCGGCACCGCCTTTCCTAGAGAGATGTTAAATGAAGTTATGGCAGATGCAGGTCCACTGACTTGGCAAGAGAAGGTGGGCACATTCCCATCTCCAGTTCCACTTATTAGCTGCTGCCTGACATGATAAACAAATGAAATTGGAGCTGATGTTAGTAAAGGTCATAACCCGACTCCATCTGAGTGTATACACGTGTGTGTGTGTGCGCGTGTGTGAGTTTGTGCATTTCCTCAGCTGATCCATGTTGGAACACAGCCTATTTGACATTTCTGGCTCTCACCCCAAGTCTATCTGCATCTCCTTTATGAGGTCCTAGAGCTCACTAAGGCTTCTGACCCCGCACTTGGAATTGTACTGACTTTTCACAACTAACAGCCAACACATTGTCAAGAAGGGATTGTTGATGGTATCGTGTCTTGCAGGGAAAGAGAGAAGACATCCTGAAAGCCTGGAGTATTGCAAGTAATTGTTGAAGCGAGAAGTTTACAGATCTATTGCTCCATATACTCAAGTCCAAAGAGACTGGGTCCTCGACTGCATGGAAATCTCTGAAAATATTTGTGTTCAAAGCCCCTTGGTAAACACTCCCTGCAGTGCTGTTGGAGTACAAGCAATAAGAGATGTTTTGTTTCAGTACACTCTTCCTATGATTTTAAAAGGAAATGGGAGAAAGACACAGTGACAGTGTCATCTGGCATCCACAGAATCTGCTCAGCCATGACAGAACATCTATTCTATGCACGAAGGGGATTGTGAAGACTACAACGTGCTACACAATTTGTGTTGGAGTGATGAGCGGTAAAGTTTTCTCCTAAAAATTTGGTCAATCAATCTCATTTTTAATGTAGCACAAACCCGGTCCCATAAAAACAGCATTAAAAATTGGACGACATTAGACTACACTGAGGTGGTGGTGTTGATTTGAAAAGAAGGGAGATGCTGCTATTAGCCAGAGTCTGACCAAGCAACTACAGCCACCAATAGGTATCACTGTCCACATGTCTCTAAAAATTCTTACTTCTCTCTGTGTATGGCCTCTATTGAGTGTAAAGACCTACTGTAAAGACCTATCTCATCATTCACTCTTTTGTCCATTTAGCAAATCATTTTAAGCACAGATAAAGGGTTCTTAACTAAGTTGGAAGTAAGGATACAATAGAGAACAAGTGGGGGGAATTATCTGCCCTCATTTTATTTACAGGAAACACAGAAGACAGATGGACACATGAAATTACCATCCACAAAACCCAGGGAAACTGGAGGATAAATGACCTGGTTTCTTAAATAAATATATTAGAAGGGAGGGAAAGAGAGAGAACATCAGAGGGACATCTTGTAGGTTATTAGACTTAAGACATAATCACTTGCAATGTATAGACCTTAGTATGAAGACAATTGGAAATTTCACATTGACTTGATATTTGATATTTTTAAGAAATTATTGCTAATTTTTAAAGTTGGGATAACAGCATTATGGAACTACACTTTAAAAAATTCCCTATCTTTTAGAAATACATATGGAAATATTTACAGAGGAGAGATCTTGGATTTGCTTCAGACAACACAGTAGACAGAAGACTGGTGGGTGTAGGTGAAATAAGAGAGTCATGAATCGATCATGGAGGGAGCAAGGATGTGGGTACATGGGGATTCATTAGATTGTTCTGTCTACTTAAGTTTACATCTGAAATATTCCATTGAGAAGATGAGGGTAAAAAGTAGCATTGCTTAAACATTAAGAAAGAATTCAACAAATGAAATAATTTCAGATCATGTAATTGCTAGAAAAGAATACAAAAGGGCAGTGAGGTGACTGTGTTCGTGTGGGAGGCGGTCGCCACTGTAGGTTCACCCTGTCCTTTTCTTTCCTTGTCCCTCCTGTTCTTTCTGTTCACTATGTTCTTGACAATTTTGTGTTTCCTTGTGCTCTATGAAGGCAGGAATCCTATCCCTCTCATTTCCTGGGTCATCCCTGAGACCAACATCAAGCCTGGTGTAGCAGTTAATATACCTGAGTGAATAAATTTGTATATCAGTGGAAATTTTTGCTAACTGGCCTTGTCTCATGATAACTTGGGAGTTATGTTAATCCCATTCTTTTTCCCTATTCCCACCATCCTGCTGTATGCAGTTTAGGTCACAATTGCACACTGGTAAATGAATCATTAATTGTCTCTACTCATTTCATGGGTCACTAGGATCTTTTTTCTTTCCCAACTAAATTATTTCTCAAGGGCAGGCATCCGTCTCCAGTTTCTTTATGACTTTTCACAATCAAGGCATTTGAACACCTAATGTCTGGGTCGAGCACTGTGTTCCATCCGTACCTGCCCTCATGTTAGAGTTGCATTATCCTCTCCTTGGTTAGTGACAGTGGGGCTCTGTTGTTGGAAGGGAAAGGAAGCCTGGATAATTGGAAATTCCCCACCTCAGACATTACTAACTAAGGTTAGGTACAGGCAGGTTAGTTTATTTCTTGGGGTTTTATACCCTGCTGTTCCTTATGAATATTCTTTCAGAAAAATGTGAAAAAGGAGAAGTCAGGGCCACAGAGAAAACAAGGAGTTGAAGAAAGATTCTCAAAGCCATTTCTTTGGGAGTCAAGAGCTTGGTCTAATCAGTCACAGGAAAAGCCAACCTCAGATCCCAAGGACCCTGAAGAATGTGTCCCAGCCCCTTGCCCTTTCCCTCCCCTGCCTCCTTCTTTTCTCCTTCTTCCCTCTTACTCTCCTTCTCTTGGAGGTGATCAGATCCAAAAGGAATAAACCAGGAAAATGGTGTTATGGTCAGTTCCACAATCGCTCATGTGGCTTCAGCACACACCTGTCACCACATGGGTGCTGGGAATTCAGAAGAACCAGGCCTCTAGTTCATACTGGACTTCTCAAGTAAAAGGGTCAGGTCTCAGAGATTGGACAATCTTAGTAGATGGAGAAATCTTCTCCCTCCCTTAATGCTTCAGCCCCACCATGGTCTTCATACTTCTGTCCCACTGTGGCCTTCATGCTTCTGTCCCACCGTGGTCTTCATGCTGCTGCCCCACCGTGGTCTTCATGCTTCAGCCCCACCTTTGTCTTCATGCTTCTTCCCCACCTTGGTCTTCATGCTTCTGTCCCACTGTGGTCTTCATGCTTCAGTCTCACCTCAGTCTTCATGCTTCTGCCCCACCTTTGTCTTCATGCTTCTTCCCCACCTTGGTCTTCATGCTTCTGTCCCACTGTGGTCTTCATGCTTCAGTCTCACCTCAGTCTTCATGCTTCTGCCCCACCTTGGTCTTCATGCTTCTGTCCCACAGTGGTCTTCATGCTTCAATCCCACCTCCTTGGTCTTCATGCTTCTGCCCCACTTTGGTCTTCATGCTTCAGTCCTACCTTTGTCTTCATCCTTCTGCCTCACTGTGGACCTTTCTCTATGCCTGGACATTGCTGGTCTTACTTTCAGCCTTTTTGGTCTATAGTACACAACCAAAAATTGGTATTTTATCTCCTATTTGTTCAGGGAGGAAAGTGTTGTGGAATGGGGTGGGCTTGCATTGTGGATTCAGAAGACGTGGCCCTGACATTTACTGGCTATCAGATCTTGACCAAGTTACTCAATTTCTTTTCAAAAAAAAATTTATTTATTTTATTTACTTTATTTTTGGCTGTGTTGGGTCTTCATTGCTGTGCATAGGCTTTCTCTAGTTGTGGTGAGTGGGGGCTACTCTTTGTTGCAGTGTACGGGCTTCTCACTGTGGTGGCTTCTCTTGTTGCGGAGCATGGGCTCTAGGCACATGGGCTTCAGTAGTTGTGACACTCAAACTCAGTAGTTGTGGCTCACGGGCTCTAGAGAACAGGCTCAGTAGTTGTGGCACACTGGTTTACTTGCTCTGTGGCACATGGGATCTTCCCGGACCAGGGCTCAAACCCATGTCCCCTGCATTGGCAGGTGGATTCTTAACCACTGTGCCACCAGGGAAGCCCTACTCAATTTCTTTGAACTTGTATTTCTCCTACAAAATGGAACTAGTCATTGCCACCTGCACAGTGGGGATAAAGATCCAGTGGGATAAGATTTGTGAAAGACTGTGGATTTGAAAGTGCTCTCTGAACGTTAGCTAGTTGTGATTGCTGTGTGTTGGCTACTATCACCAAGGAGTCCAAATTTAATTATAGAGGTGCAGTTCTGGCCTGTGCTTCTTTTCTAGTCTGATGACTCTTTGTGCTATTAGCAGCACAGAACAGGTGGTCATTTCCTGATAGGTGGGTGAAGGATATGAATCTATTCCACAAACATTTCTTAATGAAACATCTACAGTATATTCTCTCTGCTTGGCCCTTTGGACAACACAAAAATGAACAAAACACCATCTTGATATAGTCTCCTCCTTTTTTCTTCCAGAAGGTTCTATTTTTGTCTGATGGTATTTGTGGTAGGTAGCATAATGGCCCCTACCAAAGATGACCATGTCCTAATGCATAGCACCTGTGAACGTGTTCCCTTACACAGAAAAGGAGAATGAAGGCTGCAGATGGAATTATGGCTGCTCATCATCTGACCCTGAGATGGGGAGAGTTTCCTAGATGACCTGGGTGGGACTAACGTCCTCAAAAGGGTCCTTAAAAGTGGACGAGGGAGGTAGGAGAGAAGGTCAGAGAGAGAACAGTGTGAGGCAGGCTTGACCTGATGCTGCTGAATTTGAAGATGGAGGACAGGGCCACCAGTCAAGAAATGCAGAAAGCTTCCAGAAGGTGGAAAAAACAAAGAAGTAGATGCTCCCTGGAGCCTCCAGAAAGGAGTGCAATCCTGCCCACACCTTGATTTTCGCCCACCGAGATCCACTTCATATTGCTGATTTTTGGAACAGTGAGAGAAGAAATCTGTTGTTTTACACCACTATCTTGCATAATTTTCACGGTAGCAATAGAAAACTAACCAAATATTAATTATTATTCTCTTCTTCTTAAACAGTCATTGTATTCAACACATATTTATTGAGTTCTTATTATGTGCCAGCCTCTGAATAGGTGATAAATATAAAATGATGGGGGAAAACCCAGCATGTTCAGTCCTTGCCCTCATGGAGTTTACAGTCTGGCTGGGGAGACAATGCCAGTAAAGTATATGTGGAATTACAACTGTGCTGAGGGCCAAACAGAACAGGTGTGTGATGTGTATCTTCTGTGGTCCCAGCAATTGTCAGAAAATTACCCTGAGACCACCTGTTGGCCCCACCCTGGTACTTCCTCCCCCAAGGATAACAGAAAGTCAGGGCCAGAGCTGGGGGTTGTAGGCCACCTGTCTCAGGTGTTGGGCAGCTGAGCCAGGAGGCTGCTCCTTTAGAGTGGACCACTGGACCAACATCCTCAGAGGCCAGAGCAGCCCAATGCCCTGTCGTCTTCCTCCTCACCATCGATCAATGGAAAAGACACCAGAGGCATTTACAGTGCACAGCTCATCAGTCAGGCAATCAATTAATTAGGCAATCATTTTTGTACTTGATTTTCATTATGGTGAGTTTATTTTCATTTCTTATGTGGGAAAAACAGGTGCTCACATGTAGCTTCATCAGCTTCCTGTGCTGTTTGAATCACATAGTATCTTTAAAATAGGTTTGTTTTGGGGGGAAATGTGACCTGAAAAACCCCACTCATATTTGCTCACTCCTATTACTGTTTTTGTTATGGTGGGTGTTTTTTTGAATTTTATTTTATTTTTTTATACAGCAGGTTCTTATTAGTTATCCATTTTATACATATTAGTGTATATATGTCAATCCCAATATCTCAATTTCCAGCCTTGGTGTCCAACCGCTTATTCTTTACATCTGTGTCTCTATTTCTGCTCTGCAACTGGTTCATCTGTACCATTTTTCTAGGTTCCACATATATGCGTTAATATACGATATTTGTTTTTCTCCTTCTGACTTACTTCACTCTGTATGACAGTCTCTAGATCCATCCATGTCCCTACAAATGATAGTGCTGCAAAGAACATTGGGGTGCATGTGTCTTTTTGAATTATGGTTTTTTCTGGGTATATGCCCAGTAGTGGGATTGCTGGATCATATGGCAATTCTATTTTTAGCTTTATAAGGAACCTCCATACTGTTCTCCATAGTGGCTGTATCAGTTTACATTCCCACCAACAGTGCCTTTTCTCCACACCCTCTCCAGTATTTGTTGTTTGTAGATTTTCTGATGATGCCCATTCTAGCTGGTGTGAGGTGATACCTCATTGTAGTTTTGATTTGCATTTGTCTAATAATTAGTGATGTTGAGCAGCTTTTCATGTGCTTCTTGGCCATCTGTATGTCTTCTTTGGAGAAATGTCTATTTAGGTCTTCTGCCCATTTTTGGATTGGGTTCTTTGTTTTTTTAATATTGAGTGGCATGAGCTGTTTATATATTTTGGAGATTAATCCTTTGTCCGTTGATTCATTTGCAAATACTTTCTCCTATTCTGAGGGTTGTCTTTTCGTCTGTTTGCAGTTTCCTTTGCTTTGCAAAAGCTTTTAAGTTTCATCAGGTCCCATTTGTTTCTTTTTGTTTTTATTTCCTTTACTCTAGAAGGTGGATCAAAAAGATCTTGCTGTGATTTTTGCCATAGAGTGTTCTTCCTATGTTTTCCTTTAAGGGTTTTTGGTTTGTTTTTGTTTTTGTTTTGTGGTACGTGGGCCTCTCACTGTTGTGGCCTCTCCTGTTGCAGAGCACAGGCTCTGGACGTGCAGGCTCAGCGGCCATGGCTCACGGGCCCAGCCACTCCATGGCATGTGGGATCTTCCAGACCGGGGCACGAACCTGTGTCCCCTGCATCGGCAGGCGGACTCTCAACCACTGTGCCACCAAGGAAGCCCTCCTCTAAGGGTTTTATAATGTCCAGTCTTACATTTGGGTCTCAAATCCATTTGGAGTTTATTTTTGTGTATGGTGTTAGGGAGTGTTCTAATTTCATTATTTTACATGTAGCTGTCCAGTTTTCCCAGAACCACTTATTTAAGAGACTGTCTTTTTTTTTCCACCAAGATTGGGAGAGTTTAGGAATGTCCGTGAAGCCGTATCACATCACACCCACTGTTAGTGAGGTCTGTTTCTTCCCATAAGTTATGACTTTTCCTTTTTGCACAAGAAAGGAGCTTAAATTTCAATTACTGGGAGTCTGTGAAACAGGTCAGGCACCCATGTATTGCAATAGACTGAGGCTCACATTATTTCCTAAAAGGCGATTTCTTGTCCACATTCCAATGGCTTCGAGGCACTTCCCAGTGCGTTCAGAGCTGCTGTGAACCGAGACCTAGGGGCATTGGGCCAGAAATGAGCCAGAGTGTAGACCCAGAATAACAACCACTTACCCACACTTCTCACTGCTTCCGGGATCAAATCCCTCAGCCCAGGGCTGGCCGATCCCAGACTGAAAAGGCATCTTTGTGTATCTGAGTCCACAGTCAGGTACAAATGTAAGCAGACTGAGTGAGTGGTATTTATGTTAATTACTTTTCCCCACTGCGTCCCTGAATCTAGAGGGACTGCATACACAGTGAGCTTTCTGCTTTCAGGTAAACGTGCTCTTCCTCGGTCTTGAAATGAGATTCAAGGATCTGTAAACCGCCTCCTCCTCACCACACCCTCCCCTCTAGTTTTCCTTTGTTTGTGATATGAAGGGTTAATATAAAAATAGAAGTTGTCAAGGCATTATGGAGTGCTTCTTTAGTTCCCATGGAAACCAAGCAGTGCAAATATGTGAGAATTTTTTAACTTGGCCAAAAATTTCATCCTCCAAAGATTTAGGGTCATTCTGCCTTATGGTTTGGAGGGAAATTTTTCTTAAAGATTTTTCAAGAAATTAATAAATCGTTTTATGTGTCCCCCCATCTCCCCCCACAAATTCAAACCACAGATTATTATTTTTTACGTATTCAATTAAAAGGATCTTTTTGTGCTGTTTCCAATACAAACCCTTGAGGGTTTAAAAAAAATCCTTTCGAAAGTTTTCCTCCCCAATCTCAGAAGGCGGGAAAAAAGATTATTTCTTTCCTTCAGTTTAAAACAATTTGGAACAAGCTTGGTCACCACCCCTGAGCTGACAACAGTGACATTCCAAAGGAACATCAGAAACAAATAAATATTTTGAAGGAGCAGAGCCCTGAGTTAGGGCTGCCTTTTCCTGCTCCTTTGGTTGGTCTGATAACTTGCACTTGGTCAACAGAAACCTCTTCAGGGCATCACTGCTGCAGCTGGAGAACAGAAAAGACACAAAGTTAGGGCTTTTGTCACTGTCACTTAGTTTCATTAAAGGGCATTAGTTCTCGGCAATTTGTACCAAGTGGCTTAGGCAGGTTGGAGATTGCAGGAAGGTTGGTAGCTCCCAGCTGGTGGTGAGGCTAGCAGGGACTGAGCCTCTGAGCATCTCTTCTCTTGCTGTCCCCTGCACTGCCCTGCCTGGTTCCCCTAAACTGCCCTGCCTGATCCCCCATGCACTGTTCTGCCTGCTCTCTCTGTGCTGCCCTGCCTGGTCCCCATTGCCAGGCCAAGGACCAGCCCCCATCTGTGTTATGGCTCCTGGGGTTTCTCAGCCAACCCCTCCCCAGGAGAATGGGCCTCAGTCATAGGATGCCACATAATGGGGGAGGTTACACCCTCTCCAGGACTGACTCATACAGAGACAAGAGTGAACCCTGGTTCAGGGCCAGGCCACGCTTGGCCTGAGACCCCTTCCTGCTCAGCACTTTCTGTCCTGTGTCACCTCCTTCCTCCACCTCAAGTTCCTCCTGACAACACCATCCCTCCCCCCTAACCCCCCTAAGTCACCAACCCTTGTCTCAGGCTCTGCATCTAGGGAACCTGAGTTGTGGACAACCCTCCTCAGTGGATTTTTTAAGGTCAGGGATGAAGAATGCCTTCTGTTGTGGGTTGAATTGCACTCCCCCCACCCCGGCCAGAAAGAGATGCTGAAGTCCTAAACCTGAGCACCAGTGAATGTGCCCTTATTTGGAAGTAGGGCCTTGGCAGGTCATCAAGTTAAGATGAGATTGTTGATGGGGGCCTGGTCCAATATGGCTGGTGTCCTCTACCTACACTTTAGTCAGGATCCTCTGACCCCTTCTTGACTAGGCAGGCCTCCACCTTGGTCCCCATCCTGTCCTTGGCTCACCTGACCCAGCTGTGGCAAGAATCCTGATGAATGAAGTTAGCCAGAATCCCTACCCTTGATGTCCCCTCTTATTCATTTTCCATCTACTGACCCCCTAGCTCTGCCTGTTGGCTATACATCCCCTGCTGTCTATGCTATATTGAGCGTTGAGCTCAATCTCTCTCCCCTGTTGCAATAGTCTTGAAAAATGTCTTCCTTGCCATTTTAAGAAGAGTCAGAGTAATTTTTTCTTTAACACCTTATAAAAGTGGAAATTTGGATACAGACATGCACATGGGGAGAATGTCATGTGAAGATGGAGTCAGGGATGGGGTGATGCTTCCACAAGCCAAACGTTCCAAATACCAGCAAACCATCAGAAGCAGGGAAACAGGCAAGGAGCAGATTCTCCCTCTGAGCCTCCAGAAAGAACCAGCCCTGCAGACAGTTCGATCTCAGAATTCCAGTTTCCAGAACTGAGACATGATGAATTTCTGTTGCTTAAGCCACCCAGTACTTGGCGCTTTGTTACTGTAACCCCAAGAAACCAATACACTTTCCCTTTGCATCCTTGGAATCCCCCCTCCCAAAGCACCTTGCCCATCCTCTGTAAACCCAACGTGCCCCCAGGAAGCTGAGTCACAGGGAATTTGCTGCAAGGGCTGAGTTTACTCACAGGAAGTGGGTGTGGTGGCTAGCACAGGTGCTCAGGAGAGGTGGGTTTAGATGCATGGGGAGGAGGGCTGCTATCTGATCCAGGAAGAAGACAGGGGGAGTCCTGTCTCAGGCTGGGTTCTCTGGATTGCTGCCCCTCCCCTCTGAGCTGTCAGAAGCCTGCATCTTGTGAGCTCCCGGGATGGCCGAGCCCATCTCTGTCTGAGAGGAGGTTCTCTGCTAGTCTCTACATTAACATTCTTCCCATCAGAAAAGGCAGTGCTCTGTGTGATAAATTATCTCTGGGGCTTTTTAATGCACTTTTCCACATGAACAACAATGTTCACTGGATGTCAGTCATCAGGCAAACATAATTAGATCTGGCTGGAAAATGTTACATTGTGAATTAAGTTGACTGATGGGGAAATGTCAGTTTTATTAACATTCTCCCTTCAGATGATAATTTTATATCTATAAGGAAGAATGACAAAGGAGTTACTGAAGGCATCAGTTTGGAATGATGGAGCCCTTTTTTTAATTATTAATTAATTAATTTATTATTTATTTTTGGTTGCATTGGGTTGGTTGCTGTGCGTGGGCCTTCTCTAGTTGCGGTGAACAGGGGCTACTCTTCTGTACGGTGTGTGGGCTTCTCATTGTGGTGGCCTCTCTCGCTGTGGAGCACGGGCTCCAGGCATGCGGGCTTCAGCAGTTGTGGCTCGCGGGCTCTAGAGCACAGGCTCAGTAGTTGTGGCTCATGGGCTTAGTTGCTCCGTGGCATGTGGGATGTTCCCTGACTAGGGCTCGAACCCGTGTCCCCTGCATTGGCAGGCGGGTTCTTAACCACTGCGCCACCAGGGAAACCCTGATGGAGCCCTTTTAATAAACCCTGCCTTTTGTTTCCATTCCTTGTTTTTAAATATTTCATCTCTGTATGGGTAATTGTTTCCGTGTTGTTGGCCTGTGATTGGGCAAAAAGTCAAGAGAGCAGGCTGTTTGGCTGAAAGCCAATTCAGTGTAAAATTTCAGGGTGATGTAGTCGTGGCCTGCATGGCAGCAGTTAAGTAGGGACGGTCTTAAAGGGAAGTTGAAGAAGATCCTGAAAAGATGGTTCAGTGGTATGCAGATCAGCACCTGGGCTGACGGCACTCAAACCCACCCCTCACCAACTTCATCTTCCCAGGAAAGCGTCCTCTTCAGCTGGAAGGTTTCAACATTTGCTTGCAGTTGTCCTTTCCAGTTTGTATGACACCCAGGAACAGGTCCGTTTTGCCCCTCTCACCTGGCCCCTTGAAATGTCTCTTTACTGAGTAATTCCCCACCTGCATGTGCATCTTGGAAATATCTTCTCTTTGAAACAGTTTGAGCCTTGTTTTTCAAGGTAAGTCAGGTAACGACATTCCTCAGCTTCTGTGGTTTCCAGATTCTCCCAGAGTAACACACAGGCCTTCCCCCTGGCCTACCAGGCCCACCCACTTCACACCTGCCTTCCTGTGCTGTGGCTCCTCCTATGGTCCAGCCTCTGAGCCTTTGCCCTTTCTGTTCCCTCCTCCTAGAGCTCTGGTCCTAGAGCTCCAGGAAGGTTCTCAGCTCCTTCCTTTGTTTTGTGGGTCAGTGTCCAAACGTCACCTATGGACAGACTACGCCCCCCCCCACAAAATCTGCTCCCAGCTCCCTCTCTTCACCTTACTCTTTCTTTTTACCTGCACCTAATCACCTCTGAGATATTTGGTACCCCCAGTACGGGCTCTGGAGGTTTCTACAGAGAAACAGCCAAAGCCACACGCCAAGACAATGACACCCGTGCACTCAGCTGAGATGGCTGAGGGGCTCAACACACTTTTCTGAGTCTGAAATATTTATGGAGTGTCACACACGCTATAAAGAAGCTGTCACAGTCCATGGCATATGTGTTGGCATGTTGGCAGGACAGAATGATCAGAAACCAAGCTTAGAAACAACCCCATCCCCTGGCTTTCTTCCTGGCAAGTTCCTGGGTCTTGTCCAATCCTGCATCTCTTAGTTCAGACATCTGTGTGCCTCATCCTTCACGGTGATCACAGACACGCCCTCATCCCTCTCCAGTCCCCAGGAAACCCTCACCTGTCATCTATCCCCATTCTCACCTTCCTCGCAGGTCGGAGGATGGCTCCCATCCCCCTTTCAGACAGAAGAGAGTGGAAATGAAGGAGGGCAAGAGGCTTCTCCCCCCTGGAGTTGGTGGGGCTCTGATGGTACTGGGCTCGCTGCTTAGAAATCACACGTTATTTACATTATTACATTATTGTATGTTCGCAATGTGTGTTCTGTGGAAAACTACTTACACAGATTAGAAAACATGTTTTCTGAATACAGGACATAAGTTTTGAAATATGGGGGACACTGGGCTCCATGAAACAGACTTCTGTCACGCCTGGGCATCTCAGAGCACCACATGCTTTTGTGAGTCTCAAAGGCGAGGCTGAAACACTGTAACCGGCTGACTCCGGGCCCCAGCGGTTCACATCCTGCCGTAGTGTCCTCTGTCCACCAGCACGTCCCTTCTGCTCATGCTGCCGGGGCCATGGGCTTGCTTTGGCGGATGAGATTTTCAAGGACATGAAGAAGGAGGGCTTGAAATGTGTGGTGGGGTTGGCTGCACCCCTTTTCACCATAAGAAAAACCTCTCAGGCAGCCACTAGTCCCAGCAGGATGACGGGCATGTGGCTCATACCGACTAGCGTGGAACCCAGCCCAGCTGAGGCCAGCCTGGACCGGCCAGGTCCAGCTGTCCTGCAGACACGTGGCCAGTGGGTGTCACTGAGCCTGAGTCCCAGGTGGTGGTCTGCGCAGCATCCTTATGGCCATGGTTGACACACTATGCAAAGCTCCTCTCTTTTTTGACTGTGGAACCCTTTGTTCATGGAGCTGTTGCAGAACAGGCTAGGGGGGACTCTTGCAATCCACCCTGGGCCTTTGCTGGAAAACGCGTTCAGAGCACTGTGGAGGCATCTGCAGTTACCGATGGCAGGGCTGGGGGACACTTGCTGTGTATCCCCTGCTCAATCATGTCTTAAAAACCCATCTCTGTTGTTTTCGCCAAAAAGGAGAGAAACCTAGAGGCTAGAGGAGGCCATTCAGGACGCTTTCTCTGTCCAAGGGCAAGGGTGACCCTTGACGACCAAGGTATCCATGCTCTGGGCTGTGGCCTGTCAGGGAAAGAGGTGGGCATGGTCCTTCCACCAAGAGGAGTCCCTCAGGGTCACAGGCCCCAGAGCTACAGTGCATGGCCCTCACCGTGGGGCATGGGTAGCATTTAGAAAACCCCTGTCCATTTGGAATGCCGCCCCTGTGAAGGTATGGTCACAATGGTCCTTCTCCATCAGGACTCAGAGTGATCCATCCATTTTGGGGGTGGCCTTTTGGCCTGTTCTTTGGGACACAGATGCCCATACATGAATGGCTGCCCTCTGCCTCTGTAGGCCCCTCTTTGTTAACGTAAGACCCTCCCAAGTGACAGGTGTAACAGGAGAAGGAACCCAAGTTGTCTCCAGGGCTTTGGAACTTTTGCCCAGATTCTTGATTTGAATGAGAAAAACCAAAAAGACCCATTTCAAGTTTGGTGTAACCTGAAGTTCCATGAGGCAGAGGTAACTGGCTTGTTCCATGTGGGAGCTGCTGGGCTCAGCACCAAAGTTCTGAGGACTCTCAGCCTAACGGCACCCTGATGGCTCGGGCTCCGGGGACGAGGTGTCCACAGGTACTGATGTTCATTTCTGGAAACTTGGAGAACCGGGTCGTCTCCTGCCACCACTCCCAGGGCTCCACACGTCTTCCCACTGCAAAGCTGCCAGTGGTGGTTCTCCCTGACGTCGGGACTGCCAGCAGGGAGCAGGGCCTCCTGGTCCTAGGGTGATCAAACCAAATTTATGGATAAGTCCTCATCCAGGAAAAGGCAAGTATTGCCTTACTTTTTGCCAGGGTAAGAAATCATGGAAGAGGCCCAGATAACTCAGAGAAGATGAAGAGTGACCTATCTAAAATGTGTGATCCATCAGCACTACCCTTCCTCCGGCTATTGCCTCCCTTCTGGCTCATAAGGAGGTAGTTTTTCAACCGTCTGAAGCACCACCAGGCTTACTGAGTCCCTGGCTTTGGAGAATGGCAAGTCAGGTTAAAAGACCGAGGAGGAAGTGGGATGAGCTGGTTGCCTTTCTGCCCTTGTCCTTAAAGAGGCAGGGGAGGGGCCCCAGCACTTGGCATTGATTTCTTTCTTCACGTCGATGGTAGTGAGGGTATTGGAAAGACGGCAGGAAGATCGGTCCCTCATCTTGAAAACAACCCAGAGATGTGAGCACAGCCGGCCACTCCTCAGCTTTACTCCCTTTTCAGAAGTGTCGTAATGGACTCAGAGAGAGTAAGAAAATGGGCGTGAAAGGGCTTTGATGAGACGTAGCCTCAGGCAGAATCGAGGGAGACCTTTGTGAACTAAGAGGCTTAAGAAGACTTATTTGTTTTTTGCTTTTCCCCTTCAAATTGAATTCTTTCTGTCTTAAGAAGAGGCCCCTAAGGTGAGTCTAACCTTTTCTCGATTCATTTCCTGGGTAGGACCTGAAATAAACAAGAGCAAGTGGGTTACTCACCACCAGGTAGGTAGCAGTGCATGGAACTTGAGAAAACTAAACTGAGGAAAATCAAAGGTGTGGAGCAGAGAAATGTCAGACCCTCACTAGCCCGCAAGGGAGTGTGTGATAGATACATAAACCAGAGGCTGGCAACTGTGGCCTGCAGGACAAATCTGGCCCTTGCCTTGCTTTTGTAAATAAAGTTTTATTGAAACACAGCCCTGTCCACTTATTTCTGTATTGCCTGTGGCTGCTTTCACACTCCAATAGCAGAGTTGATGAGTTGCCACAGAGACCACTTGGTCCACCGAGCTTAAAATATTTACCATCTTGACCTTTCCAGAAAAAGTTGTCAACCGCTGACATAAACAAATTCCTAAACAGAATTCCTGGATCTGAAGTGGACTTGTAAGACACCCTAGGTATCAGAGAGGCATGTTAAGAAAGTAAGCTGACCAAAGTTTTCACCATCAGCCCTCCCAGAGTGGGTGCTAGCATGTGAATATTTTGTATTTTATTTTTTGTTTCAGCATTTTCACCCTGTAAACATCTCTCAGGGGCAGCCAGCTAACAGCCAGTGGTGGGGACAGACATGGGTTTGTTGAGTGTGTTTGAACATGCATATTTATTTATAATAAGAAAATAAATCATGAACGATTACACATTTTAAAAAGCTGACAAATACAGGAAACATCACAAATCTAGGCCAATGAGGTCATTATCTTATTTAACCTCCTGATACAGCTCTGGCCTGGTGCCCCTATATCACAATTCCACATGGGGTGAATTGGCCCAGTGGGCAGTTGGAGGATTCTGGGAGCCATTTCTCTATAGGGACACTAACTCTCATGGGTTAAACTGTGCCCCCCAACCCAAATTCATATGTTGATGTTATTTGGAAATAGGTTCTTTACAGAGGTGACTAAGGTCAAATAAGGTCATATGGATGGGATAAATCTAATATGATTGGTGCCCTTATAAGAGGGAGATTAGGACACAGACACACACAGAGGGATGACCCTGTGAGGACTCAGCGAGAAGACAGCTGTCTACACACCGAGGAGAGAGGCCTCAGGAGGAACCAGCCCTGCCCACACCTTGATCTTAAATGTTCAACCTCCAGGACTGGAAGAAAATAATTACGTGTTGTATAAGCCACTCGGTCTGTGGTACTTTGTTACGGCAACCTTAGCAAACTAATATATTAGCAATAATTAAACTATGGAATCTATTCCACTGACATGAACTAAAGGTCTCCCCTAACCAATTTCCCCTTGGCAGGATCCCCAACGCCATGGCTGCTCCATCACTATCTGAGCCAGGGGTCAAGGGTGAGTGCGACAGGGAACTTGAGTGGAAAGAGGCAGCCCGGAGGGACCCCAAAGCTTTATGTTCATTGGCTTTCTGGCAAATCCGTCGGCCATTCCAGCCCAGAGGCAACCACTTTTTCAGGAGGCCCTTGTCCCTAGAAGGAACTAGTCCCAAACAGATCATCACCATGGGATTCCTTGCTTCCTTCAAAGGCATCCAGACAGAGGCCAAAAGTAACACAGCTGTGCTTCTCAACTCTGCTGACACTATTTCAGATCCAACCAGCTCTGACAACACACTTGCTTAAAATCCTCAGGGGTCCCCTAGAGAACCCTTTAATCTTGTCTGACATTCTCACAATTTATGTAATCCCCAAAAGATGCTACAGAGCTCTGGTGGAATGATAGAAGTGTGGACACTGTTGTCTCTATAATATGAAGAAAGGAGAAAAAAAGTTAGAAAATACAGAGCAAAAGAAAGGTCAGAAATCCAGGAGTGAAAAAATAAAACAGGGATAAAAATAACAACAGCTCACATATTTGCATTCTACAAAGCATCTTCACAGGCTAAGGGCATACACAGGTTTCCGACAGCTTTGTTTAAGTTCACTGGGCTTGGGGAACTATCGTAATAACCTTACAACATAATCTCCATTTTACAGGCTTGTATACGTCGGATACCTGCTCACCACTGGGCAGGGCTCATCCAGAGACAGAGCATTTTCCTCCAAATGTTCTTCCTACATTTCCACTGCAGGCTCAGTGGTGGGTCCATGGGACAAGTGAGGAAAGGGAAGAGGCAGGCAGGACAGATATCCAGAAACAAGCCATAGTGAGCTTGACTCCTGGGAGGATGCCCGGAATGTGGAGGTTTAGGGACACACATTGAACGGGAGCCCCAGGGTTTGACCCAGATAGGGATTCTTCAGTGAGCCAGTTGTCAAATGTCACTTGGATTAGGGAACTTAGTGCCATTGGTCCTCCATGTCAACTGCCTGATGACAGACTCATTCCATACCCCTCCCTGGACAATCTCCACCACCTAAAAGCCTACCACTTCCAAATCCAATCTTCAGCCCAGACAACACTGCCCAGCTCAGAACACCAGTGTCATCAATGGCCCATTTGAAATTTCCATGCGGTTAACTCACAGGCACCACGACCTCTCAACACGTCACCAAGTCCAAAACGGAAGTCTCATTTCCCACCAATCCCCCCAGGCTGCCCACCCCCTTCTTTTCCAGTGGATTTCATATTGGGAAAGGACAAGGCCACTCGACCAGCAGCTCATTCAGAGCCCTGGGGGTTACCCTCGACCACTCTGTCTCCCTTCTCCCATGCACCTGACTAATCTTCAGATCTTGCTGATTTTACCTCTGATTCTATCTCTACCATGTTTAAATTTCTCTCTACTTTCACAGCCACCCACGGTAATGAGCTTGGTGTTTGTCATTAAATAGTCATAAACCCTTGCAAAATTCATTCACGTCATTGATCCTGCGCTATAAACTTCCTTTCGTTCCTTACTTATTTTTCTCTAGATTGTCAGGGTTCAAGATCTCCCCTTCTCGTGTGCATCCCATGTCCATTGCCTGTGGCTGGGGATGTGCCTCACCCTTTCACGATTAGCTCAAACAACTACTGCAGACAGGTTCTCAACGAGAGGCTTTCTACACACCCACGGGTAGATCTGTGGTTGGGTCTGAGATCTCACCCCTCGTGTGGAACAGCTGCGTCATGGGAGCCCCCTTTTCCATTGGGTGGTTTGTCTTCCTTCTTGATTTGTAGAGTTTTATACATAGTCTGACATTCGTTGTAGGATGGTTACATGTGTTATAAACTGTCATAGTCCATTCGGGCTGCTTGACAGAATACCATAGGCTTGGGTGACTTACAAACAACAGACATTTATTTCTCACTGCTCAGGAGTCTGGGAAGTCAAGATCAAGGCGCTGGTAGATTTGCTGTCTGGTGAGGGGTTTATAAATGACCATTTAGTCTCTGTGTCTTTACATAGTGGAAGGCGTGAGGGGTTGTCCCTGAAGTCCTTTATAAGGCACTAATCCCATTCGTGAAGGCTCTGTCCTCATGACCTAATCACCTCCCAAAAGCCCCATCTCCAAACACCATCATACGGTGGGGTTATGTTTTAACATATGAATCCTGGGCGGACACAAATATTCAGTCTACAACTAAATATGGACTAAATATTCCTCCAAGTTCATGTGTTGAAGCCATAATCACTGGTTTGTCTGTATTTGGAGATGGGATCGCTGAGGAAGTAATGGAGGTTAAATGAGGTCCTAAAGTGGGAGCCTGACCCCATGGAATAGTCTCCTTATAAAAGGAGAACCAGGGACCTTGCTCTCTCTCTCCATGCATGCTCACTCACCAAGGAAAGACCATGTGCAGACATATTATGAAGACAGCCGTCTGTACGCCAGGAAGAGAGCTTCACTAGAAACTGACCACGCTGGAATCTTGATCTTGGACTCCAAGCCTCTGGAACTGTGAGAAAATAAATCTGTTGTTGAAGCCCCACAGTCTATGCTATTTTGTTATAATAGCCCAAGCTGACTAAGACACATGGATTATAAACATAATAAACATATTCCCACTTTTATTATCATGTCTCTCATAAGATTATTTTATAAGATAATCTTATAAGAAATCTCTTTCTCTAAGGTAGTCAAATGTATCAACCTCATACTTTATGGTCTGTCTTTTGCATCTTGTTTAAAAAAATCCTTTCTCCTCTGATGTCTTCTAGATAGCCCCTCATTCTATCTTTGAAAAGAACTTGTGTTATTGGTTTTTCACACTTAGGTGTTGAATCCATCTGAATGCTTATTTTTGTGTACATTACACAGAGGAGTGATTCTCCTTCCCCAAGACCCACTGGGGAGAGCCCCGTTTGGGTGACCTTCAGCCTCTTCCCACCACAGGGAAGGGGAAGGGCATATCTGATTGGTAAACTGGGGAAGAAGCCTCATTCAGCCCCTTCCTTCAGGCTGTCACGAGCCAGTTCCCACAGACTCTGCTCCTCCCGTGCACCTCCATCCCTGACCTGAGAGGTTCCCTCTCCCCTGTTCTCTGCAACTGGGCGGGAGGCCTGGCCTCTCGCATGCAGAAGAAGAGCTGCCTGCTCCTACTCTGACCCGCATCCTCCATCATAGCCCTTATCCATCACAAAGGCACTATTTTAGCCTTTTTAAAAAGGTATGTTCTACAGTTTAATGTATATTTCAGTGTGTTCAGAAGCCAGCAGGATAAAAGAGATGTTGCTTATTGCATCTTCTCAAAGATCCCGATGGAAGGAGTGAAGTAGCAATGTGTTGCTCTAATGCTCTGTTAGTACCCAGTGGCCCTGGCATCATGATGGGAGGACCATTCTTACCCCGCTGGTTTGTAATGGTTCCAAGGGGCAGGCGGGTCTGTGCTGAGTGCTGCCTTCTGTGCCCCGTCAGGGCTTTTCCCACATTTCTAGGACTGGAGCGTCTGTCTTCACATCTAGAAAGAGGCACCTCCAACCTCACCTTCTCTCTCATCTTCAAAACATTCTTAACTATTCCCAACTCTTCATTCTTCCATGTAAGTTTCAAAATAGGTTTGTTAGTTTCTATAAAAAATCCTGGATTTTTATTGAAATTTCATTGACTTTATAATTTGGGGAGGATTGACAATTTTTATGACATTACATTTTTCTTCTCTATTGATGTAGGTTTGCTTTCTTTCTTTCTTTTTTTCTTTTATTTTTTTTTTAAACCAACAAAATTTAGTTATCTTTGTGAGCATCTTCCACATCTTTTGTGGACTTTATTCTCAGTACCTTGTATTTTTTCCTATTGTAAATGATATTTTAAAAAAGTATTATATTTTGTTATTGTTTGTTCCTGAATTAAAGGCACTCTGCCAGTTTTGAGGGTTGGACCAGGTAACCAGAATCTGTGCAGAGCTCTCTTATTTATATTGCAAGCTGATCTCTGTTCTCTGGGGCTTTCTGTGTGCTGGTCACAATGGCTGTGAATAACAATGCTTTTTGTTTCTCCTTTTCAATCCTTGTAACATTCATTTCTTTTTCGTGTCTTACTGTGCTGGTCAGGACCTCAAGCACAATGTTGAATACAAATGCACATCTTGTTCCTGATTGTAAAGTGACTGGCTGGCTTGTCTCCATCAAGTATAACATTTGCGATATGTGCTCTGATGAATATACTCAATCCCAGAGGCTTCATGACCCACAGCAAATACACACACACACACACACACACACACACACACACCCCTTGATTCTGTGAGTACTACCCATATACATGTATAAATGCACATACACCTGAAACAGATACTGCCCCAGACTTTACTCATCCTGATTACATGTGACTCCTGACATTTTCTCTTCTGTTCAGTTCTGCTCTCTTCTATCTTATCTCATCCCACCTTGTTCTGTTATGATCTATTCCATTCTCTTCATTCAATGTGCTAAATTTAATAATTTAATATCTATGAGGTTTTTTTCTCACCAAAAATGATTTTACACCCTAAAATTCATAGCAACATTCAGTTGGAAAGCAAAGGTGGCATTTATCTTCTACTTGTAGGAAATCGATTTCATTTTGTTGTTTAATCATGAATGGGGTGAGGTGTGAAGTGTGTGAGAGAGAGAAAGGTTGAGGTCAACTCCAGGGATCTGGTCCCATGTCCCTGGAAAGATGACCTTGTCCCCTTCTGAAGTGGGAGGAGGCAGCAGTCAGCAGACCACCAAGTGGAGATGCAGCTGGATGGAAGGGCCTGGCTGGGGTTTGGGGACACAAGTCCTGGACTTTCCCTGGTCCTTTGCTCCTTTGCAAGTCCCTCATCATGTTAACCACACATGTGTTTCCCTGAAGGTTGTCAGCCCCTCCTGGTAACTCTAGTGTGTTCTGACCCCTCGTGGAAGGAGCCGTCCTCACGGGTCCTAGGTTGTTGACTGGACACTTGTCTTCATCACAGGTTTGCATTCCCTTGTGAGGGTCCTCAGGATGGTGGGAGAGGATCCCTCCAGAGTGGGTTGGGGTTTGCGGCCGTCGAACATTCCAGAGGAATCACTAGACCACATTGATAAGCCTGCACACCTGCATACACAGCTCCAGGTTATTTTATGCTCAGACAGATTTTGGTTTGGGTTTTTTTCATCCTGAATCCAGGCAGAGACATCTGAACTTCCTCATCTCTCCTCATACCGGTAGGGGTTCATACCATGACTGAGGTTGCAACAGTTACGGGTTGCATTTTTATTCCGGGGTAGCTCTTGCTTCTGACTCCCCAGGTTGGTTGAGTTCTCAGCTTCCTCTGCTGTTGACACCTGGTATTAAAGCTCAAGCTCATATCGACAAGCCCACCTGCCCCCTCACCTGTCCCCTCACCTGTTCTCTCACTTATTCCCTTACCTGTCTCCTTACTTTCCCACTTCACCTGTCCCCTTGCCTTCCCACCTTACCTGTCCCCTCACCTGTCCCCTCACTTGCACCCCTCACCAGCCCCCTCAGCTGTCCACCTCACCTGCTCCCTCACTTGTCCATATTACCTGCCACCTCACCTGCACCTCTCACCTACCCCTCACCTGTTAACTTCATTCAGGAGCAGCAGCCTTAGCTAGGGAATTGTCACTCTGGCTTCTCATTCTCTTACCATGCCTGAGACAAGGCATGGCCTTTCTTGGAAGCTCAGATATGCACTTAAAATACATTTTGTTGTGTTTTATCTGGCATATCTGAGGTTAATATTTGGGTTATTTTACGATGGTCTGAATATTATTGTCCCTCTAAAGTTCATATGTTGCAGCCTAACTCCACCCCCTGAGGGTGATGATGTAAGGAGGTGGGGCCTCTGTGAGGTGCTTAGGTCATAAGGGTGGAACCTTCATGAATGAAGTGAGTGCCTTTATAAAATCGACCCCTAAAGAACTCCCTCACCCTCTCCACCATGTGAGGACACAGAGAGAAGACGGACATCTATGAACTGGGGAGCAAGTCTCATCAGACGCCAATCTGCCGGTGCCTTGATCTTGGACTTCCAGCCTCCAGAACCATGAGCAGTAAAACTCTGTGGTTTATAAGCCCCCCAGTCTAAGGCATTTTGTTACAACAGCCTGAACAGACTAAGACACATTTTGTCTGCCACCTTGCCAGAATTGCAAGTCCTCCAGAATAACCTTTCTAAACACAAACATGGCTACATCATTCCCTTGTTTAAAATTTTTCTGAGTTTTCCCTTTGCCCTTAGGATAAAGTCCCAAATCTTCACTTGGGCCCCGAGTGGTCTCTGCAGTCCAGCCCTTGACTCCCCACCCATGTGCAACCTCCTGGTTCTCTCTCCCAGGACCTCCAAGTCTCTAAATGCCCCACCAAATGTCCTTCTTACCTCTTGCTCCTCAGAACTGCTCTTCCCTCCATATCCAGCTCTTGCCTAACCTCTGCTCCTGTCCCTTCACCTGGCTAAGCCTGTTCCTTTCTCAGATCTCATCCGAGGCCCATTTCCTCAGGAAAACCACACACATCCCCCAGATTGCATTGTTCCTGTGTTTCCTGCTACATACTTACATCACACCCTGTACTTTTTCCAGAGCACTTTATACAAATTACTATTTAATAGTCATTTATAGGTGTAGTGATTAGTGTTTCAACATCTGTCTCTGAACAGTCTGATAATTAGTGGTTTGAAGTCTGTCTCACCCAGCAGACTCCAAACTGCAGAAGGGCAGGGGCATCTCACTTTTCCCAGGATCCCCACGCCTGGCGCTGTGGCTGCTACTTTGCAGGGTGGCAACACATGGGTTGTATGTGTATGTACACAAAAGAATGAAAGAAACGCAAAGCTGAACATGTATTTTTCCTGCATGACCTCTTTCCCTGCAAGAGTGGGGTGGGGTGTAGATCAAAGCTTTATTGAGATAGAAGTCACATACTATAAAACACTCCCCTTTTTATATGCTTTCTTTAAAAAACTGAGGTAAGTTGATTTACAATATTGTGTCCGTTTCAGGTGTACAGAAGAATCATTCAGTTATATATATATATATATATATTTCAGATTATTATTATATATTTTTTCAGATTATTACTATTTCCATTACAGGTTATTACCGATATTGAATATTGTTCCCTGGATTATACAGTAAGTCTTTGTTGCAAACGCTCCCTTTTAAAGTATTTAAAAGTATATTTACAGAGTTGTGCGACCATCACCACTATTTAATTTCGTAATAGCTTGCACCCCAAAAGGAGCCCAGGACACACTAACAACCATTCCCTAGTCTCCTGGCAAACGCAAATGTACTTTCTATTCCTATGGATTTTGCAGCTCTGGACTCTTCATATAAATGGAATTATGCTATGTATGGATTTTTTGTGTCCGATTTTTTTTTCACTTAGCATAATGTTTTCACACTTCATCCATGAAGCATGAGTCAGAATTCCATTCCTTTTTATGGATGAATAATAGTCCACTGAATGGCTGTACTGCAGTCATCAGCTGTTGGACCTTTGGGTGGTCTCCACCTTGGGGCCATTGTGAATAGCACTGCTATGGGTGTTGGAAGCCTGTGAATTTGAGTCTGGTCCAGACCCCTTGTTCACTTGCCTCACGCTTTACCTTCTTTCAGAGATATTTTTGCAGAGAATGTCTCTGTTTGGTAAATTCCCTTTAGAATAATGTCTGGCATTCTGGACTCTAGTTTTTAACAGATGTCAGTCATGGCCATAAGAAAGCACACATTCAGAAAATTAATGTTCAGATTGAGTAGTAAAATCATGATAAGTAGATAAGTGAACATCCCTCCCCCTCCCTCATAGTCCAGGGAATCATATTTTTGTCTTGTGCTTTTTCTTAAATTTTAGTTCCATTTCTCATGGGACTAGCACGAGGTCCATCCTTTTCATGGCTGATGTTACTGCATGTCTGTATATTATGTATATGTGTGTGTACATAGAGGGGTACGAATAACTCTAAAGAAGTTCCCCCCAGATTCCCACTCCCTGCTAATTCAAACACTAATCTAGATACCACTGTGAAGGAACTTGGCAGGTGGAATGAAGGTTACTCATGAAGATTACTTTAAAACAGGAAGTTTATCCTGGGTTAACCAGGTGGGTTCAGTGTAACTATCTGAGCAGAAGAGAGATTCAGATAGATTCAAAGCATGAGAGAGACTCAACCTTCCATTGCTGCAGGGAGCCTGTACAAGGGAAGCATGAGAAGGAATTTGGGCTGTCTCTGGGCACAAAGGCCAGCCCCAGCTGACAGTCAGCAAGGAAACGGGTCCTCAGTCCTACAACCACAAGGACTCAATTTGGCCAACAACCTGAATGCACTGGGAGGCAGAATGTCACCCAAAGAATCTTATTCTTGTTTTCTAGTCAAGAGCCCAAGCCATCAGACCCTTTGATTTCAGCAGAGCATAGATTTAAAATACATGGTGCTTGGACTGCTGACCTTGGGACTCTAGGAGGGTGAATGGGTGTAGTGTTAAGCCTTTAAGAGTGTGATAACTTGTTACAGCAGCAATAGAACACTAAGACATGCATGCAGATGTTGTGAGTTTTCTATTATAATTATGTTATATGTCATGCATTAGCAGTAAAATGTATATAATGTATTATACAGCATTTACCATATAATGAATTACACACACACACACACACACACACACACACACACACACACACACACCTGTCCTGCTAAAATGTTATCTCAACAATCCAGCTCCCCTCCACTTCTTTGGAGTTATCTCAGGTCTGGCTGGAGGGTGGTGGGGATGAGCAGTGAGGAGGTGCAGCCACAGGGGTTGCAAATAGGGTTTGTTTGTAATGCGTTGGACAATTCCAACCAAAGGTCTCTTCACATAGTACAAATAAACAGATTACCATGAGAAGATGTTGCAGAGTATGCAGTTTTGTTTTGTGAGGTTGTTTGTAGACGCTGTGTCAGTAAATTAAATGTCTTCACCTGCTCAGCAACAGGGTGAGCCTTATTCACTGCAAGATGAAGAGTTAGAGGTTTTTAATTAGATATTAAACCACTAGCAAATTACATGTGAATTATGAGGCCAATTATTAATAAAGAGGAATCCAGGATAGCATGAAAGAATTGTTTTTATTGTAGACAGGTAGATATCAATAGGTACGTAGCTAGATATTTTACTTTTTTATGGAAAGATCTCTGTTTCCCAGCAACACTAGAATATGGAAGTACTTTCCACAAACAAGCTGTTTCTCACCTCTGTAACCTCAATATGACTGTCCCCACTGCTGGCAAGTCACATTCTGAATTCTTCCTTTCCTTGACTATCTCCTCTGCAGCTTCTAAGATTCTGTCCAGATGCTCCTTCCTCCTGGAAGCCTTCTCTGCTTGCTCTAATGACACGAACTGCCCTGCCATGGTGCTGGTATCCTCCTCTGCCTCCCCGACTAGGCCGGGGCTACTTGATGGAAGGGTCATGCATATATATTTTGGTATATGCTGGTATATACATATGCTAAGAGGTCATTGCAATAAATATATTGTGTATACATTGAGTGTGTATATAAATATTGTGTATATACTGTGTATATATATAAAATACTGTATATACATTGTGTGTGTGTGTGTATATATATATATATATACAATCTTGTATATACACTGTGTGCACATATATAGACACACAATGCTGTACATACATTGAGTGTATATATACACAATACTGTATATACATTGTATGTGTATGTATAAAATATTATCTATATATCTTGTGTGTGTATATATACACACAATATTGTATATGCATTATAAAATATTGTGTATATATATAGCATATGCTTGTATATACACACACAATGTATATATACACACAATATTGTGTATGCATTGTGTTTATATATACATAATATTGTATATACCTTGTGTGTGTGTATGTATATAATATTTTATATACATTGTACACAGACAGACTCACATATACATTGTTTATACATTTATCTTCTTGATCTTTGTCCTTGCAGAGTCTGTACTGTACCCAGCACACAGAAGGCATCACTGAACATGTGCTAAGTGTTGCATCTTGAATATGTCAGTCATCATCCCAGCCAGGCCTGTTGAGAGTACTTAGGGCATTATCAATGGCCCTGCTGGGAGCACGGGCCTGCCCAGATGCTGTCCCAGGCAAGCTGAGACCTATGGCCACCCTGCATAATGCTGAGAGGCCCAGAGGAGGGAAAGTGAGTTGCTGGTTTGTGGCCTCCCGTGGTGGTGCTGGCTGCCGTGGTGGTGGCCAGGTCAGCTGGCCATTGTGCAGCCGTCCCGGCAGAAGATGACCATGACTCTGTGTAGAATTAGAGCAATAGCATCTTGGGGAAAGCAAAGCTTTGGGAAACTTTTTAATGATTTATTCTTACTCATGGGAATGGGAATGCATGATTTTACCATACTGTTTACTCACAATTTGCTGGGACCCATTGGATGCCCATGTCAGCCTATAGACCTACCACCTATGGGCCAAATCTGTCATCTGTGGCCCCACTGCCCGCTTTGTAAATAAAGTTTTATCGGAACACGGCCACCCTTTTTCATTTGCGTATTATCTATGGTTGCTTCAAGTTACAAGGGCAGAGTTGAGTTGTGGTGACAGGGACCCATATGGTCCACCAACCGAAAATATTTAGTGTCTGACCCTTTACAGGAAAGGGTTACGAATAGTACAAACCTCTGAAATGCAAGAAGCACTCATTTCATATAATACCAGCCTAGAGCAGCTGATCCAAGATGATGGGGGCTGGGAGATGGTGCCATGGTCAGGTCCTTGTAGGCAAGGAAACACTTTCCCTCCCCCCTCTTAGTTTCTGTGACTGGGGCCCATGAATTAAACTGATAAGACAGATGAACAGGAGAAAAGGTTTATTACATATGCACATAAGGGCCTCCAGGAAAAGGAAGTGAGGACACAAGGAGGGGGCTAGACCCTGGGGCTTCCACACCATTTTAACAATGAGGGGTGAATTGTGAGCAGGGGCAAGGCAAAGGCAAAGGGGTAGGGAGCTGGGGTGAAACTGAGCAGAACCCTGGCTCCTGGCACAAAAGCCTCTGTCCCCTACTCTGAGTTCCAAAGGGCAGGTTCAAATAGTTGCTAATCAGGGAAGGGAAGGGATGAAGAGATGAGGGAGAGGCCAACAAGAATCAATAGTGCAGCCTTGGGGCAGAGTCCTGGTTCCCCCTCAAGGGATGCACATACCAATATCTTTGAGTTTTTCGGCAGAACTAAAACCCCTACCAAATGAAGCGTTCTTCATTCCAGAGAGAAGGTTGCCATTCACCCACCACCACCTGATGCCAGAGGACACCTGGATTGAAGGAATGTGGACCCTGATCCTTACCAGCAACCCTGCTCCTGGACTATAAAACTTCTCACACACCCCCACCCCCTGCCCCAGTGTGGGACACAGTTTCCAGGGCGTTAGCCCACTGTGGCCCCCTTTGCCTGGCAAAGCAATAAAGCTATTATTTTCTACTTCACCCAAAACTCTGTCGCTGAAATTTAATTCAGTGTCGGGGTACAGAGGCCAGATTTGGCTTCAGGGTCAGGTCAGCATCAGGGGGACTAGTGGAGAGAAGGGTGATGTTACCGAGGTTTCTTGTGCAGCCCCATCTCCCTCTCTGGTCATGAAGTTTGTCCCTTCCTTCCTGGAAGAGAGGTGGACATCTTCCAAGGGACATTTGCATACTGCTTTTGGGCAGATCGGGAGGGCAGAGAGTTCATCCCAAGTCTGCTGTTTCTCAATTGCCTTTGGCTCAAGATAATCTTTTTGCCAAAGTGGCATATTTTTGGGTGGCATATTCTGATCCCCTTGAAACCAAGCAGGACCCTGTGGGGTTCCTGGCCACAAAAGCTTTTCCGTGTTCCCCATTTCTTGATTATAGGAAATAGGCTTCATTCAGCCTCCATAAACTTCCCTGAGTTCCAACAGGCACGGTCAAACAGTTAAGCAGGGAAGGGGGGGATGCAGAGACTAGGGAGGAACAGTCAAGAAACAATAGTGCAGATTTGGGGCAGGGTCCTGGTTCTCCATCAAGGGATACACATAACAATATCTTTGAGATGTTTTGCAGATACTGAAACCCCCAGCAGGTGAGAGAAGTTAGACAGGTTAGAAGGCGAAGGTTGATGATGTTGACTCCCATTTACCTCATCACCAACCAATCAGAGGAATGTCCATGAGCTGACCACGCCCTCTTTGAACCATTACTATAAAACTCCTCACTACCCCCTCCAGATCGGGACACACAGTTTTGAAGGCATTAGCCCACTGTGGCTCCCTTCGCTTGGCAAAGCAATAAAGCTATTCTTTCCTACTTCACCCAAAACTCTGTGTCTGAGAAACAATTCTGTGTCAGGGTACAGAGTCCAGAATCAGCATCACCCTTCATCCTACAACTTACCAGCTACACTAGGTACTAATGGCCATTTATGACCTAAGCAATTACCTGAGCATTCCTGCCTCAGTTTCCTCATCTGCAAATTCAGATACCATTGCCCACCTCCCACCCCCCACCATCTACCAGGAAACTGTTGTGCCAGTCATCAGGAGAGATGATGCCAAAAACCACTTTGTGGTTTAAAAATGTGACACTCCATACAAATGCAGTGGAATGCTGGCTCTGAGTGGGCCCCAGGGAGGGGGCACTGATGGACCTCGGAGAGTTCAGTCCAAATGGAAACCGCTCACTGCATTTAAGAGCCACTGTTCCAACTGCCGCTAAAAGGAAAGTGTTTAGGGATCCTTTGTCCAAGCAGAGGGTTTGAATTTACCAAAGCCAGAATTTCCCTGCGGGAAACAGGGCTAATTGTGAAATGGCTTTGGAGTTAACTGTTCAGTTATTCTCAAAGAATGAGGCAGGATTTTCATTTGAAATGCATCGCCCTGCCCGTGACTGTGAATGCTTGGAGGGGTTGGTTTGAAGCCTTCTGGGCTCTTAGAACTGTCTCCAGTAATTTTCCATCCCGAGATGCTCCTCGCCCACTGAGGCTGGGAGGAAAGTGTCTCCAGCAGGCTGGACGCACTGGTGGGTCTAAAGAGAATTCTGGATGCAGAAACTGGAGGAAGAAAGCCAGACAAAAAATAAAGCTGCTTCGTTATGTGCACACGAACTATTTGTGAAGAATTCCGAGTCTTTTGAGGTAAAAATCAATTTATGGAGAAAAATAAAGTCCACCCACAATCAGGTTGCTCGCTCTGTTCACTCTGTGGTCACATTTGCCTGGAAAGCAAGCTCCCCGATAGCGCTTTATGGAGAGTGCAAATTACTGTCGGATTTGCACACTTTTTGTGCGTTCCATTGCACAATATAAATTGCTTGATTAAGCCTTAGTCAATTTGTTTTTTAATTTCTTTGAATTTTTTAAGCCACTAACGTTTTAAGGGGACAAACACCTAAACCATGGAACGGAATGGTAGATGGTATTGGCATTTGACCTGTTGTCTGTGACCATGGGTGCCAATTTCCCCTACAAAAGGAAATTTACAATGGTGTTTATAGATGTTTTGAATCAATGCATGAGAAAACGTTTGCAAATCATATCTCTAATAAGGGGTTAATATCCAAAATATATAAAGAACTCGTACAACTCAATAGCAAAAACCGCAACAATCCAATTAAAAAGTGGGCAGAGGATCTGAATAGACGTTTCTCCAAAGAAGACGTACAACATGCCAACAGGTGCCCACAGGTACACGAAAAGGTGCTCAACATCACTGATCATTATAATCACAAATGCAAATCAAAACCACAATAAGATATCACTTCAGACCTGTCAGAATGGCTACATCAAAAAGAAAAGAAGTAAGTGTTGGTGAGAATGTAAATAAGTGTTGAAATAAGTGATGAAATAAGTGTTGGTGAGGATGTAAAAAGAAGGAAACACTTGTGCACTGTTGGTGCAGCCACTATGGAGGATAGTGTGGCAGTTCCTCAAAAAATTGAAAATAGTACGACTGTACAATCCAGCAGTTCCACTCCTGGGTGTAAATCTGGAAGAATTGAAATCAGGACCTTGTAGAGATATCTGCACTCCCATGTTTATTGCAGCTTTAATCACAATAGCCAAAAAATGGAAACAACCTAAGTGTCTGTCAACAGATGAATGGATAAAGAAGATGTAATATATATATATATATATATAATATATATATGTGATGGAATATTATTCTGCCATGAGAAAGAAGGACATCCTGATATTTGAGACAATGTGGACGGACCTTGAGGGTATTAAGTAAAATATGTCAGGCAGAGGAAGAAAAACACTGTATGATCTCACTTACATGTAAAATCTAAAAAAGCTAAATCCATAGAAACAGAGGATAGAGTAGTGGTTGCCAGGGTTTGAAGGGGTGGGGCGGGGGGAAATGGGGAGATGTTGGTCTGGTGCAAACTTCCAGTTATAAGATAAATAAGATCTGGTGATCTAATGTAGAGGTGGCAATTATAGTTAATAATACTGCATTATACACTTGAAAGCTGCTAAGGAGTAGAGTTTAAATGTTCTCACAAAAGGGAAATTGCAATTATGGGATGTGATGCAGGTGTCAGCTGATGCTACAGTGGTAATCATTTCGCTGTATATAAGTGTATCAAACCAACATGTTGTACACCTTAAACTTACACAATGTTATTTGTCCATTGTATTTTAATAAAGCTGGGAAAACCCTCCCAAATTATGTATGATTACACTTTATCTCTTGAAGCCTGGCCCACTGAGATGTTGGCTGGTCCCAGAGCACAGCAGAGTCAACAGGCTGGGTGCCAACTATGGCAATGCATGGATTTGAATCCACGTCCTGCAGTGGGACCGCCATAGACTCAAAATATGTGTCCCCACCAAAATCCATATGCTAGAATCCTAACCCCCAATGTGATGGTGTTAGGAGGTGGGGTCTCTGGGAGGTGATTAAGTCATGAGGGTGGAGGCTTCATGATGGGATTAGTGCCCTTATACAAGGGACCTTAGAGAGCCTCTCACCCCTTCCACCACATGAGGACACAGTGAGAAGATGGCCATCAGTGAACGAGGAAGACGGTCCTCACTGGACACCGAATCTGCCGGCACCTTGACCTTGGACTTGCAGCCTCCAGACCTTGAGCAGTAAACACTGTCATTTACAAGCTGCCCTGTCCAGGATATTCTGTTACCGCCATCTGAACAGACTACAATTCAACCCCAGTCTGCAAGTTACCGACCCATCTGTGCCTGAGCTTCTCTTAGGTCATGACAGATGCACTTGCCTCATAAGCTGTGAGGATTGAACAGGGAGGTCCATCCATATAAGTGCTAAGAGACCTACTACACACCAGGCGCTGTGCTGAGCTCGTCTTTGTGACTCGTCCAGATTCCATTTTACACCCCAGCCATGATGAAGCCTGAGGAAGGGTCCGTGCTCTGTTGATCCTTGTCTCCATATAGCCGGGTGCACAGTAGGCCTTCAGTAACCTCAGTGCCATCTGAGTGTGCAGGCCGTTCATCTCACTCCAAATTCACTCAGGACCTCTGTGTCCAGCTCACCTAAGTCTCATCGGGGCCCAAGCTCATTCAAGGGAGGCGTTGGTTGACTCCTGGAACGGGCTTAGAAATCGTAAATCGGGGTTCTTAGGGCTTGTTTCCTTGAGTCCACAGCTGGTCTAAGTAATGCTGTCCATCGTAGGGGCTGAGAGCCTTTGCAGACAGTGGGGCTGTGAGCACCTTGAAGGAATGGCTTGGCCTTCTCACCTTGTGTTTGTGTGGGTTTGCTGCCCCTAGAACCTTCCAGCAGGAGGCTTGGACACATAGCACATGCTGGCAACATGGTTATTAATTAGATTGAGTTTCATCCACAGGTGGGAGGAGAGGGTGTGAGGGCGTAGGGAGAGCACAAGCAGGGTGGCGGCCGCCCAGGGTCACAACAGAGCTGCAGGCCGACCCCAGAGTTTCCACTCACCTCTGCCACCTGCTGTGATGCCATGAGGAGGCCACAGCGAGAGGTGCGGGCTGTGTGCGCTGATCTCTGCATACAGCCTCTGTCCTGCCTCCGCAGCTAAGCCTGAACCCACAGGCTGGTGGTACTCATGGCATCCCTCTGGCCAGTCTTCCTTCTCCTCCCTTACTGCCCAGTGAATGCCCAGGTCCCTCAAGATTCAGGCCTCAGGCTCTACTCTTCTCTTGGGACAGGCTGCCCCCAGTAACACCCTGAACCCAGGCTTCAGTTACACAACAATATTGACCACTAGGCCTCCAGCTAGTAAGGAGCAAAGGCTCTTTACTTAGGGCCTGTCACAGCAAGGGGGCAGCCGGCACCCCCTGTGTTTGGCAGAGACTCAAAGGCAGATGTGGAGTAGGGGAGTTTCGGGGAGGAAAAAGGGAAGGTTGTGGGTGTGTCCTGATGGGGGCTGTCAGCCTGGGAAAGCTGGAGGTGGTCAAGGAAACAAGAGCTTCCCATGTGGTGGGTGAGAGAAGAGTTGGCTTTCTCTGTCTGGTGCTGAGCTGGAAGGAGGAGCAAAGATTAGGGAAGTGATCGATCAAGTCCTGGCCGTTTGGGTCTGATTGCACGGAGGTTTTGGTGGGCTTCCTGGGCTGGTTGCTGCAGGTTTTGGGTCAGAGATCAGAGTTCTAGTTCACACATGGTCTGGCCATTGGCTGTTTGTATATTCAGTCTCACTTCCCACAGATTTGAATGTCTGCACGCGTGGGCTCCCAAGCTTCTATTGCCCCTCAGACAGCTCTGCTTGGATGCCCTCGAGGTGCCTTACACTGAGAACTCTCCACCAGCTTTCCCAACTCTACCCTGCTACCCCTTGTCCCAATCTCAGTAAAAGGTCCTGTGTCCATCACTGCCCAAGGCAGACATTCTGCTCTCCCATCCCTCCTACTTTTCCCAACCAAGCCCTTTAACCCCAGACCCTGCTGAGCCACCCTCCCACATTCTCCCAACTCCACCCAAGCTCAGTGCCTTCACCATTACCCAGGAAACTCACATCACCTCCCTCCCGGACCTCCCTGCCCCAGTCTGGCTTCCCCAAGCCTGATCTCCAAGTGCAGGTAGGGCATCACCCAAAGTACAAACCTGACCATGTTGTTGCCCTGCCCCTCCCCCACTTAGTACAGCAGCACCTCCCACTGGCCCCTCACTCTGGGCTCAGGAACCAGGAACTTCACCCACATGAGGAGGGATGTAGGCGTGGGAGAGGGAGAAGGGGTTCCGAGACGTTCTCCTTCTCCACCTGTCTAGATGTGGGTGATGTGAACAAAGACTCCTGCTTCTCCAATTAGAAAGTCACCCTCTGGGATCCCTCCCTCCACCACGAGGGCCCCCCCCCCGGCCCCCTAGTCTGCTCTCAGATTACTTAGGAGGCTGCATTACAGTGGCCTCGTTGGAAGCCTGTCTCCCGAGTTAGGCTGTGAACTCCCTGCTCTGGGACCCCAGGGACGTTCTGGTCACCATGGAAACCTAGGCACCCAGCATGAAGTCTGCACAGGTAACCATAGTGGGTGATTAACAGTCATTTGTTGAAGGAATGAAGCCAGTTTCCACCCCTAAACACCTGTTAGGATTACACCCAGCACTGGGTGAAGTACATTTAGTGCACTGGGCACGTAGCCATCAACTGGTGAGGGCCTGGCACCATGAACACAACTCCCTATGTTGTGAGCGGCCCACCCAGCCATGGCCACATGCCTGTTGTCCTTAAACAGAGCCAGGAGCAGCCCCTGGTGAGCCAGCAAGGATTGTGTCCCAGAGGAAGGAAGGGCAGCTGTCTGGTGGAGAGGAGAGCACCACATTAGGCGCCTGACACCTGCCGTCTGGTCCTGGCAGATCAACTCCAAAGAGAGGGCGGCCGTTTGCCCTACAGATGGGTGGGGAGGCTGGAACAAGTGTTGCAGAATGTCAAACACTCTGCTGACCCTTATGTGTGGGTTGGGTGCACATCATCCCCCTTCTGGGTTTAGATGTTACCATTGTTTCCGTTTGTTTATTGCACTGAAATTCACATAAAGTGGAATTAACCATTTTTGAGTGAACAATTCTAGTTTCAGTGGAACAGTTTCACTTAGCACTTTCATGAGGTTGTGCAACCACCACCTCTATCCAGTCTCCAAACCTTTCATCCCCCCAAAGAAACCAGTTCCTGTTAGTGATCTCTCCCCATTCCCCTCTCCCCCAGCCTCTGGCAGCCACTAATCTCATTTCTGTCTCTAAGACTTCATGGAAATGGAGTCATTCAATGCATGGCCTTTTGTGACTGGTCTCCGTTCTTGCAGAGACCCTACTGTCCCTATGTGAGCAAGTGAAAGAGAGCGGGGTGATCTGTCTCCCATCTTCCCTTCCCTTGGCTACAGTGTCTTCCTTCATTTTTTTGGCACCTTGGGCATCAGACAGCATTTAAATAAAAGGCCACCCTGCCTTAAAAGGGTGCTCCTGACCCCTCCTTCTCCCATCTCTCCTTTCTCAGCCAAGGAAGCTGAAACTGTGAGTGCAGTGACTTGCCCAAGGTCACCTGATTCTCTAACAGCAGAACTGGGGCTGATTTTCTGAGCATGTCTTGATCTCCAACTTGATGTCAGACACTGCACTTGGTGTCTTCATCAATTATCTCTTTTGGAACCTGCTCTTGGGGTTCTGTGCAGGTCCCTTTCCACAGCTAGGCTGCTCCATAGTCTGTCTTTAAGCCCTGACAATGGAACCAAGGATGATTTCTTGCCAGCGTGTCAGTCCTGGGCTAGTCTACAGATGGCTCCAGGAAATTAGCATAAATTTCCTGGGATTCCAAGAAAGAAACTGAACCCCTGTAACAACTGCAGTTATCCATCAATTGTCCACCACTCTTTCATTGGTAATGACCGTGGGAACACAAGTCCCAACTTTGAGAACACAAGTTTGAAGGTAGGTTCCATCCATTTAACGTGTAATTTGCTGTTAGAGTTATTGCTGTAATGGATATTATTGGGAGGTGAGAGCCCCATTCACTGGAGGCATCCAAATAGAGATTGAAGGGCCACCTGACAGGTATGCTGTACTGGAGGAAGAAAAGGGGTTTTACCTGGATGCCCTCTGAGGAGGGCATTATTATAATCCATGTTTTGCAAGTGAGGAAACTGAGCACGAAGGTTCAGGGACTTATCCAAGGTCCTATATTTTGTACAGGGCAGAACGGAGATTCAAATCTTTCAGTTTCCAGAACCTGCGTCCTTCACTGATTGCTGTATTTCCACCAAAGATCAAAATTATAATTTCACATACTGTTTTGAAATCTGCTTTTTCATTTAATAAATGTATCATGAATATTTTTCCATGTATTTGAATATTCTTCAACAGCATAATTTTTAAAAGCTACATAGTATTCCATCATATGGGTGTAGTATGATTTATTTTACCCAGCCCATATTCTTCAACATTTAGGTTGTTTTCCATTTTTGAGAAGTTGTAAATATGACTTGGATAGATGTCCCGGGAGATAAATCTCTTTGCTTTCCCATGGTTATTTCCTTCTCATAGAATCTCGAAAGCAAAGTTCCTGGGTCAAAGAGTATATCATTTTAAACTATACACATATTTATTAGGCTTACTATGAATTTCTTATGATTAAGACTATTTTTAAAACCTGCAAGAATTAATGTGTCAAACTAGCATTTACTGAGCCTGATGTAATGACAAATTAGGCTTCTGTTTGCACTTGACTTCTGAAAGCAAATGGAATCAGCAGTGATTAGGAGAATGTACCAGTGGCTAAGGGACAAGAATGTCAATACAAGCCCAATTATTGTCATCGCTGATGGTTGATAGGTATTACCTGAGATGGAGAATAAGATTATGATGATGGTGGTGGTGGTGATGGTGATGATGGTGATGATGATGATGATAGTGATGGTTATGATGGTGATGATGGTGATGATGATGATGATGGTCATGATGGTGATGGTGATGATGGTGATGATGATGGTGATGGTCATGATGGTGATGGTGATGATGATGGTCATGATGGTGATGGTCATGATGGTGATGATGATGGTGATGATGGTAATGGTGATGATGGTGATGATATTCATGGTGATAAAAATAATAATAATAAAACCACCTCAAGAGGTTTTAGCAAATGTCAACCTTTTATACTCAAAGCTTTATATGCATGACTCATTTAATCCTCCCAGAAAACCTATGGGGTCCAGGATTGTCACCTTTGGCAGAGGTAGCTAGTTGTCCCTCAGCATCTATTTCCCCGTTTTCCTTTTAGCAATAGAACTCTGCTGTGATATTGTGATTTGTAATAAGAAATATATACTTAATCTTCATCCCAGTCCCTGGCACAGAGCTCTTGAAATCCTGGGAATTTCCTAAGTCATAAGTCACCTAAGTCACCTTTCCTAAGTCACCTTTCCCAATAAAGGTGTCTTTTGTTATGTTAATAAGGTGACTTTTGGACTGTACCTAAGGAAGGGGGGGCTGGTTACTGGGGGAACCAATCTTAAGTAGAGAGATGGAAATTTCAGTCCCACCCCTGACCTCCCGGGAGGGGTGAGGGACAGGAGGTCGGATTGATTGCCAATAGCCAGTAATGTAATCGATCATGCTTGCATAATGAAGTCTCCATAAAAACCCAGAGGCCTGGTTTAAGGAGCCTTTGTGTTGGTGAGCCGGGAGGGTGGTGCCTCCCAGTTCCACGGGGACAGAAGCTCCTGCTTTAGGGACTGTTCTCGACCCCTGCCCTACAAGCTTCCATGTGGCTGTTCATCTGTCTTCTTTATAATAAACTTGTAAATGTATGTAAGTATTTCTTGGAGTTCTGTGAGCTACCCAAACAAATTAATTGAACCCCAAGAAGGGTCATGGGGACCTCCAGTTTATAGCCAGTTGGTCAACTTGGACATATGATTGGCAGTGGGGGCGTCTTGGGGGACTGTGCCCATCATCTGTGGGATCTGATGCCATCTCCAGGTGGATAATGTCAGAATTGAATTAAATTAGTAGGACACCCAGTTGGTGTCTGCTGAAAATGGAGATTTGCTTGGTGACACACACTGGAGCAGCATGCCCTGAGTTTTAACAGGATGCCCTACTGCCTGGCAAGAGGCTCTATTCCCAGCCTCCCTTACAGCTAGACTTGGCCACTGGACGAAATTGTCGCCATGGGAAAGTGACCAGCAGTCAGGAAGGCAAATCCATGGCATTTGCTTTAAAGGAAGTTGCTTGCCCTCTTCTTGCTTCCCTTCCTCTTCCCATTGGCTGGATCATGATGAGTGGATGGTGGGCAAGCTTCAGCCACGCAGGGGACAATTCCCAAGGGATTATTGAGAACGAGGATGAAGAGACCCCAATCCCTGAATAAGCTTCTGGAACAAGGCTGCCTAACTATGATGGCTATGTGAGAAAAAAGCAGACATTTATTTTGTTGAAGCCATTGCAGTTTGGGGTCTGCTTGTTGGAATAGCTGAACCCATTTTAAAGATGAAATAACTGAGGCTTGGCCTAGAACCCACAGCTAATAAGGTTTGGGACAGGGATTAAGCCGAAACAGTCAGACTCCAGAGTCTGCCCTCTTGGGGTTTCCTTAAACGAAGGCCCTAAACCCTCTAATATAAATGAGTCATGCCTCCCAGAGAAATTAGTGAAAGAATGGGTCAGAGTCTAACCATTTTAGAACAATTATTCTGGAAATATCAGTGAAACCTCCCTGGGAGATAGAAGCACAGTCAGATGGTTTGACAGAAAGAAAAAGGACAAGACTTGTAGTCAGTGTGAGTTCTGGTGGCATTACCTACTTGGGGACATTATTGAGTTCCTCAGAACATCCTGAGTTTCCTCTTCTTTAAAAAAGGTGACAATGACACCAGCTCATAACTCTGAAGATTAGGTAAAATAATGTGGCTAAAAGGTTTATAACAAAAGCTGACCTAGAGAAATAATTCAATAAATGGTGCTTTTCTTTTCACAAGTATGACTTTTCCATCAAACGAGCTGCCTGTCCCTGGGTGCTCCCCAGGAAACAAACCCACTTCCTGCACCTACCAAAGGCGGGTCTTGGAGACTGGTGCCCTGACCCCAAAAGCCCTGCACTTGAGAAGGGTTGAGGTCCTAGCTGGCCAAGAGGCATGATTCTCAGGGTGGGAATCACGGAGCTCCTGCTCGAGGTTCTTGCTCCAAGCCCTGGACACAGCCGGTCAGAGATGGGCAGAGCTCATGAACCAGGGCTGTGTTGCTTGCCTGCAGCTTTCACCCTCTGAGAGAGGTTCCTCTGCCCTTGAATTCCCATCTCATCCCACCAGTCCTCAGACCCAGCAGGATATAAAGAGGATGCACTGTCAAGGCCCCACCAGCCAGCCTCGTCCAGACTCATCCTTGGGTCCTATGCCCTCAGGATACTCAGACACGCTCAGGAATTAGATGCGGAGCGATGAGGAGTGAGGGGGAGAGGAGAAGGCCAGGGAGGAGGCCATCCTCTTGCCTTGTCACTATTTATTATCTGGTATAAAACAGGAAATGTACACTCTGCTAGCAGTTCGATTTAATTAAATGCTTAAGAAAAATGAAACTGAGGACAGGACAGTTTAAAGAACAATTTTGGAGATGACTGGGTGGCAGGAATTACCTTTAGCCATTCATCAGGCAACCTGGATGCAGGGGCAGGGGCTGCATGGCCCGGGGAGTGAGGGGGGGCAGGCAAAGCTGGCCCAGCTGAGCCCAGGCCAGGTGGCTCTCAGGATGTGTAGGAGGGGAACCAGACGTCGGTAAGCTCGAAGGCGTGTTCCCAGGGAGGGCAGAACATTCCAGAGGGCAGGGACAGATGCCAGACAGTTCTTTGCTGAGAGCTAACCCTGAGTCAGCTGCCCCGAAGGAGGAAGGACCTGGTGGGAGGGGGCTGTGAGCGTGGGGCCCAGGGCAGTGGGTGCAGCTGGGCGGGCTGACCCACAAGGGTTTGCGAAGTTGCTTGAGACCTGGAAAAAGGTGAATGGCTCCAAAATGTGCCAAGAAAACTGTACAGTCCATATGAACGATACTTTAAAAGCCAAAACTGAATATTTTCCCCCCAGAAAATGTGCAAAGCAAACTGTGGCAGGGATGAGTTGGGAGGTGACTGGGGACCGTACATCTGATATCTCACATTGGACCTGGAGGAAGAAGGAGGGCTCCAGGCTGGAAGCGGCTCTGGGCTCCAGTCAAGAGCTTTGGCTCCTGACGTTTGTTCAGTAAGAGTCGTAGTGAAATAATTCAATATTTCGGACCCACAGCATCCTCATCTGCAGAATGAGGGTGGTGAAGATGGCGAGGATGTTTACGAGCTGAAATGGGCAGACTTGAATTCTGTGTAAGGTCCATGGGGCCCCAGAGCCCTCAGAGCTGCACCCAGGCATCTCTGCCCACAGGGACTTTCCAGTTTCCCTCCCATCTTCTCCTGGACGCCTTCTGAAAACGATGTCCTTTGATGGTTGGGGCACCCCCAAACCCAAATGTAAAAGGACAGATGGTCCACTAGGGCCATCAAGTACCTTCCATGGCCACGACGTGAAAATAACACATCAGCTGGAGAGAAAGTCTGGTCCTTGTTCCATTAGGATAAGGTGAGACCCAAGAAACAGCTACTGAAGGGCCGCAGAAAGAAAGCAGAGGTGGCTGCTCCAGGGAGGGGTGCGGGGGCCACTGGTCAGGCTGCAGGCGAGGGCAGGACAGCGCCTGCAGCTTGGAGGGGCTCCCGACTGAACAAACATTGTCAGGCCAGCCTAGGACAGCCTCGCATGAATCTGGGAGGAAGAAAGTTCCTCCCGCCCCCCTGAGTTGGCTTCATTATCCTCACGTCATCATCCGTTGACCCCTTCCTGATGAGGGCTGATGGCGAAGCTGTTGCCCGCGCTCCCAGGACAGCCCACAGTCCAGGGATTAGTGTCCGGGGCCCCAGGGACCTGACCGTGCAGCTCCCCGCTCTCACCAGATGTACCCCCTTCCCACCCGCTAGTCCCCTATCAGGTGGACCAGCCTCACCCCACTCACTCCTCAACCTAGAAGATTTCGCTTCCCCATCAGCTCACAAATTATTTAAATAAGCCACTCGCATCCTGCTGGTTCCCTCTGCTCCCGAGTGCATCCCCGAGGGTCCCCGTGTAAGGCAGGGTCCTCTCTCTCAGGCCACAAGGACCTGTGACTAACAGGTTGCTGCCCATCTCATCTGTCCAGTGTCCGGCATCTCCTACTCTTTTGGGGAGGGAATCCTTCCCTCATCAATGGGGTGAACAGGAGGTGATCAGAACAAGTGCTTGGGAGGAAAGTCTGCAGAGGGAAATAAAAAAAAAACTGATAGTGAGATCACTCCCCTGCCCTGCTTTCTCCAAGGACAGGGAACAAGAAAGGTAGAGGGAACTGAGGTTTCCCCACTGAGTGAGTCCAGGATCCCTCACCCTCTGCATTGTCAAGGTCTGGTCTGGCTTCTCTTTCCCTGAGGTTTTGAGGGCAGAGACTGGGTTCTGCATCCTCACTCCTAGCATGGGGTCTGGTCAGGACTGTTTGCTGAATTAGCAAAATAATGTGACTGGGGAGGAGTTGTCTGACCCCAATCTAAGTGCCGGTGGATTACACCCATGACTCTGGTCTCTGGAAGAAGTTTGACATCACTGAAAAAAAATAACAACAATAGAAAAGACCAGAAGGGTGTTTTTCCCCCAGCTCATTGTTATGTTTTGCAAACACACACACACAGTAAAAATAATTGAATATACTCTATGCCCCTGGGAGCACAGCCTACACAGAGGAAGGGGAGACGGGAGTTTGGTTACTTAAGTGCTGTGGGCTCCAAGGCGAGGAGACAGGTTGGTCACGTGGGCAGGGAAGAGGGTCTCCATGCCTCAGTCCTTGGACTCCGGCTGCCTGAAACAACAGCTGAGGTAGGGGCAGGAGGCATCTTTCAGGAGAGCAGGCTTAGGTTTCCTGCTCAGCAACAGCCTACTGTTCCCTTCTAAAAGCAAGGAACATATGGAAGGAAAACAGGGAAAAATACCTGAGCTTCATTGTTCTCACCTTCGGGGCAAAGGAAAGATGCAGGGTGGTTCGTGACCTAACACAGCTTGGGAATTTCCTGTGAATCTCTTGCTTGGTTGTTGACGAGTCACCATTACCAACATGGACTATTTTGATGATAGAATCTAAACAGTGCCTGTCTTTGAGCACATTCAGAATAAAATCAACCAGCAATTCCGCTCGTACGGATCTGCCCAAGAGAAATGAAGATGTACAGCCATGCAGAAACGTGTGTGAATGTTCACAGCAGTGCTATTCAAGATCGCCCAAAGGAGAAAACAGACCAAATGTCCATCAGCAAGGGAATGGATAAACAAAGTGTGATATATATATATATCGTGGAATAATATTCAAACAAAGAAAGGAATTTTGATACATGCTGCAACAGGGATGGACCTTAAAAACTTTATGCTGAGCACAAGAAACCAGGCACAAAGACCATGTGGTACAGGATTCCATTTATACAAAACGTCAAGAACAGGCAAATCTATGCAGATCAAACAGAGATGAGTGGTTGTCCATGGCTAGATGGGGTGTGGAGCATCGGGGAGTGAGAGTTCAGGGGTGCAGTGTTTCTTTTGGAGGTGATGAAAATGTTCTAAAATGGATGGTGGGGATGGTTGCCCAGCTCTGTGAATGTACTAAACATCATTAATTGTGCATTTTAAATGGTGAATTGTATGGTGTGGGAGCATTAGTTCAATAAAATGCTTAAAATCTAAAAAGAGAGAAGGAAATCAAGGTCTCCCAAATTCCCTGTTGCGTCTCCACATCCCCAGTCATGTGCTGGGAAGGACAGGGGTCCTGCTTTTCCGAGGTGGCTGGTGCCCCCTATATGGCCACTTCCCCCCACCCCACTGCCTGCTCGACGTCCATCTTCCCATTCTTGCTGATTAACAGCCCGTGATCTGCCCGGGGTGGTCACATACCCAGGCATGCGCACTCCTGTGCTACAGACCCTCTGGCAGACCTTGGTCCAGGTGACTCCTTCTGGCCGATGAGAAAGAAGCTGCTGGTGTGCAGGTGGGTCCTTTCCCAAGTGAGGAGACCCCAATATGGAGAAGGGCATGGCTCTTCTGCTTTAAAAAAATTACTATTATTATTTATTTTATTGAAGTATAATTGATTTACAATGTTGTGTTAATTTCTGCTGTACAGCAAAGTGATTAAGCTATACATATATACATTCTTTTTCATATTCTTTTCCATTATGGTTTATCACAGGATATTGAATATAGTTCCCTGTGCTATACAGTAGAATCTTGTTGTTTATCCATATATATATATATAATGTTTTGCATCTGCTAATCCCAAACTCCCATTCCATCCCTCCCCCAGCCCCTCTCTCCCTTGGCAGCCACAAGTCTATTCTCTATGTCTGTGAGTCTGTTTCTGTTTTGTAGATGAATTCATTTATGTTATATTTTAGATTCCACATATAAGTGATATGGTATAGTATTTTTCTTTTTCTTTCCGACTTACCTCACCTAGTATGATGATATCTAGGTCCATCCATGTTGCTGCAAATGGCATGATTTCATTCTTTTTATGGCTGAGTAATATTCCATTGTATATATGTATCACATCTTTATCTATCCCTCTGTCAATGGACATTTAGATTGCTTCCATGTCCTGGCTATTGTAAATAGTGCTGCAATGAGCATTGGGGTGCATGTGTATTTTCAAATTATAGTTTGGTCTGGAAATATGCTCAGGAGTGGGATTGCAGGATTATATGGCAACTCTATTTTTAATTTTTTGAGGAAACTCCATACTGTTTTCCATAGCGACTGCACCAATTTACATTTCCACCAACAGTGCAGGAGGGCTCCCTGTTCTCCACACCCTCTCCAGCACTTATTATTTGTAGACGTTTTGATGATGGTCATTCTGACGGGTGTGAGGTGGTGCCTCATTGTGGTTTCAATTGGCACTTCTCTAATGATTAACAATGATGAGCATCTTTTCAGGTGCCTATTGGCCATCTGTGTTTCTTCTTTGGAGAAATGTCTTAAAATTATTTTTAATTGAATCAATGTGACATGTAACATTGTGTAAGGTGCACAACATGTCATTTTACTATATTTATATACTGTGATATAATTGCCAATATAGCAAGATTTATTGTGTTACATGATTACAGTACAATATTATTGTTTGTAGCCATTATACTGTGTGCTAGATCTCTATGGCTTTTTTTTATTACACATTACAAGTTTGTGCCCTTAAACAACATCAGTCTTATCAACCACCCTCCCGCATCCCCCATCCCGTGGTGACCACCATTGCACTCTCTGTTTTTTTTGGGTTTTTTTTACAGGTTTGCCTTTTTTAGATTCCACATATAAGTGATATCATATGTGTTTGTCTTTCCTTGTCTGACTAATCTCACTCAGCATAACATGCTCAAGTCCATCCACATTGTGGAAAGATTTCCTCCTTTCTAATGGCTGAATAATATTCCATTGTGTATACATACTACATCTTTTTTATCCATTCATCCGTTGATGGGCATTTGTGTTGTTTCCATACCTTGGCTATTGTGAATAAACATGGGAGTGCAGATAAGTCATCAAAATCCTGTTTTTATTTCTTTGAGTATATAGTGGGATTGGATAGTGGATCTATTTATAATGTTTTGAGGAACCTCCATACTGTTCTACATAGTGGTTGGACCAATGTACGTTCCCACCAACAGTGCAGGAGGGTTCCCTTTTCTCCACATCCTACCAGCACCTGCTCTCTCTTGTCTTCTTGACAACGGCCATCCTGACAGGTGTGAGGTAACAACTCACTGTGGTTTGGATTTGCATTCCCCTGATGGCTGATGACGTTGAGCATCTTGTAATGTGCCTCTTGGCCATTTTGATGTGCTCTTCTGCTTTTTTTTTCTGCACAAAATGTGGACCCAATGCTGACTTTCTTCCCACTGCCCATGACTGAAATAATTCAAATGCTAACCCATCCACTCTGTGTTTGTAGAGGTGGGTTCCTCATGGTGAGTTGAAGGGAGGTTTCTGGAAACCAGGAACACTGGTTCTCTGCTCAGACCCCAACACCCCTCCACACAGGGTCCTTGATGAGGAGACAAGCATTTGTGAGGACAATGGCCTAGGACAGCACAGAGGATGGGTCCCATCTGTCACTCTGCACGCTTAGGCCTGGCCTTAGAGAGCCCCTCCCCTACCCCTCTCAACACCCCCTTAACCTGTTCTGTCTGTGGTGCCAAATAGAGGGAAGCAGCAGAGGAGTGCTGGGTAACAGACCACAGAGCCGCTGGGGAAAGAACGTGAGCAGCATGGCTGGTGTCGTGCTTTGGCTGCCCGGGGCGGTGAGCAGAGAAAGACAGACTGGCCCAACTTCTGACTCCCAGGGGAAGAGGGAGATCAGAGAGCCCCACCAGAGGGCTCCCTTTCAATGCATGCTGAGTCCATCTCCAGGAACGGCCCTTCCCTGGAAACCCTGGCCAGGGACCCCCATCTGGGAGGGTATTGGAGGAAGGCATCTCAGGTTCCTTCCCAATTCCCTCCCTGGAAGAGATGCTACAGAGACCTCAGTGGGCCGACAATGCTGGCATTCCTCCTGGACCTGTCTCATCACTGTGAAAGGAAACTTGAGGATGGGGAGTCTTAGATCCCAGCCCCTTCTGGGCTGCATCCCTGCCCTAGGGTCTTGGGTAGCATCAGGGCCCAGAGTGAATGACTCAAACCGAAGTGACAGGCATTCTCCCTGGGGTAGAGATCTAAGGTTGCAGCTCATGGTCCTTCCTCTGTGTTAATATCTGCAGCTCACCAGGCCTTGGTGGTCTCAGGTGATGCCCAGGATGTGGTCAAGAGTAGAGAGGTGTGTCTTTGGGAGTTGGTGCTTTGCTTGAATTTGCAATGACATTAGAAACCCATAGGAGGAAGATTTCTTTTCCCCCTACATTGATGTCCTAACCCCCAGAAGCTTAGAATGTGCTGTATTTGGGGATAGGGCTTTTAAAGATGGAATTAAGTTTAAAAAAGGTCATGAGGGTGGGTCCTAATCCAATAAGATGTTGTATCTTCATAAGAAGGGGAGATCAGTACACAGACACACACACAGGGATGACCACGTGAGGACACAAGGAGAAGATGGCCGTCTACACCTCTCTAAAATGAGGAGAGAGGCCTCAGGAGAAACCAGCCCTGCAGACACCCTGATCTCGGATCCCAGCCTCCAGGACTGGGAGAGAATAAATACTGTTGTTTAAGCTGCCTGGTCTCTGGTGCTTTGCTCTGGTTCCTGAGCTGATTAATGCAGGGTGTAGACAGAGGCTCTAAGACTCTGAAGGTAAAGTGAATACACTCCACAGAGGTAGAGGTGCCCATGAACTTGGGGCTCTGACAGGGAACTCAGAGGGGAGGGGGTGCAGAGAAATAGGACTCGAGTCACCACCTCCATCTGGGAGCACACAGCACCATCCAGGGCCGTTCGCTTTGCTTCCTGTAGGTCTAGGAAATTTGGAATCATTTGTCAAAGTCCCACAGACCAGCCCCAGTGTTTGCATTTTGACTGATATCTGATGATTGAGATGAATGTGGCAGCACACCTGAGCCCAGATCCTGGAGGCCCCGATGGAATTGTTGAGTCCCAAATCTATGGACAATCTAGGGGAGGGGGGGGCAAAGTAGAGAAATTGACCATCAATCGTTTGGGCACAGGGGGTGGAGGGGTTACAGTATTGATCTACAAATATCATTACATTAATTTGTGACATGGTTTTCAACTCCATCAAAGAGCTGGCGGAAGGAGGGGAGAAAATAAAGAAAAGAAATTGTGGGACACAGACCAAATCTGCTTTCATGACACCATGTTTCTGATTATAGATATAATAGACAATTACTTCAGAAAACTTGGGAAATCCTGTGAGCATCAGGGGTGGAGTTCAAGCTTCTCATAACCCACCAGAGACACCGACGTGGTGCTGGGTGTGATATTCAGTAGAGACGGTTCGTGTACGTTCTTATCACTAAAAATCTCTATCTTGATACAAAAATTCCTCCCCACACCGCGTCTGCAGCTACACAATGATGCACACTGTGAATGAGCCACGCTCAACGTTTCCTCTATTTATAGGATCGAGGTTCCTCCTTATTTTATGTAACCGTGCCATCCACGGGTTTATGCTCGAAACTGTATTTGCATCTCTGATCGTTTCAGCAGGCGAGTTCCCAGCATGGGGTTCGCTGAGAGATGAACAGTCTGGGACTCTGGACTCAGGGTCAGATCACTTATCACTTAGCAGAAAGGAGAGTGAATTTGCCTCCAGCCACACAGGGGAGGCCAGTCCTGCCGAGACTCAGAGCACTCATTTCTGAAACCCGAGCAAAATGAAGTAAACGTTGCTTTGGTTAATTCACGATAGCTCCTAGAACAATTATTAATGTCTGTAATGTTATAAAGAGTCAGTGTTAGGAATCTCATCACTACACCTCAGCTGGGCATAATGACCTCTCCAGGTCATGGGAAGGAAGCGATCTGCCGTCTGGTCTTCCTCCTGGCTGGTCACCCCTATGCCTGCCATTTGACACCCTCAGCTCCCACCTGGACACAGCTCCTTTACCCACCGGTCCCTGATTTGCTTGAGCAAAGGTGTAGTATGTGGTCCTCCTGCACAGTGTGTCCACGGCCCCACAGTGGGTCACATAGTGGCATCATGTGTGTGTCACCAATCGCTGCAGGCACTTCTGCTGGCTGTCCTGCTCTCGGCCATTTGTGACTGGGGCACATGAGAAGGGAACAGAGCACCTGATTTCTGGTGAACTTCAGTATGAGTTTTCTAGGGATGCTGTAACAAAGTACCATAAACTGAGAGCTTAAAGGACAGGAATTTATTCTCTCACAGTTCTGGAGGTCAGAAGACTGAAATCCAGGTGTGGGCAGGGCTGTGCTCTCTCCAAAGGCTCTAGGGGAGGACCCTTCCTGTCTCCTCCAGCTTCTGATGGCTGCAGGCATTCCCGGTGCTCCTCGGTTTGTAGATGTCACTCCAGTTTCTGCCTCTGTCATCACATGGGCATCTTCCCTGTGTGTGTGTCTTGTCTCTTCTTAGAAGGATCAGACGTTGAATTTGGGCTCACCCTAATCCTGTATGACCTCATCTTAACTTGACTGCATCTGCAAAGATCCCTATATCCAAATCAGGTCACATTCACAGGTACTGGGAGTTAGGATTGTAAGCAGCCCCGAAACCTAACAGGTAATAGATTTCACCAAGCTATATTTTAATTTCACCTTTACACCAGGTGCCCCATGCTTCACTAACCTCCAGCCCTTGCATACCTTTCAAATCTTTTGATCACTCAATGCCTTGCCTAACCTGTTGATTCTTTTCTTAGATGAAAGAAGTATGGATGAAGAATAAGTAATTAATGGACGGCTAGACCTTTTCCCCAGCCTCCCCTTCAGTAATCCTACGAGCAAATGGCATGAACAAGATAGCATCTAAAGAAAGATCACAAGGAGTCGGCAAGACTGTCCACAGTGAAAGACGATGAAGACTCTGACCCCCTCCCCAGATAATTAACCGTGACTAGCTTCCCCTTTCTCCCTTTAAAAGCTCTCATGGTCAAGCAGAATCTTCGGAGTTTGTTCTTGGACACAAGTCCACCTTCTCCCCAGGTTGCTGGCTTCCTGATTAAAGCGAACTTTCCTTTTCCAACCAACACTTGTCTCTTGAGTATTGGCTTTTGAGCAGTGAGCAGCTGAACCTGAGTTCAGTAACAGAACTTCACCATAGCTTCTGGGGGACACAGGTCAACCCATAAAACCTGCCAGGCGACCTCACCAGCACTCTGGAGTAAGAACTCACCTTGCTCCACAGCCTAGATTTCCACTCAGCTCATATATTCTGGCTAGAAAATCACACCACTGGCATCTGGAGCACGGGAGCACGGCAGGAATTGGGGAAATCCATATTATTACTTTGCCAGACAGGCATGAGGCTCTGCCTATATTTGAATACAATTCCAGTTAGGCTACCACATGTCTTCGGGAAGGTGTCCTTGGGGAAGGTCCGTTCTAATGAGTAGATAAGAATGATGTGTAATAAACATATGAATTATGAGAATGTAATTGATGCTCTGGAAGGAAAGGGACTTCTTCCCCTTAATGTGGAGCTACATAAATCTTGTTCAGCACATTCACTGGTTTGGAGGGAGTTTGTCTTAGGCTAAGCAAGGGAGCTCTCAGCCTTGGCCCTGCACGCATGAGCAGACATTACCAATCCGGCAGGTCCAGACTCCTGCATCGCAACAATTCTGGCCTAAAAGCTCCACTCTGTACATCCTCCCTCCCACCGAATCCACCCACAGAATTAATGAGGGGGCGTTTATCAGAGTAAGGATGAATGCCAGTCACCAGCCTTGGTGCAGAGAGAAGGAAGCTCTAAGCCTGTCCCCCACCTGCCCCCAAATAAGAACAAACCTCACAGAGGATCCCCGTTTTACTTGGACTTCACTGCGGGCTGTTATCATCAGCAGCCTCACTTACATTGACTGTGCATTTGGGGAATCGAAGGTGTTACCTGCATGGGCCGTTGTCTTTTGTGAAACCAAGGATGCTCGGGCAGGCAGGCAGGTGGGCGTGGGGATGAGAATGGATGGTCCCAGGCCTGTCATTTCTCCTTGAACAGCCTCGGTCCCAGGTTGAGTGCAAGTTACCAAACATGCGTTGCTGCGGACGCTGGAGGTTGAAGCCATTTGCAGCATGTTTAATTTACCTCCAGAGAGGCCAATTTATAATTCAAATATTGCTGCCCTAAATTACACACACGCTTTGAGCTGAGTGGAGATGGAGAGATTTGGGTCCTTTAAAGAAAACCCATAAAGCCCCCACTTCTCTCCCATTCTAGGGAGTTCTGCTCTCTTGAGCAACTTTTCAGCTCCCTGAGAATAGCATGTTTTGAGCAAAAACAGACAGTAAAACTGAAAGAAGAAAATTAAATATGAAAATTTAATTAAATCCCCCTTTGATCATTCTCTCTAGAACCAGCGCAGGGGCTGTTGCCATTCAGACACAAATAAGATAACCTCTCAGGCTAATTAGGATAAGGGACGGGCTTGGAGCAGGAGGGATGTCAATCTCGTGGCCACACACCCGTTCAGGTGGGCCGCGGTGAGGAGAGTGACGCCACAGGCTTTAGTTGGGTGCCATTTCTCTATTGTCCAGCGTCGTCCATCTATAAAGGGTCCTTTGCACTTCCTGGAAGGTCTCCCATTTCTTAGGCAGCTCCCCAGAGTGGGCCGTGGGCTGTCTATGGGGCAAAAGCCCCAGGAGCTACACTGAGAGTTTTGGTCCTTATTTTCCAGGCCTGTGGGGGGAATGTTACCTTTTAAACCAGCTCCATACATCCCACTCTAGGCCCCTGCGTTACTGCATTGTGACAAAAACACAAGTGAAAGAACAACGAGTGAGTCACATGGGACCCAGGAGCCTCATTGTCTGCTTAGGGACATGGACATGTCCCCTGCATGCTGCCCCCCACCTTCTACCCTAAGACTGAGCCACTTTCTCAATTAGATGGAGCTCAGGCCAGTTTAGAGGGTGGATACATGTGCACACATGCATGTGCACACAGATACACATGCATGCACACACAGACACACACATATGTATATGGAAACACATGCACACACACAAACACATGTACATACACAGACATACAAACACAGCCACATATGCACACAGATACACATATGTATATGGAAACACATGCACGCTCAAACAGATGTGTACACATGTATCCACAGAGACATACACGGACACACAACCACACATGCATACGTACATACACATATGCACACAGACACATACATAAAGATACACACACACACACACACACACACACACACACACACACACACACGGAGGGATTCAGTGCCCACAGGGTATCTTTAGAAAAGTGCTACCCACATTTCTGGTTTGTGTGCTGCGATGAATTTAGAAGTCTGAAGTGAGCCTTACATTTTGGGAAATATGCTAACTTAACAAACTTTGCTTAGGAGCAAAAAGGCCCCCAAGGGGGAGATACAGGAGAACAAGAAAGCTGGGTTCAGGTTTAAGTGCAGGAGAACATCCCTGACTCAGGCTGCAGTGGTGCAGAATTGGTGATGGTATAATTTATGGGGTGATCAAAGTCTTTCCTGGAATGATTTAGGAGGAAGTGTTTTGCTAAGCAAACTATGTTGCAAAGGATTTCAGGGACCTTGTTTAAAATATTAAGAGAATCAGTTGTTTCCCAGTGTTTCGGAAGCATCATTTGCATACAATTAATATAATATTACAAATTATTTTCAATGATTGCTTCAGGGCCTTGTGTCCCCTAACAATTTTATTGGACAACATTTTTGTTAGATTGGTTTATAAGAAATTATGTAACTAGTTTTTTTTAAAAAATTCTTGAAAATCTACTTTTTATCTAATCCCAATTGGCCTTCTTGCTTCGTGGACCCAAGGGAAGAGAAGTGGTCCAGTTTTCCCTCCCTGCTCCAAACCGCCCTGGAATCCGTGGCTTAAACATCAAAAATGTAACCCTCCTCCTGATTCTCTGAGCAGACTCAGCAGTTTGTTGGCTGGTTTGCCTGGGATCCTTGTGAGGGCGGGGCTCACTCTTGGGTCCCCTGGGGCCAGGCTCAGCTGGGACACGATTGCATGTGTCCTTTCACCCCAGGCTTCGTCCTGGCAGGTTGTGCTCAGGAAACATTTCAAGAGGGTGACAGTGGAAGCTGCAAAGCACTTGAGTGTCAAGGCCTCCATTACCAGTCCACTTGGCTGGGTCACGGAGTGTCCAGATAGCTGGTAAAGCACTATTCCTGGTTGTGTCTGGGGGGGTGTTTCTGGGTGAGGCCAGCATTTGGATTAGTGAACTGAGTAGAGCAGACGGCCCTCCCCGATGTGAGGGGCCTCGTCTGATCCACTGAGGACTTGAATAGAGCAAAAGTGGAGGGAGTTTGATTCTGTCTCTCTGCCTGACGGCTGAGCTGGGACCTGGGTCTCCAGCCCTTGGACTGGAACCACTGCACTGGGGCTCCCGCTTCTCAGGCCTCCAGGCTCAGACTAGAACTTGCACTGTTGGTTCTCCTGATTCTCTGGTTTTCAGACGCGGACTGGACTTAAGCGTCAGCTCTCTGGTTCTTGGGCTTCTGAAATTGGACTGGAAATACACCACCGGCTTTCTTGGGTCTCCAGCTTGTAGATGACAGAACTTAGGACTTCTCAGCCTCCACAATCATGTAAGCCAATTCCTCATAACACATCTCTTTGTGTCTATCTCTCTCCCACCTACCTGTCTCCTGTTGCTTCTGTTTCTTTGGAGAACTCTGGCTAATACGGCTCCTAAACTCATGCCTGTTATTTCCACCGCATTCCATTGGGTAAAGAAAGTCACAAGCCCCCTCCTCCCACTGGCCCCCAACCCAATTCAAGGGGAGGGAAAATAGACTCCAACTTTTTTTTTTATTTTAAAATTAAAAGTTTATTTTATTCTATTTTTTGGTTATTTATCATTTTTTAAAACTATTTTATTCAAGTACAGTTGATTTACAATGTTGAGTTAATTTCTGTCATACAGAAAAGTGATTCAGTTATACATATATACACACATTCTTTTTCATGTTCTTTTCCATTATGGTTTATCACAGGTTATTGAATATAGTTCCCTGCGCTATACAGTAGGACCTTGTTGTTTATTCCTCCTGCATATAATAGTTTGCATCTGCTAATCCCAACTCCCAGTCTGTCCCTCCCCCACCCCCTGCCCCCTTGGCAATAAGTCTGTTCTTCATGAAATAGAGTCCAACTCTTGGAGGAGTGGCAAAGAATTTGTGGTCTTATTTCATCTACTACAAAATATTACTAAAGATTGTTGATTTCTGGGGGGCAGGGAGTATAAGAGAATCAGGTGTTCATTTCCTGTCTCTGGAAGGTAGAAAAGATATTTAAGGAACTTTCCCGGGTATATCTTCAAGAACGGCACAGAGAAGAGAGTCTGGATAAGTTCCCCTAGTAAGCCAGAATGTGGAGATTTGAAACAAAGATTCAAATGAAATCATTTAAAGGAAAACATTAGGGCTTTCTGCATAAAAGGACCCTACATGTCAGTTCTTACCCCAAATCCCCTCTCTGAATAGTGTCAAGTGAGCACAGAGGACGGATACTCTGAGTATTTTGTGACATTATTCTTAGCCACACACTTGGAACTGTGTCCCCCTGACATTCCTTCCTGAGTCACTGATCGCCATGAAAGTTTGCTAAGACCCTAAGTGGGCTCGGACACTGTATTAGTTTGCCGCAACAAAGTGCCACATATGGGTGGCTTAAACAGTCGGAATTTATTTTCTCACAATCACAGAGGCTGGAACTCCTAGATCCAGGTGTGGGCAGAGTTGGTTCCTCCTGAGGCCTCTCTCCTTGGTGTGTGGAGGGCTGCCTTCTCCCTGTATCCTCAAATAGTAGTCCCTTTGGGTGTGACTGTGTCCTGATCTCCTCTTCCTATAAGGACACCAGTCAGATTGGATTAGGGCCCAACTACATGACCTCATTTGAGCTTAATCATCTCTGGAAAGATCCTATCTCTAAACACGGCCACATTGTGAGGTCCTGGGGCTTCACCATATGAATTTGGGGGGAAGGGCGGGACACCATTTAGCTCACAACAGACACCACCGTCACCTTTGCTGGAAATAATAAATTAGTAAACACGGCATTTTTTCTTTCCTTAGAATAGAAAGTATACTCCCAGTCTGGGGGCAGGCCCGCAGGCATGAGGCAGGTGGATTCACACCACGCCTAGTGTTGCCAATGTAGGCGCTGTAACAACAGCTAGGTTTCTGGTTGACAAGCAAAGGACTCCTACCTGCAATTTTTGGTTTGTACAAAAGTTGTTCTTTTTAAAATTTTAACTTCGGATGGCTTCGTCAAAGGAACGACATTGACATGCATGCATTTAACTTGGAAAAACTTAAAAGAACTTTGTTAAATGTCAAAACGGCATGTACGAGCACCAAAGCTAACAAATGGAGGATTGTTTTCTCTTTTTCCCTCTTGAATCTGGTGCTCGGCGCCTTCACTCACACACTTTCATCCTCCATATCAATGACACCCCAGAACGGCAGAACCCTTTACAAACATTAATTAATTCTCCCAATCCTCCTGTGAAGTGTGTGTGGGGGTCATTCATTCCTCTCTTTTAAAGAGGAGACTTGAAGCCAAGAGGTTAAATGACTCACCCAGATGAAAGTCATCCGAGAGAGTTAGGAAATTGAGTTGGGTTCAAAATGGGGTCTGAAAAATTCATTATATGTTCTAAGAAGCACAAGTCCTAGTCCAAAGTGAACTGTTCATTGAAGCAGTCAGGTAGAACAAACAGAGCTTATGAGATTTGGAGATAAAATGGATTTGGGGTCTGAATAATGGGAAGGAATCGAAAAGACAATCTAGTCAACAACCAGCCCCCACCTCTAAGGGCCATCCGGCTGGAAAAGACACAAACTTATTCCACTCATGATTTAGACACTCCATTCAAGGTGGTGATGCTGTCTGTGGTGTTGAAACGGAAAGAGGGGTGGGCAGATTTTTGAGAGTTCAGCGTAGGTTTGGTTCAGACCCCAGGTTCTCTGTGGATGAAGGGGGAGGATCTCACAAGAAGCACAGCTGCTTCCCCCATGCGGCTATGTGTCACGTGACAACTGTAAAGCCTCTGCTTACGGTCCAAGCAGACTCCACCTCTACCTGAGGACCAGCCACGCCACATCCTCCTCCAGACAGAAGCCCTTCTGAGAGGCACCTGGATTCTCACACGGGAGCAAAAGCCTAACTCAAAGTGGCTTAAGGGAAAAAAAGTCAGTCCCGGCAGTGCTGGCTTCGAGGCGTGGTGATAGCACCAGAACACTGGCCTAGCTCAGCTCGGCCTCGTTCTGTCCTGGCTCTCCTCTCAGGCAAACTTTTCCCTTGTAGATGTCCAATGTCTGCTGCTTCTCCAGAGCTTTCTAGCCTTCTGCAGAGGCATTTTAGTATGAAAGTGAAGAGCAGGAGTACTGGCCCCAAACTGAAAACTGTGTGACTGTGGACAAGTCATTTGACCTCTCTGTGCCTCAGTTTCCTCATCAGTACCAGGGGATGATGAGACACTCTTCCTCATAGCATGGTTGGGAGCATTAAGTGAGTTCAGGTCCATACTTAGTGTGGTGGTTAGCTCTACTCTAGAGAGTACTCAGCTATCATCAGCTATTGTTGTCACTGTTGATGCCACCGGTTGATTCATCAGAACTAGAAGTGCACTGGCCAGTAAGAGATGGCAGGGATCAAAGGTGAAGCTCAAGTATTGTTCTGGCACTGAATGAACAGTATCAGCTTGGCAGGGCTGAGGATGTGGGTCCCGAGGCAGGCTGTCTACCATCAGAGTGGGCCACATCTTCCTTTGCCTCAGTGTCTCCATCTGCTAAATGAAAATAATCAAACCGACTTTGTTAGCAGACTGAGAAGATTTAGCAAGTTACCCCATCTGGAAAGTTTAGAACTTCATCTATGATAAAATTCCAACAGTTTTCCTGATCACAATTTTCAAGCTTTTTGTATGTGCACATTTGTGTGTGACTGGAAGAACCTGGTCATACTGCTCTTGTTACGTTCATCTTCACATTCCTGGCTGTGGACCTCCTAGGAGTCCAGTCCTGTGCTGAATGCTGAGCCCACGAGGAAGGAGGTAAAAGGCACCCTCCGTGACCTCCAGAATGAGACAGTTACAAAGGCTGAGCGCGTACTGCATGCCAGGCACCATCCTAAGTTCTTTACGTCAATGACTTTTCATCTCTTGGATCATGGCTTTTATTTCCATCAATTCCATTTGCATCTTTCTTACAGTCTTCCTCTCTCTGCTGAAATTCCCCATCTGTTCATGCATCTTGTCTATTTCTCCATTAGGTCTTTTAATATATTAAGTATAGTTATTTTAAAGGTCCTGTCTGACAGTCCCAAAACACAGGTCATCTTTGGTTATGGTTCTGTTGACTCCTTTATCTCTTGACAATGGGGTGTTCTCTTCTTCCTTTTTTTGTGTCTCATAATCTTTAAATTAAATGTCAGACATGCTGTGTACAGGAACAGTAGAGACTGAAATGAATATTATTTTATTCCCAGAAGTAGGATTTTTTTTTGTCAGGTCATTAGTATGAGGGATTGAGGCAACCCTGTCAGGAGTTGAGCTGGGTTTGGGTTTTGTTGTTGTTAGGGTTACCTTCAGTGAACCAGAGACCTCAAATGCCTCCATCATGTGCTACTCTTACCTTGTGCTCCATCTCAGCCTCTAGCAGTCCCTGCTTGCCTGTATTATAGAGAGATGTCCCTTCCCCTGCTCTGGATCCTCCCCCATGCTGTTGCTTTTTATTTATGTAATTGATGATGTGGGCTTGGGGTGTTTTTTCTTCTGCAGCTCCAGCCTTGGTCTTAAGCAGGCACTGTGAGCCTGGGGTGGGGGTTCCCATGGGTCCTGTTCCTCCTGACTCCATAGCATATCCTCTGCCTTCTATCTGTGGGGGGGGGGGGTCTTGGATGGGAGAGCATCTCCCATCTCTCCTCCAGAGATAGCAGAGTTCTGCTTTAGATCAGTTCAGGATCCTGTGTCCAGCCCAGTGTCTCTCCTGCCTCTCCCCAATGGATGTTTCTCCTCTACCTTCTGCACTGGTCTACTTTTGCCTGGGACTGGGGTGGAGGTTTCTGCCCCTCCCCTGGAAGGTCAGGGCTTTGCCTCATAGTGGATGTAAAGTGAAGTGGATGCCTGGGTACCACCAAGAGAGGTGGCTCTCCAGGTTTCTCACCCTGGCCCAGCTGTTTTCTTGTGACTTCCCCAGTGGAAAACCATGGAAAAGAGCTTGTGAGTGATTATGGACACCCCCTGTGTCTGGGGTCCCTGAGATTCTACACTGTCATCCTAACTCACACTCAGTTTTAAGAATTTATTCAAACTTTAGATATTTTCCTCCCACTCACTTATATGCTGCCCGTTTTGTCCTTCTACATGTTGCCAAGGTAAAACACTTCCTGGATCCCACTTCTCCTTGGAGGGTCTTGTTAGGCTTTGCTATTCAGTTCACCTGGAGGCCTTGGCACCTCAGCTGTCTCATGAGCTCAAGAAAGGCTATGGTTTTATTAGATTATCCAGCTCTTCCTGCTTTTTAGGGTGAAGACAAAGCTTTCATGCAGGTTTCTCTTTCCTGATCTAAAGCATGGCTTTTCACAGATGAATACTTGCAATCCTCTAAACAAGTCTATGAGGTAGGGATTCTTATTACCCCCATTTTACAGATGGAGAAACTGAGGCACAGACAAGTTCAATCACTTGCCCAAGGTAACCAGGGTCTGATCAGGGAGAACTCAGGAAGGCTGGTTCCAGGAGGAACAAACACATTGCTAACCATCCTGTCACACTGCCTCTTCAGAGCCATGCAAACCAGCCGGGGAGGCTTAACTACGAAAACTATTTAAGGGTCAAGTTCTAAAATGTGGTTATAGACATGGTACTAATGCAGCTCAAGGGAAGGGTCAACTCATCCACCAAAACACATGTGTTCATGTCGATATGGATTTGAGCTGGGCAAGGGGTTAAGATACCAGCCTTGGAGCCCATCAGCCCTGCGTTGGAGTCCCATCACCACGTCTTCACAGCTGTGTAACTCTGGGCAAGTGTCACTTCTCAGACAAACCTGGAGAACAAGAAGGACCCAACAGGTGGTATGGTTATGCTTGTTGTAACTGTTATTCGTGTCTGCCTCTGCATGTGCACAATAGGTTATCATCCTCTAAGCCATAAATATAATGTGCTTAAATGCTCTCCAGATGTAACAGATCCACTCCAATAATGCCTAAATCTGCTTTGCTGATAGCCACGGATGACTGTGCTGAACTCTTCATTCAACAATTATTTTTTGAGCACCTGCGATGCACCTAGAACTACAGAGGCCTGGGGATATAACAGTGAAAAAGGCAGAAGGAAATAGACAATAAACAGATCAACACATAGCTGAGACAACTTATAAAATAACAAAAGTTACTAAGAATATAGAAGAGAGTACCATAGATTGAATGTTTGTATTCCCCCAAAATTTATATGTTAAATTCTAACCCTCATTGTGATGGCATTAGGAGATGGTGCCTTTGGGAGGTGATTAGGTCATGAGGGTGGAGCCCTCATGGGTGGAATTAGTGCCCTTACAAAAAAAACCCCAGAGAGCTCCCTGGCCCCTTCCACCATGTGAAGATATGGGAGAAGACAGTCATCTATGAACCAGGAAGCTGGGCCTCACCAGACATCACATCTGCCAGTATGTTCATCTCAGCCTTGCAGCCTCCAGACAAATGTCTGTTGCTTACACCAAGCCACCCAGTCTCTGGTACCTGTTATAGCAGCCTGAATGGACAAATACAGAGTGTAAGGTGATGAAGAGGGCCTGAGGTTGGTGCTGGGGAGGAGGCACATCTTTGCACGGGGAAGTCAGAGAAGCCCATCTAAGGAGACTGTTGAGCTCAGATGGGCACCTCCACTCTCCCAGCCACACTGACTTTATGCTATTTCTCAAACACCCCAGGTTCATTCTTGCCTCATGACCTTTACACTTCTGTTCCCTCTGTGTGTGTTTCTGGGTCCCAGCACTGCTGCATGGTCGCCTCCTTTTTGTCACTCAGGGCTTGGCGTTGTCTCCTCAGGAAGCCTTCCCTGACCTCCCAATCCGATCATCTTTCTCTACATCCCGGTGCCCTCGTCACCTCTTCTGTTTTATTCCTTTACAGCACTTCTCACTACCTGCATCTGTATTGCTTGTGGATTCTTTTACTTATTTTCCATCTGTCCCCCTAGAAGTTGTCACATGAGAGAAGAATCTCTTCTCTCCTTTTACCACTGGATGCAGAGTTGAGCTTGGTTGGTCCCACACTGGAGATGCTCCATAGATCCCGGGTGTACAACACCCCACACGTGCAGGATTGCTGGTGGGCATTGCTCACAGAGGCTTAACCCAAGAGGATCTGCTTCTAAGGCTTAGGGTGGGGGCAGCAATTGGACAGGTGGGGGAACATCAGACCACCAGTCACGTTCTTCCTCTGCTGTAGGTGACCCCGAGCTCAATGTGAGCTGGCAGAGATAATGCTCTGAGGAGCTGCCGTGAAAATTGACACAAAGCCAAAATCACAAGGATGAGCAGAAAGCCAGACCTCAAAGGGTGTGCTACCCAACCTTCCAGCCAGGCAGGAGCAAACGTGTCCCAGTTCCCCTGTGAGATGCTGAGTCACGCTGGCTGGAACAGAGGCTGCCTGCTGGTGTGTATGATGACATGAGATTACATTTGCTTGGATTGAAAATGACAGTCAAGACCTCCTGGCTTGGCGGTTCTCTTAGACAAGCCTGCTCTAGAGTAAAGCCTGCCAGTGGTTCCAGAGGTGGCATGTGACTGAGCAATCAGTGCCTATTGGTTCCTGGAGGTAGCATGTGACTAATTAGACATCTCCCAATGGTTCCCAGAGGTGGCATGTGACTGAGTAGATAGTGTGCCCTTTGGCTTCTAGAGGCTGTGATGAAAACGACCCACGCTTGCTAAGGGGCAGAAGGAGAGTTGCCCTGGATGAGCAACAACCATAGGAGTGTATGTCTGATTCGGGCAAGTTCTGGGGTTCACAGCATGAGACCCATTAATGAGATCCTCAACCCAGGATATGGACACATCTCAGGTCTATAGCATGACTCGGTTTAGCAAAGGAGCAATTTAACCATCTGCACAACCGATAGTAAGGAGAGCCACCAGACGCACTCACCAAAAAAATCAACTAAGCATCCCCATTAGAGTCTTGTTCCAATTTCACATCACAATAAAATGTCAAAGGAAGAAAAGCTGATTTCTGATATTATTAGTTTGAACTTAGTGATACTCCCTGGAAGCATGACATTTACGGGAAAAAAAGAATAGAAGGAGGTGGTGACCCAGAGTGTGCTGTTCATCTTTAGATCTGGGATTTTTGCTTTAATTCTCCTGAGCCCCCTTGCACACTTGGAGTCCAGCCTCCCTTCTGGTTGTCTTTTGCTGGGTAACAAACTGGCTGAAGCTAGAAGCTCTAAACAACCAGGCTATTTTGCTCATGATTTTGTTGGTCAGACATTTGGGAAGGGCTCAGCTGGGGTTTGTCTCTGGTGGCTGGGGAGTCACTGGGGCTCTTCAGTCTGTACCCAGGGCCCCAGCTGCATACCTGACACTCCCTCTGCATGGCCACTGCACCCTCCACGCGGCTGGGGCTCCTCACTGCATGGCAGGTCCGGGGTAATCAGCTTGATTGCAGGGTGGCTGGCTTCCCTCCAAGCTGGAGTCCCAGTGGAGGGTCTGGAATCCCTTCCAGCCTTTGCACATCAGTTTGCAGAGCTGAGCCCTCAGAATCATGTCCGCCCACCAGCCTGGTGTGCTCTGGGGAGGATCGGACAAGATGGAGTATGAAAAGGTGCTGTGAAATGGTCCAAGGCCAGGACGGAGGCTGGTATCAGGTCTTTCCCTGCTTGGCCCCTGAGCCAACCCCCTCCTCATTTTGTGCTGATTTGTCAGCTCCTTCCCCAAACATCAGGAAACGCGTAACAAGAGCATCAGAAACCGCGCCGAGCTTTGACCCTGGGTTTATGTTTCTCAGGTCCCCTTTCCTTTCCATCTTCAAGTCTTCAAATCTACATTCCCGAGAAGAAGCCACTCCTTCCCTGGCTCTAGTAGGGCTGTTTCCCATCAGCTGGGCTGCCACTGTTTGATCCCTATAAGTGAACCCAATTTAGCTGATTCATCTTGTGTTTAATTTTTATGTTAACATAACAAGGTTATAGAGCTGAACATGAGAGGCCAGGGAAAGAATTTATAATTTATAAGTGGCAGTTCTGATTTAAGACCAGGTTCCTGAAGGAAGTAGTTTGGAAAGGCACGTCCTCAGACAGAGGTTTTCTCTTCTGAGCTTGGAAAGCGTTCAGCCTGATTTAAATATAAAATCAAAGCTGTTGGCATTTAACAACCCCTGTTTAAAAGTCAGGGTTGACTTATAAATAAGACCCCAGGTTGGGCGATGGGATTTCCTGGCATCAGTATATCATCCAGGCTTTATCAACGGAGAGAAAGAAAGGCGTGTATCTAGTAGAAGCTGGGAGGGCACGGAGATTCCTTGTTGGTGGTTTTTCCAGAATTAACCACCCTGTTCGTGTGCCTCTCCCAGGGAAGCCCCTTGGCTTTGCTCTCTGATGCTTTAGGTGTTGGCATTTGTGGGTTTTCTCAGACTCCAACTGGCATCCTCTTCTGAGTCTCTCACATGAGCCCAAGGATGGTGCAAACATGGGGAAATACAGTCTTTTCTTCACTGAGCCTGACCCTTGGGTCCTTTGGAAGCAGGTCAGGTTTGGGACAGCTCCTGGAGGGTCTACGCCGGAGGTGTGAAGAGGTAGCAAAAAGTGCAGGCCCTGGATGGGACAGCACACTTAACAATGTCACTCTCCCTCGGGACCTCGGCTTTCCCAAAGGGAAAGTAGCCCTACACTACTGTCCCATTCTTTCATAATTTCTTTCCTTTCTTTAGGATGGAACAATGCCAAGCTGACTATGGAAGGACCCAGAAGTCTTAAGTTCTGGCGGGGAGACCAGCTGATTGATTCCTCAGAGTGGCTCTCGTGCTGGCCTGGGAAGGCGAGCCTGGCCCTTCTCCCAGGACCTTATTAGGCCCTCGACATCCTGAGAATAAGAGGACAAGGACCCGCCACCCCTTCTCCCTCGCTGAAGCCGTTTGCAGAGTACCCTGAGAAGAGCCAGGCTGAAGAAAGCTGGTATTTAAACGTTCTGGAGTGGGAGAGAGGGTTGTTATGGAAACAAATTGCTCTGAGTCCCTAAAGAGGCTCAGCCCTGGCGAAACAAGAGGTGCGGGTGCCGGAGATGCAGAGGATAATATTTCAGAAAAGCTCTACCCAGACAGAAATCGCACATTTGCATTTTGGCTGGAATGTCTGATGGGCGTAGAAAGAGGGATGTGGGTATTTACAGCTCCCCTCTCAGGGTGTCGGAGTGGGGGGACCCTGGTCTCACGCACTTGATCCTGGAGCATCCCGCCCTCCTGGACAGCACTGTGCCCTCCAAGTCCTCGGGATTGAGAGATGCTGGGATGCAGGAGGCTGGGCCAGGCAGTGGTGAGTTCCGGGGCTCATCCTCCACCCGGAATCCATGTGTCTCTGTGCCTTTCCAGCTGCCTGGCACCTCAGAAAATGCAAAGAAGAGTGAGGGACCAGCCCTCTGTCCCTGTGGTGTGAGTGAGAACACAGGGTGAATACCAGGTTCTGCAGGTTTATTGGTACAGGGCTGGCTTGGGATCATGAAAGCACTTCAGAACCTGATACAGTTGGTGGTTGCACATCACTGTGAATGTGCTAAACACCACCGGATTTGTGCACTTCAAAAATGGCTCATTTTATGTTATGTGACTTGCAGCTCAATATGAAAAGGAAAACGAAAAGCCCTGGCGATGCTGACAAGCTGGGCGGTGGGGCATGCGGGCCCCCCTGGTCTTTCTACCCTCTCCCCTGGACCCACACCTGGGCATGTCCTCAAGTCCCCCGAGAATCAGCCCCTGGATCTTAAACGGCGCCCCCTCTGCCCCAGCCTCAGCGTGATGGATGGAATTGGTGGCCCGTCCACCGCCCCGTCTGTCGGGCGCGAGCGGGTTAAGGGACATGGAGAGCTTACACGTGGGGAAGGAGCTGACTCCAGAGTGTTGCCCGCACGACACTGGTGAAGGGCTGGCTCGTCCACCGTGCCGTCCTTCCCAGCCGAGCAGACTGCACACTCTGGCTAAAGACCTTGCTTGCCGGCCTGGTCTGGCCTCGGCTGTGGCCGGGCCTGGGATAGGCGGGCCTATCACCCTGAATAAGGGCTTTGCGTCCTTAAACCAGGAAAGCCACTTCTGCCATCAAGCTGGCCCGGGACCTTCTCCCTTCATCTCCCCACAAAGATCCATTCACGCTCATCGATCAAAAGAAACACAGCAGCGAGTTAGAAAAATCCAGTAACTGGAGTGTAGCAGCTACAAATGAATCCTGGTCCACTTTCCTTCTCTGGTGACTGCGGCCTAATTAGGTTGTTCCCAAGAGATGGGGCTTCCGAGGAAAGTGCATGTGGGGGACTGGGGTCTGAAGCCCACTCTGTGTGCCTTGGACGTGCCTGCCTGGCTCTGCCTGGTCGTTCTCCAAAAGGCTCCAGGCTGGGTTGGCGCCCCAGCTTTGGGTTCAGGGACCTTGGCTGCCCCTGTCTCCTCCCCAGGTGCAGCCCCCTGGGGTGATGCTACAGAGTCCTCTGGGGACACATTCCTGGCCACCTACCAGTGGGCCACTGGGGGGACCCGGTACCAGGGTGGGCAGTCCTGTCGCCTCAGGAGCAGGGTGGAGCATGAAAGATGTGGACTGGAGGTGGAGGGAGGGCCCTGGTCTGGGGAGGGGGAGGCAGCAATCAGCTGTCACGCCAACTGACAGTGACTTGGGAAGTGCAGCTGTGACCCGGACTCGTGGCTGCTCTTAGAGAACTCAGGGCAGGTCCCTGCATCTGTTACGGCCGATGACATCCGTGTTGCATAAGGATCATGAGGCAGACTGAAGGAAGGATGCCCGCCTTCTGAGTCGGGTACCAAACGGCCCCTCTAATGCCACAGCTGAGTTCCTGTGCCCTGGAGATCATTCAAAAGCTCAGAGAGGCCCTTGGGATACGCTGGGAGCAAGTTGCAGCTGCAATTTGCACTCTCCGTCTGCAAACCCATCAGCACCCACAGGCTTCTTCCCTCACCCCAAGACTTTGACTCCTTTTACCGTCACTTGTTTTTTTCCAGCTTTGCTGAGATATAATTGACTAATAAAACTGTATAGATTTAAGGTGTACATGATATGTGTATATATTGTGAAATGATCACCACGGTCAAGGTAACTGACGCATCCCTCTCCTCACATAGTGACCATTTGTGTGTGTGTGTGGTGAGATCACTTAAGATCTACAATCTCAGGAAATTTCAAGTAGACAATAAGGTGTTATTAACTGCAGTCACTGTGGTGTACGTTCGGTCCCCAGAACTTGTCCCTCTGATACTGAAGACTTGTAGCTTTTGACCTGCATCTCTCCATGCCCCCCACCCCAGCCCCCAGTAACCACCACTGTACTCTCTGCTTCTGTGAGTTCAACCGTTTAAATTCTACACATAAGTGAGATCGTGCAGTATTTGTCTTTCTCTGTCTGGCTTACTTCACTTGCCATAATGACCTCCAGGTTCCCCCATGTCCTTGAAAATGGCAGGGTTTCCTTCATTTCTGTGGCTGAATGATATTCCATTGTCATTTATACCACGTTTTCCTTATCCTTCCATTGACGGACACTTAGGTTGTTTCCATACCTTGGTGATGGTGAACGAAGCTGCATTGAACATGGTGGGAGTGCAGGCGTCTCTTTGAGATCCTGATTCCATTTCCTTTGGAGACACTCTTGACTTCTCGTAACCTGCTTTAATTTTCCACATTTGTTTACGTGTTCGTTATCTATCTCCCATGCTGGAAAGTAAACACCATTCAAGCAGGGGCTTTGCTGCTCTGGCTGTCTCCCCAGATCAGGGCCCCTGGCACGTAGCAGGGACATACTGAATATCAGCTGAATGAATGAATGAATGTCTGATGGAAGAAACACCGTGCCTCCCACACGGGCAAACTCTGAACGTGATGAGGTTGCTAGGCTAAATACAGAACCCCCAGGTACATTTGGGTTCTAAATAAACAATGAGTGATACTTTAGCGTAAGTATATCCCAAATATTGCACAGGACATACTTATGCTAAAAAGTAATTTGTTCGTTTCTGTATAATTCAGACATAACTGGGCTTCCTGTATTTCTGTTTGCTGGATCACCCCCGGGATGGCTTTGTCTCTGTGTTGTTCTCTTTCTTTCTCTGATGTGTCAGTTGCATAGTCACTCCGTCATGTTTTGGGGCCGCCTGACACCCCTTGGACCCACACTCCCTTCCAGGTCTCCCCTTCTCTCTGCTTCGGAGCACAGCTGGCCTCCTCCCCTCCCACTTTTCCCAGCATCGCTTCCCCAGTGGGTGAGGGGGAATGGGATCCCGCACAGCCCAACCACGTGTCCTGCTTCCATTCTCACCTTACAGGACAGTGCGGCAGCATCCACGCTCTTGCTGCTTTCTCCCTCTGGCCCCAGGGTGGTCAGGCCCCTGCTCTCCTCCCACCTCTCTGGCTGGTTCTCCTCCATCTCTGATCTCACTCTGATCCTAAATGCGGGACAGTCAAGGCTGGTCCTGGGGCTTCCTCTCTATGCATGTTCTTACCTCTGTTTCCATGGATTAAACACCAGCCCAGATTTACTCCAAATGTCCAGATCAGTCCCTCCAACCAGCTACAGGACACCCGCCTTGAAAGTCTCCCAAGTCCCTCAAATTTACCAGATTGAGAACTGAACGTTCCCAGTTAAATGGCCCCACTGTCCCCATTACAGGTAGGGACATCAGGGTCCCCAGGTGCTCTGGTCAAAAGCTGAGTCATGCCTCACGATGCCTCTTCCTCACACATCAACCCTTCCCACCCCTGTGCAGGAAAGAACCACCCCAGCAGGCCTGGCGTGTCCACACCCCACACATTGCAAACTCCTCCAGGTCACCTCCAAGCCCTAGGAATACCCTGCCTAATACGTGTCTGTCCAGCTGACACCTCGCCCTGATAGACTGTCTGTGCAGAGTGATTTATGGTGGGGCCTTGGGCCGTGCGGTGTCCGTGTGACCTCTCAAGGGGAAGCAGGTTCATGTACCTGAGCACTTCATGCCTGCGTCACCTGGATAGCAAGGCTCAGGTGAGCTTCCCTGGTTGGCAGGACTCTGCATGTTGTCACACATCTTTGTCAGGAGAGGGAAAGCCTGTCCGAATGGCTCCACTGGGAGAAGACGACGGGGAGCTTGTGTTTGGTCCTCCCAGACTCTGCCTCTGAGCCTCTTCCTTGGGCGAATTTTAATCTGCCTCTTTTCACTGTAATCTTGAGGATAATGGGTTTTAGTGAGTTTTGTGAGTCCTCCTAGTGAATCACTGAACCTGAGGGTGGCCTTGGGGACCCCTGACAACAACCTCCAAAACAAAGCTCAGGTCTGCCTGAATCCCCCACCCCCTCCCCGTGTCCACGCCAGCCCCGCCCCTCGCACAGACCGTGGCTTCCTCTACACAGCCATGCACATCTTATCACGTCACCTCCTGCCTAAACACTTTGATGGCCTTCCATTGCTCCCTAGATTAAACACCAAGTCCTGCCCACGTGGACTACTGGCCCCTTCCTCAGCATGGCCCGGCCACTGTGCTTTCTTTCCATCTGTATCAGTTTCCTGGGAGCTTCTCTAACAAATCACCACAAACTGGGGGGCTTCAACAGCAGACATTCATTATTCTCTCAGTTTTGGAGGCCAGAAGTCTGAAATCAAGGTGTCGGCAGGACCGCCTTCTCTCTGAAGACTCTAAGGGAGGGTCCTTCCTGCCTCGTCCAGCTCCGGGGGCTCCAGGTGTTCCTTGGCTTGTGGCCGCCTCCCTCCCATCTCTGCATCATCTCCACGTGGCTTCTCTTCTCTGTGCATCCCTCTTCTTCCAAGGACTCTAGTCACTGGAGTTAGCTGCCCCCTCCCCCAATCAGGTTAACATCATCTTAACTAACTACATCTGCAAAGACCCTATTTCCAAATAAGGTCACATTCTGAGGTTCCAGGTGGACATGAATTTGGGGGGGACACGATTCAACCCACTACATCATCTATGAATACATCAAATTGCTTTCCAGACGAGGGATTTTGCCCCTGTTGTTCCCTCTGCATGGGACCCCCACGTCCTACCTTCCTTTCTGTACGTGGCCGTGTCTTCTTTGTTCTAGGATTCTGGCCTAGATGTCACATCCTCTGAGAGTCCTCCATGGCTACCCCAAGGTGGTCGCCTCTGATCTGCACTCTGTTTCCTTCAAGTGCTGCACCCAGTTTACTCGTTGAAATGCTCTCTGCTCCCCCATCAGACGGTCAGCTCAGTGAGGAGCTTCTTCGAGTGAAGCCTGGACCCAAACAGCTCGGGTCTGAAGCCCAGATCTGCCCCTGGTCCCCTTGAGCCCTGGGTGCCTCTGTTCCAAGAGCCTCCTTGCCCATGCTCACTTGCAAGTGAGTTTATACACAGACGCCCATCACAGGGTATCTGGAACGTGGCAAGTACAGCACAGATGTCAGCTCTTCCCATGCTGACCCACGCATGGACAGCCGGGCACACAGCAGACACTTTCACAAGTATGTGAAGCCTGCCCACCTGCTCACACTGCCCCTTCCTTACCCTCTGCCTGTCCTGACGACGCGTGCAGCAGGCTTCTCTCCTTCCCACAGCCTCTGAACTCTCCCCCAAGCCTGAGCAAGCACGGAAAAGGGGGACATGCTCCCCCTTATCAGCGTCTCCTGGGAATCAGTGTACCACAGTGGGATGCTCTCTGGGGAACCTCTGTCCGTTTCCCCTCGCTTGTGCAGAGGGTCAGGGACATCCTTCACAGGCTTGTTCAGATGGCCAATAAGTGACGCTTTCTGTGACTTGTCCCTTCTGCACCACAGCGGCTGACCTGCCACAGGAGGCAGTCGTGAAAAACGCCGGCACCAAGACAGATGTGCCTGTGGCTGGGCCCAAGGGCACAGTCAGCCCCCAGCATCTGTAACGTGAAGCTGGAGCACGCGGGCTGGGATCTGATGCCGGGACACCCAAGGGTAGGTGGGTGGGGCACGTGGGCAAAGCTGAGGCCAGAGTCCAGTGGCCGCACCCACGACCCAGCCTCCTGCAGCCCCTGCCTTGGGTGGCCCCTCCTCCTTTGCTCCTCTGCTCAGGCCCATAACTCGGTGTCCAGGGCCTGAAATCCCAGAGGCCAGAGCTCTTGTTTGCCTTCCTCTTTTAGGCCCCAAGAATTCACATCTTAGCCCAAAGCCAGGGAAGCGTTCCCTGAACTTCTCTTTGCTGGTCTGTCCCTGTAGCTGGGCAGAGCCTCCAGCTCCCTGATCCACACCCCTCCCTGCCGCCTCACCTTGTCGCCCTTCGGAGCTTAGGGAGGTGACAAATATGACACCAAGACCAATGATTCCATTGTTTGTTTTCCCTCCATCGCCTCCAGCTGGTAAGATTATTTTAGTTCCAAGGATGGAAGCTGGGCCGGGGTGGGGGAAGCTGGTGGGGGGGGGGGTCAGAGTGGGGGGCATGCCACGTCTTTCTTTCAGCTCTTTCTGCATCTCAAATTTCCATCTGGTCTCCCCCACTCTGGGCAGCCTCCTCTTTGCCCATCTTGATCCGTCTCAGCCTTCCAGGAGAGGTTAAAACGAGTCTTTCTTGCCTCCCCAAGTGAGAATGGACGCTCCTTTCCCCATGTTTCTGCAGATTTTTAAGAATGAACAACTGTCCTTGTACAGATCAGACAGACACCCCTGCCTTTCCCACAAGAACTTAGGGTCCCTTGAGGGCAGGGTGCCACTGGGCCTTAGTCACCTATGCCTCCGTCCAGCTATTAACCAAATGCTTGGGGTGGGGCGGGGAAGGGGGGCATTGTGATGGTGGATATGGGAGAAACAAAACAACAAGCAATGCATTAAACAAAAATAAAAACAAACAACCCAGCAATGTATTAATCAACAGACATGCACAAAACTAGCCAACACGGGCCTATTATTTGTGTGTGTGTGTGTGTGTGTGTGTGCATCTACATAGAGATACATAAAAATATATTCTATATATTTTCTATTATAAGATAGGGAATATAGGGACTTCCCTGGCGGTCCAGTGGTTAAGATGCCACACTTATGCTGCAGGGGGCATGGGTTCAATCCCTGGTCAGGGAACTAAGATCCTGCATACATTGCAGTGAGCCAAAAATAAATAAATAAATAAATGATAGGGAATATAATAAAGGGATACTGTATATCATAATAAATGCATCCAAATTATAGGGTTTATTTTTAGGATACTCAGTAAGTACCTATGGGACAAGTGAATAAAAGTGGGTATTGATATTGGGATCGCTTGCTGGGAAGTTGTTAAAACATAGGCTGTGGCCACACAGTGAGATTGCCGTTAGTCTGTTGATTTCTTGTCACTGATGAGTTGCTCTGGAGGCTGCAGAACTCGTGATAAAGCGCTGGCGCCCGTCACTCACCAGTCCAGGAGAACATATAACCTTGCAAAGTCATCTTGACACATGAGCAGGGAGAGGTTCTTCTTAAGTGAGGTTCCCACTGTCCCCCATGGGGGGCTGCTGCCTATCAGCCCCCTTCACCAGCAAAATTGAAAAGTTGAGGGCAAAGTCTTCTTGGATGTGGGAGAGTTCCCCCACCTTCAGATGGCAGGCTTTCACCCATCGCTCAGAACCAGTTTTCACCTTCAGTCATTTGGAACGGATGTTCTAAAAAGTACCATGGGGGCAGACATCCCCTGTGTGTCCTGGGTGTCCCTTAGTGTGTGTGGCATCTTAGGGATGAGTGAAGGCAGGGCTGTCCTGGCGTGAGTGAGGCCAGTGCACACGCACACACACACAGACACACGCTCCCTCTGGAGATGTGGTGGCAGGTGCTCAAAAGATAAGACTTAAAGAATGAAGAGGGACCAGCAGAGAAACAGCTCTGCTGGCTGATCGGTTGGCCTCCTCATCCAAGTGATTTCCTGTGTTCCAGAGTGAGGAGGAGAAATGCTGACGCCAGAGGAATGTGAGTTCATCCTCAGCAAAGCTTCCTAAAACCCAAGTGATTTGGGGGCTCCCTCCCCCAACCAAGATTGTTTTCCCTTCCATGGCCAGTGAACGTGACTCACCAAATGTGTCCCATTTTTACCCTGGAAAGTTGTCACTTGCTGTAAGTGCCCTTTTCCATCTCGGTTGTTGTGATTACAAGATGAATTGCTTCTGATTTGGAAGTAATTGCCCTAATTTGTGCACCCACTCCCATATCATTTCTCCATCATGGGTTCTGGAGTCTGTCCAGCCATTGTGATTAATTTGGGACGATGAATCACAACCCACACCCAGTAGGGACAGGCACCCAGTGGGGACACTCATGAATGTTAAGTCATCTCGGCTCTGTTTCCACCCCGGCTGGTGCGCTGCAGTTCAGTCTGGCACTAACCACCCGCAGTTAGTGCAGACCCCACAGGTTGGGCTCATTGCTCCATAAGAATGTTCCAGCTTCAGACCAGCCCTACCGCAGACCAGCTGCACTTCGGGGGTCCCCAGGCTGCCCACACCGCTGGCTGACTGCCTATAAATTTGGGGGTTCCCGTGACTCTCATAATTTACTATGATGACTCACAGAACTCAGAAAGCACAAGAGTTTTCCCACCATCAGACTAGGTTTTCACCCATCACTCTGAATCACTTGTGATAATTTTACCGTAAAGACCACAACTCAGGAACAGCCGGATGAAGAGACGCAGAGGGTGAGACCTGGGGAAGTCCTAAACACAGAGTTTCTGTGTGTTGCCCCCATGGGATCAGAGTGTGTCACCCTCCTGGCACATCCATGAGTTCAGCAAACATGAAGCTTCATCAAGCCTTGGTGACGAGAATTTTTACTGAGGTTTCATTACATAGGCCAGTTGATTGAATCATTGACCACATAACAAAACTCAGTTTCTAGTCCCCGTCCCCTCCCTGGATGTCAGGCTGATATCACCCACTCAAAGCCCCAATCCTCTAATCTCATGGTTGGTCTTCCTGTGACCAGCCCTCATCCTGAACCATCTCATTTCTTTTTATTTTCTCAACTTTATTTTATTTAAATTTTTTTTTAATTTTTAGATTTTTAATTTAATTTTTATTTTACATTAGAGTATAGCTGATTTACAGCCGTCTCATTTCTTAGCATAAACTCAGGCGTTGTGACCCCAGAGGCTCACAAATAACAGACAGTCCAATTCCTGGGGAAATTCCAAGAATTAATCTTCCACCCAGGAACCAGGGATAAAGACCAATCAAATTCTTTATTATACAACATTTTGTTAGAAATGTGACCATAGAACTAAATCATTGAATGTGGATATACAGCTTCTGGAAATAGCACTGGAACATAGATCTTGGCTAAATGGAATCAGACCAATTTTGTATCCAGCCTAATATCCTGTTTCTGACAGCAGAACTAAACATACTTTGCAAGACATCCAGTTACTCTCCCTAAGTCAACCCCAAATGGCGGTAGGACTCCAAACTCCCTTTACATCCTGGTAGGACTCTGGGGCCCATTCATTGATCAAAACTCCTTTGGGGCCATTTAATTCTCAGTGCCACCCTTTCCTGCTAATTAATGGTCTGAGGTTAACTGGGAACTCATTTTTCAAGATAATCTCAAGGTTTGGTGAATACCTGCAAGACTTGATACAAAGGAATATTTCAGCAAGCCCATACTTACCACTGCTGCAGCAAAGACACTGAGAAAGAGTGTGCTGGGGGGAGGGATAAATTAGGAGTTTGGGATTAACATGTACACACTACTACATATAAAATAGATAATCAACAAGGACCTACTGTATAGCACAGGGAACTCTACTCAAAAGTCTGTAATAACCTATATGGGAAAAGAATCTGAAAAAGAATGATTGCTGTGCTCCTGCAACTAACACAACATTGTAAATCAACCATAATATAAAATTTTAAGGAAGAGTGCGCTGAAAACACTTGTACTGCACAGCCTCCTCTTTAAATATTTACATCACCCCCTGGAAGCGACCCCCCCATCCACTTTGCTATTTGTTGTTCATGCTCTTTGACCTTCCCTCAGATCGCTGATGGTTTTCTAAAGAGTTAACCAGAACCACTACAAAAAGCAGACCTCAGAAGAAGCCACAACTTTCCAGGAATTTAGAAGCAGGTGAAAATCATCCACAAAATACAGATGAACCCAAGGAGCATATTCGACAATCAGAATTAACTTAAAATGAAGTCTTACTGTTCCTCAGAATAGTCACTCTGGCCCTGGAGAGTTGTGTGTGTCCGCCCTTACGTCTTTGAGTTCAAACACCATCTCATCAGATCTCCCGTCTGAACACGTCACATACGCATCACCCTTGCCGTACTCTGCTGCCCTTGCTCCAAAGCACTCTGCTTCAAAGCACTCATCACCACTCAGTGTCTATCTTTTATGTATTTCCAGCTCCCCCTTATGAAGGCGTAAGGTCACACGAGCTTAGCTCTGCTTGTTTTATTTATCCCTGTGTCTCCTGCTGCTAATGTAGACATGTGCCTGTCAAGGAAAATAAAGAAAAAGAAAACCCACTCCGTTTTTTCCTTTCCTGTGTGAAAAACTCGGCTCTTCCTCACTATGGGTTTCTTCCCTGCGAGTCTTTCTTTACCTTCATTTAGAACAGTTCTGACATTCCATTATGGGGGGTTTTGCCCATATTAAGCAATTCTCTGTGACACAGCTGAGGGTCCTACGATTTAACTCAATTCTGAAGCTAGCTGTCAGGAGGCCGTGTCAAATCCCAGAGTTTTAGGGCTCAGTCCTACAGGATTGCCCCCAGCACCTCCAATCACAAGCCAAGTTGTCACCTGTGCTTCTGATCAACTAGCTATAGGCTGAAGGTTCCAAAGATCCCTCCTTGGGTTTGAGAGGGGCTCACATAAGCAGAAACACTTATGATTACCAGTAAATCCAAAGATATGATAAAGAATACCGATAAACAGCCAGATGAAGAGATACATAGGGTGAGGTCTGGGCAGGTGCTGAGCACAGGGGCTTCTGTCCCTTTGGAAGTGGGGTGTTTCCCCTTGGAAGAGATGAGTTTTCCCACCTGGAAGCTCTCCAAACCTGGTCCTTTTGGGTTCTTATGGCAGATTCTTTGTATAGACAAGATTGATAAACCTACTGGCCATTGGTGATGGATTCAACATCCAGCCCCTCTCCCCTCCCTGGAGGTTGGGGGATGGGACTGAAAGTTCCAATCTTCTAATCACACGGTTGGCTGCACTGGTAACTAACCTCCATTCTTAGGTTTGGTGCAAAAGTCTCCTCATTAACATGACAAAACGCCCTTGTGATTTTCATCACTTAGACAATTCCAAGCGTTTTGGAAACCCTGTGCCAGAAACAGGGACAAAGACCAACTATTTCTTATGAACCACAGGGTTGCAGTGCTGCTCAGACAACATCTGTGTATTGACATCAGACAAATATGCTGTTTCTCCAGGATAGACCATGTGCAGAGGCAGGAAGACGACTTTCTGTGATGTCCTGGAAAAAATTCTCAGATCAGGTCCAGCTTAGGAAACCTGGTGTGTGAGCTCCCTTCCATGCTTGAGGTGCTGAGACTCCTTGCTAAGAGCCTTGAGCTTAATTTTAACACTGCTGGAAGTACAGATGATGTGGGTTAGGGCCCTAAAATATAAGTTTGATTACTTTATTAGACTCTTTGAAAGGCATACCCAGACTGGAAAAATCAAAGATGTCACCCTCTGAGACAAGGAGAAGAACTTAGAAAAGATTCTGTATCTGGGGATGAAAAACACACCAGGTAAGAGTCCCCAGGTATTGATGCTAAGACATGTTGTATTTCCCACCTTTATAATTGACCTGGAGGAGAAAGTCACCATTTGCATTTCCAAGGTTATAAATGAACTTGAACTGTACCAGGCAGTGAGGGGCAGAGACAGGGGAGGGGACAGGGGGGAGGTCTTGTAAGGGCGTCCTTGTGCCCAAACCCAGCACAGCCGTCAGTCACTTGCTGTTTTGAGAAGTGAAGTTGTGTCAAGGTGAGAGCCCAGACTCTGCAGCCGGAATCTGAGCCTGGGTTCAAACTTGAGTTCTACCATCACTAGATGTATAGTCGTGGGCAAGCTGCTTCACCAACTTGTGCCATGTGTTCTCCATCTGGAAATAGTAATTGTGCTTAACTGATACAGTTTAATTTCTTTCTTTCTTTCTTTCTTTCTTTCTTTCTTTCTTTCTTTCTTTCTTTCTTTCTTTCTTTCTTTCTTTCTTTCTTTCTTTCTTTCTTTCTTTCTTTCTTTCTTTTTCTTTCTTTTTCTTTCTTTCTTTCTTCTTTCCTTTCTTTCTCACAGTGCAGCTTATAGGATCTCAGCTCCCTGACCAGGGACTGAACCTGGGCCCATGGCTGTGAAAGCCCAGAATCCTAAACACTAGGCCACCGGGGAACTCCCCATCTTTCTTTCTTTCTACCATTTATCTATCTATCTGTCTATCTATCTATCCATCTTTTTCTTTCTTCTTTCTTTCTTTCTTTTTTTCTTTCTTTTCTTCTCTCTCTCTCTCTTTCCATCTCTCTATCTACCCACCTTTCTATCATAAGCATTTGTAGTTTTATAAGTTAATCTATGCAAAGTACTAAGCACATACTCAACACTCAGTTGAGTTGTGGGGTAGAATAATTCTTTGCTAGGAGACAGAGGAGGACCCAGCTCCTCCCTCAATCCTACACCTTTACCTGAAACATCTGTCAGGGAAAATGTGCACAAAGAACAAAGTAAGACAAAGTGCCTGTGATGCAGTTTGGGGTCCAAGCCCTCACAGGTTACGGTGATCAGGCTGAATCCCAAGGAGAACTTTTCTCTTTAAACAAAGTTGTTCTAATGGGTCTGAGCCAAGCAGAAAAGACATCCATGGGCCCTCGGATGTGTCCCATTGTCACCTCCTCAGGGACAGTTCTCACTTCCAGGATGACCTCACCCTCAATCTTTATTTAGCCAAAACAACTCTCTCAACCCCTGAATTCACTTCAATTCAATGCACATACACTGATCATCCCTGTGCCAGTGCTGGGGCGGAGGAGAGGGTGCCAGGATGAGGGAGGAGGCTCTGCCATCTCAGTGTCTCCCTAATAGGGCAGTTCAGACTCCATGTGTGCAAATCCAAGCTCAGGATCTTTCCTCCCCTCCGAAACAGAACTCACCACCGGAGATCGTGTCACTTGCTGTCTGTGTGTTTGTCGTCTTCCTGCCCACCCCCAAGAATGTGGCTGCTTGAGATTGTTTGTCACTGTATCCTGGCTTCGAGAACCATTCCAGGACAAGGTAGACACACCAGACAATTGCCGATAAAGGGAGGAGGGACTCCCACCAAACCTTGCGGGGTTACCCTCCCCAGTGCCTTCTCACCTGCGTCCAGAAGCCTAGGGTTAGACTGAGAATTTCTTCTCCCTGACCCATCACTAAAAGCACCAACTTCTTTCTGTTCCTTTCCTGAATATCCCTCTGATCCACCTAAACACTGTTCCACTCCCACTGCCACCTCAACGCCACTTCCCCATCCGTCATCTGGACAACTCCCAGAGCATCCTAATTATAATATTTTCTTAACATCCGTGCTGGGGTCCTCCACAAAACAAACAAGGGGGTATTTTTTTTTTTTTTTTGCAGTACGTGGGCCTCTCACTGCTGTGGCCTTTCCCATTGCGGAGCACAGGCTCCGGAAGTGCAGGCTCAGTGGCCATGGCTCGTGGGCCCAGCTGCTCTGCGGCATGTGGGATCTTCCCGGACCGGGGCACGAACCCGTGTCCCCTGCATCGGCAGGCGGACTCTCAACCACTGTGCCACCAGGGAAGCCCCAAGGGGGTCTTTTTTGCAAATTTAGTCATGTCTGCCACCCACATTGGGAAGAGAGAGGACTCACACATTGCACTCCTTTCTCCAGAATTTAGAAGCAATTCTGAGATAAACAAAGAGTCAGGCAAAGGAATACCAAAATGTCAGCTTTATCACACATGGGCGTGATGGAGACCACAGCTTAGGGGAGAGATAACAGTGGCCTCCCTGCTAGTGAACCCCCGAATAAGATGGTCTACTCACCCAGTCACGTGGCCTGAACAATTACATGCCTTCAGTCTTAGGGCAAAGCCTGTCCTCTCCCAACTTAAGGTGTAGAGAAGTAGATCAGACTCAGAATAGTGAGCTGGTGAATGGGGGTCAGGACATGTCACAGTCAGCTCAACCTATTAGAACAAACACTGCAGACCGGACAGCTTAAACAACAGACTTCTATTTCTCACATTTCTGGAGGTTAGAACAGCCAAGATCAAGGTGAGGCAGCTTTGGTTCCTGGTGAGGCCCTTTTCCTGGCTCCCAGATGGCCACCCTATTGCTATATCCTTTCATGGCAGAGAGAGAGAGGGAGAGATCTCTGTTCATTTTCTTATTAGGACACTAATCCCATCAGAAGGCCCCACCCTCGTGACCTCATCTCTCCCTAATCACCTCCCAAAGGCCCCATCACCTAATACCATCATCACATTGGGGTTTAGGGCTTCAACATAGGAATTTGGGGAGGACATCATTAGTCCACAGCAGGAGGCCAGGGTGTTTTGAGAAGTGGAGTAGACACAGGAGGTGGGGAATGTGTCCACCCAACACCTTCCAGCCCCCTCTTAAAGCCACCTGAGCAAAACCAGTCCCTGCTTCCTTCTGAGTATCATTTCCCTCCACTCTCTCTGCTGTCACTGTGTGGCCTCCTTCTGTCTCTGACTCTTTATGCTCCTCCGTCCCCTCAGCTCAGGGCCTCAGCATGTGCTGCTGTCCTGCCTGGGGCACCCTCTGTCCCCACTTGACCCAGTCCTGTTCATCCCTCAGACCTCAGCGTAACCAACTTCCTCCTGCACCCACCCCTTGGACTAGTGACCATCAGCTTGTGCTGCCCTGTGAAGCTCGTTTTTCATCACACCTGCATTCTCAGCCATGAGGCCTTTATTTGCTGTGGTCCTTGGGGCTCTGCTTCCATCGCTGACTCTAAACACCATGGAGACAAGGCTGGGCTGGTTGTGTCGGCTTATTATGGTGTTTTTCTTCATTGTGTCTCCAGGCTGGCACACAGGAGATGCTTAATAAATAGCCTTCCAAGAATGCACAGTCCAATGAACAAAACTGATGCATACACAGCCTGACCTCAGTGCTACCGGTCAGAGCCCGGGGAATCCAGAGGGGGTGGATCACCCTGCCTGGGGACTGTTGAGAAGACCACCGCAGGATGACTCCACCAGTTCTGCTGATGGTAAGACCTCCTTCTGGGACTGTAACCAGTGGCTCAGAACCTATCGCTTTAAAAGTAGGGTTGTTTGTTTTCTTTCCCCCCAAAGTGTTGCTTTGTTCTTCTTTTGCTAAAGTTCCCATGCCACCTTCCTGCCCCACCAAATCACCTTGTGAACCTACCTGACCCCCACTCCATACTGTGGACTTGGAGTTTCTACCTGAGATAAAGTTCAGCGTCACATCCAAATGTGAAGAAATAACTGTGCAGTGACTCTTTCAGAAAATTCATGAACATTTTAAATATGTTTAGTCTCAGCACTCATTCCTGGGAGACCCCACCCTTGTTATTTTTCTTTTGCCTTTAATACAGTTCTACATGCGTGACAAAATGTTGCCTCAAGGACATTTTAATTCTTTTGTAACAGTCTTATTATAAAACTGAAACGTCTAAATGGTGTCCATGATTTCCTCAAAAACATGTGGTCCTGAAAGGTCTAAGAAGAAAACAACAGCCAAGTGCCCAGATTTTGGTTTCTAAATCTTGTTTCCCACTGAAAGGAGCCAGGGCTCCTTGGAGACATGACTGATTCCAAATCTGGGGCATGGAGAGAACAGTTGTCCCCCTCATCTTGCTGTGCCAGAGAGCAAGGAAGTGAGGGTGTGTTGAAAGGACATGGGGGCCAGCTTGCAGGGGTTCCTCTGGCCAAATGTAGGCCAATTAGAATATCAGAAAGAATAGTGATGGATTATAGGACACTGAGATTTAAAAAAAGATCTATGAGTCCACAGTGATTCTCAAATAAGGTTGGAGAAGGAGATGACGGAAAAACAGTTTTTTACACAAAAAGACAGCTAGTAGGTGTTAGAAGAATGCTAGATTAGAACATTATTGTTTTCCAATCACTATTGCAATCAATCATTGATGAGAGCAAGGGCTATCCACTGACGCTCGGGTAGACACTGCTGCTGAACAGGATATTTGTGCTCTCCTGAAGCATCCTCACAGGTTGACTGTAATCTCCATTATGATGGAGGGATCTGGTGGCACCATCTAACCACTAATGAGACAAACCAACCTTCTGTGCCCTGAGATGTACTCAGTGTCTGGACCCAAAATGCTTAACCTGAATTTAACTGAGAGGAACCAGCCAGAAAAAAATCCCAGTTGTGGGGCATTCTACAAACCAACTGCCCTGAATGCTTCAAAAATGTCAGTCACAAAAAAATAAATATCACAATGAGATGCAATCCTACATCCATTAGGGTAGCTATTTAAAAAAAAAGAAAGAAAATAAGCATGGGAAAGGATGTGGGGAAATGGGAACACTTTACACAGCTTGTGGGAATGAAAATAGTGCAGCCACTGTGGAAAACAGTATGGTTTCCTCAAAAAATTAAACATGGAATTACCATAGGACCCAGCAATTCCACTCCTTTTGGGCATAGACCCAAAAGATTTAAAAGCAGGGACTTGAGCAAATATTTGTACATCCATGTTCATAGTGTTATTCACAATTGCCAAAATGTGGAAGAAATTCAAGTGTCCATCAACAGATGGATGAATAAACAAAACATGGTTTATCCATACAATGGAATATTATTCAGCCTTGAAAAGGAAGGAAATTCTGACATAAGCTACAACACGGGTGAAGTTTGAGGACAATATGCTAAGTGAAAAAAAGATAAACATTGCCTGATCTGATTTAGATGCAATAACTATAGTAGTCAGAGTCACGGAGACAGTAAGTAGAATGGTGGGTGCCAGAGGCTGGGGCAGGGATGGGGAGTTAGTTTTTAATGGGAACAGAGTTTCCGTTTGGGATGATGAAAAGAGTGCTATAGATGGGGGGTGGTGATGGTTGCACAATCCTGTAACTGTATTTAATGCCAATGGTAATTTTTATATTATGTATGTGTAGCTAGAATAACAGTAAATAAGCAGATGATAAAGCTAGGGAATTGCTCTAGACTAAATTAGAAAAAAGAGACACGTCAAACAAACAGATAATAAAGCTAGGGAACTGTTCTAAATTAGAAAGAAGAGACACAACAAATAAAGGCAATGAGTGATATTTGATCAGATCCTGGATTCAAAAAATAAGCTACAAAGTATATTAGGGAACCACCAAGAAAGATCTAAATTAGACCTGTATATAAGATTAGTATTTTTATATTCATGTCAAAAATGAAAATAACAAATTAAAACAGTGCAGTTCTGGAGTGGACCCGGCTCTTCTGGGCGGAAACCTATCCCTTGCATTCTGAGCAGGTAACATTTGCATATGTGCTAAAGACTTTGCCATTTATTTTAGGCCCTATAGACCTGCAGTTACAGAGGTGAGACCTACCTCTGTAGACACAGTCTCCTTGGGAGTGGAAGCCAGGGGCACACCGTCAGGAGGGTGATGGCATCCTCTCGCTCAGGGGCCCCTCAGTTTCTCCCTCAGGGTCTTGCAGAGCTAAAGGCAATGCTGCTGAAGTGAATTACCAACCTCCTCCCTCACTGCCTGGAATGGGCCCTCTGTGTCCTTCTGAAGCCGTGGAGGGTCTTCCTTTCACATCCATGATGGAGCCCAGGGTCTCTAACTAGGACCAATGCCCTCATTTGCAGGGCCCAGTGCGAAAAAGCAGGCCCCTTTTTCAAAAACTATGAAGAATGTCAAGATGGTGACAGCAGAGGGTGAAACCAAGCTCAGGTCCAGCCCTTCCAAGCACTGGACCCCATTGACCACACATCTACAATGCTGGCCAGGCCTCTGATGAATTCCTCTGCCCCAATTCCCTAGCCCTGGGCTCCTGTCATTTTCGCACCTCTCCGCATGAGGTGTGTCAAACAGACAGACAAAGAGGAGAAGGACCAGCTCCGGGGTCCCCGCACCCTTCTGATTTTCAGGATTTGAACTGAGATAAACACACTAAATGACAAAGGGCAAGCGAGAGGGAAGCCGCTCCTCCCCTAGCAGCTGCTGCCTGGGGACCCTCAGAATCTCTGGAAGGAAATACCAGCTAACCTCCTCCCCCTTGAGCGTGGTGCTAGCTACGGTGCCCGCCCCCCAGGGAAATAAGGGATGCCTTGACGGCCGCTCTCCCTGAGTGCCTTGTCACATCTAGAGCTAGTCCTGTAACAGTGTCAACCGTGGGGAAGGTACATCCCATGGGGAGGGAAGGTCTGGTATGGGGTGGCGCCAGCGAGAGAACACAGGTGAGTAGCTGATAATTTCCTGTCCCGTGATTTGCATGTCATGAATATTCAGAGCCCTCTCCTCACTGCCCCAGCCAGAACTTCGATGTAGACCAGAGGAAGTGCTGGGCACGCTCCCCAGGGCTCAGGGCTCCCCAGTGCTCAGGGCTCCCCAGGGCTCAGGGCTCCCCAGGTGAGCTGAAGTCCCCAGGCGTGATGCCTCCAGGCAGGTGCTCGGGGCTGGACGCGTGCCCCCTGACTACAGAGACATCACCCTCCCTGATAAGTGGTGCTTCATTTCTGTCAGTAACGGAACATTTTCTCAAGTGACCCTGGATATAGTGGCTCAGCTAGTGACTAAGTGAACATGGACCCCCGAGAGTGAGGTGTTTCTTTCTTAACAGATTTGCTCAGTGTCTTAAGACGGTAAGTCAAGGGGGCCAGGCCAAACGATCCAGACTTGGAATTAAAGAGGGGATGTTTGTGAAAATCTGAGCTTTCAGTACTGGTTAGAAGTTAACACACAGGCTTGAGGCTCCAGGGAGTGGATCCCCACGTAGGAAGGAGGATGGTCCTCAAGGCTTTCCTGCTGGGAGCTGGAGGAATCTGCAGCTTTTTTCTTCTATTCATTTTAATTTTTTTATTATGCTGAGAACATTTAACCTGAGACCTGCCCTCTGACAGATAAAGTGCACAGTACATTATTAACCACAGGCTCCATGACACACCGAGATCTCAAGAACTTATTCGTCTTGTGTAACGGAAACTCGACACCCTTTGAACTGCGGCTCCCCACTCCCTTCGTTCCAGCCCCTGAAAGTCCACCGTTCTATTCTTTGCTTCAATGAATTGGACTATTTTAGATACCTCCTATCACAATAGCCAAGACGTGGGAACAACCTGTATGTCCACCCACAGATGCATGGATTTTAATAAGTGCTAGAACCATACACTGGAACATTATTCAGCCTGAAAACAAGAAGGCAATCCTGCCATCTGCACACCATATATGAGGCTTGAGGACGTTATGCTGAGTGAAATGAGCCAGCCACAGAAAGACAGATGTTGCGTGATTCCACACCTGTGGAGGAATCTATCTGTAGCCTCTGATTGTGAAATAATAGGAAAAAATAGCGTGTGTATATGTGTGTGTCTGCCACCAGTGTCTGGCGCAGATTTTCTAAATTTCTTGGAATTTCCTCTTGGTGACCAGAGCATCTTTTGTTCTAATGAGGTGACTCTGGGTGGGCTCCTGGATGGGGGAGCTGGTCAGGAGAAAGACCAAGCCATGATTAGAAGCTTGGAATTGGAGTCCTGCCTCCTATCCTCCAGAGAGAGGAGAGGGACTACAAAGCGAGTTACTAATAGATCTTGTCTGCGTGATGAAGCCTCCATAAAAATCCCTAAAGTATGGGGTTTGGGGAGGTTCTGTGTTGGGGAACGCATCCATGTGCCCGGAGGGTACCACCCCCCAACTCCATGGGGACAGAAGCTCTCGCACTTGGCACCCTCCCAGACCTCGCCCTTTGTAGCTCTTCATCTGTTTGTTCATCTGTGTCCTTTATCACACCCTTTATAATAAACGCTAAACCTAAGTGTTTCCCTGAGTTCTGAGCTGCTCTAGCAAATTATCGAACCTGAGGAATGGGTGGTGGGGACCTCTGATTCAGAAGTACAGGTGACAACCTCGGACCTGGGACTGGCATCTGAAGTGGGGGCAGGCTCCTGGGACCGAGCCCGTTGGCTGCAGGGTCTGATGCTGACCCCAAGGAGAGTTGGAACTGCACTGGAGTGTGGGACACCCAGCTGGTGTCGCTGAATTGCTCGGTGTGGAAAACCTGCACGTCTGGTGTCAGAAGTGCCCCATGAGCCGTGAACAGATGGAACTCAGAGGAGAGTTTCCCTGTAGGCTGCACGGATGCTGGGAAGGCTGGTTTGGTTTATCTCCCTGCTGGTGCCGGAAAGGAAATCTTAGCTTATGGAGAAGGAAGGGAGCTCAGGGGGTCAAACTGTCTAGGACACAGGGTGATGGACTGTCCACCAAAGTCTCCAGAAGACTGTTTGACATCCTGCAAACTCTTCTCAGACGCTGCCCCAGTGGTGATGCCCTCGGAGGTGTCTGTGGGTCTTCCCCCGCTGGCCGCTGCTCAGCCCGAGTCCGTGTGGGCAGGGCCACCCTGCTCCGGGTGAGGGGACAGCAGCCTCGCTGCAGGAGGTGGGTTAGAGCAGGAGGCTCTGGAGGCAGCACCAGAAGAGGCTATTTTGACTCTTGCTTTATTTCCTTGGCACCTGCGGGACTGAGGACACCATCTTTCCGGGGAGGATGCAGAGATCCCAGCAGCAGCATCACCCCAGCAGGAAGTGGCAGAGAGATTTACATTCCAGGTAGGGAGCAGCCCTGAAGGTGACAACAGGGCACCGCACTCTTTCTGGTGATGTGGCTGAAATGAAAGTCACCTTAAACAGTGGCAGCGGTGTCAGGACATTTTCCCCCAGACACCCCCCCCCCAAAAAAAGAGGGCGAATACCATTGTTCAGCAGACTTTCTGTTTCTTACTCTGTGCTGATGCTGACACAACCAGCAAGGGGTGGTGAATTGATTCGAGGTGAGTTATCAATGGAGACATGGAGACTGGACTCATGATGATAAGAATACACGTTCTTTTACAAAACTCATGTCCGCTCACAACCATCACCTCATCAGAGCTCCTCGCAGAGCAGGAAGTGAGAATGTGAATTATCCCCACTTCGCAGGGGAGCAGGCCGAGGGACCACAGCCTGGTTCTTCCAAGTCTTAAAACTAGCATTGGACCTACCTATGAAACAGAAACAGACTCACAGACATAGAGAACAGACTCGTGGTTGCCAAGGGGAAGGGGAAGTGGGGGAGGGAAGGGTTGGGAGTTTGGGATTAGCAGATGCAAACTATTATGTATAGCATGGATAAACAACAAGGTCCTACTGTAGAGCACAGGGAACTATATTGAATATCCTGGATTAAACCACAATGTAAAAGAATATTTTAAAAATGTATATATATGTATAACTGAATCACTTTGCTGTACAACAGAAATTAACACAACATTGTAAATCAATGATACATCAGTTTAAAAAAACGAAAGAAAAAAAAAAGCTACCTTTGGGTCCCTCCCACCGAGGTCAAAGTCGGGGCTTTGTGATCTGCCGTGCCCCAAACATTCCCCATGAGTTGGGGCTGCAGGCAGCAGAAAACCAACCTAAAGTAGCTCTGGCCCAAAAGGATATTTGCTGGGACAGTTTTGGAGTGAGGGGAGCTCATGACACCAGAGGCATCAGTGTGGGACCCAGGGATGCTTGGGGACCCCTCACCACCAGGACTCCCTCCCTCCCTTGGGCCTCCTCGTCTGGCTCCCCTACCCCGTGCCCAGCTTTCTCAGGCTACCTCAAAGTCTCATCCTCCTGTGTCCAGGCCCCGCAAGTGCATGAACAATTCCCTCCTTTCTCGACTCCCCCGATGGAGCAAGCATGTGAAATCCAGTGGCAGACTTCTCTGCACGTCAGACACTGTGCTCAGCATCTTACTGAGTTCTCACAGCGAGCCCTGTGGGAGCATTATGGAGGATGGCTCTGAGGCTCAGAGAGGTGAAGGCACCGCCTCCAGGTCACACAGCACCAGGGAGGCAGGGTTGGCTGGGACCCGTGTCTGCAGGACTCTCTACTTTCAACCATGCTGGCTGCGCTCCCCTAGCCCAGGACACATGTAATTACTGAGAAGGAAGCCGAGCAGCTGCCTGTCTGCCTGAGAGCTGGGCCTGGTGAAGCAGCTCTGGACAGGACACGTGACTTCAAATTTCTATCAGCTGCAAGGAAAAGAAACTCACTGGACCTGACTCACATTGGGGAGGTTACGGTCAGGGTTTGGAGATCACCTGTACAGCCTGGAGTGGAGAGGCCTGAAACTGGGGACCAGGAGCTGTCAGGGACATAGGGTGTTTGCCTGTCTAAGGGCTGCCTGGCTCTCCTCCAGGGTCCCTGGCCCCCCTCTCTGTGTCCACCAGATACTTCATCTTTCTCCCCTCCACTCCCTCTGCACTGCCCGGCCTGCAGTTTTGGGCCAATGAAACTGGTCTTTTGTTTCAGCTACTTGCAGCCAATCAGCTGCCGCTTCTGTATCCCTGAGCTGGGACTCTTGGCAGAGAACCATACTGGTCACTGGCCTCTCCGCAGGGCCACCTGCATGGTGCTACAGACTGAATGTTTGTGTCTCCCAGAATTCACGGTAGAATTCTAACGCCCAGTTGACGGTATTGGGAGGGGTCTTGGGTTGATGAAGTCATGAGGGTGGAGCTCTCGTGATGGAATTAGTGCCCTTATAAAAGAGATCCTAGAGAGCTCCCTTGCCCCTTCCACCTGTCGTAACAGGGTAGAGCCGAATCTGATTACATGTTCCATCTGTTTCGTTTACTTTAACCTTTGCTTCCTGTTGCTTTTGTTAACTAAAAGGATACTGTCTATACACAATGGCCTGCCTCGGGGAACCCTGCCCCTCTGCCTGATGTTAAACCAAAGTGCCTTTGTTCCAGGAAACATCCTGACCCCATCCACCTGTGGATGACTGCAAGAAAGAAGAAATGAACACATCCCCTCCATGAGGCTGGCCGTTCGGGGACATTGCAAAACTCATGGCCTTTTTACTTTACTTCCTCATCTCCTCCCCTTCTCTGTTTTATAAAAGAAACTGGTATCTAGACTCTGAGAAGCTGGTTTATCGGAGTCTGCTATCTTCTTGGTCTGCCGGCTTTCCCAATAAAGTTGGATTCCTTGCCTCAACACCTCATCTCTGATTCATTGGCCTCAGTAACACCGTGACGCAAAGCAAGAAGACACTGTCTGTGAACCAGGAAGCAGGTCCTCATCAGACACTGAATCTGCCAGTACCTTGATCTTGGACTTCCAAACTTTGATATTCATTTTATTGGTTTCAAAGAGGAGAGCCTTGAATTCTCAAACATCCCCTCATGTGACTTTCGGGAAGAAAGTAACGAGTCTTCGGCGTTAACGGGGTCATTCTGGTGTTCTCATGGCACTGAGCCCAGAGGAGCATGAGAAAACCTGCATCATTAGTTGACAGGCCCTCCACATGGCACGCGGACAGCTCTCACTGGAGGGTCCTGTCCCCCGTGCTGTTGGGGAGAGAGCAGCGTGCGTGGGTCCCAAAGGAAACACGGCATCCCCAACAGTCACAGGTGGGCAAGATGGAGCAGAGGCCTGTCAGGGTTAGTGGTTCCGGCTCTGCCCTCTTCTCTCCTGGGGGTGCGGCCAGGACCCGCCGGCACAAAGAGACAAACATCCCTGAAGACAAGCGAGATGCAGCCACGGGACCCACTGAGTTCCACAGGAGTGAGGCCCAAGGGGGACCCTGCAGGGAGCCTCACCAGGGTCAAAGGTCAGGGAGGGCTGGAGGCAAGTGGAAGTAAGGGTGGTGACACCAGGGGTATGGAGGGTGAGACCCCTCATAGCACCCTGTTTAAGGCAGGGGTCACCTGCAGGTCAGAGGCAGAACCTCCTCCCTCATTTTTGTAGGGCCTGCCAGCTAAGAGTGGTTTTCACGTTCGTTGTTTGATGGTTGAAAAAAATAAAAAGAAAAATGCTCTTTTATGACACATGAAAATTATCTGAAATTCCCATTTCAGAGCCCATGAATGCAGTTTCACTAGAACACAGTGATGGCCATGCCCTCAAGGGGGTTCAGGAAGCCTTCACCTGCAAGGGTGGCGCTGGATGGGTGCAGCAGAGATGTTTGCTCTCTGGTGCTCCACAGACACGGTTGCCACCCGTGGTTTAAGGCAAATTCTGGGACCGGGTGGAGGGTTGGTGAGGAGCGGGCAGGGGACACTTGAAGATGGCCGTGGAGCCCGGTTGGGTGTCCTCGGATGCTGGCCCAGGGGTCACCCTGCAGTGGGACCCCTGCAGCTTGTGATCTGGGAGGGGCCTGGGAATAAACAGATGTCTGACGGGAGCTGAGAGATGGGTGATGGGAAACTGTGTAGGAGGATCTGCCTTCCCTGTGAGCCCAGCCCACTGCCCTTCGCAGAAAGCATCCCTGCCAACTGCTAACAGACACGGGACACTGGCAGCTCGGCCTCCCAGCACCTGGCGCCTGCCCGGTTCACCTTGGTTGAACGAATGGGTGATCAAGTAAGGCTGGGGGCAGGGAGCGACCTGAGCACGTGACCCGTTTATCCTGAGACCCCCACGGATTCCGTTCTCCAGGGGCGGCCTTGTCACCCCTCATGGCCAGTCCTGCCGAGACAGCGGTGCTGCTTCTGTGACCTTAGGTGAAGGTCAGCGTGCCTGGATGGAGGGAAGCTCCTGTCTCCACTGGCCTAGCCCCAGGCCGCATCTTCCTGCTCTCAGCCTCTCTCCCCAAACCCGGGCAGTTCCACGACCCACTAACCTGGTTCATTTACATCAGATAAATTAGGTTTCAGGGCCAGGAGGGGTGGGGCTGCATCGTGGGACCATGTCTCACTGCCGAATTCCCATTCCTGCGATTTCCCGCTTTGTCTCTGACCCTTCTGATAGGTTCCCGGGCAGGAAGCTCAGTAAAGCCCAACACTGTTGCAGGTCTGCTGTGAAAGTCCGCTCCACCCGCTTCTCTGCCCCTTCCTGGGGGCCTGGTTGCCTCCAAGAAGAAAGGGCTGAAATCTAATGCCTGGAGGGAGACTGGGGGGCACGTTGGCCTCCTCCTGTCTTTTCCAGACATGCAGAGGGAGGGGCAGCCAGGAGGACAGTCACAGGGAGGGGAGAGGGAAGACCAGACGCTCCCCTGACAACACCTCCTTGACACCCCAACGACTCCCACCTGAGGCCCCATCTGCAAGCTCACCTTCGGTCCCATCCCGGTGGACAGCTGCCCAGGAGGCATGGCTGGATGGATGAACCAACACAGGCAGGGATGGAGGTTCCCAGGCCTTTGAGGTGGATGGGAGCGTAAACATCCACTTGCCCCAATCTTTCCTTTAAAGATGAGAAGCGAACCAGCAGGATGTGCATAGATAGACATGAGGGGAGGCTTACTATGTGGAACTGGCTCATGTGAGAGGGGGGCTGAGGGGTCCCACAGTCTGCAGACGACAAGCAGGAGACCCCAGAAAGCTGGGGGGGTAGGTCCAGTCCAAGCCTGAAGGCCCAAGAACAGATGTCCAAGGGCAGGAGAGGATGGACGTCCCATGTCGAGCAGAGCGAGCAAGTCCACCCTTCCTCCACGTTCTGGTTCTGTTCGGGCCCTTGGTGGATTGGACAAGGCCCACCCCATGGTGAGGGTGGTCTTCTCTGAACCTACCCATTCAAACGCTCATCCCTTCCAGACGTGTCCTCCAGACACTCCCAGATATTGTGTTTGATCAGCTATTGGTTGCCCTTGGCACAGTCGAGTTGACACATAAGATTAACCAACATCCTCAGCATCTCACTCCCGCCTCGCCTTTATAAGGATGCTCCCTGAGGCCCCGCCCTTCCCGCCCCACAGCTCTCCCCTCATCCCCTCAGCCTTGCGCACTGGGTGTGGAGGTCCAACAAGCAGCACCCTCCCCAGACTCAGGGCTTCCACCCTCACCATCTAGGTACAAGGACCCAAGAACCTGCAGGGTGGTCTTCCCTCCCCGCTCCAATCTCCTGTTTCATTTGTGAGTGTTAATTGAACTGATTTCTAGTCATGCTTGACTAAGAGGGGAGCAGGATTAACTATCAAAGTGGAATTTGCATATAAAGCTACACAGTGACGCAGGCAGAGTTTCTATTACCCAGTCAGTAAAATGAGCTCCGTCTTAGCAAAATGGCTTTCGGGGGGAAAGGGATCACCCAGTGGGGAGTGAGGCCGGCTCCGTACCAGCCGGGATTTTGAAGGACCTCTCCACGCTGGGCGCTGCCGTCTGATGTCAGGAGCTGGCCTCACGGGTGGGGAGAGGTGGCCATTCTCGCAGAGGTGACAAAGCAGGGCCATCTCCCTGCTTGCCCCTGGGGCTCTGTCCTGAAGCCTGTGGTCTCCTCTTCGGGTGTCCAGAGCTGAAGGGCACAAGCATCCACCCTGGGTGGTCATTGCCTCTGGGAATGTGTCTGAAGCCAGGAGCTCCGTGATGGTGCAGGTCAAACCTTCTGCTCTCCAGACAAGGGGTTAATGGGGTTCTCAAGGTCACATGGGGGAAGTTCCAGGTCCTGGGAGGCAGCACAGGCCTCCAGAATCTTGTCAACTTCCTCCAGGACGATTCCCAGGTCTACATGTCCCTCCAGTGGCCTCTGCAGCCCCAGAAGAGCTGCAGGTGAAATTTGCTGCAGGTGAAATTCGCTGCGGGTGGACATTGGACTTGAAATAGCTGTTTAGCCTCTAGAAAGGCCAGCCTTTCCAAGTTACTGGTGAGGAGACACCACCCCAGGATGCTCTGAGTGAATTGTTTATCTGTGAGTGTCTTACCTTGAAGGGCTATGGGCTCTCCAGACATGAGCCATCACTGCTGGTTTTGTTTATCACGTTACAGGTGCCTGGATCTTGGAGGACGTGGGCCCTGAGGGTGCCAGCCACAGCAGGTGATCCCACAGTGGAGAACGGCCCCCAGGATGGGAAACAATGGGGAAGGTCACTGAGCGACCCAAGCACAGAGTCCTGGGGAGAGAGCGGTGACCAGACCATGGGGTTAAAAGACAGAGTTTTCTCCATGGCCCCAGAGTGGAACCAAGCTTTCCACCCTCAGCCTCATGGTCTGCAAAAGCTCTGTTCACGACCTAACCCAGAACCCGTGAAGGTGACTTTATCCAGAAAGAGGGACTTTGCAGATGTAATTGAGGTAAGGATCTTGCCGTGAGGTCATCCTGGATTTCCGGTGGGTCCTAAGTCCAATGACAACTGTCCTTATAAGGAAAGGAAAGGACAAAGAGACACAAGGAAGCCACCTGACCATGGGGACGGAGGTTGGAGGGAGGTGACCACAAACAAAGGAACCCCTGGAGGCCCTGGAGGCTGGAAGAGGCAGGAAGGATTTTCCCCCAGAGGCTCCAGGGGGAACCAGCCCTGCTAACACCTTGGTTTTGGATTTCTGGCCTCCAGACTGCTCAAGAATAAGTGATGTTTGAAGCCCCCCCAGTTTGTGGTGCTTTTTTACAGAAGATGCAGGAAACTCATACAGATCATATACACAGACCTACACTCAAGGGACAGGTGCCTGAACCTGCCGCAGTCACTAGCTACGGTCGGCAGAGGGACGTTACTCCCCTGGGCTGAGCCGGTTTTCACAGGTGTGAGAGTTATTACTGCTGTTCTCAGAACCATCGTTTCCTCCTGGACACCAGCCAGAGTCCCCCATCCTGATCTCCACGGTCTTCTGTGTATGTCTTCCCTCTACCCCTTAATCCCTGTCTCAGTACTTTGGGGCTGCTATAACAGAGTCCCAAAGATGGGGAGCTTATAAACCGCAGACCTTTATTTCTTAGTCTGGAGGCTGGAAGCCCAAGATCAAGGCAACTACAGGTTCAGTGTCTGGTGCGGCCCGGCTTCCTGGTTCATAGACAGTGTCTTCTCGCTGTGTCCTCACGTGGAGGAAGGGAACTCTCTGAAGGCCCTTTTTATAAGGGCACTCATCCCATTCATGAAGGCTCCACCCTCGTGACCTAATCACCTCCCAAATGCCCTGCTGCCTAACACCATCACGTAGGGGCTTAGGCTTCACCATGTATATTCTGGGGGGACACAAACATTCAGTCCATAACCATCCCCAAACCCTTATCCAGCCAAACAACTAAAGTCCTCTAAACACTTCCACCCTCTTCCTTCCACGATCTCTATTTATCTGCAGCAGAGGTTGATACACGTTTTCTGTAAACGGCCCAATAGAAAATATTTATTAGTAGATATAGTAAATATTTCAGGCTGTGTAGGCTGTGTGGTCTGTCCCAGCTGCTCTGCAGTCGCGGGGAAAATGGCCAGAGACTCTGGGTACGTGAAGGCACATGGCTGAGCACCAGTAAAACTGTGTTAGGGACACTGAAATGTATACCTCATGTCATTTTCACATGTCACAAAATAGTATCCTTCTTTTAAGTTTTCCCCATGCATCTGAAAATGTAATAGCCATTCTTGACTCACAGACTGTACAGACACGGGCAGGGGTTGGAGTTGGTGGCAGCCGTGGTTTGCAGATCCCTGAGCCACGGAAATCGGAGGAGGAGCATGACCGCAGAGGAGGGGACAGCATGTGACCTTGGGCAGAGCTCAGGTGTGACACCTTGTGTACCCCCTTGGCCGGGCACAGTACCAGGCACCTGTGGCCGAAGCCAGCTGCCCTTCCTGAGAAAACTCGGCTGTTTCTGGCGGGTGAGCTCAGAGTCCCCCAGGAACATTTTTAACTTTAAAGAGCTTAGTAAGAAACAGCTTGAGACAGATTTGAAAGAGCTTTGGATGGAAAAATTGGGCATATTAATTGCCACCTCTGGTACGCTGCTTTTTTTCTCTCCATTCAGTCAAAAGCCTTGCTGTGTTGAAATGCTGTGTTTCTCCCACGCAAGGCTGTGGATACCTTCCCTGGCTCAGCACGCGGTCTGATGGCCGGGAGTCAAGTGCGGGCTGGATGATCAAGACGCCCCGGGGCTCCCGCACTGCCTGCCCCATGCATGTTTTGGCTGCAGGGCACATGTCTGGGGTGACGGGGAGGGCAGTGGTTCACCGGGCCGGTCGGGAGGAAGCCAGCCCTCTGCTGTCCCTGACCCAGGTGAGGGCAGAGGGCAGGAGGCTGGGGCAGTGGTGCCTGTGGGTACATGAGATGCTGGTACAGTGCTGCAGGGGCTGGGTTTGGTGACCAGAGGGAGGATGTCCCATGGAACAGCCCTCAGCAAACACACCACTTCTCCCGCAAAGCGCAAGACCATCGGAGGCAGGGGCCTGAACCTACTGAGGCTTTTTATTTGCAAACAGCCAGTTCACAGTGACACTAAATTGCCAAAATGAGGCATTACAGCCGGCCCTCTCCAGACAGGCTGCGAGTACCTGTTCATCTGCCCTAAGCGAGACGGTTAGACACAGCCCGACATACAAGGAGGGCAGGTGCTAAGAAAGACATCTAACAGAATGGGGTGGATCTGAGGAGCAAGAAAGACCAGGGTAGATATTCTAAAGCCTTTAGCCAGCAAGGCATTGATCATTCATCCTGAGAACAACAGTGATTCCGTCAAGGCAAAGTGCGTGGCTGCCTAAAATGCATTAATGCATCAGACCCCCGACCCCTACCAAGGATGGGCGACAGGCGGCACCGCTGTGGACAGTTTGATATGTTTACATAAGTCCTCAACTCAGGGGAGATGATTGATCAAGCATGCATGAAGCGGAGGGTTGACTCCTGCAGGCTGCCCACTTGTGATTCCCTTAAATCATCGTCACTTTGCAGTGTTTAACCCCGATGCTGACCCTGCTGTGGCAGCTATCTGAAGGAGCCAGTGCTGGACGGAGGATGGCGGCCCTGCCTGGGTCCCCTGGGAAATCCAAGGCCCGTCCCTGACAGCCGGAGCTGGGCAGCTGGAAGGAGCACGACCGCTCGCCGCCAACACAGCCGACAGGTCCCTGAAGCTCTGCAAACGCTCAGGTCACAGGTGACCCTCCCGGAGCACAGTGTCTTGGCTTGCAAGGTCTCTGACATCCGAGGGGACAGGCCACCGGGATAAATCATCACCAGGAGGGGTGCATTTGACTGCTCCCTCACATCAGGTGGCTCTCACAGGCTGATCTTGTCTTCTGAGGCCAAGATCACCCAGATCCCCAGAGTTGGAAGCCCTCAAAGAATCCTCCTGGGAAAAGCGGTGGGAAGAGAAGGGGCAACATGTGACAAATTCCACCAACATCAGCTGCAAGGGGCACCGTCTCCCAGCCTGGGCCTGCCCTCTCTGGCTGGAATCACCTCACACACAATCCCAAGCTTGTCCCACAAATTCTGACTCTCTTTCTCAGCCCTGCTCCCCTAGAGCTTCAGAAACACCCTCAACTTCCTGTCCAGGCTTGTGTCTGAATTCTTTCCCTGAGGGACCCACAGTCTGCACTGTTCCCTTCACACAGCTCTCTTGGCCCTCAAAGGTTCCTTCGGTTCTGTGTGTGGGTCTTCCAGGAAGGCTTTCTGACCCTGCGTCAAAGGCACGATCAGTCCCGCTCACACTGAGGATAGCACTCGGTCACTGAAGCACTTCAGTCCCATGGGGCGAGCAGTGTCATCCCGGTGTGGGTCTCCAGGCTCTGGGGGATCCGGGACAGCTGCTTCTGATTGTTTGAACTCCCCACCCTACTAGCTTGCTAATAACTCTTCTCCTGGGTCATCATTGTGGGATGTGAACAGCCTATTCTGGGCTGAAAGAAAGTGAGGTCTTTGGGAAACAGAAGATCCAGGAAACCATTTTTACAATGTTTTTTTTTTGGAGGAAAGAAAGTTTACAAGGAAGAACACGAAATTAATTTGGAAGGAGTTTCCAATTAGGGGCATGAAAACGAGGCATCATCTGCAAAGTACCAGATTGTTTTAGGGGGGCAGTCAGCGTGGTTTCCCACCACATCCCAAGTGCTCTGGCCGGGGGAACACCCCTGAGGCTCTCTGCACGAGGCCCTCAGACCAGGCAGCTCTGGGGGTAGGTGATCTGGCCCTGTGGTGTCAGCACAGGGCTGGGGTTAGGTGGACAGACAAGGCTTGTCCAAGAGGCTGGTCACAGCCTTCCCAACCTGGGCTGCCCAAGGAAGGCCACAGGCGCAAGTGGTGAGGTCATGGACAGACCATCAGCCCCAAGCTTCCCATCACACAATCCGATCTGCACAGGAATTCGGGGGCTGCCAAGTGTCCGGCTGGCCTTGGGGTTGTTCTCCATCTGGCTGAAATTTACTGAGCAGAACACATCTTTGTGGGACTGGAAGGGGATTGTGTCCCCCAAAAAAGACATATGAAAGTCCTGGGTATCTCACAACGTGACCCTATTTAGAGATAAGGTCTTTACAGAGGTTATCACATTAAATGGGGTCACTAGGCTGGACCCTAATCCAATATGATGGCGTCTGTATGAAAAGGGGAAATTTGTACACAGACATGCGCAGAGGGAAGACGGTGTGGAGACACAGGTAGAAGATGGACGTGACTAGAGTGAGGCAGCCACAAGCTGAGGGATGCTGAGGGTCACCGCTAACACCCGGAGGAGTCAGGAAGGATCTTCCCCAAGAGCCTGCAGACGGAGTGGCCCTGCCCACACCTTGATTTCAGACTTCCAGCCTCTGGAAACCACAAGAGAATAAACCTCTGTTGTTGGAAACCACTCAGCTTGTGGTATTTCGTTACTACAGCTTAAGGAAACGAATACAGGTTAGGTTACAGGGACGGATCAGACTCTGGTCCCAAACAAACAGCTGGTGTCTGGGAGGGGGTGAAAATCCAGAGAGTCTAGAAGGGAGGGTCTCTGAGGAGGACCTGGGGAAGGGATGGCTCTGAGGATGAGCCCCAGCGCTGAGATTGCTGTGCAGAGCAGAGCGACCTTTTTCTGTCGAGCCCCTGGGGCTGCTCCAGAGAGGGCAGAGTGCGGGAAGGGCGCCTGTACCAGGATGAACCTCAGGCTGGCACCCCCCGGGTTGGCACCCCCTGGGTGGCCTCGAATGGCCACACCGCCTCCAGTTCTAACTCGCTGTTGACCTTGACAACACCCCAAAGTGTGACCTGCTCCAAATCAGAGATTGACTTTCTTTAAGTCACAGTGAAAAATGAAATCACCAACATGTATTAAATTTAAAGCTGGCATATTTCACTCTCCTCCCCCTGCTGCTTCTCCTCCACCATATGCTTTCCTGTGAAGCGATCTCAGTCAGATGACCATGGACAGGTCCTTTTTAAAAAAGGTCATCATTTCCTGTGAAGGCAACTTTCATCAGCTGATTTTATGGGTGTTTTCCTTCTGCTGGAGCAGGTCAGCTTTAGGGTGGGCTTGTCCCACGTGGGGAGAGGGGAAGGAGGTTTGTGTGTGCCCTGGACCGAAGACCCCATCAGGTATGAGCCCAGGGTGCGTGGCCGGGACTGTCTCAGTTCTAGCACTGAAAGTCCTGCCTCCCAGGTAACCCTCAGAACTCAGCACATAGGGACCGTTGGTCCCCCAGCTGAGGATCACTTCTGCCTCCCCCGTGCACACAGCCCCCTCCATCCCCACCATGCACATGAGCCCTTGCTCACATTCTTAAAGTTTGGTGACTCAGCCCTGAAGCCATCTTCTGCCAATGAATTCTGCAGCTTGTCAGACATGAAGGAACTCTGATTCTTTGTGCCAACACAACACGAAAGGATTCTGAAACCCATTTGTGACAAGAATTTTAAATTCATTTGTGAATCTTTTGATCAAAACCTACACGTCAGATGGCTTTGTATTGATGAGCTCCTGGAGGTCCAAGCAAAGGCTATCTTATTCTGAAGCATCAGTATTCAGTCAGGCCTCTTTGGTTAGCAACTGATTTGCATTGAAAAATTGGCAGGTTTTTGGAAGGACACGCTTCAGGAGTATATCAGTGTCACTTATGGTGGGAGAAAAAAACTCCAGGATTGTTTTTGCTAATCAGCTTATTTTGAGTGAACTAAGCTATGACCTGGATCAAAAACTAGAGTTGCCTCTGGGTTATAAGATGCCACAAGTCTTGCTAGATAGCATAGTCCACTGTCCCAGGCTGTGGTGAGGTTCCTATAGGCTGTGCTAATTGGGCTTTTTTGTCTATGAGGTACAGACATCCAACTGGCTTATGCAAGAAAGGGGCATCATTGGTTCATTCATTCATTCACTTGACATGTAATCACTGAGGTCCTACTATATGCCAGGCAAAGTTCTTGCACAGCAGATGGCTGTAAACCAACTCAAGACCTGCCTTCCTGGAGTTCACATGTACATTTACAGTCTCATTATGGAAAATCCAGACCCAGTGGGTCAGGGGTTGAAATAGTATCAGAACACTCTGAAATTTTCCTTTTCTCCCAATGGTTCACACAACATCACTGGACTGGGGTGTCATGGGGGATACTTGGGTTTCAGGCCAACCCTGTATCCATCATGGTGGCCGGGAGGTGGGTAAGAGAGAAAAACGCTCTGATTGGCCAACTTGGATGATGTTTCCACCCCAAAACCAATCCCCATGGCTTGCAGGCAGTGAGGGAGGAAGATGCCAAAGGAATAAGCCAACTGGTCGGGACTGGCTCAATTGTCTATGCCTGAAACTCAAGGTTGAACCTATCTACTTAAGCCCATGGATCAAAGGATTGAGTGGAGGTGAGTAGGCTTCCCAAGAAAAATATGGGTGAGTTACCAGCAAAAGGAGGTTAGGATGTCGGCAGAAAAATCAGCAGACCACCTGTTGTAATGCTTAATTTTACATGTCAACTTGGCTAGGACATGATGCCCTGTTGCTTAGTCAAAACCAGTCTGGGGCTTCCCTGGTGGTACAGTGGTTGAGAATCTGCCTGCCAATGCAGGGGACACAGGTTTGATCCCTCGTCCGGGAAGATCCCACATGCCGCAGAGCAACTAAGCCCATGCACCACAACTACTGAGCCTGGGCTCTAGAGTCCGTGAACCACAACTGCTGAACCTGCATGCCACAACTACTGAAGCCCACGCACCTAGAGCCCATTCCCTGCAACAAGAGAAGCCACCACGGTGAGTAGCCTGCTCACTGCAGTGAAGAGTGGCCCCTGCTCGCTGCAACTAGAGAAAGCCTGCATGCAGCAATGAAGACCCAATGCAGCAAAAAACAAATAAATAAATTTATAAAAATAAACAGTCTGGATGTGGCTATGAAGATAGCTTTTAGATGAACTTAACATTTATATCTGTAGACGTTGAGTAAAGCAGACTATCGCCACTGGGTGGGTCTCACCCAGTCAGAGGAAGGCTTTAAGAGGGAAAACTGAGATTACCCCAAAGAGGAAGGGATTCTGCAAACCCACTGCCTTTGGACTCAAGTCTGCAACAAGAACTCTTCCCTGGGTCTCTATCCCCGCAGACTTGCCAGCCCCTCAATAATGTGAGTTAGTTCCTTAAAATAAATCTCTCTCTCTGTGATAGATGATAGTTGATGGATAGATAGAAACATAGATAGATAGATAGATAGATAGATAGATAGATAGATAATAGGTAGAAACATAGATAGATGGATGATAGATAGATGAGAGGTAGATAGACGATAGATGATAGATAGGTGATAAGTAGATCTCTATCTCTATCTCGATCTATCTATCCTTTTCGATATCTACACACACCCTCTTGGTTCTGTTTCTCTGGAGAACTCTGACGCCCCTACAAGGGTCATGGGGGGAATGAAGGAACATACCATGTCACACACATTCTGGTCTTTGACTGGACGCAACATTTGGTGAATCTTAAATACCTGGTGGCAGGGCCACCATATCAGGCCACTCAGGGCATAGATTGCCCAATTACATTAGATTACAATATTAACAATGCCCCCTGCAGCTGTGCAGTGTAAAAATCCCATCTGCTTCTGACATCAGAGATACAACTTTGTGGGTTCATACAACCCCATACACCCTTCCAGGGTAATCTTGCCACAGGCCCTTAGCTTGTGCTATATCTTATTCAATCTTGCTGCTATGACCAATTAGAATGGAAACAATTTACTGCTTAAATAATTTATCCAGATTCCACGCAGGAAGTCTTTTGCAGAGATACACCAGCTAATAAAGAACATTGATTTTAGAAGCCAAAGTCAATATGAGGTTAGGGAAACGTTCGTCTATTTACATGTTCCTGTCTCCTGAGAATTTCTGTCACTTTATGCGCTGAGAAAATTAGCCAGGCAACTTGATTGCAAAGTCTTCTTTCATTTGTTATTCTTTGGGTGTCATTGCAACTGTACTTCTGAAATTGGAGGGGGTAAAGGTGTGGGAATTTCGTTAGCAATTTATCAATAAAAATGAAGATTTCTTTCCTCAGGTGCTCATTCTAGGAGATCACTTGCTAGTTTGAGGGTGAAATGGCCTGAGTAAGTGAGGGTCTAAACAGGAGGCTCTCTGCCTGGATCACATTCAGGCCTGAGTAACGAGCTGGCTGGAGTGTTCAGACTGTGTCTCAGTGTATCTGCTTCATAATGAAGACTCATTTGTAATTGGAAGCAATGATTTTCACATAGACAATTAATGTAATAAGGTATCCCCAAACAATTTTTTTCCCTTTGAATATCTCCCTCGTAATTTGGTTCATCTAGTTCATTTCCTTACTAAGCCCTTTTTTCACAGATAATGAAAAGGTGAATTTCAGCCCATCCAGGAGGAATTCACAATGCTTTGGTGATGGAGGCTTCCCCGTGTTGAGGCCCACCTGACTCTGGAAAGCCTATAGGTGTCAGGGTAAAGGGACTCAACCATTGCATCATCCGGAACAGAGGTTCCCAACCTTAGCATAAAGCAGGATCACCGGAGGCTTGTTCAAGCAGGTTGCCAGTGTCCTATCCCAGAGCACCAGGGTGAGCAGCTGGGGTGGAGCCTGATGAGAATTTGCATTTCCGACAAGTTCCCAGGTGATCTGCTGGCCCCAGACCCCACTCTGAGAACCACCGGTCTGGAACTCACAAATTCTTCAAAGACGAACTGATGAAAAGTCATTACCTGAATGGGTCCATGTTAACCAATCCCAGTGACTGACTGAGGTCTGTCAGTACTTAACCCCACACAGGTGAAAGACAGTTTAGAAAATTGCCCTGAGCTTTACTATGTGCTATTTCAACCCTTTTCTTCCTCTTCCACGTCCTGGCATGTTCAGAAAAGTTGATAAGTGGTTCCTTTTGCCCTGGTCCTTCATCAAGGTGGAAACACTGAATTGGTGAAATGAACACAATGTTTACCCTTCAGACCATTTCCCTTTCTCCTCCGCATCCAGCTCCCATCCAGTCACTGTCAACGTTCTGGAAGAGAAAGCAGCTCACAGAGAGCAGCTGTCAGGGCCATGGTGGCCTCAGGGACCCTAAAGGGGGGGCAGGGAGTACTTTCCCGGTGGGCAGAGGACAGCACACCAATTTAGGTTGATGTTGATCGTGATGAGGATGATAATGACGATGATGGTGGTAATGACAGCACAAATTAAAATAGATTGGCACAGCCATCGGGGGCTCTGAGGACTTGGTTAAAATGTTTATCCTGATTGGTCCTGAACCCAAGGGGCAGAGCATTGCCAAATGTTCTCACAGAGAAAATGATGAATTTCAAAACGAGCCCCCGTGTTTATCTGACTCTTGTTCACACAAGTGGTGACTCTCTGTGCAGTGAAGCAAAGGAACCTCATCCGATGACGGGGCTGCACCCGGACTCTCAGGGGAGCGACTTTGAGGTGTGTGAGTCCAAGGAGCTCCCCCTGGCTTCAGCGAGAATGGAGCCAGGAAGAAGGTGGGCTCCAGGTGGGTGCTATTCAAAGGGCCGCCCAGGCGTCTGCCTGGGACTCTGCTCAGGCATGGAGAGGGCAGAGCCAAGGATGTTCTCGCTGTTGATTCATGGTCTCTCTGCCTGCGGTCCTGACCGTGGGGCCAGGTGTGTTTCAACTTTCTGGGCCACGATGTCATCATCCCCAAAGTGGGACGGGCTTTGTGCTCTCCACCCCTGGCCTGCCCCGCCGTCATGAGAACATGGTGAGAAATGAAGAGAACTCAGTTGGGCCAGGGGAGTGCGGTGTAAATCCAGCCGGGTTGGGGGCAAAGTGAGCTGGAGGTGATGAAGACAAAGAGGACGCGATACAGGCCTGAGGAAACGGGCAGATCACCGGGACCATGGCAGGCCATGCTGAGCTCTGGCTGTGATGCTGCTCTAGTCCCTTGCTACTCAGCTGGGCCTTGGGCCAGCAGCATCACAGCACCTGGAATTTGGTTAGAAATGCTGATTAGGAGATCAGGACCACCCCAGACCTCCCTACTCAGAATCAGCATTTTCACTGGATCCCTGTGATTCCCAGGCACATAGAAGTTTGCAAAGCTCCCAGTAGGAGCTGTAACTTCACCCCAACTGAGTGGATGGACTAAGTGGTTGGATTGATTGGCTGGTGGCCACTCTAACGGTCTCTAGTCGAGTGTTGCTTGGTGTCAAGCACCCTCCCAGCGTGCGGGATGCCAATCCACATCGAGACAGGTGTGAACTAAAGTACTGCTACCATATCAGTAAACAAAGGATGTTGCAGCCATCAAGCCACCATGTTACATCCTCCACGACGGTGCACCCTGAGGAGACTCAGGATGAGAAAACACAAGATACCGGCCCCGGAGAGCTGAGGTACATATCAAAGGAACGATTTCAGTGAGCCCAGACTCTTGCATCTTCCCATACATAGAAAAGCGCTAAATTCCTTAACTTGAGATGTCTGGTTTTCTTTTATTAACAGTAATGTTTTCATGTTCTGACTACCTGGTCTTTGTTGCAGAACCCCCTATATATCCTGGCTCCCCCCTTGCCTCTTCAGAACAGTTTCTCCGTGTTATCTGAGATGTTGTATCTCAGGCTTGAAGTCCTCAGAATGTCCGCTGAATAAAACACAACTCTCAGCTTTTAGGTTGTGCATATTTTTTTTTCAATCGACACAGGGCAGGTGCCGAAAACACAGAGCCTGCATTCTGGGCTTGGTTGGGCAGAAAACTGGTGAGTGGGCCAATACACCCACAAATTTCAGAGTCTAATAAGTGCAAGGAAGTGAGCACAGCGAGTGTTGACGTGGAGAGCAACTCGGAGGGGCTGGGGGAGGCTGCTTTGGATAGGGCGGTCTCAGGGCAGGTACCGATTGGACACCTGCCCCTGCTCTTGAGTATCACTACACATCAATGCCCAGAGCATCAGCTCCTGCATCTCTAGCCCCTTGTGTTCCCATGCTCAGCCATATTCTGCCTGGAGTGCCTTCCCTCCCCACCTAAGCTAACAGAATAACACGCATCCACTAAGAACTGGCTCAGACCCACCTCCTTTAGGAAGTCTCTCCGGAACTGCTCCAGGGACTCTCAAATTGATTCCAATTAGTTTCTTAGGCCAGGGGTTCAGAAAACCATGACCCGCAGATCAGCTGTCTGGTTTTGTAGATAACGTTTTATTGGAACACAGCCACAGCCATCCACATACATATCACCTGTGCTGTTTGCACATGACAACAGAGTGGAGTGAGGGTGACAGAGACGGTCTGGCTGATGAAGATGTAAATATTTACTATGTGGCCTATCAAAGAAAAAAAATATTGCTGCCATATCAGTAAACAAAGGATGTCGCATCCACTAAGCCATCACATTACAGCTGCCTGATGGTGAGCGCTGAGGGAACTCAGGATAGAAACAAGACGCCAGCCATCAAGTCGTCAGCCAAAACAGCCACCATCCCCTGCTCCTGAGGGCGTACCCTCGGGAGAAAGCACAGGACACTGTCCCCATGTGGCTGAGGTGCACATCAAAGGAGCAATTTCAGTGAGCCCAGACTCTTGCCTCTTCCCATACAGAGAAAAGCGCTAAATTCCTTAACTTGAGATGTCTGGTTTTCTTCGATTAACAGTAATCTTTTGATGCTCTGACTACCTGGTCTTTGTTGCAAAAACTCCTATAGATCCTGGCTCCTTCCTTACCTCTTCACAGTAGTCCCTCTGAGCTGTCTGAGATGCTGTGTCCCAGGCTTAAGTCCTCAGTTTTGTCTGCCAAATAAAACATAATTCTCAACTTTAAGTTGTGCATTTTTTTCAGTCAGCAGGCCCTTTACAGAGAAAGTGTGCTGCCCCGTCCTAGACAACTCCATCCCCTAGCACACAGGGCAAGTGTTATGAGCGGGCTGTTGTGATTCCTGGCCCCGCTGTCTCCTCCATGCAGATCTGTGCTCCTTGGAGCAGGGAGCATGTCTTGTTATCCCTGAGGGCCCATGCTGTGTGGGGCATCCAAGGGACCTGATAAAATGTTTGCTGATCTCAAGCTTGGTGCACAGACAGGTACCCCATGCCCAGTGTCCCACAGCACCAGGAAAGGCTGTTCTCTTCCTGATGAATTGTCTGACACTGCAGAAGGCTCTGCAGAGACAGCCCTAATGTGTGGCCACTACATGGGGGATTCAGCCCTATTTGGTGATGGAATCTGAACGAGGCCAGCACCCTGAAGCCAGGGTGATCGCTAGCACTGGGGTGAATGTAGAATCTGTCAATCCAAAGCCCATCCATTTACCTAAGAACATGGTGACACGTGATATGCTAGGCGTGCCTCGGGAATTGGCAAAGAAACCAAAGATGTTGAAAGTACTGACTGATCTTACAGCCAGCTTTCTTTATTCACAGTAGTTATTAAAAAAGTCACCATGAATAACGAATTGGTGAATACAGGCTGAATCCCCCATGTAGTGGCCACACATTAGGGCTGTCTCTGCAGAGCCTTCTGCAGTGTCAGACAATTCATCAGGAAGAGAAGACCGTGGCTCCTAGGAGAAATACAAGCTTAGGTTCCTAAGAGTCTCTGGTCCCAACATTTTAATCAACCAGTCGATACATAGCCCTGTTGTATATGTGCCTCAGTTTAAAGCAACTTCATTGAATGCATATGGTTGGTTCGCCGTCACAGACAACAGTGCCGTAACCCGTGCCTGATGAAGCTCATCTCACGCGCGTGATTCCTCCCTGAGGTACGTCGCAGCCTCCTTGTGCCTAGGACACTGGGAAGCGCTGCAGCGCTACAGGCAGGGGCCACCTTAAATAGCAACACCACCAATGAAGGTTCAAAAATGCAGAAAACGGTACACTGAATAGAACGCAAAAGGGATACTTAGAGTCTGAGAGCTGAAGCCAGAAGGCAGAGCAGCCGGGCCCACCTCCGCTGGACACGTGCATGGATCTAGGTTCAAAAATGTCTGCCTCGACATGGAAACAACCTAGGTGCCCATCGACAGAGGAACGGATAAAGAAGGTGTGACATAGAATGTCACAGAGGAACGGATAAAGAAGGTGTGACATAGAATTTAGGTGTGACATAGAATGGAATATTACTCAGCTGCAAAAAGAATGAAATTTTTCCATTTGCAGCAACATGGATGGACTTGGAGGGCATCATGCTTAGTGAAATGTCAGATAGAGAAAGACAAATATCATATGATATCACTTGTATGTGGAATCTAAAAAAATGATACAAATGAACCTATTTACAGAACAGAAACAGACTCACAGACTTAGAAACCAAACTTATGGTTACCAAAGGGGAAAGGTGGGGAGGGATAAATTAGGAGGTGGGAATTAACATATACACACTACTATATACAAAATAGATAATCAACAAGGACCTACTGTATAGCACAGGGAACTCTACTCAACACTCTGTAATGACCTATATGGGAAAAGAATCTGAAAAAGGATAGATATATGTATACGTATAACTGAATCACTTTGCTGTACACCTGAAACTAACACCATATTGTAAATCAACTCTACTCCAATATAAAATAAAAAAATTAAAAACACAACAAACTAGTGAATATAACAAAAAAAGGAGCAGACTCACAGATACAGAGAACAAACTAGTGGTTACCAGGGGAGGGGCAATATAGGGGTGGGGCAGTAGGAGGTACAAACTCTTAGGTGTAGGATAGGCTCAGGGATGTATTCTACAACACGGGAAATAGAGCCGATATTTTGCAATAACAGTAAATGGAAAGTGACCTTTAAAATTGTATAAAAATAAAAATGAAAAAAAAAAAAGTCTGCCCAATGCCTTTGGGGGAAACTTCCAGGCTGTCCATTAAAGCACATCCCATCCTATAAAATGGGGGTGAAGCAAGGTTACTGATCACTGCAGCTTATTTACCAGTGACAGTTTTTAGAAACAATGAATTAAAAAACAGTGATGGCAAAGTTATTGCAAAGTAAAGGTCACAGTGCATCATAGACCGTGTTGTTAGCACCGCAGTCCCGAGAGCTTGGAAGGTTGCCAAACCCCTGAATTGCAGGAGAGCAGTCACTGAGTCTTAGTTCTTGCTCTGAGGTTTTTCCATAATTCGGTTGTTTGACTTTGCTCACATCGTAGCCTCGGATCTGCCGCCTGGGACCAGCTCTAGCCGCAAAATAAATCCATGACAAAGTGGCTTATCCCCTCTACAAGGGAATTCAGCAGTTCCTGCCAAAACCACATGGGTGGTTTCCCTTTGAACCAGGAGTCCCTGTCCTAGAAACTTATCCTGACTATGCATGCAACAATGTCAAATAAACGTGCACAAGGTTCTCTGTGATGGCCCTGGCTATGACTGCAAAGTGTTGGAAAAAACCTGAACGCTCACCTGTAAGACAGGTTGCATAAACTATGAGGCATCCACAGGACGGAGGGGAGGCAGCTGTGAAGAGGATAAATAAGGAGCCTGTGAATGAATATGGGGTGGGTTTCCGGGATGTACTCCTTAGTGTAAAAGAACCAGATGAGAGTCTATTGTACTCTTCTCATCCGCATCGAGTCAGTTAAAGGAGGGGGTGTAACCAGAAATAATAAAGCCGTGCCCAGGTGTCAATGGTTCCTGTCTAGGAGGACTGTGCTCTCCCTGGGGTCTCAGGGGGGCTGCCCCTGAGACAGTGGATTCTTCCAGGCACGATTGGTCCACCAGAGCTGTGAACCCGGGAAAGGGGTTGAGGCTGCAGGTGAGAAAAGCAGGGCCAGGGTCTTGCCTCCCTAGAGCCTCTGGGGAAAGTTTTCCGGGCGCACCTGGGGCACCCTGAGAGCATCTGACTCCAGGAAAGCATGAAAGGTTCAGACCTTTCCACAGGCTGGGATGCAGTCCTCTCTGGCCTAGACTCTGAAAAAGGCTTACGGCCAAGACAGAAAGTTGCGAAATTAATTAAAACTCCTGTGCCCTTTCGGCTGCCACCTCAGAGAGCAGAGAGCCTCGTTTCTCTTGTTTAATAAGCAAGTGGCTGTGTTTACTGCCGCCGGCCAGCCCTTTGCAAACACCACCTCTTATTATTTCCCAAGTCTGGAGCCAGCTCTCCCCTGATTGATATGTCTGCACAGAAATGCAGTGACAGACACCTCTCCCCCGTGAGCCCCTCCTTGCCAAAGGGGCCTTTAAGGTTGCGGCATCCCCCAGTCCCCAAGCCAGAGGGGTCTCTCCACTTCTTCCACCTCCAGTGGTGTCACACACTTAGAGCCTCGCTCTCTGCCCACATACCTTGCTCTCTGTTAACACCCGAGCTCTGGTCTCCACAGCCAGCTCTGCCTTGTGCATTGATCAGAAATGACTCTGAGGCAGAGGGGGGCCAGTAGCTGGAAGACAGTTCCTGCCGTTTTCCTTCCTGTTCTAAAGTCGTCTCGAAATGGAAGAAATAAGCCCTTTTGGAGGTGTAGGGTAGGGAACAGGGTGCAAGGGGTGGTGGAGAATCTGGAGTCAACATGAGCTTCCTCTTCCTTAAGTGGAGTAAGGTTGTGGGAGTGAAATATGATTAAATTGTTGGCAGCCAAGGCCAGCCTCAGGCAAGCAGTGAAGCAGAAGATCTGGGCCAGGCCAAGTTCAAGGGTCTGGGGTCTGGGGAATGAGGGGATGCTGCCCGAGGGCATGATGGATAGAACAGATGCTAATTTTCCCAGCAGCAGAGGGGGCTCCTCAGGAGGGTCCCAGGGACCAAAGCCCTCACCCGCGTCTCTGAGGTGGTGGACCCATTCCTACCAGAGGTCTTTGAGGAAGGTTCTGCTATGATTCACTTTTCCTCTTAGTAAAATAGTGGAATGCCGTGGGTCTGGAAATGACCTCTACCCTTGCACCCAAGCCTGACGTATGCATTGGCCCGCTTGCTCCTGGCAGCTTCCCGTATCCCCATTCCACCCAGCCCCTCCAGGGTTTGTGCCCCCAGCCCTTCCATGGTTCATTCTCATTTGGGACCTCATTTCCTGGCCTCTGGAAGTGCCCAAAGGAATATTACCGATCCCTGAGTCTCAGCAAGGTTTCCTGAATAAAGAGGTGTCCCAGGGTCTTTTGGCTGGGAAGACCAGCAGAAGAGCACAGGATAAAAAGACTCTTGGAAAAATAAGAAACTTGGAAAGACACGCCCACAAAAGAGAGCGGAAGAGAGGAAGTCCCCTCTAAGCTTGTGGGTGGATGTCCTCTGCAGTTGAGCTGGGGATCTGGAAACTGGTATCACCCTCCCGTGTTCTGTCCCTCCTGGAACGTGGTCCATGGTCCTGATTTGCTTAAAGACACAGGGATTACATATGCAGATCACCCAAGGTACCCCGAGGCTCTGATGCCCATAGGACCCCTTGACACCCACTGCTGTGTGGTTTGCATGGTGTTTGGGCACAGGGCACAGGTTGGCCTTCCCTCCTCGGGCCAGGACAGCACACCTGTTGCATCCTGCAGCCCAGCAGCATTGGACCTGAAGCTCTGGGCTCCTGAGCCATCCTTAAGGGCACAGTCAAGAACTCAGGATGGATCAGAAAGAACATCTGCAGAACTCCTAGCTCTGGTTCAGTCTTGTTAGGGTTGCCCTTGTTAGGTTTTTAAGGAACACCCATATAATTCTTCTGTCGTGGGAAAACACAGTTCTTAGATAGGCGAGGGAAATCTCTGCATGATGTGCAGCCTTGTTGAAACCCATGCAAGTGTCTGCCTTCTGGTGGTTTGCAGACCAGCAGGCAATTGCCTCTGCTATTGATTTCTCCCCACAAGGGCTGCCTTGGAGAGCCACATGCGTACAGCGAGAGCCATCAAAGGTAGGTGAGAAGGTTGAGGATTTAAATCCCGAGTAGAACACTAAAGGCAGCTTCCGAGCAAGTGCTGTGAAATTTGTAAGCAACAGTTGAAAACGGGCATCTGTAAGTGTTTTTCAGAAAAGGGCTGTGGGGTAACACTGAATAGAAACAACCCAGCTCCACCAGACGTTCTCATGCTTTTATTAGCACACTGCACATCTGGAAGTGGTTTTTTAAAAATAACCTAAGAGTTCATAAGTTTGTTGGCTAGCAGAAGCCAGTCTTCGGTCCAAAGGTTATGATCAATCCAACATTCAGTAGGAAGTTTGTAAGATACCCTCCACGTGGAGTTAATATTTCACCTTGACTGGTTAAGTCGAGGGGAAATATTATGCTGACGGATTGGAAGAAGTCTTGTGTGTCTTATTACTGGATCTCTTCAGTAAAAACAGATGTGTGCAAGGAAACAGGATGACATTTAAAACAATACTACAATCTTGTAAACTTCTAGCGTCCTGATGGCATCTCCATATGATAGAAAGCACTAGAGCCACTCCTGGGGTCCCCTGGCCAAAATCCCAGCAGAAGGTAAATGTTTGGAAGTAGAAACTGGCTACAGGTCACAGCTCCAAGAAGTTGCAAGAGTTCTGATGTGATCACCCAACAGTATGGCAAGGCCAATATCAAGCTGATAATATGTTATTGATCTGAGATGCATCAATTGGAGACCAACATTTGTTGGACCGGGCAGGGGGCAGCCCTGTGGTCTTACACAAGGTTGCTCAAGGATGCTGCATGAGCCTTCTTGTCCATGCCTCCAGGAATCACGTGTCTCGACAGGTTGAGGGTAGTAATAGTGATGGAGAAAGTCCCTGTGATGGTTAATTTCATGTGTCAACTTGGCTCGACCACAGTACACAGATATTTGGTCAAAGAATATTCTAGATGTTTTGGGGGTGAGACTAACCTTAAATCAATAGACATTAAGTGAAGCAGATTACACTCCATAATGTGGGTGGGTCTCATCTAATCAGTTGAAGGCCTTAAGAAAAAGACTGAGACCACCTGAGGGAGAGGGAATTCGACCTCCAGGCAGCTCTTGGACTTGAACTGCAACCTTCCCTGGGTCTCCAGCACACTGGCCTGCTTTATAGATTATGGGCTTGCCAGCCCCCACAACGCTGTGAGCCAATTCCTTAAAATAAGACTCTTCTCTCTGTCTCTCTCCATCTCTCCGTCTCTGTCTGTCTCTCTGTCTGTCTCTCTATAAAAGTATATCACACACACACACACACACACACACACACACACACACATCCTATACGCTTTGTATTTCTGGAGAGCCCTGATAAACACCCTCCTAAGGCTTATAGGGGGTTGAGTTGTGAAAACAAACCTCTCAAGAGAACGCAGGTCCTGCAGTGCCCTCCTTCCTGGGGATCACATATAAGTGGACATATTGAGAGCTGTCATCAAGGTCTCTCCTGTGATTTCCTTGAGGGGCCCCATCGATGTGCTTCATCTCTGCACAAGGACTTGGGGATTCGCAATGGGACTTGCCACCAGATGGTGTGACAGCAGCCTCCCCACTAGCTGGATGTTCTCAGGCAAGGGGCTTGACCTCCCTCCACCTTCATCTCTTTGTTTGTGGGACAGAGATGATGAGGTTTCCTTCACGGGGCTCCTGTGACGTTCGCCCAAGATACTGAGCACAGCAAGCACTCTGTAACCCACGTTGGTGGTGACATTGCTGTTTCTGTTGGGTATTATTAAATTATCTGACCAACGTCTAATCAAGTGGATTGCAATGTATCATTTCAGAGTTTCCTTGTTTAAAATAAAAATGAGGGCCCTTTAGGATAAGTCTTCTGCCAGGTGTATCTGGGGGCTGCCTGGCTATCGAGGATGCCAGAGGGGCTGGCTGCCCAGATCATGGGCGCTAAGTAAGCCCGGTCCCTGAAGAAGGCGCTCGTTTAAAAACATCCTCTTCGTCAGCTTCCCGGTCGCTGTCCTGGAGATGCCAAAGGCATCCACGGTAGAACCCAAACTGGGAAAGTAAAATGAATGTGAGAAAAGAAGGCGGAGGAGCTCAGAGACAGCTATGAGTGGTCCAATCCTTAAGTGCAAAATCAGACCCACAACTTTCAACTCCAACATGTCACAGCCAGAGCAGTCACGCGAGGGGCTGCAGAAAGAAACCCACAGAAGCTGCTGCAAATTGTATCCGCTCCTTCTTTAGCCAGAAGAGTCTCATCTGTGAAGACAACAAGCTCATTCAAGGAGTGATGAGCAGGGCTTGAAATGCAGGGTGTGTTCGAGCTCTTTAATTCCTCACCTTGGACTGAAGCAGCGAGACAGACGGCAGAATGCTGCACCTCTTCACTTCTGCTCAACTGACCGTGGAGAAGAGGAAGGGACTAGAAAACACAGGCCGGGGCACTGCGGAGAGCACTCCTGGGGAGAGAGTGTGCATGTCAGCCAGAGGCTGCCCAGAATAAGAGACCAGGTGCAACGGCAATGTTTAAGGGACATTTAAGTAGATTTGGGGTTCAGAAGGCAACATCCCAAACAAGGTGTTATGGACTGAAGGTTTGTGCCCCAAATCAATGTGTTGGAATCCTAACCCCCAATGTGATGGTGTTAGGAGATGGGGCTTCTGGGAGTTGATAAGGTCATGAGGGTAGAGCCTCATGAATGGGATTAGTGCCCTTATAAAGGGACCCCGGAGAGCTCCCTTGCCCTCTTCACCACGTGAGGACACAGCAAGAAGACGGCCATCTATGAACAAGGAGGCAGGTCCTCACCAGACACAGAATCTGCCAGTGCCTTCATTTTGGACTTCCAGCCTCCAAACTGTGAACAGTAAGTGTCTGTTGTTCATATGCTGCCCCGTCTATGGCACTATTATTATAGCAGCCTGAGCTAAGACACAAAGATAGATACCTCTAACACTGGTTTCATCCACTAGCTCAAGAATAATGTTCTCAAAAGTTAGAAAACCTTGAGATTAAATCCTGGTGCATCCAGACACCAGTTGTAGGCACATCACTTAGCTTCTCTGAGCCTCGGTTTCTTCTTCTGGAAAAAAAAAATCAGCAGATGATTTCTTACCCCAACAGGTTGTTGGGAAGAGTCAGCAGGAGCCCATGGGAAACACCTGGTGCAGCTTCCTGTTTAGAAAAGACCACTGCATATTAACACCAACCTTACTGATGATCTAATTATCAAATCCGGTGATTATGAGCCTTGCTATGTGCTGCCCTGAGGTCTATTCAGGGATTGCCTGAGGAAGGGGGGAGTTGAAGCCCCACGTCCCCCCACCATGAATTGGATCTCCAAGGGCTATTTATCTGTCATCTGTCTTTCACGTAAGGTTTTGTTTCAGGACACCTCTTGTACCTACTTGACAGCCTCTCAGCTCACATAGGTGTTACCAGCTTTGCACAGGTGCTACCCTCCCCCAGAAGATGGACAGAAATATAAAACTTTGGCAAAACACTTTGTGTGTTTGGCTGTGGAGAAACATTGCCAGTGGAAATTCAAAATAGTACAACCCCTATGAGAGAGAATTTGGCAGAATCTAGCAAAATCTTATATGCTTGTACCTTTGTCCGAGGAGTCTACTTCTAGGAGCTATTTCCAGAGATGCCCTGGGAAAAACATGGAAAGACACGTGCTTTGGTCCTTTTCATTACAACACTACTCAAAAGAGAAGACGGTCGCAGTCCAAATGCCCATCACTAGGGAATGGCCGAGGACACCAGGGTGCACCTATGCAATGGATTATTTTGCAGCTGTAAAAAAGAATGAAGAATATTTCTTTGGGCTGGTTTGAAGCAATTCTAAGGTTCAGAAATAAGTGAAAACATCAAGATGGTAAGTGTAAACAAAACAGTATGTTTTTCTTGTATTAAAAAATATATATTTGCTCGTCAAAAGGTGGTGGAACTAACCTGAAAAATGGCAAAGCTAATACCATCTGAGCAACAAAATAATAATAATATTATATTATAACATAAAGAATAAAACGTTGGTGTTATGAAAATTGGGATGCTGATTCAAACAAACAATTTCTAAAAAAGGAAAAAAAATGGAGACAACTGGGTAATTTGAACAATGATGGGATATTTGATGATATTATGGAATTATTGTTAAATTTTAGGTACGATGATGATATGATATTGCGGTTGTGTGTAACTTAAAGGAGCCCTTATCTTTTAGAGAAAATAAGGGAAAATAATTACAGAAGAAGCAATATAATGCTTGAGATTTGCCCGAAAATAACCCGAGGGAGGCAGGGATCATTGTGGCTTCATGATGGGGACGCAGTGTTCATTATGCTAGTCTTCCTTATTTTGTATAAGCTCGCCGTTTTCCATAATAAAAGGACTTTATGTACCAATCTACCTTAATGATGACATACATTGAAGCCACATTCGAGGCATGGGGGCTTGTTCTACACATCCTGAACTGTTGGCTTCTGAAACAAACTATGGACACTTTCAATTATGTTGTCAAGCAAAATCGGCAATGGGGACACTTTTGCAGGTCCCCTTGCCCCACTACCATGTGGCTGACGGTACTGATGAAAAAAAACGTGGCCAGGGTGGATGTGTGAGCCCAGGGTGTGGCGGACTTAGTCAGGAGGGGAAGGGAGAGCTTGTGCTCGGCTGTGGGTGGATTTGCTCATGACTATTGTTAATAAACACATGAAGTTCCGGGGCTGACCAAGCAACAGGGCAGGAACCTGCTTTCAAGGAGCTTACACAGCAGAGACGACAAAGGCTCTGCACACGATGCAAATAAACAAGACTCCAGCTAGCAATGTGTGGGCCAAGATAAAAGATCAGACACAGTCACAGCGGTGTCTGTGGTCCCGAAAGCCCTCGCTGAGGAAGGGATTCTTGAACTCAGAACAAATACAGGAAGGGACCAGCCCTGCAAAGATCTGGGGAAGAGGCTCTACCTCAACGGGTCCAGCTCCCCCCAGGCTCCTCCGGGTTCCCTGGGATCCAGCCATGCTGGCCGCCTTCCAGGTGGCCCATAAACACTCCTGGCCCGAGCGGGGTTCCAGGCTCTGCACCTGCTGCTCCCCTTCCCTGCAGCGCCTTTGCCATGTGCCTGGAGGACTCATTCCCTCCTTCCTGAAGTTCTGCTCAACGGCCGCATCGTCATGGCAGCCTTCCTGCTGGAATTCCTTGAGGTTTCACTTCCTCTTCCCCTTGCTTGGATTTATTTTCTCCACAGTATTTCCCATCATCTGAGATATCATACATTTACTTTCTGGCTTATTGTTCCCTTCTTGCCATGGGAATATCAGCTCCAGGAGGACAAGGATTGAGTCTGTTTTGGACACTTGTGCAGTCCCAGCCCCTGGAAAGGTATGGCATATGGTGGGTACTCAGTACTTGTTTCTTGGACAGATAAACAAATATAAGAATACTGTAGGAAAAACTATTTCAATTCCATATATCAGCACTGAAAATGAAATATAAATTACACTTTTGTGGCTTTTGTAAGTGGAACCTGAAAGAAAACCCCAACAAGAATACATCTAAATGAAGATATGAAGGAATTTTGTGGAGAAAATTACAATAGATTTATTTTAAAACGCTATAAAAGCATAATCAATGCACCATGTTCTATAAAAATAAAAATTATCTTCAAATTAATCCATGATGTCACACAATTCCAATAAAAATCCCAATCCTTTGTAATGAGTAAATCGATGAGCTGATTCGACAACATAAATGTGAAAGCACAATGATAAAAATGGCCAAGAAAATTTTGAAGACGTGAAATAAGGTGCTAGGGAATGTGTTGGGGGAGATGGCCATATCAGAGACCAGAACGCATCTCAAAGTTAAGGTGGGTAAAAGCAATGTGATGTTAGTAAAAGGCCAACAGAATGGAATACAGTGCCCAGAAACAGAGCCATGCATGTACAGAAAATTAAACTATGAGAAGGATGCTCTGGTAGGCCAGTGGCAAACAATAGAATATTCAATAAACACTTCTGGGGCAGTCGACTATCCCCATGGGGAATAAGATAAAATTAGCTCCCTGTCTCATGATCCCATGCGGCAGCCAATATCCAATCTCAGCTGCATAAAGGTCAACTTAGCAGAGCAAAATAATTTAAATTTAGGAAAAAAATGAGAATATCTTCAAAATTTCAGAATATGGATATATTCTTAATTAAGATGAACGTGCAGAAACTACTGCTAATAATTGCTAATGATAAAAAATAATCGCCAAATTCAACTACATTAACTTGAAAAAACCTATCGGTCATCAGGAGATACCATTTTAGAAATGCAAGAATAAGCCACAGGTCAGGGCAATTAGAAAAGAAAAAAGGAAAAAGATAGAAAAAAAGGAAGGAAGGAAGGAAGGAAAGAAGGAAAGGTATCCAACTTGGGACAGAAGAAGCAAAACTATATTTGCAGATGACATGATCTTGTACATAGAATAACCTAAGGAATCCATGCGCACACACACACACACACACACACACACACACACACACAAACGTATTAGAGCTAATAAATGAGTTCAGCGAGGTTCCAGGATACAAAATAATTGTAGATCCATTGTATTTATATACATTTGCAATGAACAATCCAAAAACAAAATTAAGAAAACAACTTGATTTACAATAGTAAAAAAGAATAAAAGACTTAGGAATAAATTAACAAAAGACATGTAGGTCTTATACAATGAAAACTAGAAAACCAGGCCTGGACAGATGCTCCCTCACAGCCCTCATAAGGAACCAACACTACTGACACCTTGATCTTTGACTTCCAACCTCGAACTTTGAGAGAATAAATTTCTGTTGTTTAAGCCAGAGGTTCCCAACCCCCAGGCCACGGACAGGTCATGGTCTGCAGCCTGTTAGGTGCTGGGTCACACAGCAGGAGGTGAGCGGCAGGTGAGTGAGTGAAGCTTCATCTGTCGCTCCCCATTGCTTGCATTACAGCTTGAACAATCCCCCCGCCCCCGTCCGTGGAAAAATTGTCTTCCACGAAACCTGTCCCTGGTGCCAAAAATGTTGGGGACCACAGGTTAAGCCACCCAGTTGGTGGTATCTTGGCTACGGCAGCCCTAGAAAACCAATATACTATTCCTATATACACCTGTATCTACATCAGCATCTATGTACACGAATACCTACACCGGCACTTGCACCTCTATCTACAACTTGATCTAAATCTTTGTCATCTATCTACTTATCTATCTACAAAGCTATCTGTGGATTGAAGGACCTCAAGACAAATTGTTGAGGGATAAAAGGCAGTTGCAGCATGATATATACTGCATAATACAATTCATATAAAGTTAATAATTAATTAAAGTGATAGAAACATCACACTTCTAGTTCCTTAGGCCAAAAGAGCATGGTACCAGTTCCAACTCTTCTCTTTATCACACATCCTTTATCTGTCCTGTAAGGGCAGCCCATTATCTGTATCTTGAAAACACATGACCTTTGGCCACCCTCACCACCTTCACTTCTCACCAGCCAGGTCCAGGGCACAGTCATCTCTGGCCTGAATGTTTACTGGAATCACTGGTTCAAGCTTGCCCATTTTGGTCTTTGATTAAAACAGAAGCCAGAGAAATCTTGTTAAAGCTAGGCTCATACCCCTTCAGTTCGTAGTCCAAGAAGAAAAAGATACACTGCCTCCTTATTTTGGGCAGTCAACTGATAGTACAGAAACCGAGAGCTATCTGGTCCTGCTTCCTCTACCTCTTCTTAATCCCACCCGCACCCCCATAGAGGAAACCGTTCTACACAAAGAGAGAAAGCAGGAGACAGAGAGGGAGGGAGGGAATATGTGAAAACCTAGACACCTGAGCACAGGATGGGAGTCCTTGAAGCCAGCTCCACCCGTGACTTCTCAACTACAGGAACCAATAAATCCTGTTTTAGCTCAAACTATTCTCAGTTGGGTTTCTGCCACTTTTATCTGAGCGCTCCCTGTCTGTAGCTTTTCTTGGACCATAGTCAATACTTGAAAATGTAGAGTTGCTGTTTCCAGAGGCAATGAAAATGAAGTGACACTGAACTGTGACACCATGTGTGTCTTGCCTTATCATTGTCTCCAAAGCATCTTGAAGACTTTTGCTGGTTTCCTGGCCATTTTGGAATTCTCACACATAGAACAGGGATGTGCAATTTTTTACAATCCCAGAAATACTCTGAAATTGAAGCAATTTGGATTGTCTGGGAATAGATGTGTTTCTCATTCATCTTTTCTCATATTCCTCAGGGGGTTGTAACTCAGCAAAACACAGAATAAACAAGTAGGCACAGGATGCTAAGGGTGAGCAGGGCTTGGGGAGAAGGTTCCAGACGGGAAAGCAGTGAGCACGGGTGGCTGAGGCAGGACTTGCCCATATGCCTGAGTCATCCGTGTCCTTCCGGATACCCTCTGGGCACGGAGACTGGCCTTTCGCCCAAGTTGAATGTGAGCAGTCAATCAAGGGAAGTCCAAGCCCACTATCTATCCTGGAATCCTCTCTTCTGTCCAACTGACATGTAACCTTATCACTCGAGTCCTTGTTACATGGATTTCCCCACTCAATCAAAGCAAGACCACTATGCGTTCCTTCTCAGATGTCTCTTCCTTTGTTGCCCTTGTCTCTGCAGTGGCCACGGAGAAGCAGCCAGAGCTATGCCCTCCTGCTGTCTTCAGCCCAGTCAATCCAGTTTCCCCGTGCTTTTGCTGGCTGGTGATTACATCCTGCCCAGTTCAGTCCGTGGTGAGTAGCAGCTCCCAGTTTTGTAGGAACAAACCACAGTCATTGAAAAGCATGTTCCAGGTGGGGATCCGAGCAGTGGAGAAGGTCCACACATTTCTCCAAACAGAAAAGACAGATTCTCTGGCCACGTGACACACACAGAACAGTGAGCCACTGTGCTCAGAGGCCAGGCAAAGGAAGCCAGGACTGCTATCAGGCTCAGTCTATAGGGAGCTCACTTGTGCATGTGACAAAGAATGGAAGTAATTTCTTGCTCTCTACAACTCAGAAAAAGGGGATAGTCAGTCCTTGTGGTTCAAGGGTGATAGGGGGAGCAGGGAGAGGGTAGAATGTATCCTTTTTGTCTTGAATGTCAGGGACTAAATAGGCTACAAAGAGGCCAGCTCTGGAGGAAGGGAAGGGAGTCAGGTGAAGGGCAAACATTTTGTACATTAGTTCGAAGGTGGAAGGAAAAGGGTGAGGAAGGAGGGCAGAACTGAGTGTCAAACTCTTGGGTGGGGTTACGGTGGATTATAGCTAAACCATGCACTGTTGTCATATAAATTTCCCTTCCTCTAAAGGAGAAGGTGGGAGGGGTTATTAATTGTTCTGAGAAATCAGGACGGATGCCATAAAAATCAGGTGGATAACAACTTCATTATATTAAAGCAAGTAATTGAAGGGCCCATATTATGTTGCCTTCAAATATTTTGCATGCACATCTCATCTTTTATCATAAATTCCTTATGGATAATGACTGTTATAAAAATGATGAATTGCTTAGGTGAGTTCCTTTTTTAAAAAAATAAAGGAGCAATCATTTCCAGACATTATTTCCTTGGGGGACACCACAGCAGAAAATGAGAACTGGCTTTTCCAACTTTGCCAGCTGCTTTATTTTGTTTTCTGTTTGGTTTTGTTGTGTTTCTGAAGGAAAACATTCGCAAGCACCAATATCTCTAGATTTGCAGAAAATTAATTCTGTAGATGATGTGGAAATGATAGCCTATAAAGTTAATGAGATATTACCAAAGGCTGGATAAACAATTAGCAGTATTAGCTGCGAAGATAAACCAGGACCGGTTACCATCTAACAGAACTGCAACTAATTAAATCGAAAATTACAGCACAAGCGTGTGAAAACAAAAGTGAATGGAATGGGGGTGAGAATTAACAGGAGCTCATATTGCAAAGGCAACAATGTTATTAAAAATGAGAAGGAGGGTAGTGTATTAAAACCATCAATCTCCCCCTCCCCCATCCTTCACTGGATTTTGTTTTAATCATCGCATTTCCCCATTGTCCCTGTCTTTCTAGTGTCTGCTTCTGGCCACTCTGCAGGGCTCCAGAGATGCTACATTTGCAATTTCTCCTGTTCAAAACCTGCAGAGCAGCTATGCCCACCTGAGTGAAGGAGTCTTTTCCTGACCCCACAGACCATCCACCAATCCCCTGAAGCATGAAACTGGCTTCCTTGTTTTGAACATGAGGAGCTATAGAACTTCCTGGGGAAAACTGGATATGCTGCAAATCTCAGCTTTTTACGTTAGATTTGGGAACCCCACGGTCCATGTTCTCCATGCTCTCAGGGACATAGAGCTGTATTTCTCCCCTTTTTAAAGAAAAATTACAGTCTTCCTATTTCACAGCTTTGCCTCAGTTCCTCCTTGTCTTGGAGAGCTTGGAGCTTCCCAGGGAGCCTGGTGGAAATGGAGACTGAGGTGGTGGGTGCCACAGGTAGAGTCTTCCATCAGGTGGAGGCCTGGGCAGGGCGAACAAGCTGGATACTGCTCTGCCTCCATCCCCCAGCTGTGGTGCAGAATATGCAGGAGAACCAGGTGCCTCTTTGTGAGACAAGGTTGGCTGTAGCCAAGACAGGAGAGTATGCCCAGGCATTCTGAAGATGCTGGAATCAACTACATCTGGGTTTCCTTATATGAGACCTTGCCTTTACTGAGGGGCCACAGGGTCCCCTCACTTCCGTGAGAGCCAGGGAATCTGCTGCATGACCCCAAATCTCAAGGGTTTCTCTCTAAAGCTGCATAGGCTGCTCTACCGATAGACAAGAAAGCCGCCTTGGTGGAGAACAGGCATTGCACAGCTCCACCTTGGCCCCCAGAAGAGCGACAGGATGACAGACATCCCCCGAGAAGACCTTGAAAGGTTAGAAATGGGAGGGCTGTGTGTTGTCAGCATCCTTCCTCTGATGGCAGCATCCAGAGAGAACTAAAGGACATTTTGTCCCAACAAAGGTCTAACCTGAACAAGCCACACTGTCTAAGGGTCTGAGAAGAGCCACTCCATGGTTACGAGCATCTCGGCTTCCCACACAATTTGCTGGACCTGGAACTTTAGACACTAACTCTCAGTGGAAGTGCTGCCCCAATATTCCATGTCTCCTCCTCTCATTGTCATTAACAGGATTGATTCCTTCCCTTAGGGCTCCCAGAGTCCTTTCCATGTTACTGCAAAAGGAGAGCATGAGATGAGGACTTTCTCTGGATCATAATGCCCTGAGTGTGGACCACTTAGCTTTGCCTTTACTTATATTCTGTCTTATGTTCCTTTCTAGTTTACAATGGATGCAAATTTTGTTTCCTCAAGTAGTACACTTTAGGGATTCAGGAGCTATACCCTACACTTTCACACAAACCCACATCCACATCTACACCACCACCACCATCACCACTACCATGGCTAGTCCTGGTTGGACATACCACAGGGGCTCAAGGATGCTCATCATGAAATCAACACTTATTTTATTCTGTGACATTTAACTTTCTTTAGACCAATCCAGCTCTGCCTCCCATAAGCTGTTCTGTTCAAGAAGAGAGCAAACCCAGCATCTCCTCAGAGCCTCTGCGTCTCCCCACAGTTGTCCCTGCTGCTCATGGCAACTCTCTGACTTGCTCTATCTTTAGATAAAAGTAAGTTATTGACAACCTGGCTGGAGAAGAAGCATTATCAAAGAGCCCAGTAGATGGGGGCTGCCATGTTTGATGCATACAGTCTCTTTGATCGATCACAACACGAACACCTTTGCTCCAGGCAAACTGCTCTAAACTGTCTGGGTTTCCTGCAGGAAAGTAGAGCTTGTTTGGGAGAAAGTTAGAGGAATATTCACTGCTTAGCAGTGACACATAGATGGGCAGCTTTCTCAGCCCACACCAAGACTGAATGACTGAGTAAAACCACATCAAAGGCCACTCAACCAGACTACGCTGTACTCTCCAGCAAGGACTCAAAGGGCAGTAGGGCTCTCTGCTGTGGAGGTCCAGCTCCTAATGGGGATCTTACTGGATCCACAAAGAGCTGGGAGTTGGTGTTAATTGAGCCTCACCCTAGGTTACCCGCCAGAGGAAGGGAGCCGGGGACTAAGCTTTCAAGACTCATTTTGATCCACCTCAACTTCATGGCACATAGGGGTGGTGATCAATTAGCCCCCATTAGTGACTTTTCTATCATCACAAACATAGGTTCCAAAGATGCCCATCACTTGAGAGCCAATGACTCCATTTGTTTAAAAAATTTCATTAATTCGGGCAAAAATAATGATCCAGATATCAGAAGGGGCTAGACTTGGAAACCCTTCAGCGATGTATCACACATGAGAATAGAGCTGCAGAAAAGACTTCAGTGTAAATACTGTAATTCTGCCAGTAATTAAATAACCCTAAACTGACTCATTATCTTCAGAGTTACATGTTAATAATTTTACTGGCAAGCGTTTCATAAGTTAATTCTGAAAAGACTTAAGCATAGATAGATTTAATTAATTCCATATTTATACTAGCTTTTGCACTTTTAACTTCAAGTGATTGTTTTGAAAAGTCAAGGAGTGTATAGGTACGTTGCATAAGTGATGAAATGACAACATCATCCTGAAATTGTTTGGAAGAGGAGCTCCGTGTTAGGGAATGAGGCTGAAGAAAGACAGCGCTCTCTATCCACAATTTTGGCAATAGCGTGCCATACTCGGACAAGGGAGGGGCCCCAGGATGGGAAAACTTGTTATCAATGATTTTCCTACCCTCTTAGCTCATTTAAAACATTGGGAAATGCATCACTCTATAAGATGTCTCCTGATGTTTTTTCTATATGACCATATCCTAGATGTGCTGTATACTGTAAGGTGGAGCTGGTGGCCAAACATTGATTCATGGTATTCATGGTAACAAGTTAAACTGAAACCTTAGTCCTTTTCTCAGAAAGACATTCAATATATAGTATCAAACGATCTGCTCTTCAAAGTGGCTGACTCTGGGCCCTGAAGAAAGAACAAGTGCAGTGTGACTGGTATTTCAAAATGTACCTGGTATCATTTCACCAAATACTTTCAGCACTGTGACCTTTGGACAGCTCTCCAGGTGCACAAATGCTCCTCTCTGGGAATAGATAACACCTATCTCCAAAAGTTGATTCCATGTCCTGCAGGGAACTAATGGTGGGGTGCGTGTCTTTCTTCTCCTGGTTTCATCAGAGAAAAATCCAATCTGCAGGATGAACACTCACACCCTCCTTTCTGCGAAGAACTCCGGTGATCCCCAGCTCATTGCTCTTATCTCTTGTCTTCATTTGCTTGAAGTAAAAGATAGATATTGGCTCCTAATTAACCCACCTAACCCTGCAGTTTAAATATCTTTGCTTTTGTGAAATTCTGGGTTAAGGTTAATAAGTCAACACTGCTTCTAAGCATGTTCTTTCAGAAGGTAATTCATGCATACTAGAGGAAGCATACCAGGGCATACCATGCCTGTGCTCAGGGTCAAGGCAATTTGAAGCAACTTTTCTTAAGGCAACAGGGAGAGGGTTGAAGGTTGGGTCAGATTCTCAGCTAATGACAGGGACTTTATTCTGGGACTGATTAACATTCAGAGTCAGGGCCAAAGCTGGAGGGGAGAAAGCATGTGGTAGGAAGAAGTGTTTGAACTAAACCCACAAATTTCTACTATGTAGAAGGAAGCCTTATGCTTGGGATGAGTTTAGCTGTGACTCTGTGTCTCTTTTTTGAGTTTAGGAATTAACCTCTTTATTTAAAGTCCAAAAGTAAGCCCCTTTGAAGGAGAAGAACACCACTGAGCAGTGAGTGGAGGTGAAGATGGCCCAGGAATGTGGTTTAGCTGCTTTCTCTGAGAGGCTGAGGAGGTGGTTGACCCCAGACCCAAACTCCCTATGGTTCTCAACAATACTGAACTCCGTTATAGATAGATGAGGGCATAATTTCTTGGCTGCATTAACTTTTAATAAGCTGGTTGCATCAGATCTAATTATGCCACGGAGGGCAGTTTTTATATTTTATAAGCACAAATAAATCCCTTCCCAATCTGCAAGCTCTTTATTGGCAATTTGCAAAGGCCTTTGGGTAGCATGCTTTAAACCTTCATCTCCTGTAGTCATCCCCGACTTGTAAGTACCTCTGGAAGATTCACCGTTGCTTAAATAATTGAATCTATTTAAAGAAATGAAGCCAATTAACTTTTCCGTTTATGACCAAGAAATAATTTCACCATGTGTGGTCAGATTCTGCTAAGTATCTAGGGATTCAATTACTGTTTAGAGCTGGGAAAAATCCAAATAGGATCTTAACTTATGTCAGATTGCCTTTTCCATGGCGTTTAGGGTAACTTCTGAGTCCAAACTTGATGGTGACACCAAGTAACAAAAACTCTGTCTAATATCTGTAAATCCTATTTGGTTCTTCTACCTAAATCCTCAAACAAGATTTGTAAATTGAGGCTCCGTGCCTCCATGCTCTAGTTTTGGTGTCATTTTTTTTTTCCTTACCTGGTGCCCCTTTCTTCTTTTCATAAGAAACACACTGTCCTCGTAGGTCTCTCTCTGATTGTAATTTTTTTTTCCTTTGGCTCTCTATGCACATTAAGGTGTATGAGAAGTTTTAAAAAAGGGTAAACTTTTCTTTCTTTCTTTTTTTTTTTTTGCGGTACGCGGGCCTCTCACTTTTGTGGCCTCTCCCGTTGCGGAGCACAGGCTCCAGACGCGCAGGCTCAGCGGCCATGGCTCACGGGCCCAGCCGCTCCGCGGCATGTGGGATCTTCCCGGACCGGGGCACGAACCCGCGTCCCCTGCATCGGCAGGCGGACTCTCAACCACTGTGCCACCAGAGAAGCCCAAGGGTAAACTTTTCTTGTGGGAATTTGCATTTTTAATAGGCAATGTCATCTGATAATAAAGAGAAGAAAATGTGAACAATTGGAATATTAGACCTTACCACAGGCTGAGAACCCGAAGAACGTCTTGGTCCTCCAGGGGCTGCCAGCCTTGTGCTACGTGGGCTGAGCTCGCTGCATTAACCCCCTCCCCCACGTGGCCCACAGCACAGAGCCACAGCCCCTGAGCAAACAGGAGAACCGAGATCTCGATATTTTCTCCAACTGCTACCCAGGTGATCAATCTCCTTCACCTCTGAGGTTTATTCTTTTATTTCACTCTCAGTTCTAGACCATATCTGTAGCTCTGGTCCAACCATTCTCTCAAACTTCAGTCATGTTTCTAGAACTTCTTAATAGACGTCTCCACTTGCACATCCTGCTCCCTTCACAAACTAAACATGTCCAACTCAACCCAAAAACTCAATGAATATACGGCCACCGTTTACCCAGCTGTACAAATCAGAAACCTGGGTGTCACCCATGTCTTCTTCTTCTCACTCATCCTGCATACCCAATCAGTAACAAAGGAGACCGTATTTATGCCCTGGGTCTTTCTTACATTTGATTCCTTCCATTCTTACTCCCCCTGGGGATTACCGCAGACTATTACCTTTGCTCTCTGTCCCCTGCTTGTTGTTACATTGCTTATCTCTCCTAAGTCATTCAATACCCTTCACAGATGGCACCTCCTCCATGAAGCCTTCCCTGAGTCTCCACCCACAAACCTTCCCCATCACCATAATCATTCCTTCCTCTAAACCTGTCACCTCCTTCTGTCTTGTAGCACATATCCTTGGCTGCCTTATATAAGGGTTATTTGGGCACCTGTGTTGACCCATCTACTATTTTCTTGAGAAGGACCAGGGCTTTTCATCTCTATACTCCTTTCACCTAGAATGATCCCTTGCCCATGACTGTTATCTGAACAAAAAGCAACACTCAGCTAAAACCAGAATTTGAAGACAATTTGGAGGAGGGTATCTGCGCCAGCCACCTCATTGTTCTCAAGAGAGACTGGGCATTTCTAGGGAGTTCCCTTTTGCTGCTACAACCGACCCTACAAACCAGGATTAGAGAGTGCAAGGAAAGCTGAGGTCTCAGGTCCCAAGTCTTTCCAACCCATCTTAACTCCGGAAGATTTCATCATCCGGGAGAGATCACCTTGCAGTATGATGGGATTTGATGTCACCTGGGATCATCCCATAACTTGCCTCAACCCCTACCAAGGCAAATGCATTTAACTCTGGCTGGGGGCTGACCAGGTGAGAGCAAGACTCTGAGGAATGAGCCCTCAGGCAGGTGGCTCTGGGGCTAAGGCTTGTACTGAAGGACAGGAAGGCTGCAGCCAGGAGTATTAGAGCCATAACGGCAAAACATGGTCCACGTTGGGGCTGCTTTCCTGACTCTTGGCTCTTCAGGAATCTGTGGCCCATGTTGTCCACATGGAATAGAAGTATCCAAAACGGGCATCCCAAATGGGTATTTCCAATATCTCCTCTCCTGCAAGGTGAACCTGGGGAGGTGTCCTGCACCAGAAAGGGGTTTTGGACGGTATGTGAACGGTGGGTGCTTTGGGGACTGGGGGTTGTCAGGCATCGGGTTTATGTCAGTGCTACTGAAGAGGAGGTCTGAAGGGTTCCCAGGAAGAACCCACACACAGAAACCAGGGTAACGTCCCCCTGTTCCTGGGATCCCTGCAATGTGAGTCTCCAAAAGCAGAGTCTGACCACATGGTGAAATCCTTTCTTGGTCGTAAACTGGAAATTAATTGGCTCCATTGCATTAAGGGGATCTAATTATTTAAGCCCCAGCAAAGGTTCTGGTGAGAGTTACTAATGAGGGTACTCTTAGCTGTCTCCTGACTTGGGAATCCGGTCAGCACCCTTGTGGGCTGAATGAGTTAATGTAGCAATGACTAAGGGGCTCTGGGGGCCAGGGAGGAAAAGGTTCCACAGAGCGTGGGCCTTGGGAGCCAACTGCCTAGATTAAGAACTTCAAATATCCCCCATGCCTGAATTGGAAATGAGTTTGGAACTTTATCCAACAGCATAAATGAATGTAAAGTGTTCTTAGAGACAGGGGAAGGCAAAGGGCTACAGTTCTAGAAATGAGGCCATCGAACACTGGCAGTGCATGGATGGCAGTCTCGGGATTTTAGTCCAGAACGAGCTTTCCAGGCATTTGTAAGGTTGGCTGTGCTCCAGGGCGGGGTACTGAGCCGTGCCATCACGATTATTTTCCTTTCAGCTGTGCTATAGAAGAACCACCCGTGATCCTTTAAACGAATGCAATGACCACACAGCAGGAAGAAGAGAAGAGCTGAGAATCAAGCAGTTGTTCTCAAATGTCTCAGGTACAGAAAAGAATTCATGTCTTTCTAGGTACGGCTGCCATAGCACCCTCCGAAATAATGAACCGCCATTAACTTCTCATTTTTGTAATTCGTTATTAAAATCCTAAATTTCAATGTATTCTTAATCCCTTAATCCTGAGTCCAGTTGATGAGGCCTAGATCATGAAAGCATTTTAAAGTATTTTATTTTTTGTGTAATTTGAAACAGACTTAAAAGCCTGTTACGTAGACATTAGGGGATGATATGTGTGTGTGTGTTTGTGTGTGTGTGTGTGTGTGTGTACATGTTTCTTAATGACCACAGTAACTATTTTTACAAAATTAAATGGCTTGAATAATGATGATGGTGGTGGTGATGATGATGATGGTGATGGTGATGGTGATGATGGTGATGGTGATGGTGTTGATGGTGATGGTGATGATGATGGTGATGATGTTGGTGATGCTGATGGTGATGATGGTGATGATGGTGATGATGATGGTGATGATGGTGATGGTGATGGTGTTGATGGTGATGGTGATGATGATGGTGATGATGTTGGTGATGTTGATGGTGATGATGGTGATGATGCTGATGATAGATGTTGGGATCTTTGGATACCCTACCATATATGACTCCATTTATCACCCCTGCTACCTAGGTTCTGACCAAATTGAGAAATAAAACAAATAAGAAGTAGCTGATGGAGCTCACCTATGAACCCTCTTATTAGTAGGTGTCAGATTGGATGATGCAGCTCTAGCTGTTAATGTTGCAAGCTGAGAGTGTTGGGCAGACCTGTCCACCCAGGTCAGGATGCCCCACACTGGACCCAGGAGGAGCAGAGGCAAACATGTTCTCTTTCAGGAGCATTCTCAGTTTTTCCTCCCCAAATTTACCAATCAGATAAGTCACCCCTCTTCCTGGTATGAATGAAAAATGTTGCTGGCATATCAGTTAACAAAGGAGGTTGCAGCCATCAAGCCATCACATTACAGCCACCTGGATGGTGAGCCCAGAGGGAACTCAGGATGGAGACAAACAGGCTGCCCACTGCCAAACCCTCATCCACTGCAGCCACCCCCAACTATGCACCCTGGATGGAGAAAAGCAGGATATTGTCCTGTGATAGTTAAGGTGAATATCAAAGGAATGATTTCAATGAGCCCAGACTCTTGCATCTTCCCATATTTAGAAAAGCACTAAATTCCTTAATTTGAGATGTCTGGTTTTCTTTAATTGACAGTAACTTTTGATGTTTCGATGCCCTGATCTTTGTTGCAAAACTCCTGTATATCCTGGCTCCCTGCTTGCCTCTTTGTAGCAGCCCCTCAGAACTATCTGAGAGGCTGCCTCCAGGCTTGAAATCTTCAGAATGTCCACCAAATAAAACACAGCTCTCAACTTTTAGGTTGTGCTTATTTTTTCAGTGGATATTGGGGAAGAGAGTAAAGGGGTGGGTAATGAAAATCCCTGCGTGTGGGAGGAAGCAACCTGGCAGAGAGTTTATGGAAGCCAGGCATGAGCCAGGTGTTATCACTATACCTACCATATGTCTAATCTTCATAGAAACCTAATATAGGCATTACCAGTCCCATTGTAGAGATGAAGAGATTGGTTTGGTCAGAAAGTTAGATGACTTGCCCAAGGTCAGCTACTTAGTAATAGGACAGGGATTTAAACTCAGGATTTTAAGCCTTAACCGTTTCCAAAGCTCAAGGGTTTATACCTGAAAATTGTGCAGAACCACGATCCTCAGAAAGTGGTCCATGGACTCCTGGGAATTCCTCAAATCCTTCCAGGGTGACTTCAGGGTCAAAATGATTTTCATAAGGACACTAAGATATCATTTTCTGTCTTCACTCTCATATTCTCATAGGTGAACTGCAGAGTTTGCCAGGAGCTATGTGACACGTAGCATCACAGTTGATTGGAGAAGCAGCTAGGGGAGTTCAGCTGTTAACCAGAGATTAAAGAGAATCACAAAAATTGTGAAATAATGCCACTCTTCTCACTAACTGTTTTGTGTTATGAAATATATTTCACTTTATTAAAATATTTGTGTTAATATGTGGTAAGCTTCTTATTTTAATGAAATAATAAATATTTTAATTTTTTCTCAGTTTTAATTTCTAATATGATAATCCAAATAGATGTAAATAAAAGCTCTTTGGGGTCCTCAATGTTTTTAAGAACATAAAGCGTTCCAGAGACAAAGAAGTTTGAGAACCACTGGTGTAGAGCCTCATTTATCTGGATAAAGTGTGTGTCCCCTTTGGGCTTCCATTTCTGTTCAGCCCAGAGGACCAGCTCAGCTACCAGCCAACCGAAAGCAAATTTTGAACCTGGGGTCACAGGGAGGCAAAGAGATGAATCCGGTCTTTCATGCGGCTTGTGTGTCTCAGAACTCAGGAAAATCTTAACAAGTACCGACCTCTTCTTTTTTTTCTCTTAAAAAATGTTTGTGAACCCTTGTGAAGACACACCCAAGACCAGAAAATCCTAACGTAGAACGGAAACACATATTTGGAAAGTTTCCTTTTTGTTTTTTCCGTGATTGACTTGGTAAGTAGTCAGGACTCAGTATTTGCTCTGTTTATTCTGGCCTGAAAGAATCAAGTCATCAATTTGTGAACTTCTGGTGAAAACCAGCACCTTTGGGGGCAAAGGCCATGTGTCTCACAGAAACAAGGTAGTGGTTTGACTTTGGCAAAGATACAGCCATATGTCCCCTTGTTACCAGCCGCTCCCTTGATTCTCAGGGGGCTGTGGGGATTACTGCAATTGTACTGGTGGTGAGATGTTAAGCAGCTCAAAAAAAACCATAATAAGACTCTGCCTATGGTCAAGCCTATTGCCTTTTGAAGTATGTCAGTGCCAACAGAAGGTTAGAGCCTGTAGAGCCCTTGGATATTAGCTTGGTCCAACCCCTTCATTTTACTGGGGAATAAACAGGACCCACAGGAGGAGAGTACCCACCGCAAAGTCAACACCCACCACTGCTTAGGCCTGTGAACATGATGGAAGTGGTGGGTTCTCAGAATGCCTTTGGGTTCCAAGCCTGCATAGACAAGTGTCCAGGGATCAGATAGGTACATGACACTTGGATGGAAGGTCCCAGCAAGGCCGAGTCTCTGCACTCAGATTGTGTTCTCTGCCTGGTCAACTTTCCATCCCAGCCCATTGACCCTGCATCAGACTTACATGCTTAATCCCATGTTCTTGTACTGGTCTGAGAGGTCCTTAGTCTGTGTCATTTTTTTCCAACATCTGGCATGGATTCCTTAGCACAGAACTAATCCTTCATACACATGTATTGAATGAATGAGTGAATGAATGAATGCATAAACAAATAACTTGATTATGGGTAGGAGCCATTTTTCATTTAGACAGGACAGGACAGTGTGACTAAAATATTTGGCCTGCTTAATGAACACCAAAACCACTTCTGGACCTTATCCTAGATATTTTTTTGCTTCATGGTAGATGGCATACTCCACAGTTTCGTCAACCCCTTTTGCACCTTATAGAACAGGGTAGATTGTCCTTGAGGTTTAGATTTCACTGCTTGAAGCCATGAGGAATTGGAATTACTCAGACTTTTTCAGGTTATAAGTTCAAGGATTTTGTGTCCCAAATTCATTTCATTCAACTGTATTTATTGGGTATCCACAGTGGGCCAAACTCCCTACCAGATGTGGGAATACAACAAACCAGGTAAGGTCCCGAGCTCAGAGTCTTGCTGGGAGGATGAACAGGCAATGGCAATTTAACAGGATGAGGAACTGATGGAACCATAAGGGGGAACAGTTAACCCAGCCTTGTGGAGACGTCCACAGGTGGAGGTATCCAGCAGAGACCTGAAGGATGTGTCCAAAAGAGCGAGGAGAAGAAGACCAGGGTGAGAGGGAGGGGTGAGATTGTTCTGGGAGGTGGGAACTGCTTGTATAAGGCTGAGAGGCAAGCAAGGTCCATGCTCAAGGACACAGTTTGGCTGGAGTGTCAGGCTTTCTGTCCAGTTTGGCGGATGGTCACCTCAGCAACCCTGCTGGCATTTGTCCAGTCTCTGAAATAATGCAGCATGATAGGGAACGGTGGGGAGGGACGAATTAAAACCATCTCACCTCCACAGACTGTCCTGACCAACATCACCAGAGCAAAACATTTTCCAACCCGTCTCCTCCTGACTTCTCCAAATTAGGGAAAATTGCTGAGCAAGACAAAATATGGTCGCAAGCATGGCCAAGATGGAGATTTGACATTGTGACTCTCTGTATTTAAGGAAAAGAATTTCTTTCAGTCTGGCAAACTGGCATTCCCATTCCTTGCTACACTAGCAGTTGGCCTGAAAGTTGCAGTTTCTTGTGAGAGACCCATATATCAAGGGCAGGACAGTTTTGATGGTTATGAGAATACATGAAAGTGCTGTTTGGATTATATTAAATGGAGCAAAGTAGGTCAATATTGTTTGGAATAATGAATTGAGTTTAACCAACATATCATAAGCAAAATTATGTGGAAAACCATGGCAAGTTATTGTTGCTGTATTGGGTTATTTGACTATTTAATCTTCTAATGTATGCACATAATAATAAAATACTTTTACATGTGGATAGAACTCATTTTTCTACAATCATGCAAGTGTATTTAACAATATGTTAATAATGCATCATGCTATATTGTGGGGAAAGTTTTTTTAACATTGTACTCATCAGTTGACATTGAGTTGTCCTGCTTCCTCACACCCACAGGCAGCGTGGTGGTATTCAGCATAGTAGGTGCTTAATAAAAATGGGTAGAATTAAGTGGAGAAGTCAGCTTGTTTCCCAGATCATCAGCTGTACTAGGACCAAGGAAAGCCTTTTTGTTGGAGTCATGTGATTGTTCCACGATGCATAACAACCTTCAAAAATTCAAAGAAAATTCTGCCAACCTTGAGAAAAAACAGAATGTGAATCCTTTACCTTAAAGAGGACAGTTTTTACCAGGCTGATTCTTACCTTGGTCCCTCTAAACTCTTGCAAACCTCAGAAGAAGCATCTGAGTGAGGCAAGCAGGAATACAGAGAAAGATTCAGAGGCTTCCACTTACTAAGTTTTTGTGCTCCAGAACAGACTGGTACCTCCATCCCAGGGACATCTCTCCTGGTTGCATGGCCTCAGGACATTCTCTTATCCTAGTTAAGCTTTGGCACCTCCCATTTTGGGAAGTGTGAGGGCTAAATGGAGGAATTCCTGCTAAGTAAGCACCTGGTACAGGTAAATGCCTTCAACAGACATTTCTCCTCCTGATGATTATTATTATTATTGTCATTGTTATTGTCACTGTCATCATCCTCACCATCACCACATCACCATCATCATCAGTATCATCACCACCATCACCATCATCAGCATCCTCACCATCATTATCATCATCATCATCATCATCATCAATATCATCACCATCCTCACCATCCCCACCATCCCCACCATCATCATCATCACCATCAGCAGCATCAGTACCATCACCACTATCACCATCATCACCACCATCATAATCAGTATCGCCACCATCCTCACCATCATCATTACCGCCATCATCATTGTCATCATCATCACCGTCATTGTCACTGTCATCACTAGGGTCAGAGAGGAGGCATCCCCACACCTAAGATGCATTCGACCCACTGAATTTGATGCATTTTCTTTGGCCAAAACAAAACAAATTGGCCAATTCATCTCCATTCTGACCCTGTTGGCTTGGAGTCTGGCACCATTTTGCAGAGTGCTGCTATTTCTGTTGACATTTCAGGTTCTCTTGAGAGAGAGAAGGTGATAAACTAACCGGTTTGGGGGATCAGGGCATTTGTTATGGCCCTGGGGATGGACAGTTTAGGGAAAAATCCTGTGACTTTACAGATGCCCGGACCTCTGACTATGGCCAGCATTGCCCATCCATCCCAGGTCAGAAGAAGAAAGGGGCTGAACACAATGGTTGCCCCGTCCCCATTGCTCTGCTGTCCTTGTGAAAGTGACCTTCACAGCTTAATCAGTTGGTAGTAGAGAGCCAGATTACCTCCTAGTAAAGCATAGTTTAAGATCAGTTTCAGGAATTTTTTATCTTTGTAGTGAAGCCATAATGGTCCTTGCAGCAGCTGGGCAGGCTGAGAAGTTGATGCTTCCAAGTGGCTCATTAGGGTGTAACGACATTTCTGAGAGTAGATGCTCCTAAGAGCAGCAGGCAGAAGCCTCAAAGCAGCGGCTTGGAGTGTATTCCTCATCAACAGTGTTCCAGCTGATGTACGGGCCATCAGGGACTAAACTCTATAGGCAGCTCTGGAGTCTGAAAAGGCGCTGAGAGCTCTTTTCTCCAGTATAGGGGATGGGGACAGTTTCTGGGTGTGCAGATGTAAATGGAGGGGTGAGAGGGGCTTGGTGGGTCTGATTGGAGTTAGACAATGGTGGTGGGTTACGGGTGATTTAAAGCCTTCCTCTCCAGTTTAGATTGAGCTGTACATTCTTACTCTGACATGGCTATCGCATTTGATGGGATTAAAATTTGGGAGGAAAAGTGGTCTTTGAAGTCAGGAAAATTCTGGTTTCAACCTCAATTTATCTTTTCAATAATCTTGTGGCCACAGATAAATCAATTCTGCTTTGGGGGCTTCACTTTCTCTATTAGTACAGTCAGTACAACTGAGTACAATTTCTTATATCTTTCGCTATGCAGTAAACCACCCTAAGACAACTTAATCATACCTGTTATAGTTCCGTGGGTTGATCGAGCTCAGCATGGTGTGTTCATTTGGGAACGCTCATGGTTATATTCAGACTGTGGCTGTGTCTAGAGTCATCCAAAGGCTTGGCTGGGCTGGAAGATCAAAACTGGATGCTTCACTTATGTCTTGGCAGTTAACCTGGGCTGACTGGGAGGACTGGGGGCAGGTGGGGCACCTCTCTCTCCCCACCCATGACTGGCATCCTCATAGCATGGCTGCCTCAGATTAGCTGACTTCTCACATGGAAGTTGACTTTCCAAAGACTGGGCATTCTAAGACCAGGAAACCAGAGCTGCCAGTCGCCAAAGGCCCTGGCCCAGACAGAGACACAGAATCAATTCTGCTGTAGTGCAGTAGACAAGCAGTCACTGAGTCTACTGAGATTCAAGTGGAAGGGTGAGGATGCCATCTCTTCTTCAGATAAGTGGCAGAAAATCTTCAAGACCTTCTTTAATCCTCTTCCACATTGAGAAAATGGTATTTATCCCTAGTAACACTGAAAGAACTGATGGAAGGAAGTCTATAAAGCATCTTTCTGAGTGCCTGACATACACAAGCATTCAATAAATACCAGTTCTTTCTCTTTTCCTCCTTATCCTTCCATATCTCTTTTTTATTTAACATCTTTATTAGAGTATAATTGCTTTACAATTGTGTGTTAGTTTCTGCTTTATAACAAAGTGAATCAGCTATACATATACATATATCCCCATATCTCCTCCCTCCCACTCTCCCTATCCCACCCCTCTAGGTGGTCACAAAGCACTGAACTGATCTCCCTGTGCTATGCAGCTGCTTCCCACTAGCTATCTATTTTACGTTTGGTAGTGTATATAAGTCCATGCCACTCTCTCACTTCGTCCCAGCTTACCCTTCCCCCTCCCAGTGACCTCAAGTCCATTCTCTACGTCTGCGTCTTTATTCCTGTCCTGCCCTTAGGTTCTTCAGAACCTTTTTTTTTTTTAACTTCCATATATATGTGTTAGCATACGGTATTTGTTTATCCCTTTCTGACTTACTTCACTCTGTATGCCAGACTCTAGGTCCATCCACCTCACTACAAATAACTCAATTTCATTTCTTTTTATGACTGAGTAATATTCCATTGTATATATGTGCCACATCTTCTTTATCTATTCATCTGTCGATGGACACTTAGGATGCTTCCATGTCCTGACTATTGTAAATAGAGCTGTAATGAACATTGTGGTACATGACTCTTTTTGAATTACAGTTTTCTCAGGGTATATGCCCAGTAGTGGGATTGCTGGGTCGTATGGTAAATTAGAACTGCCATACAACCCTAGACCTCTTAAAACTGAGATGTCTTTCCAGCAGCAGAGTCCTGAGATCAGGATGTCCCTCATTTTCCCTCCCAGCTGGGGAAGTCATGGGAAAATCTGACCGTCTAGATTTTAGATTAAGATAGCTGTTCTCAGCCTTGGATGCAAGTTAGAAACTCATGGAAACTTTCAGGAATGGCAATTCTTGTCCTCACCCTCGAGTTTCATCTTGGTTGTTTGATATGGCCCCCTTTATATGTCTAAGCCCCGTCCCCTAGTCTTTTTCATGTCTGCAGTGAGAGGGTGGGTGCTGAGATGCCAAGATCCCTATCGGCACTTGCAAACATGTTACCAGGAGAGGTGACAGGTTGACCTACCCCAAAACCTACTGGGATTGGGTGTCCGGGTCAGCCCCAGGGAGCCAAAACTGGGCTCCGAGAGGTTGGGACTGCCAAATGCCTTTGATGAGGGGTAGACATCCATTTCCATGAATTCCTGGACTGGGAGGCGGAGACAGGTCAGGGAAGCAGCAGACCCTTGTAAGGAGCAGTGATGGGTGCGCCAGAGGATGTGAATTATGCAGAAACCAAATCCCAACGAGACCACTGTTTATGATCACTGGTGATGCCTAGCCCCCTGGGCTCTCTGGTGTGCAAAAGCAGGTGAGGGGTGTTGACAAAGTCATGCCAACGTGAGCATCTCCCTGTCACCCCACATCCTTCCGTGAGCACTTGAGTGAACAATCTTTCTTTCAGGATTTAACAGTCATATTCATAAAAATGAAATGGTTACATGAGACCCCTGCTAAAGGGAACAAACACATTAGGTTTCCATCATGTCCGGGATGGTAGGGATGGATATAAATAGCTGGCTTTTATGAGGAAAGTGCTGAGCAGGTGCAAATGGTACCCACACCTTGAAGGTATCTGCTGAGTCTTATTATTCTTGGGTAATTGGGGTTCTGGCCAGTTGCTCTTTCTTATCTGTCAGAGTTTCTGAAGCTGGCTCCTCCAGAGTGAATGAACGCCCCCTTCATAAGCAGCCAGGAAGCCAATTAAACCTTTCTCTGCCCTGGCAGGGAGACTTTCTCCTAGCCTCTCCAGCTACCCCCACCTCCCCCGTGATACCTGCCCTTCCCTGCCCACTGCAGCTGGCTGTCCAGGAGGCGGAAGGCTCTGGACAGGAACACTGGGCAAGTGTGGATTCCTTAGGTGACAGGAGCTGGAAAGCAGAGAGGGAGTGAGGGGCTGTAATCAGTTTCTAAAGAGAAGATGCATAACTGCTCTGAACGTCCTGGCTCACCAACCCACTTTTCAGACGGGAGCAGAGTTTGGGAGAGCCAGCTCATCTAAACAAAATGACTCAGTTGTCCACAAACACCTTGATCATCCATTATGACTGACAGTTGATTTATTAGGAAGAAAATGAGGCAGAAATCAGGGCACCCCTTCCTCATCTAGTGCTTTCCTCTTCTCTGTGAGTTTCGTGTCCATCTTCATCCTCTTGATGAATAAAATAGTCCTGCGTGGACTCTATCCTCGTGGCCTCTTGGGTGCTGGCCGGAACCAGTGGAGAGGGTGACAAGGACCCCAGGGAAGAAGATATGATAAGAAAAGGCACCTCAAAACGCAGAGGGAAGAGTCTTCTAACATCTTTTGAAGACGATGGCCGTGTGCGTGAAGGAATCTGATTCATACATAGTGTCATTTTAAAGTATTTTACCCCTTTGTAAATAATTCATTTTTTTAAATCTGAGGTTTTATTAATTTTGACTTTCCATGCTGTGAGCAGCTAATTCGTAACCAACTGTGCGACCTTCCATTCGTCTTAGCCATGGGATGTGGACGCACACATAAACCATCTGTATTAGTTTCCTGGGGCAGCTGTAACAGAGCAACACGGACTGGGTGGCTTAAACGACAGACATTTATTTTCTCCTGGTCCTGAAAGCTGCAAGACCGAGATCAAGGTGTCAGCAGGTTGGTTTCTCCTGACGCCTCTCTCCTTGGCATGTAGGTGCCACCTTCTCCCTGTGTCCTCACATGGTCATCACTCTGTGTGACTGTGTCCTAATTTCCTCTTCTTATAAGGACACCAGTCATATGGGAATAGGACCCACCCCAATAACCTCATGTAACTTAATTATCTCTATAAAGACCCTCTCTCCAAATCAGTCATACTCTGAGGTACCAGTGTTTAGGATTTCAACATATGAATTTGGTGGGGGGTCCACAATTCAGTCCATAACACCACCGAAGGCCAGCGTAGCATCTTGCCTTGGGGCCAGAGGGGCCGGGTCTGCGGAAAGGCCCCTCCTTTCCGTGACCTGCTACTTTGTCTGTTCTCACAGCGGCTCTGTCAGCCGCTGCAGACTTGGTTCGGGAAGGTTATGCACCTTCCGATAATAACCTTCCCCTACTTACCGCAGGGTTATTTAATACGGCAGCTTCCTTTTCACCACCCACAGCCATAAACAAAGACAGATTGCTCCTCTCACACTGAAGTCCTTTGAATATAGAACAGAATTGATTTTATAGATGGGAGAGGAAGGCTTCCTCACATGGCCCGTGTGAGGTTGCATGAGATGACAAAGCCCCTCGCTCAGCGAATTCCTCCTCCCGGGGAGATCACATATGCACTTGCTTCCATATGGAGGTGAGTGCAGATCAGATAGAATGCTTAGTTATTACCGCGATGGGGCTGAGTTAAAATTTTATTTCCCTGATCATTTACCAAGGACCTGCTTCCTCTCCAGGAAACACGATTTCGCAGGTCACATGAATCAAGTTCATCAGCAGTTTCAGACTCATTTGCTTCACTGCTTTCTGATGTCATGAGTCTCGGTCTTCCTGGGCAAGCACTCCACTGGTTCCAGAAACTTCAGTGGTCTCCCATTGCCCCTGCCCCTCCCCAAGCACCCCCACTCTCTCTCTTACTTGCAAATCAGAGCTTTCTTCTCTAAACAGACTAGCTACTGGCCACCCACCCTCTCGCAGCCATTAAGTGCCCTCCAGACACCTGCCTCTCCCAATTCCTGGTGCTCTTTCAGCCTGACCAGGGAATTCAGAGCATGATAAACATTACCTGGTGTGTGTTTGTTTCCTGTATATGCACCTTATTTCTCTGAAGTTGCAGAAGGCAGAGAGAGAAGAAACAGCTCTAACCTTTCTGAGAGATTACTATGGGCTGGGCTTGGGCAGATAGAACATGTTTTCCGGCCATGGCGTTGTTTTCTACCTTGGCAATCGCGGTGTTGAAATAAAGGCATTATTTATTTATTGGAATGCCCCAAATATTTTAATCTGCAAGCTTTCACCACCGTGGCTCAGTGCAGCTCCCTTAAATAAAAGCCCACAGAGACAACCACGGTCCTCTCTCTGCTGTAACCCTCGGGGCAGGGTGTCTGGCACTGGTGCAGAAAGGACAGAGCCCTTGTTGCCCCACTTGCTGAGTGAGGTCCCTGTCATTTTTTATTAAACCGTGGGCTTCCTGGAACCCTCCCCTTTTTCTACAGATTTCTCTGGCTTCTCTCTCTCCTGTAGCTTCTTTGGACTTGTTTTTGCAAATGGCAGAATAATGTACAGATCAAGAACAGGGATTTGAAGCCAGGGAGCCCAGGTGCAAATCCTGGCTCTGCCACTCACTAGTTGGGTGGCTTTGGGCATGTTACATAACATCTCTGTGTTTTATTTTCTTCAGTGGTAAAAGGGGGGATAATCATAGTACCTATAATATCTTCTACCTCAAAAGATTGTTCAACTGTTGAGAAGTGAGACACTTGCAGCTTAATTAGCAGCGTCCAAACTAAGGTACTGGGTCCAACATCACTTTATTGTTTGTCCCAAGAAGTTCTTGCCCCGGAAGATAAGCTGTAAAGTAAATCACTGAATCGTTAGCTTCAGCAGCATCCTGACAATCTGTTTCGCTGAACAATAGATTGTCCAACTGGGCAAACAAACTTATTCATCAACTATTTGGCCCAAGACCCTAGCCCGGTCATGTCCGCCAGTCCGACACTATTATTATATCATCAACACCCTTCTAAACGTTCACCTTTGATTTCTGCCGGGGTGCGTTCTCCCTTACGTCCTAAATCATCCGCTTGACTCTGCTTGATCAACAGGGCTTTGCTTGGAGAAAAAGGCAGTTAGAAGGATTAACTGAACATCATTCATTTATAATATCTAATAAGCACTTAACACTGCTTGGCACATTCCAGGTAAGGGAGGTGTCAGTTATCCTTATTATGTTCGGTTGTGAAGATAACTTTGGTGCATTCAAAACATTTATTTTACACCCTTTATGTCCAATGCATGTTCCAAAAGAATTCTAAGTGGACAAGTGAAAAGAGCAAAGAAAATACGTCATGAGAGGGGGTTGCAGTGAACTTGGAGGGCACTGGCGGGGCCTCTCTGGAGAGGAAAGAATCCGAGGGCGTTTCCCATCCTCCCTCCTGCCTCCCTCTCAGCTGTCAGCTCGAGTCCCTCTGGACTCTAATAAGTGTTCTCATCCTGCAGTGATTCTTGTGTTACTGCTGGAGAAGGTGGGGCTCCGTGTCAGGCCATCTCAGCATTCAGGGTGGGAGGACTGTGATAAAGAATATTCCCTCACCTCCATCGCCTCCTGGAGATTTGGGTACGTCCCACCCCACCATTGCTTGATCACCTTACAGTGGAAGAATCAACAGGATGATGGCATTTTCCCGTTTCCCCTCCTCCCCTCTTTTCTGTGGGGCCTTGGTCTTGCGAACAACTGTTGTGCCTCCAGGCTAGTGGGAGATGACCAAGATCCACAGTGCCTGCCACAAGAGAGGACTACGGGAGGGACCCACTTGCAAAGGTGGGCACGCGAGAATTCCAGGATGTTTTCTCCTTCCACCTTTTGTGACCTTTTACATGTGGATGCCAAGTCCTTGGAGTGAAGGGCATCACAAGGACGTTTCATAAGAAGAGCAGAAGGTACTAGAAGAAAACATCGTGGGTGCACGCACACAGACCACTTTTCACATTTGGCCAACAATGTCGATTTTTGTCCGTGCTGCTATTTGATGCTTTTAGATCTGACCCGGCACTGGAAAAAGTTCGAACGGGGACCAGGAGGTGGTCATAGTCAGCTTGGCGAGTGACTGTTGACAGGGATGCCTCAGAGACTCACTCTGTCGAGGGTTGATGCCTCCGAAACAGAAACGTGTGGAGAAACCTTCTTCAAACGGATGACCCCGTTTCCATTTGGAGGTGGTATCTGAAACTACTTTTCAGATTTGCTGGACTTAATTTTCTTTCTTTCTTTTTTTTTTTTCTTTAAGTACACACAACTAAATTACCTCTATTTTCTTCTGAAACAGATTTTATTGGAAAAACACAACTACCCTCATTCCCTTACAAGCCCTGTCTTAATAGACAAGCTGTTGAAATTCTTTTGAAATTTGTTTGCCAAAGTCGGACATAACACGTTGTGAAGAAACTGCAGGAAGGGAGAAATATTGAAATCCAAGCCCCTCAACCATTTTATTTTAGACTTTAGACCATTGGAGATCTGCATGCTCACCCCTGTCTGAGTTTGCCAGGAGGGGAGAGGACCGTTTAAGGCCATTCTGGGTGTGAGCTGAGCCCCCAGCTCCTCAGAGGACAGTTCCAGCTAGTTTTGCCAGGAAACTGGAAGAGAGGGAAAGACTTATTGGTATGGACATCAGTAATCTGAAATTTATGATAATTTAGTCAGAGAGGGGCTACTGTGAATGGAAGGTTTGGCCAAACGACATTTATAATGCAAACAAGATTGCAGAAAGGAGGTCTAACTCCCTTTAGTTGGCCGCCTGTTTGCAAGGACTGAAGGGACACACCATTTAGTTAACCTATAATTGATTTGCCAATGACCCATCTATCTTATCTGGTTTTCTACTAGATAGGAAGCCCACTACTGAGTGGGGTGGGACCAGCATTATGCTTTATACTCAAAGTTATTTGCTGATTGAAGAAGTGAATATTTTTATAAAAATAAAGACCCAAGGGAAAACACTTAGTTTTGGTGATACAATACATTATTTGACTCATTTATCTCCATTTCTTTTAAACATTGTATATTTCAGAATTTTCACTCATCTAGATCAGTGGTCTCAACTGGGAACAGTTTTGTTCTGCAGAAAATATTTGGCAGTATCTTCCTGGACCTGGAGCTATTTCTGGTTGTTATAAGTTGGGAGAGGTGTGTTGGTGTTACTGGCCACCCCAGACACAACACACGCAAAGTGTTGTCTGTTTCCCAGTGTCAACAATTCTGGTGACCTTGACCTAGAGGGGACTTCTCAGTTCTTCTGGGGAAGGGAACTTGGACTCTGAGGCTCTGTGTTAGGATGTCTGTGGTTCTCATCACGCCTCTTGAAGGAGTTTGACAGTTCTGCTTCTTGTCCGTCCTCTTGGACTCAAGGGGACGTGTGAGACAGTAGAACCTGAGAAAACTTATTCATCTCAGTTATTTTATAGAGGAACAGGCTTGAAAAGGGAATGAAAGAGACAATCTTCACCATCAGTGAATTCGCTTGTCTGGTGAGATAGCTCATTTGTGCCATGGGGAGAGTCTCCCCCCCCCCCCCGGGGAATGGCCAGCTTTTATCTCCTACTTCTGGACAAACCCTGGGGTGGAGCAGATGCTGAGCGAGAGCTGGTGCCATGCAAGGATTTAAGCCCGTGTGAGGGTTCTGGAACACCCTCTCATGAATGGCACGAAGCAGACTCCTGTGGTGAACCTGCCAGTTTCACGAATTATCCCCTTGGATAGATGGGGAATTTGTTAAGTCTTGCCATCTTTTCCCATCTGTTTAGCCAAGAGGTTCATACAATGGAATTTGAGACCGTGAAAATGCAATGGGAAATGTGTCCCATGGCTGTGACTTTGACTATATGGATTTTATCTCCTCCAGGAATCCCCGATCTTAACTCTCCACCCACTCTCCACTCCCAGGCAGGTAGAGCCTGAGGTGGGAAGTCAGGCCCTACAATGGGTTGGCTTTTCCATCGGTTTCACCCAGCTGAGGGGTCGAGAGCAGGGTTTAGAGTGAGGCAGACGTGGAGTTGTAACCCAGCTTCATCATGTGTTACTCAAATCAATAGGGAGCCATTTCTAGTTGGCACACCGTTCCCTCATATTTAAAACTGGGATAGTGATGCCCAGCTTCTCCGGTTGTCATGGAGACAGAGATAATGTGTGTATCGTGCTCAGCCCAGTGTTTGCCACGAGGAAGCTCTCAGGAAGGATGGCGGCACACCCTCGGAGGCAGCATTTCCTGCCATGGGCGTTAATAGGGTGTAACGCAAAAATGGTGTCCTTGCGTTCAAAAAAGGTTGGGAAATATGCAGTGAAAGTTAAGGAGGCTTCTTTTTTTTAACTGTAGGACTCCTCAGCAACATGAATATGTAATGCAAATTAGGGCTCTCCAAGAGAGATAAATAGTGGGCAGCATTTTCCAAACTTGCTTTATTCATTTCACACCTAATTATTATGTTCATATATATGCAAAACACTGTTTGAGGTACTCAGGATCGTGCAGGAATAAGACAGAGTGTGGACTCCTGTAGCTTTCATCCCAGGAAGCAGATGTGAACGGAGGAAGGAGAAAAGTATCTGTGAGTGAAAGTTGTGAATCAGATAATTAAAAAGGCTGAGAGGGATGGTTGGTTGCTTCAGATGGAGAGGTCAAGGCAGGGCTCCATTTTAAAGAATCACTCTGCCTGCACTGCTGTGACCAACACAGCAGGAGGCAAGGTGAAAGTAGAGAGGCTATTGCTGAAATCCAGGGGCAGGACAAGGGCTGAGACAGAGCAACGCTGGTTCTCATGAGGAATGCGTGTACTCTAGATCCATGTTCCTGTTCCTTGGAATAAACATTTTATACTTAGATGTTCATTCCTGTAGAATTCCCACATCACAAACCACAAGTAAACAGCTCAATGCATGATCACAAAGAGAACATGTCCATGGAATTCTCCACTGGGTCTGGAGGGTCTCCTAGACCTCCCCCATCACCAACCCCACCCCCACTTCCCAAAGGGAAGCAATATTCTGAGTTCTAAAGCCACAGAGTAGGTTTGCTTGCTTTTGAATGTATACGATGGACTCATACACTATGCATGCTCCTCTGGGTAGCCCCTTTGGTTCAACATCAGGTTCATCCAGGTGTTGATCACAGCAAGTGTTCCTTGCTGGTTGCTGTATAGAATTGCATTGTTCCATTACACCAGAACACATGTGCATTCTGCCTTGGATGGTCATTTGGACGGATTCCTCTTTTAGCTATTATGAATAACGCTGTTAAAACACGCTATGTATGCTTTTTTTTTTTTTTTTTTTTTTTTTTTTTTTTTTTTTTTTTTGCGGTACGCGGGCCTCTCACTGTTGTGGCCTCTCCCGTTGCGGAGCACAGGCTCCGGACGCGCAGGCTCAGCGGCCATGGATCATGGGCCCAGCCGCTCCGTGGCATGTGGGATCTTCCTGGACCAGGTCACGAACCCGTGTCCCCTGCATCGGCAGGCAGACTCTCAACCACTGCGCCACCAGGGAAGCCCTATGTATGCATTTTTGTTTGTATAACTAGGAGTGGAATCTCTGGGTCTCCAAAAAGATTGTACCATTTTTTTTCTCACCATCAGGGTAAGACGGTTTTGGTTTCTCCCGCTTGGTGTCATCAGGCTTTTAAATTTTCGCTATTCTGGTTTGCCTGTCGTGGTACCTCTTGTAACTATAATGTTCACTCCCTTGATGATTAACGAGTTTGAGCATCTTCTCCCATTTAATGGGCCAATTTGGACATTCTCGTTTGTAAAATACCTATTTAAACATTTTTCCCGTTTTCCATTGCATTTGTCTAAGTGCTTAATTTGTGGATGTTTATTTTTCAGTTCTAGAATTGCCTTTTGATTTATTTATTTTTATTACTTTTTTAAAATGGTGACACCATTGTATTTGCATGTTACTCTTACTCTAAGAGGGAAGGACATTCTTCCACATTTTCTCTTTTTTAATGTAACATTATTGTTATTTTAAAATTTTATTTTATTGAGGTATAGTTGATTTACAATGTTGTGTTAATTTCTGCTGTACAGCAAAGTGATTCAGTTATACACACACACACACACACACACACACACACACACAAACATATATATATACATTCTTTTTCATATTCTTTTCCATTGTAGTTTATTACAGGATATTGATATAGTTCCCTGTGCTATACAGTAGGACCTTGTTGTTTGTCCATACTATATATAATTGTTTGCATATGCTGATCCCAAACTCCCAATCCATCCCTCCCTCACACCCCCTTGATTTAATTTTATGGTTTCCAGTTTTCTGCCCAGATTCTATATCTTGTTCTTTTTTTTTCTTAATTGTATTTATTTATTTATTTATTTTTGGCTGTGTTGGGTCTTCATTTCTGTGCAAGGGCTTTCTCTAGTTGCAGCAAATGGGGGTCACTCTTCATCACGCTGTACGGACCTCTCACTATCGCAGTCTCTCTTGTTGTGGAGAACAGGCTCCAGACACGGAGGCTTAGTAATTGTGGCTCACGGGCCTAGTTGCTCCGCGGCATGTGGGATCTTCCCAGACCAGGGCTTGAACCCGTGTCCCCTGCATTGGCAGGCAGATTCTCAACCACTGCACCACCAGGGAAGCCCCTATATCTTGTTCTTAAATTTCCTGAACACATTAATCATACTTATTTCAAAGTCTGTGTGTGAAATCTCAACATCTGTGAATCACTGTGGGTTTGTTTCTATTGTCTGTTTTTCTCTTCGTTTTCATTTAATTCTTGTATTTTTTTTTAAAGGAATAGGACATCAGAAGCCAGATGTGTTTAAAAGGGCCTCTTATGTTTGGAGGGTCCTGAACTTCAATTTTATCTCCCTGGCACTGTGAAACCACCAAAAGCTATGCTTAGCTTCTTCACCACCATTTTCTTCCTGGCTTTTCTGCCTCACGATTTCTGCTAATGAATCAGCAAATGCCTTCACAGGGAAAGCAGCACTCAATAGGGTCCTCTTCTGTGTGCCTCTTTTCTCTCTGGAGTGTGTGGAGATCACCTAATCCAGTTTATATGCAAGCTCTTTGGAGTTCAGGTTTATGGTTTTGTTGTGGCTGTTGCTTCTTCCTCCCTTTTCTTTTACTTTCTTTCTTCTTCTTCTTTTTTTTTTTTTTAAGAGAAGGACAGGATAGTCTATTTCTGGTCTGCTTTCATTCCCAGTTACAGCCCTTCCCGGATCCCACCTTGATGCCCACATGTTTACTGGAACGCATCCTCCCTGAGAGCTCTGAGCATCCCTCACCCGCCCAGCCCTGTGGAACTGGAAAAAGCTCTTCTCAGCTTCTTAGGCTCTCAGGCTCCTTTCACGAAATCAGCAGATGTTTCAAGGAGAAAAGTCATGCCAAATTCTTGGCTCTGCCTTCCCTGGCCTTCTCTCTGGGATTGTGGCTCCACATGTCCCTGCTACCTTGGTTACATTTGGATGCCTTCAAACAGATGTTTTATTTTATGATATTTTTCCTGAATTTTCTACACATAAGAAAATTTTTATACAAAATTTTCAATCATCCACAACAAGCTCGTCTGTCACACCCAGATGTGGAACATCCAGATGTATTTTGAAGGGAGGTCAACAAGATGAGCTGAGAGATAGTCTGTGGGTGTGAGAGAAAGAGTCTCCTTCAACCTTCTTTAAGGTTTGTGGCCAGGGAAACTGAAGTATGGAATTGACATCCTTTGGAGGAAGTTGGAGAGAGATGAGGAGTTAAGTTTTGACATGCTGAATTTGAGATATTAGATATCCATGTAGAGATGTTGATTGAGCCCTTGCATACATACATCTGGAGGTTGAGGGAAAGATTAAGTCTAAATAAGCAAAGGTGGTCTTTGAGCAGATAGCGGATAATGAACTTGAACTTTTGGAGAAGGTCTTCCTGAAGATTTAACTATGGAGTCATTGGCATATACACTGATGCTATATTAAACCACAGAAATGATCACCTAAGGAACAAATGCACGTCAGAAGAGAACAAAAGTCTGAGTTCTTTGGCACAACTTTAAGAAGCTGTGGAGAAGAGGAGATGAGAAGGAACCATCATGGAGACAGGAGAAAAACCAAGAAGAATGTGCTGTGTTGGAAGCCAAGAAAAAAGAACCACTGATGAAGAAAGAGTCATCATCAATCTTGACAAAGATGGCATCAGACAGGAAAAATGTGTTGCAATTTCTGAGACCCTTCAAAAATTTTAGGTCAATCAAAGAGTAAGTAGCTGACAAAGAGGTTGGGTAAGAATTTCCCATTAAATAAGACAAAACCTAGCGGGTGCTGTGTCCAAAAGTCAGGAAGAGATGGGCTTCAAGAGGGAGATAGAGTTCAATGAGACAAAAACTGAAGGTTCAAATAAGATAAAAACATAGTCATCTCCTTTGGTTTTGGCAACATGGTGGCCACTGGTAACCTTAACAAGAGCAGGCTCAGTAGAATGGTAAGGACGGATGCCCAAGGCAGAGGGTTAAGGAAAGAGTATTAGGAATTGTATTAGCATTCTCCAGCGACACAGAACCACTAGGATGTGTAAGTGTGTGTTTGTGTCTGTGTGTATGTGTCTGTGTATGGGGGAGAGAGAGATGGATTTATTTCAAGGGATTGGTTTGCACAATTGTGGGGGCTGGCAAATCCAAAATTTGCAAGCCAGGCCAGGAAACTGGAGACCCAGGGAAGAGTTGATGTGGCAGCTGAAGTTCAAGGCAGTCTGGAGGCATAATTCCCTCTCCCTTGGGAGAACCTCAGTCTTTTGCTTAAGGCCTTCGACAGATTGAATGAGGCCCACCCACACTATGGAGAGTAATATGCCTCACTCAATGTCTGCTGATTTAAATCTTAATCCTCTCCCCTAAAAAGCCCTCACAGAAACATCTAGAATAGTGTTTAACCAAATATCTGGGGGCCTTGACCTAGCCAAGTTGACACATAAAATTAACCATCAGAGATGAAAAAAGAAACAGAGTGTAGATGATTCTTTGAGAAGTTTCCCTATGAACAGACTAGAGCTAGAGGGACAGGTGGAATCCGATCGTTATTTTGTATCTACAGAGGAGATATTTGAACACGTTTGATCACAGAACTTTTATTCTTGGAATAATTGTTAATATTTCTCTGATGTAGTGTTCTGTGAAAAACAGTTTGGGAAATTCTGGCTTCAGGACCCAAAACTAAGTTTGTATTTTTTTCCTGATAATCAGTGAATCAATCACACAAACAAACAAAACCTCACACTGCTTTCCAACTTTCTCTTTGTTCCATCTGTGGATTCTATCTGATGAATTTACCCATTGAGTCCTGCTAACTGGCTGCTGCTAATCTTTTTAGGCTCTAATTTTACATTAGGACAGAATTCCTGAGAAGGAACAATGCCTTTCATACTCCACGTAGTGACCTAGAGGTCTAATAACATGCTCTCAGACAATTGATGGGTTTGATTTGGGGGATGCCCAGCCATATCTTTAGTGCAAGAGACCATACCAATTGGCCTACCCCACATGGAAAGAGACAGCCCTAGTAAATTCTCAAACACACATAATGCTTTAAGGTTTTCACCTTTCATTTATCCATCTAGTTCTATATATTGGTAGATATTTATTGCAAAAAAAGAGTTTGGGAAAAAAAATAAAAACAATTTGAACATCAACTCTGAGTCTGTGCCTACTTCCCGGAAAGAAATATTAACTTTGACCAAAAATAAATCATAGTGACCTCAAGGCCCTCAATGCTGATTTTATTATTAATGGTACAGATGTCTTTGGCCTGCAGTTATGTCATTAAGGAATGGAAATTTCCATTTGCAGAAAGGGATTTCACTCGCTTCTCACTTCTGGAATTAGCCAGTGCTCTTAGTTGCAAGCAACAGATACCAGTATCATGACTGTTTAAGCAAAAAAGGAATTTGCTCAAAAGAGGTGGGGTAGCTCATGGAATTGTTGAGAAGTGGGGGGGTCAGGCTCAGCACTTGAGAGTCAAGGACAGCACACATCTTCGTGCTGCAGAACAGCCCAGGAGGCATCAGTGTCCCTGGCATTGGCTCTTAGCTTTCAAAGTTTGCACTGCCAGTGTCCACTAGGGTTAGATCTTGGACACTAGAGCCACAAGTACGCAGTGCTGGTGCCCTAAGAACTTTTTCCTCCCACAGATATGTACCCCTGTAACCAAGCAGGATCCTATGGGACCTTCTTAGAACAGTAACCCCACCCACCATGTCCTCCACCTTCCTCTTGTCTGTAGAAAAGCTGTAGCCTCCTAGGCCTTCCCTGAGTTCCAAAGAGTAAATTTAACCAGAGAAGTGAGAACATGCAGAAAGGAAAACAGTCAAGCAAGACAAAATAATAATAGTTTAGCCATTAAACAAAGTCAAGTACCTTTAGCTCCTCTTCAAGGGCCATAGATGATATCATGAGCCGTGTCCTTTGAGGTGTTTTGCAGATGCTGAAACCCCCACCAGGTGGAAGAATTTAACTGTATGCTGTCCACCAGCATATAGACCCCAGAAGGTTGATGATGCTGACTCCTAATTACCTCACCACCAACAATTCAGAAGGCTGTCCATGAGCCGATCATACACACCACAACCCCTCTACCTCACACAGTCTTTAAAAACCTTTCTGTGAAAATCAGTGGGGAGTTCAGGCCTTTTCAGCACTAGCTACCTGGACTCCTTGCTTGGCACCTGCAATAACTACTGCACTTTCCTTCACCATGACCCAGTGCCAGCAGACTGGCTTTACTGCTTGCAAGTGAGTGGACCCAAGTCTGGTTTGGTAACACCTTCTCAACATCACCAGATCCTGACTCAAGTCTGAGCAAATTCATCTGGTTGCTGGACTCTAGGTCAAGTAATGGTGCCACAGGATGGCTAAAATTGTGAACATCTGCCTTTCTCTGCTTCTATGTAAAAGGTGTCTCTGCTTCCCACCAAGACCCCTAAGGGGAAATTGCCACACATAGGAAGGAAGAAAAAAGTTTTGTAAAGCAGAAAAAACAAATAGCTCTAGTGTTAAATTAACTTTCACCACTGGGATTGGCAGTCCTAGGAGGCACCCAGGGGACCCCCAGAGTTCCCTACACCTCCATCCTGCACTGTTTATCAACAACCTATTTCCCCTTCCTCTCTCCATGGTTAAGATTCAACACTTGAGTGAATATCGTATCATTTTTTTAAAAAAATGTTTTCACCTAGTGGCTTGAAGATCACAAAATGTCCTCATGAGCAATTACTTTGCTACCACTTGGTCCTACAACTACAGTTCTTCCTTCATGGATCAATGTGGGGATTTTTCCTTTTACTGATGTATTTCTTGCAAGTGTACACTCAGAAATTGGATTGGTTCAGGGTTCTCCTGGGCATACCAGAATGGACAGCAGAGTCACTCTCTGTGTATCACCTGATCCTCTTAATACTCCACCCATGATTAGGGTGAGCTTGTCCCATTTCCAACAATCCCTGAAAGTCTGAGCTTTTCCCTTTTCTCAATGCATAGTTAAGTAGTCAAAAGGTTGCTGATCTTTTTAGGAGAGGGTTAGGGGAAAACTTCCTAATCCTTTTTTGTAAGATTGTTCCCAGACCCCTCCTCAAGGGTGTGTAGCCAACTCATCATTCAAGAGGTCCTAGGCCTGTGAACTGACTCAGGTCAGGGGCTTAGGTGAGGGGCTGAGACTCTACATCATTATGGCTCTGTTTAGGCTCGGTTCATCTGGGCTGTTGAAATCAAATAGGATCTTACGTGCTCTATTTTGTTCCTACAGGACTCAACGTGCATAAGCTACCTCTAATAATTTATGAATAGCAGACCATTCTAATTACAATATTTTTGGTTCTTAGGATGTAACCACACTCACTTTGCCTGGATGGTAAAGTATTGCCATGTCTTTGCCTGCCAGGATCCTGGAATTCCTATTTAAATCAGGAAACCCAATTCAATTGCAGCATCTCTGCATCTACAGTTCTATTTAAAGTTTCAGGTCCTTCCATCAACAAAATATTTATTAATGTTTTTATGAAAGGAGTGCTCTGAGCCTTCTTGTAGGACACAATTAAGGAGTAGGAGAGTGGATGATAAATCCACCCTAGCATTTTAATCTTCCTCCTTTTGGAATCTTTCCTCTATGGTAAACAAAAGAAGGCTGGCATCCCAACTTCATTTAGTGTGAGCCTCTGGTGAAATGTTGGGCCCAGGTTTTATTCAACCAACTCAGAAAATAAGCAGAACAACTTTCAGAGGTTTGACTTATCACATTGCAATAAAAATCTCTGACGTATGCATCTATATTAGGAAAAAAAAATTAGCCTGATTAATATTATGTTCTTCCCTGCTAGGACTACCACCATGAAATCTAGTGTCCTCTTCCCTTCTGTCCAGACATAATTCCTATCCTTAATTTATCAATTTCTTACTATTCTTTAGATATCTATCATGTTTTAAAATCACCAACTCGATATTTAAGGTCTCTAAACAATATATTGAATATTTGCATGCCTTTAACTTGATACATAACTGGTTCTATGCTTTATGTCTTTTTTGTGAGCCTTGGTTTTGTTGGTCAAGTTTAGAGTTGCAACGTATTTTTTCTGGTATAAATGAAAAAAAAAACTTGCAAATTCTTTGGTATTTTGGTTTATCATTGATCCTGCCATGGATACACCAGGTTGAAAGTTCTGGAGGAAAAAAGGGCCCATGTAGGCAAGGCTTCCCCTCACAGGGGTCCTCAGGCAGGGTCATTAGGGCATCTTCAACCAAGGTGGGGATTACTCTTTCAGAAAGGGGAAGCGGAGCTGCTTCATCTGGCGAGTAGGGTCAGTGAGGTTCAGTGTCTCAGCGTCCTATGATTAATCAGACTTTTCCCAAACATCTTCATTCCATGTCTTTGCTCTAGTGAAGACACCACTGCCAAACACTAGATGCTGCTATTTATACCATGAATGTTACTAGAACTGCTCTTGAAACTCAAGTTTCCTACAATCACCACTGCCACACCATCCTTACTCCATCATTTCTATGCATCACTAGCTCCCAGGTCTAGGTCATGTGAGCACATCTGATTGATGGAGCCTAGGTGACATGAATATCTGGCATTTTCAGCTTTTCTAATGGGAAGTAACTTATCTTCCCATAAAGGTGGAGAAATCTTCATACATAGGAAAGGTTGGCCAGGCAGCCAACAAAGAATGACAAATGCCTACCTCTTCCTAGCAAAATTGAGAATTATGTTTCTTTTTCTTGCTAGTGAAAATTACCTTTCAAATTTTAATTAATTAATTAATTAATTTTTGGCTGAGACACTTGGCTTGCAGGATCTTATTTCCCTGACCAGGGATCAAACCTGGGCTCCAGCAGTGAAAACTGAGTCCTAACCACTGGACCACCAGGGAATTCCCCCCAATTTTTTTTTTTTTACATCTTTATTGGAGTATAACTGCTTTCCAATGTTGTGTTAGTTTCTGCTGTACAACAAAGTGAATCAGCTATATGTATACATATAACGCCATATGCCCTCCCTCTTGAGCCTCCATCTCAAAATTTTTAATTTAAAAAGAGTAAAAATGAAAATTTATGGGGAAGATCCTAATTTATTTGATCATGATTGTGATGAGGTCCTTAGGGAGCTAGAGATTCATGATGGTTCATCCATTTAAGCACTTATTTATTGAGCATTACCTACAAGGCAGGTATCCTGCTGGGCTCAGGAATATAGTAATAATTAACCCAGAAATGGCCCCATGCCCACTAGATTACTCTCTAGCAGGGAAGACATACAACAAACAAATAACATAAAGAACAAAATAATTGAAAATATCATAAGAACAATGAAGAAAAAGTACATGGTGTTATAAGACTATGTAACAGAAATATGAACTTGTTTTGGGTCCATCCCCTCCCTCTTTCCCTACTCTTTGAGAAGATAATCATTAGCCTCCTGGAGGGGCTTGTGATGGACAGTTGGAGAGAGAGGGATAATGGTTCCCACAGTGGACAAAACGTGTCTGTATCTTTAAGAAGTGTGGTAAGCACATGGAAAAATTAGACTTGTGTATTCGGTTCATCAGGTGGAGAGAAACACATTACAAAACTAGGGTGCTGGAGTTGCTGATCTCAGAGACAAAACAAGGGAAGGAATCGAGAGTACAGGGTCTTTGTGTGGTTTCTGGGCAGCTTTGGAGCAAACCTGAACTGACTCAAGTTACTATCTCCCTGTCCTCAAACCAGACCCCATGATCTGTCCTAGCTCAGGCATGATTAGATTTACATTTTAGGGAAAAAATAATTCCTGGCTGCCACCTGGAGAAAGAATTGTGGAGAAGCAAATGAGAAGACCGCCCAGAACCCAACTGCAGCCCTTAAGGCAAGACATTGGCACGGAGTTTACACAAGGTGGCAGAGTGAAGACAGTGGTAGGACATCTTGAAGGTAGAATTAAGTGAATAATCCTGCAATCAGGATGTATTCTCAAATATCAGAAGAGTAGGAAAATACTGACGCTGAAATATAAAAACGAATCATGTTTCAAACCAAAGGATTATTTTCTGAGACATATAAAATACTCCAGTTTTGTTTTCCTGAACCATCTTCCCCAACATGTTTTTTTCAGATCTACTTCCAGGAACTTGTATTAGTCAGAATTCTCCAGAGAAGCAGAACCCATAGGAGATTTATATATAGAGAAAAAGGTGGAAAGGAATTGTGGCACCTGAGTGGGGAGGCTAATGGGAGAGACTGACATGCTGCAGACTCAGGAAAGAGTTGGAGTTCAAGTCCAAGGCTGTCTGCTGGTGAACCTGGAGGAGCTGACATCGCAGACAAAGCATGATGTCAGTTTGCTACAGAATTCCCTCTTGCTTGGAGGAAAGTCAGCCTTCTGTTCTGTTAAGATCTTCAACTGATTGGATGAGGCCCATGTTATGGAGGATAATCTGCTTTATTCAAGTCCATTGATTTAAATGTTACCCTTACCCCAAAACACCCCCATAGAAACATCCAGAATAATGTTTAACCACACACATGGGCACCATGGCCCAAGCAAGTTGACACATACAGTGAACCTTCCCAGGGTTGCATCTGAGACCCTAAGTGCAGATGCCTTTGAGAGCCAAGACCTGCAGGGTCCTTGGCTCACTCCTGAGTCCCTGTGCTGGGGCTTTGCTGTGGCTCACTGACCACTTCCAAGAATTGAGCAGAAACTCTTTCTCTCTCTCTCTCCACCCAAACACTATTCCCTGAAAACTCTCACTCCCTACAAGCAGGAGCTCAACTCAAACAAATGTTTCTATAAATGGCCAGACAGTAATAGGTGGCCTGGGAAGATGTGACATCTGTCCCCAGGGACCTTCCTAAGAGGATGCAAACCATCTGTCCTATCGGGCTTAGCCTGGGCACCCACAGGCTTGTGCGGGAAATGGGGCCAGATGTTCTGTTGAGATCTTTTCTTGATCAAGGATTTGATGACACCGGTCCTTCACTTCTTCTGAATCAACAGCTGCTGATTTCATTCAAGTAATCTAATTTGAAATTTTGTTTCTGGAACATAGACAGCATTTTCCGTCCAAGCAGAACAAAGAGAGTGGAACAGGGGGACTTAATGGGAGATATTTTGGGTGTTTTCAGATGTAGAAGTCAACAATCTGTTCGTTCATGGGAGCTCTAACCTCTTGTTTTCAAGGAAGATGGGAAAAACAACCTGGGTACAAAGAATGTAAATATTTTGATTTCACCCATTCTCTAATCTGGGCTGAAACAAATGTCTCCCCTGAACCCTTCCCAACCTCTCCCCTCCTCCCAATACATCTTTGAAAAGCCATGATCAGATGATGAAAATGGGTTTAAAATGTAATTTACCAGTTTTGAAGAAATAGAAGTTGAAGATGCAGCTCTTCATTTCAGGGAGAAGGAGGACATTCTCTCAGATATTTATAGGAGGCTTTGGAAGGAAAGACATTGTCCCCTTCCCAGGTGGGTGTGAGACAGGCTAGGACCTGGGGCCTGGGACCCTTTGCTGCAGTGCCTGCACCTGGACAAATGTCTCCTTCAGCAACAAAATACAAAGACACTATAAGGGACTAAAAATAACTGTGTGCATGTGCAGGTGGGGCAAATCATGGATGAGAAGATACAAAAAGACCAAAAACCCACCTACCACTTCTGAAGAGCTGGGAGCAAAATCAGGGTGTTGGGAGCAAAAGCAGGGTACTGCGCATGCCCCCTGTGCTCAACACCACCAAAGGGGTGGGCAGACCACCTAAGCTGCCCATCAGGCCTGACCTCCAGACCCAAGGGACCAGCTCACACCCCTCTCAGGGAGCAAGTGAGCAAGGGAAACTGTTGCTTGTTCTCACTCCCCCCTGCTGCAGCAGGAGCCCCAATAAAGACTTGCCTGAATTTCTTGCATGGCCTCATCAATTTCTATTGGATAAAGGGGGCAGAAACCCTAGTTGGTAATGGTGTTTGGAGCTGGCCAGGAGGGAAGGAGACACAGCCAGGGGGACGGGGAGGAGGGCAGATAGGCTGTGGCCGCTCCATGTTAGGATCCGAAGTGTAAATGCATGAAGGGGAACAGAATCTGAAGATTCACGCACAGATGGCCACTCTACGCTTCAAAGGTCTGTGTGACATGCCTGGTCTCCTGCCCCTAGTGGCAAAAATCGGAACTGCCTCTGCCTCTCCTCCCCTGTGGTCCAGCCCAGAAAAGTGCTTTATCTCAAATGTCAAAGCGTCATCTCCTTCTTTCTCTGCTGTCTGGGATTCCTTTGGGAAATTTCCAAACGAAGGCCCTGGCCAGATCAGAGGCAGCAGCAGGTACAGGCCAGGCCCTAGGCTGGTCCCGGTTGGGACACTGGACCAAGGCAAGGACTAGTTGAGTGAGCTACTTACAGATTATTGTAAGATTATTAGGACTTGTTTTCTAGGAAAAAAACACAAAAAACTGAGACAGGTTTTTCTATTATCACAGAAATATGTGATCAGATTTTTTTAAAGAAAAATTAAATGTGCAGATGATGAAATAGTGGATTGCTGCCCCTTGGGAACAAGTAATCTACAACAAAGTGGCTCTGTGAGAGAAACCCGCTGCTGTGTGCACACCCCCACCCATGCCTCCCTCCCCCACCCCCTCTCTAGGGTCCAGAGAAGGGCTTCCTTCCACTCGACATGGTCTTTGGGGGTGTTCTTATCCAGGAAGCCTAACTATCCAATTAAACCAGCAAGAGTCTCAAACACCTACTGTGAATCAGACATGATGTAGGTACTGGCCACATGAGGACAAATAATGTCCCTCTTTTGAAGGAGAATAAGGTTTTGCTAAGAGACTAGATGTGTGTTGTGCTGTCATTTGTAAAAAGGGAAAGGAAAAGGGAAAATACGCTGTGTGTAAAGCACAGGGTTGTAGGGGCGGGGTGCAATTTGCAAGAGGGCTCCGAGGAAGGTTTTACAGAGGAGTGAAGTTAGGATTGGGTACCAAAGGAGGTGTGAGGACAAGTGGGGCTTGGGGTAAAGATGTGCTGGTAAAGGTTCATGGAGGAGGTGGGAAGGATGTGCACTGGCTGGTGCTGACTAAGGAGCTTGACAGGGACCCGCGGGAGATGAAGGGGGAAAGAGAGCAGAGCATTACTGGGAGGGAGTGAATATCCCTTGGGGATTCCAGGAAGGAGGAGACCCTCCTTTCACCCTGCAGGGGCTCCATCCCTTCCCCACCACACTGTCATTGGCACAGCGGTCAAGTTTAGAGACTAAGGTCTTTGGAGGTACTGATGGGACCAAGGACGGTTTTTTTGTTCCTTCACAGAAGTGCGATTACGGAGTGCTCAGCACCTGCCAGGAGCTCACAGCTGATGACAGAGGCGGATAGCGACACAGCAAGATGGAGGGCGCTCAGCACAGAGCAGGGGGACGGGTGGGCAGGGAGGGCTTCCTGGAAGAGGCGAGGTCTGAGCTGAGCTAGAAAGAACAGGAGGGAGCTGGCCCCACATCAAGCTCCTATGGCCACTGTGACAAATCACCATAAACGTCCCGGCTTAAAGCTACACATTTATTCTCCCAGATCCTAGGGGTCAGGGGTCTGAAATCAAGGCATGGGTAGGGGCAACCCAGGGGAGGGTCTCTTCCTTGCCTCTTGCACCTCTCAGGGCTGCGTTGTTCTCATTCCTTGGCTTGTGGCCCTTCCTCCACCTTCAAGTCATCAGCTTCTTCCTCAGTGTTCACGCTGCCCTCCCTCCTCTGTGTGTCACCCCCCTGGCCTCCCGTTTGTAAGGACACTACGATGGCACTGAGGGTCCACCCAGATGGGCCAGGGCCACCTCCCTGTCCCAAGTTCCTTTACTTAATCACGCTTGCAGAGACCTTTTTCCATGAAAAGTAACATATCCGCAGACCCAGGAATTAGGACGTGGATGCCTTTAGGGGACACTATTCAGCCTAGTGTGGAATCCACTGCTGACCCCCGATCCTGATAGAGGCCATTATTATTTCAAATACCAGGGACAGATGATCCTCTGATCCCTCCACTGGATGAGCGTGTGAGCGTTTTAGGAGGGGGCTTAGGAGGCTCCTGGTGCGGCCGTGTCGCGACGGGGTGGGGACACGGTCCGGTGCTGAGCGGGAACAGGGATCCAGCATCCAGCCACTCCTGGGCTCCCAGGGGCCAGGCTTTGCATGCGTTTCTCTGTCGCTGCTCGCCAACCCTCACCCCTGTGAGACAGTTCCAGAAACAGCTCTAGGGTTTACAAGCAGCCTTGGGCATTTGAAGAAGGGAAAAGAGAGAGGATGAAGAGTATTAGAAAAAGCCCTGTGATGATGTGCTTGGAGGCGGATGCATCCGCTGAGCGCAGAGTGGGGAAATCTTACGTGGCCCGAGTGCCTCTGGAGCAGGCTCGGGGCATTGTGGGCTAGCCAGGACCCTTGCTCAGCTCCCGGCAGGGAGCACGGCTGTGCCGGGCCTCTCGCCGGAGCTGGGGGCCGCGGCCTGTGAGCCTGAGCCCTCTAGTGGAAACTGCGGCCATTGGAGACCAGAGCCTACCGTGTGCCTCCCACCTCCTGCTGCTGACTGATCCCCTGCTCCTGTGGGCATCCACCAGGCTGACCCCTCACCTGCTCCATCGGGATCCCTTGGGTCTCGGTCCCACTGGCATACCCAGTTTGGGTTGGAACATAGGGGCCCTGCTTGTTCCCAGCACTGTGGCAGAGACAGCTCTGGCATCTCTGGGGGAGACAGTGGCTCACCCCACCCCACCTCCACATCCCAGAAGCCACGTCTGGGCACCAACACAGGATGCATCCACTTCCCAGGTGGCCACGCCTCCTCACACAGAGCAGGGCCCCGGCACACCCAGAAACAGGGTGGCCTGTGCCCCATGACCCTCTCCTGGTCCAGACCCCACAGGCAGGGCCTGAGGACACAGTCTCACTGGGTGGCGAGCTCTTCGTGCAGAATAAAGCAAAACAAAACAAAATAGAGAAACTCAAGAAGCAGGTGCCCAGGTGGCCACATGTGTATTCTGGAATTTGGAGGAGAGCAGGCAAAGGTCCTCAGAATCCAGGTTTAAGAAACGTGTCCCACTTTATCCAAATGTAACCACAAACCTCCAAGGAAAGGTACAGCAGTGTCGCTGGATCAGTAGCCCTGGGAGGGGCACGGTGGCTGTGTGCTCACTCACTGATCCGCCCGCTGCCCCAGGAAGAAGGCCTGACACACTTTAGGGCTAATATTCTACAAGATAGATATTTTTAGAAGGACTGTTCCATGGCCTCTGGAGAAGCCTACAGCCCGGGGTTGGGGAAGGGGTGGGGGCGGCCAGCGTTCCTGACGACATCCGTCAGCCGTGCGGCTCTTTCACTGATAGCTTCTCTGGGCCTCAGATTTCCTTTCTGCAGAATGGAGCTCTCACTCATGAACACACTTGTGTTTGCATAAAGAGTTACCAAATGGTTCAGAAACACTGTGCTAAACAGAATCTCCGCTGATGGCACAAAGTGAGCCCTGGTGACGACACACCGCACTTGTTCTCAACAGTCTTGAAGCATCTATGGCACCTGCCACGCAGAGATGAGCGAGGCGGGCCTCTGCCCTCCAGAAGTTCACCCACTGGCGGAGCCGGCCAAGGACGCTCCCTGCCAGGAGGAGTGGTTCCGTCAAGAGTGGGGAGGCGGCTGTCACCCCTCCCTCTGGGCGGGGCTGCAACACCGAGTCCCAGGATCACTGGGGGCTGTGTTATAATCAGGGTCTGGGTTCGTTATCACGGGTCTTGGGGACGCCCCTGGATCCCCATCAGCGTTTCATCCATTTCTAAGGTCCCAGGGCCTGGGACTGCCTCCCACCTGTGACAAATGATGCATTGCCAGCCTGTCACCCCTACGACTGGATGTCTCAGGGTCTGTCCCAGGCAGAGCCAGGCCAGATCAGCTGTGGGACATATGCTCTGGTCAGTGTCCCAGGCTCAGAGTCCAAGAGACATGGTCACAGGAAAACCTTGAATCACCCAGATTTGTGTTAAAAAGAACGCCACCCCGGAGGCATTAAGAACCTGACCATGGGGATCATTGTTCCCAGAGCCACTGGAGTCTGCCCCTAGCTGGGCACTAAACAGGCAGCCCCTCTGCTGCTCCTGGCCTTTCCCCTCCCAGGGCATGGTGCCGAGTCCCAGGACAGGGAGTCAGTGGGTGCACCTCGGGCTCTCCTCTTCTCTTGGCAGGTGTTAGAGCCCCGCAGACCCCAACCCAGACAAGCCAGATGGGCCCAGAGCTGGTCCCGAGGATCGGAGGACGGACAGGCCTCGGCAGGCTCCTGGGGACAGAACCACAGTGCACCCATGTCACCAGGGCTCTCCCCTGCGGTTCACATATGCCTCCCCATTGGCGGTCCCGGAGGAGAGCCCAGCTGGGCGCTGAGAGCCATGTGTGCACGTGTGAATGCGTGTGCTATGTGTGTGAGCTCGCCTGAGCACGGGAGGTGGCCGGCCAGTCCCCTAAACCTTTACCTTCTGTGTCATCGGGTGGGCATGAATGTCCCACATGGGAACCCGCCGTGTTCCAGAGAAATCCGATGTCAGAGTCAGCTGCGACACACACAGGAGACCCTTGCTTCAGCTAATAAAATCCGGGACTGCTCAATATAACCATAATGTTTGTAAATAAAATCCCATTTTAATTGTCCCAGGAGTCATATTATTTAAAGAAACTTTACAGGAAGTCTTTATTGATTCAGTCATGCCTTAAATGTCTCCAGCCCCGGGCCAGGCCACAGGCCACAGGGATCAAGCCCTGCCCCCCTTCAGAGAGTTAGTGGACCCTGGGGACAGAGGGCACATGTCCACACACGCCCACCCACTGGATTGATGCCAGAAGACACGGGCTCCCCACCAATTCGGCACCTTGACACCAGCAGCTGGCTCTCAGTCCAGAGTCAGTTTTCACCAAGAAATAAAGTTTTGATCATGTCATCAGGTTTTCTAGGCCACACCTAGAAAATTACTAGGTATTTTCTTCCTTATTAAATACTAAGTATTTAAATATCTGCTATTTAAGACTCACAGACACAGAAAACAAACTTACGGTGAACAAAGGGGAAAGGAGGGGAGATAAATTAAGAGTTTGGAATTAACAGATACACACCGCTATATATAAAATAGATAAACAACTAGGACCTACTGTATAGCACAGGAGACTCTACTCAATATTTTGTGGTAACCTATAAGGGAAAATAATCTGAAAAAGAATATATAACTGAACCACTGTGCTGTACACCTGAAACTAACACAACATTGTAAGTCAACTATACTCCAATAAAAAAAACTTACTAAAACATGCTATTCAAATACTAGGTATACCTGGTATTTAAATACCTGCTATGTATGTAAATCCCTGGTATTTAAATTGTGCCTACCAGGTGTTTACCTACCTATTCCCTTGTAAATCACACATTACCTAGTAAGTGACACACTACTAGGTGCTCTGTGGGAAGTAGTACACAAGCGGTGGTCTACTGGGCTCACTTCTGAGCTAAGTAACTCACTTTCCCACCCCCGCCTCACCGTCCATAACTTAAATCCAAATCCTAACAAAATTACAGTGATTGTTGTAGAACCAATCATCTGTGTATTGTTTTGTTTTGTTGTTTTTTCCCCCTGTATCTGTATCTCGCTGTGTCAGACACAGAGGAGGGGAGGTTACTTAGCTAGGGCAGGGGCTGTCCCGGACATCTTTGAGCCTGGAGATGTGGTCAGGTATTGCCAGATGGGCAGGAGATCAAGGGAGGATGGGGAGTGTCCTGGTCGAGGGGACGTGGCCACGCTACAGGGGAGGAGAAAGCGGGGAGATGGGGGCGGAGCTGTGTGTTACAAGGAGGGCCTTGGAACCAAGGAAAACGCTTGGTCCTTCACTGGAAGCAGCTTCAGAAAGGATGAGAGGGGAGAATCACCAGGTCCAAGCTCTGGTAGAGCAGGATGAGTTTGGCTGAAGTGTAGCTGGGACAGGATAGCAGGGAGGCTCTGGGGCTGGACAGATGGGGATTCTACCCGGGGCATCATTTATTGCCAGGTGTGCCCTGGACTAATGGCTTGACCTTTCTGAGCCTCTGTTTCCCCATCAGTGAAATGAGAGCCATAAAGGGACAGAGCAAGCTTGCAGCCAGTGCCCCTACCCCTTACTGTTAAGATGCTTTCACAGTAGTCTGGAAAGGGCTCAAATGGGGCAGGGGCCCCGGGGTAGAGAGATGAGTCCGTGGTAACTCATGCTCTACATGTCTCTTCAACATGTATAGAGCTCACCACCATCTCATTGGGCTCTCAGGTGCCCTGGGAAGGTTGCCAGGAAGGTATTACAATTCTCTCGGCCCAGATGTGGGAGTTGGGTGTACAGAGCGATCTGTGAATTTCAACCCAGAGCCCACTCTCGCTCTTCCCCACTGAGCGTAGAGCTGCTCCGAGGGCGGTCAAGAGAAGGGTGAGAAGCTTGACCAGGGCTTCAAGTGGGTCTGTTTGGATCTGATGGGCAAGTCTGTGCTTCCGCATCTAGGGCTGGCCTGAGACTCCGAAGACCAGCCTCAGGGCTCACGTGATGAACACCGTCGGTTAGTTAACGACGCCTCTTTCTCGAGTGTCTGCAGCTTTCTTGGAGCTTGCTGGTGGGGGTAGTGGGTACCGTCACCGAAACCTTGGCCAGTCTGCCCACCGCGGGCCTCAGGATCAGCCCAGAGAGGGCGGGAGGCAGATCCAGCTCAGACCTAGGAGGTGGCTGACGTCACAGCATCTCAGCCCCATACCCTCCCCCCGGGCCCCGCATTTCCAGAGCCAGATCCTGGAATGGCCGCATCTGGAAGCGTCTCCAGTGGCTGAAGCTGGCCCCCAGACATAGGAATGATACGGGGATCCAGGGAGGGGCCGTGGCCGGGCGTCGGGCACTCAGTCAGTGGTTCTCCCCACTGAGGGTCTGGAAAATCCAGTTCAACCCAGAACCCATCACAATGCCTGGCAATTCCACGAAAGGAATTTCTAGGATTAAGTGAATCTTGCTCATGGATCTGTAAGACTCCTCACATATACGCTCACACAGAGGAAAAGAAAGCGTCTCCTCTTCACCTGCAGGCCTGGTCTGGTCCGAGGAGGTGTGGCCAGTTCTGGGATCTTTCTGCCTGGTGACACAGGCCCGGAGCCCCAGCCTCAGCCTGGAGAGCACACGGGGTGTTTATTGAGGCCATACTTGGTGCCGAGACTCACGGGTCCCATATATGTATTAATTGAGGCTCAGAGAGGTTATTCCATGTGCACAGGAACACACAGCAAGCACATCAAATCTAGGTTCTCCTGATTCCACAGCCCCAAAACCCCTTGTGCCCAACCCCACAGGCTCTACCCAAGAGAGATAGACAAGACACTCTGCCCCTTCAAGCCCTCTTCCTCAAGGAGAGCTGTCTCTGGGCCCCAGCTGCCTGCTCTCTGCTCCTCTGCCCTCCCAGGCCACATGCCTGCTGTCTCCCATCCTTCCACCTCCAGCTGGGCTCCACAGGTTTCCAGCCCGTGCTGACCAGACACTCACTGTCCTGTGCTGGGGAGTCCATGACTCCTCGAAGACGGGGACTGTGATCTTCCTCGGCCTTTTTCAAGGCAAACTCAGGGGATGGCGTGAAGTGGGGCTGCCCCTATGTTGATCAAAACACCTTGAAGAAAGGCAAAGAAAAAAAACCAAAACTCCACTTTGGCTGTCCTGTTGCCCACATCATGTCTTCTATGCAACGACAGCTACACGGTTCCCAAGTCACTTCTGAACGTTGAAGAAGGGAGGGGGTGCAGCGCAAGGTGATGCAGGCGTGTGAGTGGGGGTCCCCAGGTGCAGGACCCTCCCTCTCCATCCCGATGCCCCCCTCCATCCCAGCCGGTTAATGGAAACAAATCAGATGCAGAACTTGGCTCTATCGTCTTCTTCCACATGAAACTCTTCATTCATTTTTGTCTCTTCCTTTTTGTCCTGAAGCAAATGGAGGAAATCACACCCTCCAATTTCTGATCCACCTGACCTCCCATTGCTGATGGGGAGATTCCTAGTCTGTTCCCATCATCCTACTGCTGTTAGGAGAAGTGGTTGCTGATGGAAACACATCACTGGTGGATGTTACCGCCAGTGCTGAGAAAGCCAGGGGATCAGGGTCAACACGTTTTTGTTTGGAACCAGGAGTAAGGGATGGGGGCAGGTGTGTTGCTGGAACTCCCCCCATTCAACCTGGCAATCCAAGGGTCTCAGTAGAAGCTGTACAGCTCAGGGTGATTTGTGCTGGCTGGGGAACCCCTCCCTGCACCCTCTGCCGTCAGAATACTGCCCCCATTAGGGGCTGCTTTGTCCTGGAGGCTCAGCAACACGCCCTGCTTGAATGAGAGAGGGGACCCCTGTCACAGCCTGACCTCTTGCCACCTCGAGGCTCCCCAGAAGCCGATGCGACCACAGTATTTTCCCCCAGAGAGTTCTAGAATTACAGCATAGTCTCACCCACTCTCTGAAAACAAGGGCTCCCAGATATAACCACAATAATAATTTTCACAGGCATGGATTTCCATCTTAATCTTAATTCTCCCAATAGCAGAATTTCTACAGGACACAGAGGCCATAAAGATTGGCCACAGAAGGGCAACCTTCCCAGCTAGGCCCCGTTCCTCCCACCCCTACAGTCTTTCTCAGCAAAAGCAAACCAAGGAGCAGAGAGTTCCCTGTCCCTACCCACAGCCTTTGTGCCATAACTAGGCTTTGTCCTGAATAAGCCCAGGCTTAGGGACAGAGTTCTCCTGAGAATGGCTTTCCTTCACTGGGCGGTTACCTGAGCTGAGGCCCCCGGACGAGACATCAAAGGCCAGGCCAGGTGCGTCAGCTTCTATTTGGTACCACCCCAGACCCATCCTGTCTCTGGGGACCCTTTAAAGTTCTGCCAGCACTGCCTCTGCTTTATTTGTTTTCACACCTGTCAGCCTGGTAGGTTTCCAATTGTTTTTAAGCATCTTCTGTTGGAAGGGAAAGGGGCTGTGCCCAGTGGTGTCATAAACCCAGCATATCAACTGGCAAAACACAATTCCCTTTAAGGCCTGAGAATGGAAATTGTCTAGATGGCTCATGGCAGAGCCTCCACAGGTGCAGGCTCGCAGATGCAGGCAGCGAGGGAGAGTTTTGTGTCGTGAAAAAGGCTGTGAATGAAGGCATGGGCAAAGGAAGGGTGGCTGGAGCGGACCCGGAAGCTTTTTATTTATTTATTTATTTTGGCTGCACCGCGAGGCTTGTGGGATCTTAGTTCCCTGACTAGAACCCTCGCCCTCTGCAGTGGAAGCATGGAGTCTTAACCACTGGACCACCAGGGAAATCTAACCGGCCACCTTCACAGAGAAACTAACACTAAAACTCAGATGAAAGGAACGCCTTTCTGGTCAAAACTTTGGAAAAGAACATCTCATTTTGAATGGCAACTGTGTTCTGATAAATGGCTGAGTACTGGGCAGACTGGGTGGGTTCAGTTAGCAAATTTTATTTTAAATAATTGATCCATCTAACAATGATTACCAAGCCCTCTTGCATGCAGGTTTCTACACAAGCCCTGGGGACCCAAGGGGTAGTTGGAAGCCCTGCCCTAATGGAACCCAGCTGGCAGGGGGCCAGGCACCCACTAGGAGAAGTCCTACCATCCTCCAGCCAGAAGAAGGGGGAAAAGAGTCAGAGTCAGACTTGTCTCCAGAGAGAGTTTTGGCAAGGAAGCTCAGATTCCTGCTTCTTGCCTTATTCTTTATGTGCACAGGGCTATAGGGGCCGGATATCTGCAGAGGCAGAGGAGGGGAGGGTCAGGTCAAGACAAGGCGAGACACTCAGTGCCTGGAGCGTTACATGGAAGAGGTCTGACCCCTGATTTCAGAGTCATCTGTCCTCTGTTCTAGGAAAAGCAGGGGCTCCAGGGGTTCTGTGTCCTAATAGGCAGGATCATAGGAAGCGATTTTCTGGATAGAGGTCAGAAGTGTGCATATCAGTCTTATAGGAAGGAACAAGGAGTGTCATTGTTTGGGGAGCAAAACCTGTCTTCCTGGTGTCATGTGTTTTCCTGCGTGAATGGAATTTGGCTGCAGGGAGGGGAAGCCTGGGTTCCACCAAGAACAGCTCCCCATAGCCCAGTACTCATTGGTGGCCATGGACGCTGCCCTCTGGAGGGGTTTCCTTTCCTGATTTTGAAGGTTCTGTCAGCTGCCCTAGACAGAAAAGTGTCAGAATTTATTGTTCAATCTAGCTGTATTTTGTGTGAGTGTGATATGTTCAGGATTAGAAGAGTCAAGGAAGAGAACATGAGAATCAAACCTTTGGTTTGGAAGTCAGTTACTGCACATGGGCAGAATCAGGAACTTGCAAATCCACATGCATAGAGTTATATTAACATGATACAAGTATATATAATATTTAATAATCATATTTAAGCAAGGGGTGAGGAATCCATCGAGCCTGGTGTTCCTTCTAAATTTAATTTACTGACCCTCAGGAATGTCTTGCAAAGGAACTTAGCAACTTTGGGTTCCTGCTTCCAGGTGGCTTGCACACTTGATCTCCAGTCTCTAATGCAGTGAATGGGGGTCCAGAGGAAAATCCAGCCATCCTGGAAAATACACAGTTAGGATATCTTTTATATATATGCACTTTATTTTTCAGAGCAGTTTTAGGTTCACAGAAAAATTTAGAAGAGGGTATAGAGATTTCCCATGTACCCCGGCACTACACAAAATGGCTTCCCCCACCATCAACACGCAATGCATTTGTTACAATCGATGGGCTGACCCCGACATGTTCATTGTCATCCAAAGTCCATAGTTTGGGTAATAAAATGCATTTTGTGCATTTGTTAAAATTGATGGACCTACCCCGACATGTTTATCATCACCCAAAGTCCAAAGTTTGGGTTATGCCATGCATTTGTTACAATCGATGGACCTACCCCGATATGTTCATCATCACCCAAATTCCATAGTTTGGGTTATGCCATGCGTTTGTGCATTTGTTACATTCGATGGACCCACCCCGACAAGTTCATTATCACCCAGAGTGCATAGTTACATTAGGGTTTATTCCTGCTTGTACTTCCTATGTGTTTGGACAAGTTTATAATGACAGGCGCCCGTCATTGTAGCATCATACACAGTGGTTTCACTGCCCTAAAAATCCTCTGTGCTCCTCCTGTTCATCACTTCCTCCCCCACACCTAAAAACCACTGACCCTTTTACTGTCTCCAAGGTTTTGTCCTCTCCAGAATGTCATAGAGTTGAAATCATACAGCATGTAGCTTTTTCAGCTGGCTTCTTTCTCCTACTCACATGCATTTAATGTTCCTCCATGTCTTTGCATGGCTTGATAGGCTCATTCTCTATTATCATTGAATAATATCCCACTGTCTGTCCAGATACAGGTTATGAATAAAGCTGATATAAACATGCGTGTGCAGGATTTTGTGAGAACATGTTTTCAACTCTTCGTGTAAACACCAAGGAGCACGATTGCTGGATCGTATGTTAAGAGTAAGTTTAGTTTTGTAAGAATCTGCCCAACTATCTTTCAAGGTGGCTGGTCCATTTTGCACTCCCATCAGTAACAAACGAGAGTTCCTGCTGCTCCACATTCTCAGCAGCATTTGGTGGTGTCAGTGTTCTGGATTTTGGCCATTCTCATAGGTGTGTAGTGGTGCCTCACTGTTTTTTTAATTCGCATTTGCCTGATGACGTATGATGTGGAGCATCCTTTCAGATACTTATTTGCCATCTGTGTATCTTCTGTCATGAGGTGTCTGTTCAGATTTTTGCCCATCTTTTAATTGATTTGTTTGTTTTCTTATTGTTCAGTGTTAAGGGTTCTTTGCATATTTTGGATCACGGTCCTTTATCAGGTGTGTCATTGAGAGGATCTTTATAACAGGATGAGACCCCAGCGATTGGAAAAGGGTGACCTTGCTTGTCACAGCCCTTAATGAGCCTCCTCTCTGGGCCCAGGTGCTGATAAGGGTACTGGGAAATAAGAAATAGTTTGTTGATTATCTAGTTCCTGTATGGCCCAGCGAATTTACCTAGTGAGTACCCAGCAACTGCTGGGTAATATTGAGGACACGTGCACCTGGGAGGAAGGTCCCTGTGCTCACACAGAACTTACAGGAGACCTCAAGGCTAGAAGGATCTCAAGTGTGACTTCATAATAACTTACTCTCAGGAAGGGTAGCTGACGTGACAGATGTTTTGCCAAGCTTCGGGCTAAGTGGATTCCAGGAACTGTTCCTGCTTCTCACCAGCAGCAACTTGCCTGGCACATGGCCAATTCCATCCTCACCATTAAAAACTAACTTTCTCTAGGTTTCCAAAGGCTCCACGTTGCTGCTTATTGGGGAGATGTCAGTCCTCATCCCATTAGAGCTTTCAGCAGCCTTAGCTCCTTGAAACCTTTCCTCCTCTCACCCCCCCCCTCTCCTGGGCCCCTTCCCACCTCTCCACCCACTCCTTCCCAATCCACTTCACTGTCTCTTGCTCTTTGCCCCCATCTTTAAAGGCCAGAGCCCCCCAGGTCGCCATCTTACCTCCTCTAGTCTCTATCTTTCCCCATCCTGTATTTTCCATCGGCCCCATGACTTTAAGCAACCCCTATAAAGGATGATTCACAGCATCTTCTGTCTTCTCCCTGGGGCTCCACACTATACACGCGGCTGCTTGCTTAAATTTTCCACTTGAAAATACACCCTGCACCTCAAGCTCGACCTATCCACACAGGGGCCCTGTTTTCTGCCCGCCCCTCTCCCTCTGCTGGTCTTCCGCATGTCCTGGGTCTATTCGCCATAACCCGCCTCCAGAGCAGGCTTGGTTGAACTCAGTGCTTTTCTACTTAAATCAGATCCATCACTCTCCTCCTTAACGCTTTGAGAATGTCTGAGCATTTAGAATAAACATAAACCCCTTGGCAAGACCAACATGACCCCTTGTGGACCGGTCTCTGCTCCTCCCCGAGGCTCTAGCCCCCAGCCTTGGGGCGTTTTAGGCTCCTTAGGGGGAGGCGGCTTTATCACTGCCATTTCTCTCCCTGGAAGGTCCTGCCCCACCTTTTGCAGACTGTCTCCCTCCAGCTGCCTCTCAGGGGAGCCCTCTCCTCTGCCTGAGTCTCAGTCTGCTCTGGCGTCCATCACAAAGTACCCCAGACTGGGGGGCTTAAACAACAGAAGCTTATTCTCCCAGAGTTCTGGAGGCCAGAAGTCCCAAATCTAGGTGTCGGCTCTCTCTCTGAAGGCTCCAGTGAGGGTCCTTCCTGCCTTGTCCAGCTTCTGGGGGCTCCAGGCATCCTTGGCTTGTTGCCATATCCCTCCAATCTCTGCCTCATCTTCACGTGGCCTCTCCTCTCTGTGTGTCAAACTCCCTCCTTCCCTCATGTATCGCTCATGAAGATACACACAATTGCATTTAGGGTCCACCTGGATGATTTAGGATTACTCCTCTCTCAGGGTCTTTCTGTCATAGAAGGTCACATTCACATGTTCTGGGGTTAGGACATGGTCATATCTTGGGGCCACCATTCAGCCTGCTACACTGTATTCTATGAGTTTCTTGAAGAGGGGCCTCTTCCCGTGTGGATAAAGGGAAGGGCCTGTTGGGGAGGGGGACATTTCCCCCTCTACCCCTTTGAGTCCTTGTGGTGGGACTAATAATAAAATTGACACAAAACCGACGAACAGGAGAAAAACAAACAAAGTTTACTTCATGCACATGGAGGTCCCATAGAAATGGGATCTAAGAAGTGGCCAAAACAGATAGCTTTTTTAGACAAAGAAACAATAAATTTATGAAGAATGATAGGACAGAGAAACTTAGGTTTTGGTGCTCATTTCGCAAAGAATCTGAACAGAGTTTGGCTTTGATCCATGAAAGAAGTCACAGGTTTGTTTATATAAGTTTCTCATCCCCAATTTCCCGATCTTTGGTGATAAGAATGTCCTTGTACCTCCAGATTCAGGGAGTACACCTTTCACGTGAGAGATGTATTTCCTGCTTTCAGGGAAACAGAAAAGAGAGTAGGAGTGTCCCTCTTGGGTTGCCCGTTTCTTAAGCAACTTTAACTCAAAATAATCATAAGCCATAGAGGCATATTTTGGGGTGGCCTGCCCTGGACCCCACAGGCCCGGGCATATCTTACAGGCAGGTCCAACCGCCCATCTAGGCAGCATGACATTTGTGGCAGTGTTTCTGCCTGCTGCAGGGATATTCTCAACATGAAAGGGCAAGAACTTGGTGTTTGTCTAGAAAATAGCATTCCGTCCTTCAGGGCAGGAGGGGAGGTGGCAGGGCCCTTTGCGGGGGTGTGGAAGCTGGACGGGATGATCTTCCCCTGGACGGGGTGAGCTGGAAACTGGAGAGACAGAGTTTTAAGGAGAGGACCTCAGGGGGCCAGCCAGCAGCCTCTGGATGGAAAACAAGTAGTGTTTCCCCGGGGAGAAGGTGCATCAGAGGGTCCTCCTCTCCCTTCATCCGGAGAGGGGTGTATGGACCTAACTGCCAACTCAGCCCCACCAAGGACAAATGCCTCCAGTTCCCCCTTGATTGGGCGGCTGGGGACAGAGGCACGGGATGCTTGCCCCGTCACGGTCTTCCTGGGACAGCTCCTGGGCATGCGCATCAGCATGCGGCTCAGCTGTCTGCTTTCTTGGGACCCAGAGGCCCTCTTTTCCCTCCTTAGTGCCCCCCCCCAGGTCCAACTGTGGTGTGCATGGATTGTCCCTAGAGAAAAAGCTCAAATCAGAGACATTAAAAAAATAAAAGTCCGTTTATCCTGCCGGGAGTAAGAAGGACAGACCGTCAGCAATGCAAACACATTTCCATCCCACCCCTTCTTGGAGCTTTGCTCCTCCAAAGATGAGAGAGAGTGAATGCTCACTTCTTTTCTCTTGCTAGAAAAGCAAAATGCAAATAAGTCTTCTGAAAGTCACTTCCACATATAAGATTTTTGTGTAACATTTTGGAACATACAAGGAAGATGGAGGTACACACAGATGGTGAGTGGGAATTAACCAGGCAAGTCCTTGACTATTCCATCAGTTCTGCTCCAGACCTTCTGCACAATCTGAGATCAGGCTGTAACCACACTGAGCCTCTTTTCCTTTATGTTAAAGATAAAGTATGATCTGGTAAGAAAAAAACAAAACAAAAAACAAACAGACAAAAAAAGAACCAGCATGAGTTTTTGAACCAGATAGAACTGCATTCAAACACTATCCTGCCATGTGATCTTGAGAAAAATATTTAATTACTCTATTCCCTGAACTGAAATAAACAAGTACTAGGGTCCTTATCAGATTGTTACAAAAATTGAATCTGAAAATGCACAATTCAAACTTGCACATAAGCACTCAAAAACAGTAGTCTTTCCTCCTTTCCTAAATGAAACCAAGAATTAAATGACAGAAGTGAGTAGTCAAGTTCAGCCCCATCCTTTGAAAAGGGGTCCTTTTCCCTTAGCAGTAGGGAGCCAAATATTTTCTTCTCCATCAATAAGAAACTCAATTGTATGAGCATTACTAATTTAAGTTGAAGGAATATTACAGTACATTAAAATGCTGCTCAGAAATGATATATATTTCCCCCCATCAGTTAAGAAGACGTGTTGAAATGTCTTACTTTCTAAATGCAGCCTTCAATGATCAAACCAGCCCAGAAGGGTCAAGCCCTCTGTGAATTCCTGTAGTGGCTCTTCTGACCTGTGTACCTGTACTGACCTGTGTTTTAGTTACATGGCTTCTGTCTTCCTCTGTCTGCAACACTGAGCTCGTTGAAGGTGGGATCTTGTTTGGTCATCATTTGGGGCCATGATGGCTCCAGGGAAAGTGCCTGGGACTTACTGAAGTGAGTTGAAGCACACATCCCTCTGGGAAAACATGCACATTCCTCGCTTCTGCCCAGCCAGACATGCCCATTTGCTAACTTTGGAGACTGTCAGTTAAGAATCCTCTGGTCACAAATTATCAAAACCCCACTTCAAACCAGCTGAAGCAAGGTGGGACTTTTATGCACTCTCCTAACCCCCTGGCCAGAGGTGGAAGGGCTCAACACCCAGCAGCTCCCCAATATTTTCTGACTTGTTCCCAAGAGCTGCTGTCACAAAGCACCTCAAACTGGGTGGCTTAAAATAACACATACTTGTGGTCTCACATTTCTGGCAGCCAGAAGGCTGAAATCAAGGTGTCAGCAGGCTCGTGCTCTCTCTGGGGGCTCCAGGGGAGGACCCTTCTGCGTGTCTCTCCTGGTGGCTCCTGGCAACCCTTGCCTTGCAGACCCCTCACCCCAGTCTCTGCCTCCATCATTACATGGCTTTCTTCCCTCTGTGTGTGTCTCTGTGTGTCTTTCTTCTTCGTATAAGACCAGTTATGTTGGATTTAGAACACACTCTGCTCCCGTATAAATGCACTTAACTAGTCACACCTGTAAAGACCCCACCTTCTGAGGTTCCAGGTGGTCATGAATTTGGGGACGCCATTCAACCCACATCACCCCACCCCCTTTCCCGATTTCTCTTGGTCTCTCCTCACGGCTTCTGGGGTTCATTCTAAGGCCGATTCTCCCTTCATCATTGCAAAATGACACCAAGCCAATGGCACCAGACCTGCACCCTCCCTTACACAACATGAGAATGTGTCCAGCTGCTGGGAGGAACCACTCCCCCTCAACGCCCCCCCTCCCCCCTCCCCCCACCCCCACCCCCCCCCACCCCCGCTGAAATGCTCCTGCCTGACTGTACCCAGAATCAAATGGTGCTTAAACACCTCAATAATTTAAATGGCAATTCCAGGAGCCCTGCCAGCAGAGACAACCAAATGACACTCCAGACCCCATCCAGCCTCTCTACCTCACCCCCAGGGGCTAATCAGGGACCTGGCTTTGTCTTTCAAAGGGCCTAAGGGGCTCTAGTTATCAACTCTGCTTTGCTCCCTATCCCATCTGAAGTGCTTTCCTTGTTTTCAAATAAATAAAACAGCTGAAGAACTGCCATTTCACCAGCTTTCCATCAGAAGAGAAAACACACAGGAAGGTGGGAAGGTGGAAAATCCGCAGCCCAGATCTGAGGGAAGTGGCCTCACGGTGCGGGCCCCCTGTGACCAGGATGGGGTTAGGGATAGAAAGAGAGCAGCCCCCAGGCCGGCTGCACAGCCTGTTTGGGTCGACAGTGAGACATAGATGAGGCATCCAGGTGGTCCTCGCCGGGGTCTGAAGCTCTGGTGTCCCAGAAACTGATGGGCCACCTGGCTCTCCTCTGCCCCTGCTTCCCCTCCCCTCCCCCTGCTTTCCCCCACCCCTGCTCTGCATCTGTCTGTAGGATCAGCGCAGGATAACAGCTGCTTTGACAACCAAGGTCAGAATCTTCTTGGGGCTGTGCACAGCTGGGTCTCTGGGTGGCCCCAACCATAGGGAGAGTGGACTTTGCAGAAGGACAGTCTGGGGTGAGAAATCAGACTCCTGCCCAGAGCTTGGGTTGCTCACACTGGAAGCCCACCCCTGAGAACATCGGGGCGGGGGAGCTCCTGGACAGAGCAGATAAGGCCATACTGGGGTCTCTCCTTTTCTGTAGAGGAGCCCACCTCCCAGGTGCCAAGCCACCAGCTGGGGGACCTGCACGGCCCAGGTGGTCCAGGTGATGGGGCCTCGGCAGGGGGTGATGCGGAGGCCACTCCCATGAGGGTCTCTCCCTTCAGCCTCCTACTGCCCCCCACCCCACCTCACCCCAGGGCCTCAGCCAGTCCCCGCTGTGGCTCCCAGGTGCCTGCATGGTCCCTGACGTAATCAGCAACATGATAGAACATGGACCATTTGGTGTGTTAGTGGCTTTCATTCCATGATGGCGTCGTCCTCTAGAAGGGTTCTCCTATCAAGGAACAGAAAGATAATGTTAAACCCGCTCATGGGGCGGGGTGGGGGGTGGGATGCCACACGGAAACACACAACTTGTCTGGTGCCTAAGAGCGGGCAGGGAATTAGCAGTTCTGCTATAAATCGGGTTTGCGTGGAATTGTTAGATGGCGCTAGAAGTAACTGATAAAATGAAGAATGGTCCAATTCTTCTCAACCCGACTCGGCTCGAACCAAGAGCGAACATAGATGCTGCGTCTCTTTGGCGAAGGCAGAGAAAAGGCTTTTATTCCTCTAGGTTTGGGATCCACTTCAGGGAAGGAGACTTAGATTCCGAAGTCGGCAGAGGCTCTGAGCGGGGTCTCGTCCCCGTCTGGGCACTGAGTGATCCCGCTTCCTTTCCCACTGAGTCTGCGCCCTGAACCGCCTCTCTGCTCGTGCTTAGGCCCAGCCCTCCTGACTCTGGCCCCTTAATTAGCCATTCTTTGTAATGAACTTTCCTTGCTCAGCTACTGCATGCTTTCTTGATTGGACCCTGACGGATCAAAGATATCTGGACCCAGAAGAAAAGCCCCAGCCCCCAAACAGTACTGTCAGCCTTACAATCACACAGTCACCCAGCCTCCAGGAGGCGTGGCCTCTGGTCCCTATCGGCTGCATCCCCTTCCTTGGCAGTTCCACGCCCAGACCTCACAGAGCCTCAGGGCACTGCCAAGCCAGTGGGGATCCCAGAGCCTGTGAGAACCAGGGTTATGGGAGCCTGACACCTCGAGGTCACGTTCTCTGTCTGTAGAAAGAAAGGCGACAACCTGCCTGCAGGCCATCGTCCTGGGGATGCCTTTGGACAAAGTGTGCCCAAGGTTTCATTCATCTAACTGGGTCTGTGTCAGACCTGCCCGGTGACCAGGGCTTGGCCGATGGCTGTCGTACTTCCCGTGTGAGCTCAGAGCCAGCCTGCGGAGGCACCTACCTAGAAACCTGGTGTGCAGGTAGGCCTAGCACCGGGGTTTCAGAGGTGAAGCAGCAGGGTCTCTGGCTCACTCCTCAGGCACGCGGACCACATCCCTGGAAGAGAAGATTCCTGCGGGAGAGTGGGGACAGCGGCTCGTGCTGGTGCTGTCAGAACCCATGCAGCAGGAGGGAGCAGAGGGGTGGGATGTGGGGACAGGAACGCAAGGGGGTCCCCAGGAAGTGACCCTGGAGCTGGGTCTTCAAGTGTGATGAGAATAGAGACAAGGCGGGAACACTGGGGGGAGGCTGGGGAGGCTGGGCATTTGGGCCACAGAGGACAGTGTGCACCAAGGCACCCACCCACACACACACACACAACCCGTAAGAAACTGCAGGATGTGTGACACCACAGCAAGAACTCGTTGTGATGGAGCATCACGTCTGAAGGTGGGAGTGAAAAGCCCGGGCTGGAGGGAGGGGTGGACATGATCGTAGAGAGCTCTGTGCGCTCTGGAGGAGCTCAGCCTCTGTCACCCGGCACTGGGGAGCCACAGCAGAACTAGAGAGAGAGCAGCAGCATGCTCAGACTGGACTCCGAGTGGGGGAGCTTTGAGGGGCAGGTAGGAGGCAGAGAGACAGGGCAGTGGGGCAGGCAGAGCTGATGAGCCCTGAACCCAGCCCGAAGGGGTTGAAGTGGGACTAGAGAGAGACTAAGGACAGAGTTACAGGGTAAGATCTGCAGGATCAACCGCTGACGATCAGGAGTGAGGAAGAGAAAGAGATGAAACATACATCAGGATATATACCATAGAATGTGTGATATATGATCATAACACAAGGGATGACATATGTTCATTACAGGATTCTGCAAACCCAGGCTCCATTGCTCTCACTCACTCACTCATTCATTCATTCACTGCCCAGCTTTTGAACACCTTTTCTCCACCACACACAATTCCAGGTACCTGGGGAATGAAGACATAGCCCACAGGCCCCAGAAGGTCCCTGTTCTAGCAAAAGAAACAGGTAAACAGACAGGTGTCCACAGACCCAGCACTGAGTTCTGGTCACACCCGGGCTGGCTCTGCTGGGGGGCATGGAGGGGTCTTCCCGAAGGGGTTGCCATTTAAGTGAAATATGAGAGGAATCAGGAGTAACTGGAGTCGGGTGAAGGCGGTGCAGGGGTGCTTTTGGCACTGCCAATGAGGGAGGCGGCAGGGACAGTTGACTTCCCGAGTGTCAAGAAGCGGCTGGGCGGGCATCAGGTTAGACAGCATTGGATCGGGGGACCAAGCACCCTGGGAGGATGGGGAAGGATACTCGCAGGGGGCTGGCCTCAGGTGTAGACACAGACTTGGGTCATCCTCCAGGCGACGCAAACCCCCTGCACCTCCCTCTGGGCTGCCTTGCATCCTGCTTTCCAGTGCAGGCCCAGGGGACTCAGCTGCTGGCTGACGGGCACCTGTGTCCAGAAACAGAGCATCCCAAACTCCCGCCTGCAGATCCTGGCTCAGAGAGCCGGGCCCACGTTCCACCAGAACCCACCCCACCCCCGTTCCTGCCACACCCGCTGTACAGGAAGCCATCAGCAGGCTGTTTTGATTGGCTCATTTCAGCGGGACTCATTATTTTTACAGGGAACAATTTCTAACAATTTTCCTTGTCACTCAGGGCAGTTGCTACTAGCTGAGTTTCTCAGGCCGTTATAAATACATCATCAGACACATTCCACTTGCAGGTAAAAATACCTGCAAGCACTTGCAGGTAAAAGCACTTGCAGGTAAAAATAACCCCCTCTGCATTTGCATTGTGAGGCACAGATGTGAGATGATTTGGGTGAGACATTTGCTGCTCTGGGTCTCCTTTCTCTCCATGGGGTAAGGGGTGGCGGCTGGAGCTGCGCGGCCCTGAGGGGCTGGGTCCAGGGCATGGGGGGCTTAGAAAGTCGGGACGTGTGAGCCCGGTTCTCGTTCCCCTTCGTGGTGGAGGCTCAGGTAGGAAATGAGTGTTTGTGATGTGAACCACTGAGGTGGGACAGCGCTCCGATGATGTCAAGAGCACATGGGCCCCACAGGCTGGTGACACCTGCACCCTTTGCTTTAGACACTTGGGAACTTGTAGGCAAGCAAACCCTCAAGGCAGAACTGCTGAACATGGGGCTCTGGGAATGGAGCCAGGAACACTCCCGGGTGGGTTTTTTTTAATTAATTAATTCATTCATTTATTTACTTATTTATTTTTGGCTGCGTTGGGCCTTCGTTGCTGCGTAAGGGCTTTTTCCTCTAGTTGCCGCGAGCGGGGGCTACACTTGGTTGCGGTGCGCAGGCTTCTCACTGCGGTGGTTTCTCTTGTTGCGGAGCATGGGCTCTAGGCTTGCGGGCTTCAGTAGCTGTGGCACACAGGCTTCAGTAGTTGTGGCACACAGGCTCTGTAGTTGTGGCACACAGGCTCTGTAGTTGTGGCTTAGTTGCTCCATGGAGTGTGGGATATTCCCGGACTAGGGCTCGAACCCATATCCCCTGCATTGTCAGGAGGATTCTTAAACACTGCGCCACCAGGGAAGTCCTCCCAGGTGGTTTTGAAGCCCAGGTAGGATGTGCACACCCACATGTCCGACGGGCCAGGCAGGACAGAGCCGGGCGGCAGCACCAGAAGAGCCAGCCTCAAAGCCGTGTCTGGCACCTTCTCTCTGGGTGCTGTGGGTGGCCTAGATTTCCCGAGGCTTAGCTTTGTCATCTATAAAATGGGCATAATCAGGCTTTACCGTGTAGGACTGTTTGACATTCAGTTTATGAAACAGCCCTTCCCAGATGCTCTTAAACTTTGCAGTGTCATTAACCACTTACAGGGAAGGAGAGCACGCCGACTCTCATCACTTGAGCTGTGTGACCGAGAGCAGATCCATTCATCTCACTAAGGCTCACTTTTGTCACCTCTGGGTTCGTGTCAAGTACTAAGCTGAGTGGCATCAGACTTCTCCCTACGGGGTGACTAGAGTTGCATATGCTAAGGGCCATGAGAAGGGGCCGGGGGTGGGGGACACGTGTCTGAGGGGTGGGGACATGGATCCCTCTTGGAGTGTCAGGGGAGAAGAGCTTTGGGGAGAAGAAAGAACCCCAGGCAGGGGGGATGGTCACAAATCTTTGTATGAAGAAGGGAGGTTACAGGGACTGTGGGCAGATAGGAGTAGACAGTTTGGAAACCTAGCAGATGGGTAGGACACCTGGCAGACAGGTAGGATACCTGGCACACAAGTAAGACACCCAGTAGAGAGATAGGATACCTGGTAGATAGGTAGGACAACTGGTAAATAGTAGGACAACTGGCAGACAGGTGGAATACCTGGTACACAAGTAGAGCATCTGGCAGAGAGATAAGATATCTGGTACATAGATAGGATAGCGGCCATAGAGTTAGGACACCTGGCATCAGGTAGGATACCTGGTAGATACTAGGACACCTGGCAGACAAGTAGGGTACCTGGTACACAAGTAGGGAATCTGGTGGAGAAATAGGATGTCTGGTACATAGGCAGGATACCAGGAATACAGGTAGAACACCTGGCATCAGGTAGGACAGCTGGTAGACAAATAGGGCAGGGGAGGACACCTTGACAGAACTGACTGTGGAACTGTGTCCTTTCAGACCATCCATGGTGATGGAATCCTACACACGTGGAAACCTCTTCTCCTCACTAACCCCTGGCTGTGCTCTTGTTGACTTAGCACCAACTATATGCCCACACTCTGCCTTATCAGCTCACGGCATCTCTCAGCAACCCCAGGCTCCGTTCCATAGATGGACAGCCAATATTCGGACAGTTTGAGCCACTTCCCAGGTCTGTGGCTCAGCCAGGGCCAGGACCCAGATCCTTCTGAGTTCAGTCAACGAGAAACGTGTTGCCTATTAACAGCACGGGGCACAGAGAACTTTCTGGAGTGAGGGAGACATTCCACATCCTGGCTGAGTGTTGGTCACGTAGATGTGCACGTATGACACAGCTTGTTGCACACCTAAGAGTTTTGCATTTCACTGTGTTGTAACTTATAGCTTGATCTAAACGTCTAGATATTCTAGACTATTTTGAAATAGTCTAGATGTTGAAAAATAGTCTAGATTTTGTGCTGAAGAAGCTCGATTGGTATATGCTGGCCGATCATTCCACGTGTCATCCAAGGTGGGACATGCTTCAGAGTGAAAGGGGGCCTTAAACACAATTAAAATGATATATTTTTGAAGTATTTTTTGATAAGTGGGTTTTAATATACGGATAGATCCATTGGAATTTTTTGAAGAACAAGTATTTTACAATAGACTCTTACCATTTAAAAATGTTCCATAAAATTTCTTGGGCGTTTCATCTAAGTCGCATTCTTTTTTTTCTTCTGCTAATACATTTGAAATTGTTGACACCTTAAACTGACTCCTCTTTGTTAGACCATAACATATTTAATTGAGACAATTATCTTTCCACAGGTGCAGGGGGACCTGGTAAGCTCAAAACAATTTTGCTCTGCAGAGGGTATGTTCACAGGTTTTGTTCTTCCATGCTGAAATGTGTAAATATTTCACCCAAGTGCATTTACAGAGGCTGAGAACATTTCTTTGACAAACAGTCTTACAAGATAAAACTCATCAAATATGTTGTCTGTTTTGAAGTCATTTCTATGTATGATTCTTTTTGAATGTTTCTCCCAATTTAGATGCTGTAAAGTTGTACATCTTTTAATTTCGTTCCATTCCGGTATGGAATATAAGTTTATTTAATTAAAAATAGGAAAAAAAAATAGGGTTTCATTAAAAGATGCTTTCTACTAGTTGAGATATTCCAAAGCACAATTATGTAATTTCTAAATTAAATCCTAGGCTGTCGGGACTCACGTAGTTTCATTGGTTCCCTCTCTCCCTCGCTTATGTGGGGATAAAGGCAATGTCTTCCTTTTTGCACGCTTTGTTTTCAATAATTATAATTTTCCAAAAGCCTCAAAAGCTGAAGTTTTTGTTGTTGTTTTTGCTCTAGTCATTGGATTATTGGATGCAACCAAAACACAGAGGATTTGTTTACAAGAGGGTTTGATGCCATTATAGGACATTGGAAATTGATGTACAAAGAAGCTCTTCAAAGGCTCAAGCATTTCTAGAATCTTATTCCAGGTGAGCAGCAAGAGAGAACCCATTGAAGGGCTTTTTAAAATTCAATGTTTGCTTGTCTTAAGACGTTGTAGTTCAGTTACTCTAAGTGTATACAGATGCACAGTTGTAAATTTTTGACAACTATCACTTCTATCATTTGACTGTTAGATTGTCTCAGCCTTTCAGACACAAGTTTGAATTACCTGTGCCCCTCAACACATTCCTCCGTTTCTGCTTCGTATGTTTCTTACTTTAATAAGAATACGGCTTTTACCCTGAAACTCGTATCAAATATGTGCACATGTCATCACCATGTCAACTAAAAAAAAAAAAAAAAAAAGCACAACCTAAAAGTTGAGAATTAGGTTTCATTTGGCAGACAAACCTGAGGACCTAAGTCCGGGATGCAGCTTCTCAGATCACTCTGAGGGACGGCTCCTAAGAGGTAAGGGAGAAACCAGGATGTATAGGGGTTTTTGCAGCAAAGACCAGGTAGTAGGAGCATCAAAAGATGTTAAATAAAGAAAACCAGACATCTCAAGCTAATGAATTTAGCACTTTTCTTTGTATGGGAAGATATAAGGGTCTGAGCTCATTGAAACCATTCCTTTGATTTTCACCTTAGCCATCTAGGGCCAGAACCCTGTGCTTTCCCATCCTGAGTTCCCTCAGGGCTCACCTTGGGGGCAGCTGTAAAGTGGTGGCTTGACGGCTGCAGCATCCTTTGTTTGCTGATAAGGCAGGCAGCATTTTTTATTCACAACCACAATAAAACCGACCAGTTTTACCTTCAATGTGGAATTTTCAACCTAATTTGCAATAGCGCTCACCATAGTCTCAGGCATTTTGCTTCCAACAGAATGGAATCCTAAAAGCTGTATTTTTAGTTCATCGATTGGATTAGGAAATATCGAGCCAGTCTTGGAATTCATGGGTTCTGTACTGGAAGTACCAGATGTCATGATTTCAAATGGGCTTCCTTTCCAGTTTGCAAATCTTTCTTCTGCCAGTGGCCCTAACACATCCATAGCTAACTTCTTGATCATTCCTTCGTGCCCAAGAAAACTTAAAATCTGAACTGAGCAGCCTGAGTTTGTGAATGTTGACTGAAAACCAAATGCACAGTCTAAAAGTTGAGAGTTATGTTTTATTCGGTGGACTTTCTGAGGGCTTCGGTCCCAGACATAGCATCTCAGATAACACTGAGAAAATTGTTCTGAAGAGGGAAGGAGGGGAGGGCAGAGCCAGGATATATGGGAGTTTTGCACCAAAGACCAGGTAGTCAGAACATCAAAAGATGACTGTTAATTAAAGAAAACCAGACATCCCAATTAATGCATTTAGAGATTTTCTATGTATGGGAAGTCTGGGCTCACTGAAATCATTCCTTTGATATGCACCTCAGCTCTCTGGGGCCAGCATCTGATGCTTTCTCATCCTGAATCCCCTCAGCGTGCACCATGGTAGGGGGGTGGATGCAGCAGCTAACTGCCGGGGGTGGGGGTTGGGGGGGTGGCATCCTGCCTCCATCCTGAGTCCCCTCAGGGCTCACTCTTTGGGCAGCTGTAATGTGATGGCCTGATGGCTGCAACACCCTTTGTTTACTGATATGGCAGCAATATTTTTCATTCACAGGAAGAACAACATTTTGATCTAGATAAAAAATCGGCGTTTGATCTAAATGAAAACTCAGGCCTTATGGAGCCACGCATGGTAAGTCCCTGTCTTCGAGCAAAATCTTCCTAATATGACCGCCGAAGTTGGAAGTGGGGGCCGCTGTGTGGTCAGCCTCCTTCCTGCTACGCACGGGCAGAGGGGCCGCACGGAAGGGCATTCTGTGCCGGCTGCGGCGCCAGCGAATTTTAACGACCAATGGAAGCGCAGGACTGTGTTCTCATTAAATGTGTACTTTCATTATTTTAGCTCGTTGATGACCAGAAAGTCCATTATAAAATTTTAAAAGCAATATAAATCAATAAATCAATCAATCAATCAATCAATCAATCAATAATAAATCAAATAAAATAAATACTTGGTGGTGTATTTGTCCTGATGATAAAGGAAGGCTTGTTTGTAGCTGAGCCCATGGCTGCTCCTGTCTGTCTGTTCTAAGCAGGACTGCTGGCCTCTAGTCTTCACCGGGCTTCACACACGTCTGCACATAAGGTCCTACCAGCCCCACTGACTGCCCGTTGGGGGCTTTGAAGTCTTTCAGGTGGTGGCGCTGGCCACAGCACAACTGGCTGTTCACCGGGTTGGTCGGCGTGGGGCAGCAACATGAGACACTTCTCCCCTTGCTGGAGGGATGCCAGATGGAGGGCGTGCTCACTGTCACTCATGCATGAGCAGTGCCCAACGGTGGTCCCCACTTGGAGGCAGGTGAGACGTCCTGGGTCTGGAAAAGGTTGAGAGCAAGGCTGGTCTGTCATCGTCAGTGGTCTTTCAGCTTGAACCCCATGTGAAACTAAAACCTCTTGCTGCCTGCCTCTCATGCACTAGGAGATGAGAGCCTCATGGAAACTGGGGGCCAAAAGCTGGCATCTGCTGGACCACATGGCTCTCGACATGAACATTCATCATAATACTTGGTTTGAAAATGAAAAATCTGACACAAATGCCAAATTGATGGGTGTCTCGTCAACATGTGCAGACTGAGACAAAGGTCACTCTTATGGACTGAATATTGTCCACCCAAAATCCATATGTTGAAATCCTACCCCACAATATGATCGTATTAGGAGATGGAGCCTTTGGGAGATAATTAGGTCATGAGGGTGGAGGCCCCATGAATGCGATTAGTGCCCCTATAAAAGGGACCCCATAGAGCTTCCTTGTCCCTTCTGCCACATGGAGACAGAGCATGGAGATGGCCGTCTATGAACCAGGAAGCTGGTCTCACCAGACACCAGGTGCCTTGATCTCGGACATCCAGGCTCCAAAACTGTGAGAAATAAATGTCTGCTGTTTCTAATGCCCCCAGTCTGTGGTGCTCTGTTATTGCTGCCCGAATGGACCAAGACAGTCCCCCTCCTGGAGGACAGCCAACCATCCCTGCCCAGGAGTGTCTGGCCTCCCTGAGCCCCAGGAGCTGAAACCCTCTCCTCCTCCAGCCCCTCTGAACAGGGGAGCTGACCCTATACCTACTGTCAGCCCCTCCTGCCCCACTGCTTCCATGACAAACACAGTCTTCAGCGCTTGCTGTCTTTCCCTAACACACACCCCAGAACTCAGGCCAAATCTTCCACATTAGAATTTCCAGCAGCAGGAACACCGACTCTGCCAGGGCCCTTCTCTATCCCAACCCCGCAAAACGGGAAAGCCTGGGGAGGGGGCTCCTTTTGGAGGTGTGATGAGCTGGGCCAGATAGGCGGGGTCTATCTCTCTGCTCTGCTCACCAACACGTACCTCATCTCCAGAAAAGGAGGTGGGGAAACCTAGCTGTTTGCACCTACCAAACAAAAGGGGATGAGGCCCCATGAATGAAGGGAATACTTGGTGGCATCTACCCGGGCTCTCGCCCTCCCTGGTCTGCACTCACAGCCTGGAGAGATTCCAGAGGCCCTGATCCAGACTTATCTCCTCCACGTGGCAGGGATGCAGCTGGACAGATGCTCTCATCAGGACCCAGAGTGATGGGGGGTACATGGCTCCCCAGGGAGGGATGCTGTACAAATATCACCCACCTTTGGGCAGGTAACATCCCCCATCTCCCTAGTTTTTGCAGATGTGCAGATTGAAACCCAGAGTCTTTCTCTGTCTCTACCAGAATCACACAGCTGCTTGGCTCAGGGTAGAGGTTTGAACGCAGGTGTGTTTGACTCCTGCAACTGTGTCCAGGTGAGCATCTGACTCCACCTGCTCAACCCCATTAGCTCACTTGGAGGTAACCCCAAGACTGGGCAGCTTCAACCTCCGCACACAGCCAAGCTCTGCTCATTCGTCTCACCCCCTGCACCCCCTACTCCCCAGCCCAACCAGGGAAGGTGAGGAAGGTAACCTCCAGGTGTCACTCCCTCCTGGCTCCTCCCACACAAGCAAGACAGCAGACTGTTCACAGAGCACAGGAGCCCTGTCTGGAGGTGGACTGTGTCTGGAGCACCTCCGCTGGCCCTGGGAGAAGGCCACGTCCAGCACCTGCCTGGAGCAACCTCCCACAGGGTGTTAGTCTCTCTTACAACAGAAAAGAAATCAGTCCTTCCCCGAGCCACTTTGCACACCACGTGCATCGAGAGAGGATACAGGGCAATTTGTCCAAATTACAAACAGGAAGACATTCTAGACGGATCCATTGCAATTAATGGCAAGGCTTTAATTCCAGGCGCTTGTGTGACAGGAAGAATGACAGATGCAGAGGAGCCTGCCACTCCCTCCCCTCCCTGGTTCCCGGGCCAACTGAACACTCCTGTGGGAGCCTGCCCTTCATTCAGCCACAGATTTTGCTTTTATTGAGCACCTACTATGTGGCCAACATAGCTAAACACACTGTCAGTGTTTTGGGGGTCTGTCCAAGCAGGTCTGGGGCAGGAATGTAAGGATGAACCTGACCCCGGGGAGGAGGTGACCGGTGGCTTTGGGGTTTTCCTCTGGGGGTCTCCTGCTGCCCCAGAGTCATGTTTGTGGTCCTTTCGTTCCACAGAGGTTTACTACCCTCTTATGTCCTGACACCAAGCTACCTGGTGGGTAGAAATGATTAAGGCCAGAGCCGTGGCCACTCATGTAGGCGAAGCACAAGAGAGAATTATCAAGGGAGCGGCAGAGGGCACGCTGGGGTCTGTGTGGGGTCTGCGGGGGCCTTGATCTGGCCAAGAGGTGGCTGGTCTGGGCAGGACGGGAGCCAGGCCAGGCTGGGGTGGGGTCTGGGGAGGGCAGGCCCAGCACGTGTCACCAAGGAGGGTGGAGAAGCTGGCACTGTGGGTGCCAAGGAGGATGGAGGGGACGTGGGCCCTGCCCTCTGGAGGTGGAGACGGAACAAACACAGCAATTCAGCTCCTACTTAGAACGCGTCGTGCTTATACAGAGGGGGCTCAGGGGAGCTGATTGTCAGATATTCGGGAGTTTTGTGAGTGGGTTTTTCTGCAGTTCGTAGCTTAAATCGGACCCCTTGGGAGTATTGACACCATGGGAATTGGCGAAGACAGTGAAACAAAACTTGTCCTTTTTCTTCTTTTTCCAGCTGGTTTGTCAGCAAGGAGGAGGAAGCAGGACCCCGGGGGGTGGGCAGGACGCATGTGGGGTACAGCAGCCTGAGGGGAGTGCGCTGGGGCTGAGTCTGTGGGGTGGTTGGCAAGGAGAGGAAACCAGGCCAACTCATGGAGGAACAGCAGCCTAAGGTGCAGGCTGGCCAGGGCCCACATACAGCCACAAGGCCATTTCCTGCAGGGTTGTGGGATGCAACTGGGAGAGGCCCCACTGGGGCTTCCTCTGTGGGGACAGGAGTGTGATCCACAGAGCAAGTTCCACAGAGGAGCCAGTGCCTTCACGGCTGGGCTGGGGGACAGGTCAGCTGGGAAGGCTGGACAGGCTGCATGTATAAAAGCCAGACCTTCCCACCACTGAAACTGAGCAGAATCCTGGGGGACTCCTGGGCACGTAAGCCTTTCTGTGTCCCTTGTTTCTTGTTTGTAGGGAATAGACTCCAGCCCCCATGACCTTCCCTGAGTTTCAAAGAGCAGACACAAACAGTTGCTAATCAGGGAAAGGAGAGGATGCAGAGATAAGGGAGGAGACCACCTGAAGCCAGATTAAAGGAGTTCAGGCCCTGCACACACCCTGACCCTTATCAGCAGCCCTGCCCTTGGACCATTGCTATAAAACTCCTCACCAAATCCCCTTGAGTTAGGACACACAGTTTTGTTTTTTTGTTTTTTTTTTTGCAGTACATGGGCCTTTCACTGTTGTGGCCTCTCCCGTTGTGGAGCACAGGCTCCGGACGCGCAGACTCAGCGGCCATGGCTCACGGGCCCAGCCGCTCCGCGGCATGTGGGATCTTCCCGGACCGGGGCACGAACCCGTGTCCCCTGCATCGGCAGGCGGACTCTCAACCACTGCGCCACCAGGGAAGCCCGGACACACGGTTTTTGAGGCACGAGCCCATTGTGTCTCCTTTTTCCTGGCAAAGCAATAAAGCTATTCTTTTCTACTTCACCTGAAACCCTATCTCAGAGATTCAATTTGGCACCGGGACACAGAGGCCAAGTTTTCAGCATCAACAGCACATGGACATTGAAAACACTCCAAAAATCAGCTCTGCGTCTCCAAACAGCCCGGATTCTAAGTTGTTCCAGAGCGAGAAGTTGTGGGTATGGGGGTGTGGGGTGTGGGGACACTGACCGCTGGCCACAGGGCAGGGGCTCTCGGCAGAACAGAAACCGGTCCAGGTGGGCCAGGCCAGGCCTGCACCCCGACGCCGAGTCCAAAGCCCCCCATACGCTGAGCAAATGAGGCCCAGGGCTCCCCTCAGAGCCTCCTCACTGAGTTTCGAAGCAACAAGGAAGGTTTTTGTTGTGCCACTTGAAATTAAAATCTCTCCAATTTGTGGAATTGTCAGCTGCTGGAGGAAATAAAACTGTTCATCCGCTTAATCATTTCAATATGACATTTCAAGGTGGGCAGTGACATGGCAGGGAGCGAAAGTTGCCCCACTCTCAGCAGACACAGATCATGGAAACGATTATGCCCATAAGGTTCCATTTGAGGGTTTAATGGAACTGGCCTGCCCTGCATTGATAAATAGCTCAAGTGGAGAAGCAGGCCCAGTGGGGGCGAGGCTTCAGGGAGGGAGGGGGGGAGGGGAAAGGGGAGGGGGGGAGGGAGGTGGGGTGTAGTCTCTGCAGGGATGCGGCGGGTCTGTCAGCTCCAGCTGCCGTAGCAAATACCGCATACTGGGGGCTTAAGAACCAGACATTTGTTACTTATGGTTCTGGAGGCTGAACATCCAAGATCAAGGCACCAGCAGATGTGCTCTCTGGCGAGGACCGGCTTCCTCTCTTGCAGACAGCCATCATCTCGTTGTCTTCACAAGGTGGAGAGAGAGCAACTCTCCCGTCTTTTAGAAGGGCACTAATCCCATCATGATGGCTCCACCCTCAAGACTCCCGAGGCCCCACCTCCTAATACCATCACATTGGGAGATAGGGCTTTTTTTTAAAAATATTCTTTTTCTTTTTTAATTAGTTAATTCGTTTTTCGGCCATGCCACGAGGCTTGCGGGATCTTAGTTCCCCCACCAGGGATTGAACCCATGCCCTTGTCAGTGAGAGTGTAGAGTCCTAACCACTGAACCAACAGGGAATTCCCAGGAAATCGGGCTTTAACGTATGAATTTGGGGACACAGACATTCATCTGCAGCAGGTGGTCACCAGGACAACACTTGCAGGAACGTCATCCCATAACCCCCAACGGCAGGAACCTGCTGTTTCACCCAACTCACCGCTGGTGCTGGCTGTGCCTCCAGGCTGCCCAGGGCTGCGGCTGTGGGCCCCGCTTGCAGGGAGGGGAAAGCAGGTGGTAGATGCCGACATGTCCTGTCCTCAAGCCGAGGGGGAGCCCGGTCTCTGGGGGCAGGTCCCAACTCCCATTCCTGTTCCCTCGTTTGTTCCCAGCTGTGTGATGCAGGACGCCCAGCAAAATACGAATTGCAGATAAACCACGTAGACTCTGGTGTAGAGACAGCCCATGCCTCATATATTCGTAAAAAATTACTTGTTTATCTGAACTTCACGTTTAACTGGTCCGGTACTCTATCCTGCAGCCCTCGACCCAAGCCGGCCTCAGCTTCTCTGAGCTTCAGTTTCCTCCTCCCCAGACAGTGTCCACCTGCAGAGACGGATGATTCCAGAAGACACCGGGGCAGAGCCCAGGGCAGCCCTGCCCAGCCTGGTGGTGAGGGTCTTGGCTGTCCTCCCTGTGTCCCAGATGCACGGGAGACCACCAGATAGCCAAGCCAGGTGACCACACGGGGACAGGGACAGGCCAGTGGTGGAAGATGTCCCTTAGCTAACGTATTGGGGCTGGGGGACCAGATCACTGCCTGGGGAAGGGAGTGGGCAGGGGGCCCTGGATATGAGCAACACCACAAAGATACAGGCTCGAGAGAAGTCTCCATAATCAAAGAAGTATCCAAAGTCAGAGCCTGGAGAAGAGAGTGATGGCCGTGCCCAGGATGGGGATGGAGGCAGGGGCCAAGTATGGGAGGGCTTTTCTTTGGTGTGCAGGAAACGAGGCCCTGGGGGTGCTGGGAGGGGCTGTGAAGGCAGCTGGGGTGGGAGGCCTGGGCAGGCTGGGTGGTGCCCTGGGGGTGGGGTGGGGTGGGAAGTGTTGGGCTGAACTGTGTCTGGAGAGAGTCCTGGGTCAGGGAGAGGAAGAAGCAGAGGAGGGATCAGGCCACAGCCTCCAGAGTTGCCAACCGTGATGTGGGACCCAAACACGGGAAGGGAAACTCCAAGGGTCCCAGCAGGTAATGGAAAGGCTGCCTTGTGAGACATACAGGCAGAATTCCAAGGTGGCCCCATGATCGAGGTTCACTCTGGGGCCCAGCCAGAATGGTGACTTGCTTCTCTCCCATGGGCTTTTGTAGATGCCATTAAGGTCCCCAGTCAGCTGATCCTGAGCTTATCAAAGGGGAGGTTGTCCTGGGTGGGCCTGATCCAATCAGGGGAAGGGGCTTACAAGAGGGACCAGGGCCCTTCCTGGGTTAGGGACTCTTGTCTCCTGCTGGATTTGAGGAAGGAAGCCACCATGAGTTCTACAGCTGCAAGAAACTCAATCCTGCCAACAACCCTGAGAGCTCGGATGAGACCCCAGCCCCCGGCAATACCGTGATGGCAGCCTCGTGAGATCACACCCAGGACCCAGCCTCTGACTCACAGCAAATGTGAGATAACTTACAGATGTTGTTTAAGCCGCTGAACTTGTGCTGATCGTCACGCACAGTAGAGGCTGTGCATCTCCCTGCGCGAGCTCAAGGAACGGCCAGGTGGCCACCTGACAGGTGTGTTGGGTTGGGACTTCCCATCTGGGTGAAAGGGTGCACCAGACTGCTCACCCTTGGAATCTAGAACCCACTATTCCATGCATCTGGACAGACTAGAAGGTGGGCATAATTCATTCATTCATTTCAACACATTTTATGCAAAGCATGTATGAGAGAAAAACCCGGTGGTGCGGCCCTCAAGCGGCTTAGACGCAGGTACAGAAGATCTGATGTCAGCATGTGGACACGTGGCAACTGGGCTAGGTGATCAAGGACTTGTGGTGCAGGTAAGGAATTAGGAAGGGGTTGACCATGCTGGGGGCCTGGGGATCGTGCTTCCCAGAGGAAGGAGCGGCTTGGTGAGATAGATCACGGAGCAAATGAAGGTGAACCTTCCCTTGGATCCACCGAGGGTGCAGGCTGGCTTGGAGCCAGTCCCCCAGGTCTCCCCTCACCTGGGCCAGGTACTCCTTGGGGTGTGGCCTCCCAGGGCTTTAACTCAGGTCTCCTCCCACTTCTGCTTCTACCTGGGAGTTGGAAGCCCTCCAACAACCAAGTTCTCATGCGGAGAAGAAGCAGGGGAAGGATGGGAAAGTGGAAGGCAGTGAATAAAGAAGGCAGATGAGCATTTTCTCTCTAATTTAAAGGGACCCCTAGGCATAGGCTTTGGCCATCAGCCCATCTCTATAACCTGGAGGACCCAGCTGGTGCAGCCATAGCCTCTAACATCACCCAGATCTGCTTCTTCCTCTGTCCCAGTTAAGATCCAAGTTTCCACAGGGGATCCAGAAAGGTCCTCCTGCCATCTGAGCCTTCTTTCCAAACAAGGCACCGCTCTTTCTTGCTCTCTGAACAGCAGGAAATTTGCATTTTTAGTGCTCAGTGCTGCATATATTGATTGAAATTATACTGATTTGCATTTTCAAGGTGGTCAGCCGGTGGAGCTGTTTTTCTAGTGCACACTTCTTAGAGAGAAAACGGAGCCAGAAGCCATAATCATGAGCAGCAGAGGACCTGGAATGAGAGAGCAGCTACTGGAGCCCTCCTTGGGGTAGGGGGTGCTGGGGCTCCTAGGACCATCAGCCCTGGGCCGGGACCCAGTGCTTGGGGCCTGGGGTAGAAGCTGGACATCCCTCCGGGAGGGGTGTGATGTTCAATGTTTAGCAGGGGGACCCAGAGTTAGGCAGACTGCCAAGGTCGGAGGACCCCAATATTCACCCAAGACGACTTTCACTTCTGACACCAACACCTGTGGAGGGGAATCCCCAAACCACCCTTAGGTTTGATCCTTTGCTAGAAAGACTCACAGAACCCACTAAAACTGTTCACTCGGTTACGGTTTATTACGGGCAGGGATACGGGTCAGAACCAACCGAGGGAAGAGCCTGGTGGGCTCCAGATACAAAGTTTTCATTGTTGTCTCCCTGTGGGGTAAGGACGCACCCTCCCCCAGCATCAGGGTGGATGACACACACACAGCATCGCCAGCCAAGCAAGCTCCCCTGAGCTCTCTCAGGGCTCCATTAGATAGGCATAATGGATCGATGATTGATTGATTGGTGATCAACTGATGATGGCTCGCAAGGTCCATCTCAGTCGCCAGGTTGGCTGAGACGGCACGGCCCAAAGCACCCATCACCAAGTCATACGGGTGGTCTTCCCGGCGTGGCCAGCCCCGCCCTCACCAAAGGCCCTCCTGATCCTCCTGACAGGATGATCAGGTCACCCTTCAGAAGCCTAAGGCAAAGACCAGACCACTCTTTAGGCAAAAGGTCGAATTTTTACTACACAGGGGACTTCACTGGACACCCGCCAAGGCCAGGCCACACCCCTACAGCTCTCTCTAAAGGACCCAAGGCAAGGAGGGGCTCAGGACCATCAGAGAAAGAGCTTGTGAAGTCCAGTGGCCCGGCTGTGGACAGAGGCTCTGGGGCTGTCTGGTGCCAAACAAGATGGACGAACGCACCTGAACCAGGGCAGGGGGTGGAGACCGGCATCCCAGCCACGCCCCGCGGCTGTGCCCCCATCCGCCCATCCCCCGCTCCTGCTGCCTCCACTGGCTGGAGACTCTGCCCTCTGACATCAGCAGCGCTGGGCTGGTCCCTCTTCACCAGCTCAGTCTCCCGTCTGGGGGAACCTCTACGGTGAGGTCTGCCTGGCTGTCTGCCGAGGAAGGCACGAGCCCACCCCTCCTCCTCCAGTCGCTCTTGAGCCCATTACTTTGGTTTATTTCATTCATAGACTTTTATTGGGGGGGGGGATACTAGTTTACTACTGATGCTCCAGCAAAAGTCCATAAACGTGGAGACGTAAAACAACACAAATTTATTCTCTTACAGCTCTAGACATCATAGGTCCCAAGATCAAGGAAGCAGGCCTTCCTGACTCCTGGAGGCTCTAGGAGAGAATCCTTTCTTGCCTTTTCTAGTTTCTAGAAGCGCCACTCCTGGTTTGTGGCCCGTCCCTCCATCCTCAAGGTCAGCGGGGCAGAGTCTTCCAATCTCTGACTCTGACCCGCTGCCGCCTCCCTCCTCTGAGGACCCTGTGATGACGCTGGGTTCTCTCAGGTAATCCAGGACAATCCCTAATCTCAGGACCCTTCATCTACTCCCATCTGCAAGCAGAGGTCACATACTCGCGGATTCTGGGCATCAGGACATGGACATCATAGGGAACCATTATTCAGCCTACCATGGGGGAGGTTATCCATATATTATGTATATCTAACAGTGTCTGTTCATTGTCTGCCCCCAACCCCACACCAGACTAGACGTCTCCTGAGGGCAGGGACTTGTTCACAGCTGCACCCCCAGGTCCTACTATGTGCCCTGCACGTGGTCAGGGGTCCATCCCTATGCATGAAGTGAAGGAGAGAATCTAGTGTGAGAGGCAGTGGAGTGGTTGCTGTCTGCCTGTCACCGAGTGTCTTAGGAAGGTTCAGAGAGACAATGGGCTTGGGACCCAGGGAGGCCTGAGACCTTGCTCCATGCGCTGGGAGCTGCAGAGCTTCGGCCCGGGATAACCACCATGGGGGCTGGCGGGTCACAGCCAGGAGACTGGACACGACAACGCTGCTTCTGAGAAATGTTGGCAGGGGGTCCCAGGGAAGGGGCACTGCAGGAGGTCACCAACCCACTGTGGAGGCTGGTTCTCTCATCCTTGGTAGCATGACACAGACAGAGGGGTACCCCTCTCCAAGGCTGTCCCCCACCCTGGGATGTTATTCAAACCAGGAGTCTGTGAGCCACAAATAACGCAAAGACCGGGTCCGGGTACCTGGACCATAGGAAGGGCTCAGGTTTGGGGGTGCCTGGCCCCCTCTTGCAGCCTCATATCAGGAAGAGAGAAGAGAGAGACTCAAATTAAGCAGTTTTCAGGCTGTACCAGAGGGCTTGGGGGTGCCCGGCCCCTCCAGTCCCATCAGCTTCCTCTCAGGTCCCAGAAGGTACGGCCTCACTGCTCACAGGTCACCAGGGAGACCCTGAGCTTGACGAGAAGCATGGACCGCAGTGAGTGGGCTCGTGTAAGTCGGAGATAAACAACTGTCTCCACCTCCTTCCCCGTGGCTCCACGGCCAGTCCTCCCACCAGGGTCCCCATCTCTCTGCATCCTTTGTCTCCCCTCTCCTGGAAGGTGGGCCTGCTTCCTTTCTGAGCAAGTCAGATATCTTGAGCTATTTTGCTTTGCTATTCATTTGTTTTTAAAAGTCTCCAGAGCCCCAAATTACGTAATCTTCCTTGGGCACGTAAAGACAACTTATGAGTTTTGCCTGTCTCTACAGAACCGATAGCAGAAAGGAGGAACCGCGTGGCGACCCTATTTCCAAGCAGCTCTCATCCAGTATCTCCTCTCGATTAAACTAACCTCTTGTTCTCAGCCAGGTAAACCCAAAGTGCAGGCAACAGCCCGGCATTCAGCAAAATTCCTGTGTGTCCTATGCTTCCAGAATGAATCCATCACTTATGATATTTAACAACCATGAAAGGAGTTGTCTACTTATTGGGGGCCTCTCTGGAAATGACATCCTTTCATTTGTCCGAGGGTTTTATGATAACACAGGGGAGGGAGTATGCCAGGTGACCCCAGGGGCCATCCTGCAGGCCAGAGAGGGTTTAAGAAGCCCTGCTCCAGCCTTGGCTGAGATGACCGGCAGTGCCCACCTTCACACTTACCCACCCTGCTCACCCCTCTTATTCACCCACCCACTCAGTACACAGCTACTCAGCACCTGACTGAGCCAGGCATTGAGTGGTCCCTCTATGCTGTCTTTCTGTGTCTCCTGAAAGCCTGGTGGAAGGGAAAGAGCTTTCTAAGAAGTGTGGGCGTTGCTTTGGTTCACAAACACCAAACTACACACTGAGGCTCGTGCGCTCCTGGCGGAGCTGGGCAGGGCTTCCCAGGGCAGTATCTGGGCATTTTCAAGGACCAGTTACTAAGATAGCCAGTTCGAGTTCTGCCCTGGAGGAAATGATGGTCCAGTGGGAGGAACAGAAGGTGATGTGGATGGAGATGAGGATGAAGGAAGAAGACAGAGGAGGAGGCTGGGGAAGGGATACCGGCCGTGGATTATGGCAACAAAGAGGACACAGGAGGTGCTGTGGACACACAGAGGTGGGACACCTAATCCAACTGGGAGGCTGGGAAGACCTCCTGAAGGAGGTGAGACTGTACTGAGTCCTAAAGGACCAGGGCAAGTTGGCCAAGGAACATGGGAGCGAGGAGGAGGAACTTTCCAAGGGGGTCCACTGGCCAACACAGAAGCCAAAGGGCCAGCGAGACGGTGCAGAGAACTTCAAGATGTACAGGGCATTGGCGGTACCGGGGCAGGTGGGTGGCGTGGTGACGAGTACCGAGGAAGGTACCTAGAGGGGAAAGAAGGGCCAGGCCCTGAAGAGCCTCGGGTGCTGTGTCAAGGGTCTGTGTTGGATGGGAGGACTTGAGAGCCATTATTGGATTGTAAGCCAGGAAGTGACATCACCATAGCCATCATCCACTTCTCCGTAATTTACTGGGTATTTACTATGCATGACACACTGTTCCAAGGACTGGATCTATGACGCCTCATACAATACTTAGAACCCCCAAGAGGTAGAAACTATTATTTACCCTCGTTGTACGGAAGCACAGAAAGGTTAAGTAACTTGTCCAAAGACAAACAGCTGAGATTTCCGATGCAAAGCCAGGGTTTGAGCCCAAGGAGTCTGGCCAGAGCCTGCATCTTAGCCGTGCTTCCCTATTGCAACACAGATCTGGTTTTCCCTTGACCCCTGACTGATGCCATGGCTCCTGGGAAGAGGGTGGGCGTCAGAGGGACAGAGTAGGCTGAAGAGAGTCTCAGAAGCTTAGACACTCAAGGAACAGCTTTCTGCAGTGTGGGGGGACCTTTTGCCCCTGACAACAATGCCTGGACCCCACTTGAAAGACAGATCCACTCTCGGGGACCTCCTCAGCCTATTAATCATGCTGAGTAGAAATCAGAGATTTTCCCATCAAGAGTCTGAAAGCCCCAGTTTCAAAGGATGTCTCTCGTTGTACAAATGAATAGCCATCTCCTTATAAAGCATTCTGCTTTGAAATTCTGGTATGAAAAAGCTGGAGCCCCAGTGATTGGAGTGACGGTAATGACAGTCACAAAAATCACCATCATCGTATGGTACCGGGATTTTCATTTTGAAGTTGGTGGAGAGCTAATTAGTGTTCTCTGACTTCATGCGCCAAATCTGAGCCTTGCCCTTCCCCCAGCAGGAAGAATGTCAGCCAGGGAATGTGGCGCGTGCAGACATAGGGCTCTCATCTTGGACTCTCTCGTCCCTGCCCCAGGCCTTCTGAAGATCCGGCAAAGATGCTTCAGTGTCACAGCAGGAACCCCTGGGACCACCAGCGACTTAAACATATTAGGATCCAGGACAAACATTTCTCAGCAGCTCAGGCCACGTGTCCAAACTGCACTGCTGGCCTCAGGAGGTGGTCATGTCTGTTCTGCCCCAAATACAGGGAAATCCCTCATTTTGGACGTGGCAGTTGCCTGCTTGAAGTTACTGATACCTAGAGTAAGGGAAGGGGAGCAGTGAACCATCATCCCTGGGCGGAAGAGCCAGGCCAATCACTTAGGATGCCCTTGCCCCTATGCTGCCCTCCTCCACCGTTTGCTGGGAGGACAGGAAGCTGCCAGCAATGAAGTCACAAGTTGCTCGCTTCACAGGACCATCCCCGTCAAGCTGCAGAAAAACAAGGGAAACACCAGCAAAGAGAGAAGGACGGAGACTTCGGAAGTGATATGTGACCTCCAGTGAGGAAACTCATTCAGGCATGCTCACCGGAGGGAGTGACCTGCAAAGAACAGGCAGGGTGGTGCTTCCCTTTATGCATTTCAACCTTAGGTGCCCCCGATGGTCACCCCTTTCCAGTCCTGTGCAGGGGAAGGTGGGGAGCACCCGACAGGCCCCAAGGCAAAGGATCCTTGGGGTTGTCCCACATGCTCATGAATCAGAGGTTCTGAAATGAGGCTAGAAAAGACAGGATTCTTCAAGAGAGATCCCATAATGGGGCGTCGTTGGGGCCAAACTGGTTCACCGACTTTCTTGACCCTGGTGGGAGCAAAAGTAGCAGCGTGTACCTTGCTCTCTAAGCACCCAAGTGAGCACCAAGGGGTCGCTCTGGCTGAGCAGGGTGACCAGAGGCTGCAGGAGGGCTTGGCTTTGGGAATAGTCTGGTTAAACAGAGGAAGAGACAAAGATCCCATCTGGATCCCCAACCTTGTAGAAAACCCTTCTGAAATGTCTCATCGACTGGCCACTGGAAATCTCAACGTGGACAGAACAGGGCTCTCCTGCAGGCGGAGGCTTCTGTGGTCAATAGTTTGGTAGAAACAGAAAATTTGGTCCTCCAGGGCTCCTGGATATTCCTAACCATCCGTTGGGGTTCTGAACCAATGAGAGACCATGAGAGGAGCAGTTAGCCCCTGTTGGGGGCTGGCGGGGAGACTTCACATGATCCTGTATTGGTCAGCTCAGGCTGCTATGAAAAATACTGTAGACCAGGCAGCTTAAAGAACAGACATTTATCTCTCTCAGTTCTGGGGGCTGGAAACCCATGATTCTGCTCCTGGTGAGAGCTCTCTTCCTGGCTTGCAGACAGCCTCCTTCTCACTGTCCTCACCTGGCAGAGAGAGAGCAAGCTCTGGTCTCATCAACTTTTTATAACGGCACTAATCCCACCATGGGGGCCCCACCCTCATAACCTCATCTAAACCCAAAGGACCCACCTCCAAATACTATCACACTGGGGGTTAGGACTTCAACATATGAATTTTCAGGGGACACAAACGTTTGGTTCATAATACCTCGCAACAACCATGAGGCTGGCCGACCAGGAAGCAGGCAGGTGGAAACGAATAGCCATCAGGATGTGATTTTCTAACTCTTTCCCCTGAACTAAGTCTCTGCACTGGAAGTCCCATCTGGGAGCACAAGGTTGGGGCTTATGTCCCCCCATAATGATGATGGGGAAGATCCCCTGAACATTGACTCCACACCCCGCTAAGAACGACATGTCTGCAGTGTACATACCCACCTCACCCCACCCCATGGGGAGGACCTGTGTGTTAGCCACAAGGGCAGAAGGGCTACGATTCTCATCCAGGCCTGCCTGCCAGCAAAAGGCTGAACCAGGCTCCAGAACACGCTCTGCAGACCTGCCCCTGGGCTGCCCCCTGGAGCAGTTGCCTGGGCTAATAATATTCTCACTTTAAGGGCTGCTGTTGGGAGAAATGGAACAAATTTATCAAGCACTTGACACAGAGTAACTAGTTTATAATGTTAGCTGGAATTAATATAATTATCATCATCATCATCATCCCTCAGACACAGAGTGGGCATCTGATGAATTTTTGAATGAAGGGGTGAATGGCTATGTAAGTTTAGTAACAGCACGGTGCCGATTTTATAGGCTCAGCCAGCCACAGAGTCTGCATCTCCTTCTTCGTTTAAAAAATTGTTATTAATGTAACTAACATTTTTATTAAAAATAACATTTCCAAATTAAAAAGATATGGCATAAGACATCTGGACCCTCACATCTGAATCTTTGTTCAGTCTGTTGCAATATGTCATTTTGGTTGATGTATCTAAGGAAAACCCAGACTCAGACATTGGTGTAGTTGGAAAAGAGATGAGCGTTTTAATAGCTTTTTCAGATAATTGTGGGTATCTTTTTTGATACTATGTGAAAATTTGACAAGTGGTGGTTTCTTTTTTTTTTTATGCATACATCCATTCTATTCTTTTTTTTTTTTTAACATCTTTACTGGGGTAAAATTGCTTTACAATGGTGTGTTAGTTTCTGCTTTATAAAAAAGTGAATCAGGGCTTCCCTAGTGGCGCAGTGGTTGGGAGTCTGCCTGCCGATGTAGGGGGCACGGGTTCATGCCCCGGTCTGGGAAGATCCCACGTGCCGCAGAGCGGCTGGGCCCGTGAGCCATGGCCGCTGAGCCTGCGCGTCCGGAGCCTGTGCTCCGCAACGGGAGAGGCCACAACAGTGAGAAGCCCACATACTGCCAAAAAAAAAAAAAAAAAAAAAGTGAATCAGTTATACATATACATATGTTCCCATATCTCTTCCCTCTTGCATCTCCCTCCCTCCCACCCTCCCTATCCCACCCCTCTAGGTGGTCACAAAGCACCGAGCTGATCTCCCTGTGCTATGCGGCTGCTTCCCACTAGCTATCTGTTTTACGCTTGGTAGTTTATATATGTCCATGTCACTCTCTCACTTTGTCAGCCTTCCCCCTCCCCATATCCTCAAGTCCATTCTCTAGTAGGTGTGTGTCTTTATTCCTGTCTTACCCCTAGGTTCTTCATGACATTTTTTTTTCTTAGATTCCATATATATGTGTTAGCATACAGTATGTGTCTTTCTCTTTCTGACTTACTTCACTGTATGATAGACTCTAGGTCCATCCACCTCACTACAAATAACTCAATTTCATTTCTTTTTATGGCTGAGTAATATTCCATTGTATATATGTGCCACATCTTCTTTATCCATTCATTCGATGATGGACACTTAGGTTGTTTCCATCTCCTGGCTATTATAAGTAGAGCTGCAATGAACATTTTGGTACATGACTCGTTTTGAATTCTGGTTTTCTCAGGGTATATGCCCAGTAGTGGGATTGCTGGGTCCTATGGTAGTTCTATTTGTAGTTTTTTAAGGAACCTCCATACTGTTCTCCATAGTGGCTGTACCAATTCACATGTCCGCAAGTGGTGGTTTCTTAACGGTTAGTTGCAACGTGGAATTCTATATCCGTACCTTCTGTATTGTATGACATTAAAATCCACTAGTTTACCTTGCTTCGAATGGATTTTTACCCATGCATGATTTTTTAAACAGCTCTATTGGGATATAATTCACATACCACACAATTCAGCCATTTAAAGTGTACAGTTCAATGGTTTTGGCATATCCATAGACATGTGCAATCGTCAATGAATCAGTTTTAGAACGTTTTCATCACCTTAAATCATCTCAAACAGAAATTGTGCCCTTTAGCTATCATTCCCTATCCCCCCACCCCCACCCCAGCCCTGAGCAAACAGTAATCTACTCCCTGTCTCTTGATTTCCCTATTCTGGACATTTCTCATCAATAACTCATACATGTCCCTTTGTCTGGTTTCTTTCACTAGCTTCATGTTTGCAAGGATCACCCATGTTTTAGCATGTGTCAGTGCCTCATTCCTTGTTATGGCTGAATAATCTTCTGTTGTGTGGAGGGTCCATATCTGGTTATCCATTTGTCTGTTTTTGAACATTTGGGCAATTTTGAATAAAGCTGCTATGAAGCTGCAGGTACACATTTCTGGATGGACTTTCACTTCTCAGTCTTAAGACCCCTGGTGGTTTCAATCCCCCAGGTGGTCTCTCTTTAATGCCTGGAAGCTTTGGATGTGGGAGTACTTGATTGATTAAGTCAGCATAGAATTTAAAGTCCAAACCGGGACACTCTGAGAGTAAGACAGGGCAGTGTGAACAGTCACTCCTGGACAACGGTCCCTCGGACATTTGGCCACTCTGCTTGCCAAGAGCCTTCCCTCTGGACACCCATGTCCCCCAGGATGGCAATCACCTTCTTAAGCATTATGCAGATGAGGCTACCTGCCCCTTTCCCAGTTTTCAAGCAAGGTTTAATAAGTCTGTGATGCCCCAGTCACAGAGAGTTTGCTAACTTTCCCACCTGGCTGTTTGGCGTTTGGAACTTGACCCGAGGAATCTGGGCATGAAGACAACCGAAACCTCATCAGCCCTTAATCCCAAGTCTGGGTTCCAATGGGAGTTTTTGTTCAGCCTATGTTTTCTGAAACTCACTAGACTGAACTAGAGAACAACCTGAGAGAAGAGACTCATTTGTCTGATTCAGCAGTCACAGAATACATGTTGGCTCAATGACCACATGAATGGAGGGACGGTTGACTAAGCTGCTGGCTGCTCTGCCTGGAGAGAAGGTGACCCGGATGTGTGTGCACCACTGTTTTCCCACCAAGCTGCTCAGAGGCACGGGCAGCTTCACATCCCTCACAGCGCACGGCAGACCCTTGCCTATGGCAGGTCCTACTGTTCCTGTTGAGGAGCTTATTACTCTCGTGAATATGCATGGATGTCACCCTGGCTTTCTTGTTGTGTGCGTTTCTTACTCTCTTCTGAGATGCAGACACTGTCATTCCACAGCCATTCACATTTGCTTCTGCAGGAAGACAGGCTAGGAACATAGTTTGCAGGCTTCTAGCCCCTGAGAGCAGGAGGGAGCTCAGAAGGGAGGTGATGGTGCCGAGTACCAGACAACAGCCAGCCAGTGACCTTCAGAAATGTTTCAGTGGACGATTATGCATTTCTGTCTTGGATATCTGTTTACGGTCTGAATTCTACTCTGAACTGTAAGTCCTATGAGGACAGAGTGCAGGTGTGTTTAACATTTATCAAAGTTTACCTGGCACCTAGGATCATGCACAATAAATGTTTGCTGCATGAAGAATAAATTAATAGCTGACGCATGTCCTCAGATGTACAGCAATTTCACTGACAGCAGCCCCTTCCTAAAAATGGCAACAATGTAAGAGCATCTAACATGGCAGGGGCATTGCCCAGCCTTTATGATTTAACCCTCCTGAAGTTTGCCCTTTCCTCTCCCATTTGAAAGATGTGAGAACCACGGTAAAGGAAGTGACATAACTAGTCTGAGATCTGGGATGGGGTGGAGGCAACACTTGAAACTATTTGTTTGATTCTTAAAAAAAGAACAAACAAAACCTGTGTCCTTCTGACTACCCTTAGCTTCCTTTTGTTGCATACAAACGTCCCTGCTGATTACGGAGGCGGGGGCAGGGGAAAGAGTTCTAGTAGCATCGCTCCTCCAAAAGATACCCTGGATTGCTGATGTCGCTTTATATAGCTTGGGAAAACGAAACTCAAGCTCATCTGGGAAGCCGTGGGCCTGATTCAGCTTTTAAACACCTGCTCCAGACACGGCAGACCCGTGCTGCCTTCTCTGGAACCTTTTGTTGGCTCCTGCAACAAAGGAGAACTCGGAGCATCAGATATGAAACCCAGATGAGCCAGGAGTCACCGTCTCCCGGGATACATGTACCTCCCTCGCTCAGTGAAATTTCCAGAAACAAACGGATGATGGATTCCTTAGCTTTACCACACCCACCCCAAGGCAGAACTCAGCTAAAGATGTGACATTGGTGAAACGGGCAGAGATCAAGATGTTTAGGGGATGATGTGAAGACTTAAGCCCCCTGTGCTATGTTTCTATTTGGACTCTTGATGCCAGATTGTTCTCAGGCAACCTCTTTGATTATAACCTTTAGTAGGAGTTGGGAAAATTCTATCCCAGAAAATTTAGAATCTTGAAGCAATGAAGACCTGCACCTGGGTTTCACCAGTCTTAGAGGTAAGCACTGGCCTGCTCTCAGTGAGGGTTACATTTAGTCGAAAGTTATAGGAAACTGGGATCAACCGAAGCTTGAACTAATGAGAGGTTTATTTTCCTTGCCTAACAGGTAGTCTGTAGGCAGGTAAGCTAGGGTGCCTGGGGCTGTCCACCATGCCCCGGGGGCCTAGACTCCTTCTATCCCTTTGCTCCGGCATTTTGGGCATGCAGCTTCTACCCTCATGCCTGTCACCTCGTGGCCACAACGTGGTTGTTCCACCTCCCGCATCCCATCTGCATTCCAGGAAAAAATAAGGACAAGAGAGAAGGCAAAAGGCAGATGGTAAAAGGTCAGCCCCCTTCTAATGAACTTTGCCAGGCATCCCATCCAGCAATTTCTGCTTACATCTCATTGGCCAGAACGATATCACAAGCCACCCTGGGTAAAAGAGGGGCTGGAATGTATCAGCTTTTGGCCAGGCACATTTATCACCTCCCCCACGACCACCGCCACCCAAGTTCTGTTAGTAAGGAGGATGGGGACAGTCGATATTGGGGGGTCATCTGGCAGCATGTAACTGCAGCCACAGTCTCTAGAGGACAAACAAAAGCGAACATTTCATAAAAGCGCAGCTTCAAAGGTGAAGTTAAGGACCAGTGTTGATTATGCAGAGACCAGCTCTACTGTGTGTGAGAAAATGATGATCTAGGGCAGCAAGTCCTAGAAGTTGGGTATCGCTGTCTTGAATGCACGTTGCCTACCAGGGCTTCCGCTTTTTAACATATTCAGAAAGCGGGCAGTGAAATGGGCTTCTGTGACGGGTCCTTCATATGTTACACTAGAGAGAGCCTTGGGGTTGCATGGGCCCAGACTGGATCATTGAGTCATCCTTCACCTGCTGGGGGATCCTGGACAATCCACTTTGAACTCCTTATGCATATGCATGTGATCAGGCCGGGTATTCAGTCGGCATGGCAGGGGGCAGCCATGCCAGATATTACAATATTGAAATACCTTCCTACCAGCTGGAAACAGCACCCCCCCCCGCCCCCAACGCCCCGGCCCCTCCCAGATTGCTGCCAGTCCTCCCCCAGAACCCCTGCCTGGCCCTGTGGCTGCAGCCCACCTCTACCCCAGTACCCAAGCTGCACAGTGTTAAGATGTTTTCAATATTAAGCCCAGGTGTGATAATATCACCAACCTCTCCGGGTGGTTGTGGCACTGAAAAGAGATCAGAAATGTAAAATCCATCATGATGGCTGATGCCTATACACAGGGGTGACCTTCAGGCTACACTGGCGTGAGCCAGCTAGGCGTTTGCTCTGCGCTGGGGCATTCAGTAAACAACGTCTTCCTCCCTCCTTGGCATGTTCCAGATCTTCCTCGAGTGGAGGGTAATAGCTCAGACAAGACGTGGCTAGAGGAAGGAGCGGCTTTTCTGCTCAATTACTCTCCAGATTGGCTGAGAGAAGCCCAGATGTCACTTGAGCTGCTGCGGGGGGGAAGAGAGGGTCCAGGAATTACTGGCTGAGAAAGGGGCCATAGAAGGATCTTAGAGATGATGAGTACGTGGATGATGATGGCGATGATGATGTGACCCTTTGTGACTAATCACAGCTCTCTCTTCTAGATAGAAGCATAGCCCCTGAAGACTCATTATCTGACCATCTGTACAGTTAGGGGTAAGCCAATCACCCTCACCACTGTTGACAAGCGTCTGTCTCTAAATTAGTCAGGTGCCTTTGACTCTTAGGTAGGGGATGAAGTTGAGACCAGAATCCTCCCAGCCTTGAGATTCAAAGACCCACCTAGAGTTCAGGGATAGAAAAGGGTATGCAAACACAGCGTGCTTGCCAGAAAGCATGTTGCCTCCCTGTGAACAAATCCTGCCATTGTCAACTTTAGGGCCTCTGTGAAAACAAGATATTAAATCTTCTTGAACTGTTGGTACCTACTCATTTGTAGAGGTGTCACTCACCCCTCCCTGTGTGAGGTTTCTGTCTCCTCAGCCCACTGATGTCAGCCTGGACATGCCAGTTGCTTTTGCCGGTGAAACGTGCATGGAAGTATCACGTGCCCCTTCCCAGGGAAGCCTTAAGTGTCACAGTGAGGTTCCACCGTGACTCTGCCCTGCGCTGTGTGATGGGGTGTCCGGGTGAGAGCAGCTCCTTCAGTCTGGGTCCCAGAATGATGATAACATGCTGACGGGCTGATGGAGCAGACGGTGGTCCTGAGCATGAGTGAGAAATCAACCTGTATTGGGTTCAGCCACAGCGCTCTGTGGGCTGTCTGTTGGTGCAACATCATCTAGTCTGAGCTGATGGATGCAGTTTACGAAGTGACTTGGAAGAGACACCGATAGCCCAGAATCAGTGGCATCCAGCTCTGCCCTTTCTGCTTGGAGCCAAGGGTCCCTGGAGCAGCCAGTAGCAGCGACCACTCAAGGGCGAGACCACATCCCCTGTTTGGGGAGCTTTTCCCCAGGGAGCCTCACTCACTGTTATTTTCCTGCACACCCCCAGGGCTTGGTCAACACAAGGAGCGCATCCTCATTCTCTCACCTCTCCTCCTAGAAGGAGTCGGACCTTTGGGGCCAGCGAGAGATGTCCCCCAGGCCCCTTACCTTCTTGGTAAGTGTGTCAACTACAAATTGGTACTTGCCATCTACCTCTACAGTGATTAAATCATTGCAGCTGCTGACTTTCAACATCCCCTGAAAGGAGTTCAGGGTGAAGAGCAGAAATGAGGCACTCTGTGCTCTGGGAAAAACTGGCAGAACAGGGCTTCAGATAGTTAGATATTTTCAGGAGCCAATTTTATGAGTCTAATTCTTCTATCTCCTCGTATCTAGAAAAGCACAAAATCCTTCACGGTGACGTCTGCTCCTCATGACTGGCAGAAACCTTCTGCAAAAAAAATATGTGCTTGATTGCATGAACTCCCCCGTCACCAAAATCACATCTATACTGACCTTCCCCCCTACATCTTCGGAGCAGTTTCTCAGAGTTATCTGAAATGCTTCCTCATTTTGCCCCAAATAAAACTTAACTCACAACTCACATACTGTGCCTTTTTTTTAAGTCGGCAAGTGTAACCAGGGGCCTGACCCTTTCATGTCCCTGATCCCCGACCCCCCGCTTTTCCTTAATACCCAGATAATCCAACTAGAGCTCCATCCAGAGAACTCTGTGGCGTCAGGCAGCCCTTCTTGCCCCCACAGCCCCCAACCACCCAAGGCCCGGAGTCTTCTGGAACGTGAGGGAGGAAGGGCGTTTTCTTCACATCTCTCCTGGAGTTAGTCACCATGTCCCAGTTCTTCCTCCTGGTTGTTTCGACTACTGTGGTCTCCCCCCACCTCCACCTGCCCGGCAGCAGAGACCATCCTGCTCATCGCTCCCTGTCTCTCCTCAACACAAGCACCACCGACCCGGAGCAGAACCGCCACACAGGACAAAACCCTCAGACTCTGGACTCAGTCATGTGAGAACATGTAAGGACTCAGCTGGACGGCCCCAGCCACCAGACACCCCAGCCCTGATTGCCTTCCGGCCCGTGTCCGCCCACCCTCCAGACCCTCTCCTCTCCAGCTTCGTTCCCCAAACCTCCAGATCCCGTAATGCCGAAGGACTGCGACCAAATTGTCACTTTATTTTGTGATGCAAATAAACACTCATCCTCTTCACCCTTGTCCATCTCAATCGAATCAGCAAATCTGTCATCACAGAGAATTGCTAAAAGCCTTGAAATGAGGGTTTTTCTCTATCCCAGACCAGATCAAATTCTTAGGCAGCCCTCTTTCCACCTGCGGTAGGAACCCATCACTTGCTCTGAGGAAGGGGAGGGACCATCTTTTTCTCTTTCAGATACACAAGTGTATTTGGATGGGTAGTAGAGACCTGGCATTTCCTCTGGCCCCACCTGGGGTGCTGCAATATTGTCCTGCGAGTCATTTTGTCAGGGGAAGTCTCAGCTTCCCTCCTAGCCTCTGACCCCCGCAGCCTCGCCCTTGCCCTCAGGTGGAGTTCACGGTTGTGTGCAGACCCACCTGGGAACAACTCAGATGTGGGTGGGGGTAAGGGCAGGATTCCAAAGTCAGGGCACTTACCCTCCCCAGAGAAGGAAAAGTGCCTTGGAGTTCCTCCCTCCCGCCCCTCCCCCTCCTCCCCACTGCACGTTTTAATAGGTGGGGGAAACTAGTAAGGTCGGGGTGCAGAGAAGATAGTATGAATGCTTTAAAGAAATGCATAATAATTTTAATGAGCATTTCCCTTCCATTTAAAATCACAAACTTAGCTACTTAATCAAATGTCATGCTTAAGACACATTTACCTCCTTGGGAGAAAAATGGAAAATGGCAGCTCAATTTGGCTTTGGATGGGTTTTAAAAATAGTCAAGTCTGTGAAGGCCATTAGGTAAATGGCCTAAGAGAGCTTCAAAGAGGGCCTCCTGGGGGGTCAGCCAGCTCCTTTGTTGGGAAAATAGGGCAGGGCAGAGGCGAGGGGGCTCCTGGAGGGCCGGGGCCAGCCTGTGATTCCAGGTTCCCAGGCACAGATTTCTCCTGGTAGGGGATCGGGTGATCTTTCCACAGTGGGTACGTCTGAAAACTTCCGTTTTGCACTTGCTGAAGCTGGTAGGCCTGTGTGTGTGTGTGTGTGTGTGTGTGTGTGTGTGTGTGATGACTTATACTCTCCTTCCCAAATTCCCAAAAGAGGAGAAAAATGAACTAGTCAGAAATATGAGATGCTGTCCAAGTACAAGAAACCAGTTACCTTAATGGTGAAATATGTCGTGGTTTTATTATGTTTCAGCCTGTAAAAAATGACAATGTTCGCATCAAGAGAAAAAATAAAAACAGACCGAATAATAGACGGTCGCTCTCTTTGGAGGAGTTGGAGTGATCAGTGTCCAAGGGTAATAGAAACGAGTGGGTCCTTGCCCTAAATCCGACTTTCCATCGTGGGTGGGGTGGAGGGCAACCTCCCTCCCCCCGCGGTTGAGGCGGCCAGGGCTACCTTGGTGCACCTCTGCTGTGTGACTTCCCCTCCTGACTCTGTCACTGCTTGGCCTCACAGCTGTTTCCCGAAAACACCTATATGTACTGTGTTCTCAACCCAGAGGTTCCTACCTGAGGTCTGGGGAATCCTCCAGGGTTAAGTGGGCAGAATTCAAGGAGTCTTTTCACTTGGATGGTGAAAAAAAAATCACATCCGAAACCCAACATTTCTTTGTTATAAATGTAGGCAGCAGAGCGAGGTGCTGTGACACGCCAGTGACCGCTAAACACAGAAACTGCAGCCTTTTGCCTCATGTGTCACCACGGCTGTGGGCAGCCCAAACTATGACGGCCGGGGGTCCGGACACCCAAATTGTGGCACGTTTTGGGTCTGAAGATTCGTTCCCTATGTGATAAAAAGAAGGTACATTGCTATATCAAAAATCTGTTTTAATATTTTGATAATGTGTTTCAATACACTTGGTTTCCTAAAAATCCTGTGTATTTTCGTCTCTGCACTTAAGAACGTTCTGAGACAAGGTCCGTGGGTTTGCACAAAGCTGCCGAAGGGGTACCTGGAGGGGTACCTGGAGTCGAGGGGCTCGGGGTCCCCCCAGGCCCAGCCGGCCCCTCAGCCTTCTCCGGGGTTATTCTGGCTCCTGGAAGGGCCTCCCTGGTGCAGCAACCCCCCTCGTCCCGCTAGGTGGCAGCAGTGAGGGCACCGCTTCTCTCCCAGCTGCAGGGGCTCGGCCCTTTGTTCCAGGACGTCCCTCTGGGATCTGCCCCCGAAAGCCCTCAGGGAGAGAGAGGGCTCCAGGGGAAGACCAGCCAGGAGTGGCCAGGTAGGCAAAGTGCTGACTCAGCCTGCTGCTTCTTCGGACAATAATAGTGAAACCGTGTGTGAGGCAATCTCATTTAACCCCCACAAAAACCTCTGTGTGGAAGGGACTATGGAACCCATTTCACAGACATGAAAACTGAGGACCGGAGAGGTTGATAATGTGCCCAGGGCCCCACGGTGAGTGAACAGCGGCTCCTGGGCTGCCGGGTCAAGACTTGTGATCTGACCACCACACCTCCCTGTCCCCTGCCCCTCTCCTTCGGGGAAGCAGGTCGCCTCCCTCTGTCCTCCTGCCTGGGTGGAGGAGACCCCTACCGCTCTCAAGGACCTAGAGGCTCAGGGATGAAGGGCCTGCCTGTGAGTCCAGGGGCGCTGGGCCTGGCTCTGTCCCACAACCGCTCCCCCCGCACCCAACGCCCTCCCCAGAGAGGCCTCTCCTGCTACTGGGGGTCTCTCACGTGGGCTGGGCGGTTACAGAGCTTCACTGGGGGAGGCACCCGCATAGAACACCTCTCGCTTCCCCTCCAGGGACTCCCACATCCACACTTGCAGCACAAGAGCTGATTTCTAAGGCCTCTGATTTTGCACCTCCCTCGAGGGCGCTGAGAGTTGAAAGCACGGCTTTGTCCGCGGCTTCCCACGGAGTCAGCAGGTCTGGCCTTCAATGAGGAGTTTCACTGTAGTCACTTCTCAAGGACCCCGCCAAGGGCCCCTTCTCCTGTAGTTAAGGCCTTGCAAGTACAGCCTAACCACGTAGGCCCAGGGGAACTCCTGGGGCCAAGAGTCTGGGGCGCGGCGCCCTGGAACTCGCAGGAGTCCTCCTCCAGGGCCTGGCCGAGCAGCAGCTGCAGTCGGGCGAGCCGGGGCTGCCGGACGCCCAGCCCGGGGCCTGTTGCAGCGTCGGGATGCAGGACCGACAGGGCTGCGCGGGGGGCAGAAGGTCCTGAAGCTCTGACCAGGGACACAGCTACTTCTTACGCCAGGTTTCGAGGCACGCGCCCAGGCCGCGGGGAGAGAGGAATCCCGAGCAGCGGACCCTCCCCGCCTCCTTCACACTCCCGCGGCCTTTTCCGCGCAGCTCCGCCAGTAGGAAACTTTTCTCCCAGCCCCCGCCCCAAGCGCCCCCCGAGTGCTTCCTCGGGAACGCCCCCTGCCCAAAACCAGCTCTCCGGGTGCACTGGGCGCACCGGTAACCGGGTCAGAACCTCGAACCGCTTCGCATGCCCTCCGGTTACCGTGGCAACACCACCCGGCGGCGCCCGGCGGTCCAATCCGAGCCAGCGGCCTCTCTCGAGCCTTTCCCAAGGTGGGGACCGGGACGAGGCCAGGGCTGGGGAAGGGGCGGCCGAGGCCCCGCCTGCGGCGTCACCAGGGCCGGGCACAGCCCCGTGCGGAGAGGTGGGCCACCGCAAGGCGGGGCGGCGAACGGCAGCCGGGGCCGGGCAGGGGGCTCGGGCTCCAGTTTGAGGGGCGGGGAAGAGGGTGACGTGAGCCGGGCCGGGCGGGCGGAGTTGGGACCCGCTTGGGGAGGCGGGGGCGAGCGCGCGGGGAGGCAGACGCGCGGAGGGAGGCGGCCAAGCGGCGCGGGCGGCTCTGCGGCGGGCGCGGTGGGCGCGGGCGGCGGGGCCCCGGGATCCCCGCCCGCCTCCTCGGCGCGGCGCCGGCGCCGCGCGTCCCCACGCCCCGCGCTCCACGGCGCCCTCGCCCCGCGCGCCTCTCGCGCCCGCCTCCTGCTGGCCTCCCGCGCCGCGGCCGTCTGCGGAGCGAGCGCTCAGACGGAGTCCCCGGCCAACTTGAGCGGCGCCGAGCGGCAGCGGAGTCCCCGGCAGAGCCCCCCGGCCCAGTGGCGCGCGGAGGGGACCTGCGGCCGCCAGCGTCGCCTCTGCCCGCACCCCCGGACCTCGCCGCTCCCTCGGCGCGGGGCTCGGGCCGGTGCGAGAGCCGCGCCGCGAGACACGCACCGTGCGCGGCGGCGCCGCCCGCCTCCCTCTTCGCCGCCCCGGAGGGCGAAGCCGCCGCTCCCCCGACCCTCGCCGCGCGGCCGCGGCGCTGGAGCGCGCCCCTTCCGGGCCGGCAGCGGGCGCCCCCGCCTCGCAGCCGCCTTCGCCGGGTCGCCCCCGGAGGGGGCCGCGAGCTCCGCGCCCGGGCCGGAGGATGTGCGCCCCCGCGGGCCGCCCCGCCTGAACCATGCGCCCCAACGGCGGCGGCGCGCCGGCCGGCATGGAGCCCCGCGCGGCCGCGCTCTGACTCGCTCTGCGCCCCGCGGCCGGCGGGCGGCGGGCGGCGGGCAGCGGGCGGCGGCGGACCGAAAGCCGGAGACCGGCGCCGCGGGACGGAAGCGAGCGGGCGCGGGCGCCGCGCAGATGGCCGGGGCGAGCGAGATCTGAGTCTCTGCTCCCCGAAACGTGACCATGTGGATTCAACAGCTTTTAGGACTCAGGTGAGCGACCCGGCCGGCGCCGGGGAGCGTGTGGGCGCGCGGGTGCGTGGGTACCGAGCCGGGCTGAAGCGGCTCTTTGCTCGGTGTTACGAATAAAGGGACCCCCTCTCCGCTCCCCGCGAACGGCCAGCCGGTGCCCCTGGAGCGGGGTCGGGCTCCGGTCCGGAGCTCTGAGCCCCGTGGCCCCGCCGGGAGCGGCCGGCTCTCCCGGGCTCCGCGCGTCCGGGTCGGGGCAGGGGCGCCCCATTCCAGTTTCCCGGGTTCTGGGGCCGGCCTGGGCGCACCCGCGCCTCCCGGCGCCAGCAGCGCAGTGTGCTGGCCGGCCGCCCCGGCTCACCTCCTCCCCGGGGCCCAGGCGAGGCGCGGGCCGCTGGGCGCGGCGGGCCGTGGACCCAGGGCGGGGGCCGGCGCTGCCGGGGAAAGCCAGGGCTCCGGCCTCCCGGCGAGAGCTTGACAAGCGGAGTTGGAGCAAACCAAAGCCTGATAGCCACGCCGCCCGCCTTTCCCCTTCCTCGGGGCCCCGTGACTGACTGAGCAGGGGCCTGCCGGGCTCCCAGCTGCCGATCCAGCTGTTTGCCGGTGACCTCCGGGCCCGACGGGCGCGCACAGCTGGCGGGCAGCTGGGGCGGGAGGCGCTGGGGCTCTGGGGGAGGGCGGGCGGGCACTCCCTACGGGCACCCCACCCCCCGCAGGCAAACACCCCGGGAGCGCCCCGGGGGCTTGTCTGTGTCCGAACTCCAGGGCCGGCTGGAAGAGGGCGTTCGAGCTCGGAGCACCCGGTGGGGGTACCCAGGGAGACCCTTTTCGGCAAACTTTATCTGCCTGCCAGTGGTGCTCGGGTTTCAGCCCCTGCCTCGAGAGGTCTGGGACCCAGCAGGGCAGTTGTCCCCTTGGCGGGGCAGAATGCCTCCAAGCCATCGCCCTCCTGCCGGGGGGGCGCTCCGCGGAGCTGGTGCGTTTGGGTCCCGGATTGCATCCGAGACCTAGGAGGACGCAGGCGGAGGCAGGGAAAGCAAGAGTGCCGTTCTCGAGTTTGTCCACTGGGATGCACTGCGCTCCTGCGTTGGGGAGAAAGGGGCCGGTCTTTGCCGGAGCCGGTGCCTGAGCCGCCCCCATCGCCACCCGATAAAAGCTCGGGGGGAGCGAGCTGAAGGGAGAATCAAATGCGCGTCCTGATTTTGAGAAACTGGAAGCGGACGGAGCCCGCCAAGCGTTTCCTAGCTACCCTTGTTTTATGAGGCAATTCCCCACTCCTGGGGTAAAGACTGTTTAAAACATCTAGTGAAAACTGTCAGATGTTATCATTGGCGTTTTTTCTGGAAAGGGGCATTCCTTGTCTTGGTGGCCGGGTCGTGTTCAGTGGGCTGGGCTTTAAAAGGTTAATCCTGAAGTGGATTGCGTTGGATATTGGCTCTGCCTGAATCGATGTCCTGTGCTCAGACTAGCTAAGGTGTAGGCTCGGCCGTTCTGGGATGCACACTAAATAAAGCGAGGGCAGCTCTGCCCGGGTGACCCCTTCCAGGTGCCTTGCCATCTGCCTCCCGGGTCTCAGCCAGACCCCAGGGCCTTTGGAAAGATCAAAGGAGTCCCTGCTCTGTGGAGGAGGGGGGGTGCACCTTCAGCTCCCAGATGCCTCCTGAGCTGCTGTCTGGCACTACCTTCCTGATTGACTGCCGGCAAGTTATTTGAACTGACATCTTTTTTTATTACTAACTTGCTAGATTGAAAGATTAGTACATTCTGATAAAGAGAGAGGAGAGTAAATATCACAGAAAAAAACCTCTCTGCGCGTTCAAAATTCACTAAAACAGTTCCTCTAAAGCATCCCTGAATGAGATCTACTTGGGATTTTGCTTTAGGAAATAGTTCTGTTGGTGATTTTGAAGTTTGACCTTTTGGTTTTTTCCCTTCAGTGTTAGCACAATAGATTTTCTGCAAATGCGCCTCTGAGGACGGGCTGTCACCTCTCTGGAAGGCTGACAGGTGAGAGCTCTGTCATGTCTGCGAGCCATCCCCTGGCCAGGAGAAGGGGCCGTGCTTGGAGGGTCTGTGCTTTTGCGTCTCACCAGGCACAGGGTAACAGTCACTGAAAGCCAGGGATGGCTTGCTTGAGACCTGGTAATGCGCTTTTTCCTTGAACACAGCCCGTCACCTTTGCTCCCAAGCCCCTCCATGGCTCCCCAGGTGAACGCTGGGTGTCCTGCTGCCCGGTTTCGGGCCTGGTTAGGTCAGGCAAACACGGAACCTGGGGCCCAGGTGACAGAAGGCAGTTCTGGGCAGGACCTGAGGGCTCTCAGCTCTGACTTGCGAGGCAAAGTCTGGGCTTGGATTTTTGCTCCTGTGTTGGAAATGAGCTGTGCGTGGAGCCTTTTCTTCCAAGGAGGAGGAACAGATTGAGTCTTTTGGAGCTGTTTTTATGCCTTTTTGGTGGTCGTTGTAGCAAAGCTCCAAAAATACCGTCTGTCAGCTCAGATAAAGGTATCTCTTGAAGGTGGATCCAGAGCCTGGCCAGCTGCATCAGAGCTCGTTCTAGGAGCAGCTTGGAGGGGATGCTTACTCAGCAAGCCGTGCAGATTTTGGAGTTTGGCTGTCTGCTTGTGAGTGGCCTCTGAGGCCATGGCCCTCCACGTCGCACCTTTGGGGCTTGGAGCGTGCAAGACACTTGCCTTGAGGTGTCCTCAGGGGGGCAAGGGCTAGCTGGTGCCGTGCTCCTCCCGGGCTGTGTCCCTTGCTGTCCCTCTGCCTGTTCTTCCAGCCTAAGGTTCTGTCGCCCCTTCTGTTCTGAAGGCCCTGGGTGTGCCTGGGGGGTGGGTCTATAGCAACATAACGTGACTCTCTTCCTTCACTGGGCACTTCACAGCTCCCCCGGCCTCGGTGAACAGTCCCAGTGGATTGGCTGTCCCCATCCCCACCTGTAAAGTCCTCCAGCAGCTGGGGCTGTGCATCCAGGCTTTAGAGGATGGAGTCAGAGGCTCTGTGCACAGACGTTGCCCTCCTCGTCAGTCCTGACTCGTGCCCACTTCCAGCTGCTGGTACCAAATTGATTGCCACTGGAATCCCTTGAGTGTCAGTGGCCGTGATACTCATCCGGGACAATATTGCTGGAATAAATCACCATTTTAGGAGGCAACTCACATCCTTCCTGCCACGCGGGTACAGCCCCCTCCCCTCACACGCACCCCCCACCCAGGGGATCCACTGTCCAAGCAGAGGAGGGGGCAGTGGCCTCCTTCCAGTCTGTCCCTTCGGTTGATTTCTTTTACTCATCTGCTTCCTTTTCTTCTGTGCATTAAAGATGGCACAGAAGTGGGAAGCAGGGCAAGGTAGCTTGCAAGCAGAGACAGCTCTACAGCTCCCTGAGATGCCTGTCTCCTGGTCCCTGGAGAGGGAGCAAGTTTGCTTCCCCACCACATCCTGCATCCTCCTAGATGGGGTCCCTCAGATGGCAGCGGGAGCGGTGGAATCCCGTCCCGCCCTTATGGTCTCCAGCCCACTGACCCAGGCACCATCAAGGTGTTTGGCAGGTGTGGGCTGGTGGTGCTTCCTCAGTCCTTCATTTCCCCGGCTGTTTTGTAGGAAAACCACAGGGTGCCCAGAGCACGGTGGGTCAGAGCTGCACCCTGGGTCACGATGAAGTGGGTGAACACGAAACCCCGACCCGGCCGGCCAGCGCTGAGCCTCCCAGAGCCCCTGGGCTCCTGCCTGGGGTTATGTAAGAGTCATCTGCTTTCCATACCTAGTTGCCAAGTTTTCTTCAAAGGGCTACAACTCAGTAGAGACCAAATTGATGTAGAGATTAGCTTGGAAAGCCAAATATATCCTTGATCTAGATTTTCATGTTTGAAGTCTGGCTCGAGAGGGTTCCTCCTGCCCGATGCCAGTCAGACAGGAGGGGGAGGCAGGAGGAGGGCTCGCTGCAGCTGGAGTAGACAGACCCCGCTGCCCCCTGACTCTCTCTCTCCGAGACCCCCTGGAATTCTAAGGAGACAGTGAGTCAGAAGGCCGCCCAGTGGGGAGTGGTGGTTACATACCTTGGATTAACTCTCAGTTCATAGAAAGTCAGAGGCTGAGGCCCACCCATGTCCGAGCTCTGGGGGCCCTTGGGTCCTGGTTACAGAAGAGCGTGCAGGACTCACCCCTACTGCTGCTGGTGGGCAGAGGCGGGAGCAGGGGCTAGCCACCGAATTGCTTCCCAGCAGCCTCTGGAGCAGCTGAGTTAATTGGGTGCCCCAGCAGGTGCAAGTGCTAGGTGGTGAGTGATGCTTCTCTCTTTGGAAAGGGCCCTGTGGATGGTGAGAGGTCAGAAACCCACCATTCATCTGTGGGGATCTTCATAGTTGGCAAATATCTCCAACGTGACCCAAAGAGAGGCCGGAGTGGAGGGCGGTGGGAACGGTGGCATCCATCCCGCCCTGTCGGCCCCAGCCCACTGACCTGGGTACCACCAGGGTGTCGTGTATGGGCAAAGAATAGGGTCCTGCTGCAGCACCAAGGGGGCTGGGGGAGGAGGGGCTAGGGCGTGTATTTGCATTTCCATCCCATGCGTGCACTTTGCAAGAGGCTGTCACTTTCTTTCCTTCTCCCCTCCCACCCAAGAAAAGGTGGGTGGCAGCCGTGCGGGGTCCATCTGTGCTTCAGCCTTCCCAGTCCACCATTGACGTGCTGGTTCTGTCCACTCACTGGGGCTTCTGCCATTCAGTGCACTTTCTCTCGGGTGGCCGGCCAAGGAGGGCTGGCGTGTAGAGCTCGCTGCATCTGCTCTCCCACCGTTTTCAGCCCTGAATGGACAGCAACCTGGACCGTGTGGCCAGTAAGCCCTCCCTGCCTGCCCTCCCCAAGGAGTTGGTGTTTAGGCCTGTGTCTCACCTCAGGGTCTTCAGCTGGCAGTGGTGCACCTGTGCTCAGGCTCCCTCGTTGGCAGTAGGGAGGATCTGTGGACTGTGGGCTCGTGAGGGCAGGGACTGTCTCATCCTTCATCACCTCTTGAGAAGAGTGCTGCTGCTTAGTCGATGCTCAGGAGCTGTCTGTGAATGAGTCAATTTGCTGCCTGGCACAGTGCCCTTGCTTTACAAGTCTTGCCCTTGTGGTTACTCATCCCTGACTACAAACTGAGACTAAGGAAAGGAATGCCCAGCCGGGGCTGGCCTTAGGTTGAGACTCTGTCCTGCCCCCAATAAATATAGAACTTCTTTAACCTCACTTACTGGTGCTCACAATTCCACCATTAGAGATTCATTCATTTGGCTTGAGATTTAGTCACAAGTGGAATGTAGACATGTTCACGAAAAACTGTCCCACTGAGCGCTTTCAGTTATTACCAGTTCAGTAGGAGTGAGCACATCTACTTTGTAACTTTCTGTGAGGAAAGGTGGGTGTAGAAGGGAAGAGAACTTGAAGGCAGGTGGCACAGGTCCAGCAGTGGGATGGAGGAACTAAGGTATCACCAAGGGAGGACCGGGAGACACGGGGGTGCAGATCAGGGGCAAAAGGCAAACTTATTGTCCTTAGAGTGGGCTGAGGTCTCCACTCCCGTCGGCTTTCTTGGGGAACTGGGACAGTTTACGTACCTACTAGGGACTAACTAGGGGCAGGGCTAGTTCACCTGAAAGAGAAGGTTCTGGTCAGTATGAGTCCAGGTGGGCAGGTGGAGTATGTTGAGGAAAGTTAGTGACACATACACACCTTGACATGTCTGCTCCTGTCTTAAATGTGAGCTATGGAATTTGCACTGTATTTGGATAAAATATGCATGCTTTTAAAAAAAATTTGAGGTATGACTTTCATAAACATATTAGTTTCAGGTGAACAACATAATGATTCCATACTTGCACACATATGAAATGAGCAGCACAGTAAATCTAGTTAACATCCATCGCTACACAGTTACAGATTTTTTTCCTTAAGATAAGAACTTTTTGGGGGGAGAGAGGGATAAATTAGGAGTTTGGGATTAACAGATACACACTACTATATATAAAATAGATAATCAGCAAAGACCTACTATATAGCACAGGGAAGTAAGTATACTCAGCATTTTGTAATAACTTATAAGGGAAAAAGATCTGAAAAGGAATGAAATCTATATCTATATCTATAATCTATATCTGAATCACTGCTGTACACCTGAAACTAGCAAGACATTGTAAATCAACTATACTTCAATTAAAAAAAAATTAAAAAATAAAAAAAAAACAAGAACTTTTGAGTTCTACTCAACAACTTTCAAATATGCCATGCAGTGACAGGTTGGTGGTTGCCAGGCGTAGGGGTAGGGGTGGGGGTGGGGGTGTGTGAAGTGGGTGAAGGGGTCAAAGGTACAAATTCCAGTAATAAAATAAATCAGTTCTGGGAAGGACCGATTTATTTACTGGATGTCATGTACTGGATGTCATGTACAGCATGATGACTATAGTCCAGAAAACACGTCTGCTGTAACTGTCTGTGAAACGTAGAGAAATGCCCTGATCTCTGCGTTCACTCATGTCACTCATTTAGTTTATTCCTCAGTTCCTGAGCACCCAGGGCTGCCTGACCCTGAGCAGATGCCGTGCAGACCAGGAAATGAGTGGGATTCTGCCCCAAAGACCCCTCACTCCAATAATGGAGGGGGAAATAAGCGTAGGGGTAAAAATACTCTTATCGGAGTAGAGATTAGCACTGTTCAGTAGAAATACTATACGGGCCGCATTGGTATTTTGAAAATTTCCAGTAGCCACATTAAAAGAAGAAGAAAAAAAAAAACAGGTGAAATCCACTTGAATGACATATTTAATTTTTCCAATATATGCAAAATATCATTTCAAGGTGTAGTCAATCTAAACCTGTACTAACGAGGATTCATTTTATGTTCTTACGCTGCTCTAAGTCTTGGGAATCAGGAGTGTGGCTTATTTTCACAGCACATCTCCTGCTCAACTAGTCACTTCTAGTGGCTCAGTGGACCCGTGGGTAGGAAGCTGTCATATTGGACGTTTTCCTATGGAAATTCAGAAGTGAGAAAAGTAAATGTTTAGAGACCACCACCTCCCCAGCCAGTGTGTGAGATTGGCACCATTGCTCCATTAGGAAGAGCTCCGAGGAGGGCCAGTCTGGCTAGCAGCCCTCCTAATTCAACAGTGGGTGTTTGCTGATGACAGCTCTGTGCCGGGTCAGTGCCAGGGCCAGAGGCAGAACAGTGAGCTGAGGGGAGGGCAGTGGCTGCTGCCATCAGGGGCCCTCTGTCTGGAGAGGGAGCTGGGCTGTGCAAGCAGGTCCTTCATACCAGCCGGGGTCCCATACTGTAATGAAACGCTTTTGAAGAACTGAAGAGGGCGCTTGTAACAGGTGTCACAGGCCGGGGTCCGGTGATGGAGAGGAAAGACCAGTGAAAGGGCTTGCTGAACTCAGAAGCCGTGTCACCTGTCAGAAAGGAGAGCTGACCTCCTGGAGGGATGTTTCCGAAATGTGCCCCAGAGCCAGCAACTGGAATGAACACACCCTGGGGTGACAGACATCTTGGTGGCCCCTCCTAGCTCCAGCAGCGCACATTCACTGGACCTGACCTGAGGGGGGCGGCCTCCATCCTCTCTTCTGCCCCGCCCCCCCAGCATCTGTTACCAATGCTGAGAGTCCGTGACACCTTGGGCCCATGGGAGGAGGAGAGTTGGTGAATCACCAAGGCCTGGTTTCAATGAAGACCTTTAGGAACTTTGTAGAAGTAGGTGTGTGTGTGTATGTGTGCATGTGTGTGGTGTGGGTGGAGTGGGTGTGTCTTTGGGGAGTTTAGGGGCCAGTGGGCATCAAAGCACTTATTATCAGGAGCTCCAACTCCAGGTGAAGAGATCAGGTTTTAAACAAAACTCCTGTAGGAGGGAATTTGCTATGTTCACCAGACTGAGGGTCTGGATGAGGAAGCCTGGAACACACCACATTAGGACCTGGCTTCTGACAGATGTGCAGAGAGGAAGCTGATTCCAACGGGGCTGGTGGGCTGCCTACCAGTGCTGCATGGATGTGACAGGGCTCTTGAAGGGATTTGGAGGGAGCACCCTTGCATTGACCAGCCCACCCTGTGCCTTCAGAAAACACTGATGGGGCACTTACTAAGTGCAAGGCCTCAGCACTGGGCATGGCTTCCTGGCAGTGGGGCATGATTTGTGAAGAGAGTGTACTTTGCTGAGGTGCCCTGAGCGGTCATCCTTTCCTTCACAATACAAATAAAGAATTTGTATTGTGGGACAATTCCACAATTTGGGAGCTCTGTCTAAATTAAATTGTAAGCTCTTTGAGCTCTGAGAAAGCTCCCATCTTGATCTCATCTAAATCTTTTTGAATGCACAGATATTGTTAAGCAGGGCACAGGTTCATTGTTAGATCCCTGAATTCAATCTTAGGGAACTTGGGGGGAACTGAATTGCAGATCAAATGCCTTCTTTTGACCAAATCCAATGGTGCAGCTTCTTCAAATGGACATAATGCTTTGTCAGCTGTTGCGAAGATTCTAGCAAAAGAAGGGTGAAGAAGGACTAATCACCAGTGTCTCCAGGAGTGGGATCTCAGGAGTTCAGTAGTGATTGATGGGCCACAGTATACCAGGGCCCTGCCTGGAATTTTCACGCTATTTCATGGAATCCCTGGTCCTTAAAAAAGAATGCTTAGGTTGGAGGAAGGGAAGATCTCAGTGGAGAAGTTCTGGCAGCAGGAAAGTGCTATTAAAGAACAAACAAACAAAAAAACCCAAAAACTAACATTCTCAGTTCTATGGACCAATATGGTTTGTGAAAATAGACCAAGAAAATCCTTAACAAAATATTAACAAATATGCAAATTCAGCAATATATAAAAAGAAGTGTATACCATGGCAAAGTGGGGTTCATTCCATGGATGCAAGGATGGTTCAGTATTTGGAAATCAATCAGTGCAATCTATCATAAGAAAAGGCTAAAAAAGAAAAATCGTATGATGATATGTGTTTGATAAATTCTACACCTATCTATGATAACTCCTAGAAAAAAGCGATAGAGGAGCACTTCCTCAACTTGATAAAAAAATCTATAAAAAGCTGCCACTGACTTCACACTTAATGTTGAGAAACTGGACACTTTTCTCCTGAGACCAGGAACAAGATAAGGATGTCCACTCTCACCACTATTATTCAACATAATGTTGGAAATTCTAGCCAGTGTGATACAGGAAGAAAAGGAAATAAAAGACATACAGAAAGGAAGAAATGAAACTTTTCCTATTTGCAGAGGATATCATTGTCTACATAAACATCTCACGTGATCTGTTAACAAACCTCTTAAAATTAATAAGTGAATTCAGCAAGGTTGCAGGATACAAGATAAATGTACAAAAATGGATCGTATTTCTATCTATTAGTAGTTAACACATGGACACTGAAATGAAGAAATGCAATACCATTTACAATTGCTCAAAAAATGAAATATCTCAGTGTAAATCTAATGAAACTTATGCTGACAACTTGTATGTTGAGAACTACACAATGCTGATGGAAGAAATCAAAGAAAGTCTAAGTAAATGGAGAGACATACCATGTTCATGGATGGGAAGACTCAACATGGTATGAATGTGACTTCTCAGATTGATATAGAGGTTTAACACAATTCTTATCAAAATCCCAGCAAAATATTTGCACATATAGATAATTCTAAAAATTTTATGTAAACATAAAGGAAGTAGAATAACTGAAACAGTTTTGAAAATGAATAATAAAATGAGAGGGGTCCATCTATCTGATTGTAAGACGTTATACAGCTACCATTATCGAGACTGTGTAGTATCAATGAAGGGGTAGCTATACAGATAAATGAAGCAGGACAGAGAATCCAGTGATAGACTCCCACAGATACGCACAGATGATTTTTGACAAAGGTGCAAATTTAGTGGAGGAAAGATAGCATTTTCAACAAATGGTACTGGAACAAAAAGACATTCATAGCCAAAAAAAAAAAAAACTCACCTTATACAAAATTAACCCATAATGGGTCACACAATTAAATGTAAAATGTGATTATAAAACTTTAAGGGAAAAAAAGGAGAAACCCTGAAGGATATGGGGCTACACAAATAGTTCTTAGACTTGACTCCAAAAGCACAGTCCATAAAAGGAAAAACTGATAAATTCGACCTCATCGAAATTTTAAAATCGGCTCTCTGTGAAAGACTTTTATGAGGATGAAAAGACAAGCTTCGGGGAAGGAGGAGGAGAGAATATCTGCAAACCACGTATTTGTCAAAGAACTAGTATCCAAACTACATGAAGACCTTTCAAAACTCAGTAAAAAAAATGGAACAATCTATTTAGAAACAAGTAAAGCCATGATGGGGTGTGGCACCAAAGAGGGTATTTAGACGGTAAAAAAAAAAGCATGTGGAAAGATGTTCAACATCACTGGCCATTAGACAAATGCAATTGAAACCATAATGAGACATTACTGTTCATCTACCAGAATGGTTAAAATTAAAAATATTGACACCAAATCCTGGCGAGAATGTGGAGAAACCGGATCCCTCATACACTGCTGGTGGGAAGGTAAAATGTTACAGCCGCTCCAGAAAGCACTTCGGTAGTTTCTTATTAAACATGAGCTGTCATACAGTTGAGCATTTCACTTTGGGGCATTTATCAGAGAAATGAAGAATTCTGTTCACACAAAAACTTGTAGGTGAATGTTTATAGCAGCTTTCCTTTTTTTTTTTTTTTTTTTTTTTTTGCGGTACGTGGGCCTCTCACTGTTGTGGCCTCTCCCATTGCGGAGCACAGGCTCCAGACGCGCAGGCTCAGCGGTCGTGGCTCACGGACCCAGCCGCTCCGCGGCATGTGGGATCTTCCCGGACCGGGGCACGAACCCGTGTCCCCTGCATCGGCAGGCGGACTCTCAACCACTGCGCCACCAGGGAAGCCGCTATAGCAGCTCTCTTTATAAATAAAGTCTCAAATTGGAAACACTCCAGGTGCCCTTAAGGGAGGTCAATGGCTAAACACATCATGGTACCTTCACACCACGGAACAGTATTCAGCACTAAAAATGAGGAAACTATTGGTACATGCAACGGCTTGCATTGAACCTCCAGAGAATTACGCTGAGTGAAAAAAAGCCAACCTCAAGGATTACATGCTATATGATTATTCCATAGCATTCTTGAAATGGCAACATTATAGAAATGGAGAACACGGTCCTAGCTGTCAGGAGTTAGAGAGAGAGTGAGATATAGAAGGGAAGAGAATAGCTATAACAGGACAACCTCAGGGACCCTTGTGGTGATGGGAAGCTTTCTGTCTTGACTGCATCCCTGTCAGTATCTTGCTTATAACATTGTACTGTGGTGTTGTAAGACGTTACCACTAGGGGAACTGAGTAAGGGTGCCCAGGATTTCTCTGTGTTATGTCTTGTAGCACTTATGAACCTATAATTAACTCAAAATAAAAAGTTTCATTAAGCTAGTATTCTCTACCTCACTGTCAAAGGTTAACACCTGAGTGTGTGTGTGTGTGTGTGTGTGTGTGTGTGTGTGTGTGTGTTCCCTCTTTAGGCACCATGTATTTGGATTTAATGACAGTCACAGGTGATATGGAAATGGGGAAAGGGGTAAAAAAATCACCAAATTTGCTGTTTTGATTCTGCCACACCTTTCCGCGTGCAAAATGCAGCAGCATGTGAACGTGCGGTGTTGCTAATGTGATGAGATCCTTTACCAGTGACAGTAATGAATGACCTGGTGCATAATTATTGGATAAGAAGAGCTGTCCAGATCCTTACATAAATCAGGCCAGCTCTGAAAGTAGTGCAGCCTTTTTGGGGACAGCCCCACTTTCCTGCCCTGGCACATAGGGTGGCATCAGGACCGTGCTCCAAGGAAACACAAGAACAGATCGGTAAGACAAGAGCCTCAAGTTCGTGAAGGCATAGCGTTCACTTGTGTCTTTGCTGTTTTCACTTCATTTGGTCTTTATGATAAAAGAACTGGAGTGTGTGTGTGTGTGTGTTCGCACATATGCGCTTTATTAATGCTTGTGGAATGAAGTTGGGTAATGCAGTGGGAAACTCTATGTCAGGTTTGACTGTGAGCCTCTGAGATCCCATGAACCAGACCTGTTACTTCTCTTTTTCTGTCCTTTTATGTTCAGCTAGGAGTAGTTCCAGAAACACAGTAGTTCCAGACCTTTCCGTAACCTGGCTTTGCACTAAGCGACCCAGCCAATCTGTACCACTTCAGTCTGTCCTCAGGATCCACATGACGACTCTGCAAGGCAGGTGTTGCTGCTCTCATTTTACAAAGGAGGAAACTGAAGCTCAGAGAGGTTAAGTGATTTGCCCAAGGTCACACAGCTGGCTAGTGGGGGAGCTGAGATTTGAATCCAAGTTTCATGGATTCCAGGGTCCATGCATGCTCTTCCCACTGTCCCCTATGGCTCCCATGTTTTATATAAAATCTCCTTCTCACTCCCCTGATTAAGTCACACACTGCCCTTCTGAGAGAAACAAAATAAGATTTAAACTAAACCAAACATAAAGCCGAGAAGGACCCAGATGCTGTGATGTCAGGTCAGCACTTTGTGGATGTAGCCCTGACTCTGACATTACAAGTCCTTCAGGCACCCACAATTTTAGGTAAAAGTTTTGGAGTCTAAGTGAGAGATGATTTTGCAGCAAAGAATTCATAAAATGTCATTGATGAAAACATACCTGTGCCACAGATACAGTTATTCAATCTATTTACTAATTAAAAATAAATATGTCACCAAATCCAAGGGAGCCTCTCTTGAAAGCTCTTGTGAAATTAAACTGGGAATTAATGAATGACCACACTGAGAAAGCTGGGTTTAACATAACTTAGAAGTCTGGATAAAAAGGATTGCCCACCACCGCGTGCATGCGTGCGTTTATTGAGGTATAATTTACGTACCATAACATTCACCCATTTTAAGTATACAATTCAACTTCTAGTAAACTTACTGTGTGTGCAACCATCATTGTAGTCATCTTAGAACATGCCCATCCCCACCCCCCAGTAAGATCCCTTGTACTCTTCACAGTTAATCCCATTCCTACCCCCAGCCTCAAGCAACCCCTCCTCTGACTTTTGGCTCTATAGATTTGCCTGTTCTGAGCATTTCCTCTAAACAAAACCAGACTTCTTTTGTCTGGGTTTCTTCACTTAGCATAGTGTTCTTGAGGTCTGTCTACGTTGTGGGCTTCTTTATTTCCGAGTAGCATTCCATTTTTTGGACATACCGCACTTCGTTTATCCATTCATGTCTTGATGGGCATTTGGCTTGTTGCGACTTTGTGGCTGATACAAATAACACTGCTGTGAACATTGTTTCCATGTCTTTCTCCACCCCATGTACTTTGTAGCCATCCATGTAAATGCTTTGGCAGGGGTGGGGGTCAGAGAAGCCCTTGGCGTGTTATTCATTTAGTGGAAACGCACAAGCCAGGTATCCGGGATTCCACCTCTGGCTTTGGATTTGCTCCTTCCCTTCGCTCTGAAGAGAAGAGCTGACTACACATAAGCCATTGTTTATTTGTTCATTTTTCATGGGATGCACATTTACCGAGTGTCGATTGTGTCTCCCCAAGGTGCCGCATTTTGACGAGATAAAGACCAGGACAAAGTTTTCCATTCTGCCTTGGTACAAAGCTACTGTGAAGGGGAACATCTTGACTCATTAGAGCAAGGGCTCCTAGCTGGCCTGGGGGTGGCTCCCATGGCTGGACGGAGGCAGCCTGTGGCCTGGGGGTGGAGGGGTGGGGGTTGGCAGGTGGTCCTGCAAAAAGCTTCCCCACCGCAAAGCATCCTCCTGCACTCAGCCGGCATAGCTGAGGCAGCCTGACGGGGGCAGCTGTGCTTATCTGGGATCCTGTGCTTTCTTCTGGTGGGGCAATGATGCCATTTTAGGGAAATCCACCCTCATGGACTGTCTTCCAACAACAGCTATCATTTCAGAGGAAAGAGACAGTGCGGGTCCAGAGCTTTTGGGTCTGCTGTGTTGGCTGCAGAACCTCCGGACCACGCCCACCTACTGGGGGTGGGTTGCCAGCGTCACCTCACGCAGGTCAAGGATGGTCCTGGGAGTTAGCCGTGATTTTGGAGATGGAGCAGGGTGAGTCGCACCTGATCCTCTTTCCTTAAACGAACCTTTTTGGGTGAAGCTCTGCTGGGCTCCCTTGTGGTCCCGTTCGAGCACCTGAATAACGCAGCTCGCTTGGACAAGTCTCATCACTGTCCTCCTGGCCTGGCTGCACCCACGATCGAAAGTAAATGTTCTCCTGTGGATCCAATCCCCCAAACTGATGCAAAAAGCCGTCTTAGGCGAGGAATTACCCGGGGATGGCCGATGGGCTTCAACGGTGCGCAGCCACTAGTTTACAAAACGGACTTTTCTAAATGAGAATCGGTGACTACGTAGGGTTATATCTTGCATACTTACAAGGAACCTCCAGAAACCGTGGGACCAGACCGTGACAAAGGCCTCAGCCTCCAGGCCAGCTGAAGACCATGTTCTCCTGCTCAGCAAGGAGCACATTGTGATGAGGGGGAAGGATCCACCCAGGAGCCTGTTTCCCTCACTCCTCCCACCCCCCTCTTTTTTGTAATGAGAGAATGCAGGACCGTACCCAGATGCTGAAAAAAGCTGTGCTTCCTGCCGAGGGACACGGTGGCTTTCAGAATGCAAGGATTCTTTAGGGAGCCAATTATGCAAAGACAAGAGTAAGCATGTTTATTTTTATGACACCACATTTCAAAATCCCAGAAAAGGTTGGTGGAATGGCCCCATTAGGCGCCGGCCCCTAGTGCTGCGGTATCACACCGGGCGGGTATCGGGGGGTGCTGGCATGCCCTTGATGAAAGCCCCGCCCTGGGCTAATTTACTGCCCGTTACTACCCTGTCCCCAGCCTCCTCCTTCCCTTAGCATTTTCAGGCTAATTGGAGTCTCTTCACAGAAGCCTGATGCTCTGGAAAACCTGAGGCTCAGGCTCACGCAGCTGGCATCCGTTTCCCAGGTTCTCGTCCCCAGGGTCACGGGGGAGATCAGGGCTGTGTTTTTGTTGCACCAGCCACTACGTGGCGCCCCGAGGGTGTGCTGCCCCAGGACTGCAGCTCAGGCTGGCTCCAGGCCTGACGGGGCCGAGGAAGAGTTTCTCCTGCAGCCTTCATTCAGCAGGCATGGTGGCCTGCCCCTGGTGCTGTGATGTGCTGGCCACGAAGACAAGGGACCCTCTCCGGCCCTGCAGGGACTTTTCATCAGGGCGGGAGCAGAGGTGCAGGTGGAATTGCAGGAGCCGAGAGGAAGAAGCAGGAGCTCCTGGGAAGACTTCCTGGAGGAGGTGGCACTTGGCCCCCATCTGGAAGGAGGAGGAGGGTGTGTCCAGACAGAGGGAGCAGGGTGGCTGCTGTTGCTCAGGGAGCACTTATGGTGCACGTGCTTCACAGCCAGGGGCCTGGGGGGCACCTAAGGGTCAGTGACTTTGTGGGGATGGCCCCCCACCCCTAGGTGCCAGGAGTGGGCAGGGCCAGGTGACCAACCAACAGTGCCGAGTCAAGGTGAAAATTTCCAGTAGGAAAGGGAAGACTGGGGGATTGGTTCCTCCTCAAATAATGTCATGGCGGTCGCTGCTTCCTTTGCCCACATGTGTGTCCAAACCTGCATAGCAGTAAAGATGAAGGCCCTCTTCTTAAAGTAGCTTAAGGAGAGAGCTGGGGTGTGTGGTGTTTGTGTGTAGGTGTGTGGGTGGAGGTGTGTATCTGTGTGGGGTGTGTGTATGTGGGGGGTATGTATATAGGCGTGTGCGGGGGTCTGTGTGTTGTGGGGTGTGTGTGTGTCTGTCTATGATTGTGGGGTGTATGTTAGGTTTTGTGTGTCTTTGTGTGTCTCTATGTGTGTAGGGGTGTGTACATGTAGGTGTGTGTGTTTTTGTATCTGGGTCTGTGTGGTGTGTATGTGTGTGTTGTGTAGGGGTGTCTATGTGGAGGTGTGTGTGTGTTTGTGTATCTGGGTCTGTGGGGTGTGTGTGGTACGCGTGTGTTGTGTAGGGGAGTGGGTGTAAGGCATCAGCGGACGTGAAAATCCCCAATTAACAAATCTTTGCCCTTTTCATCCATCAGCTACCAAACAGTTCAAACACTTTAATTGACAGAATCTCTCAACAGCCCTCCAAGGTCAGGAGACATCATTAGCTTTATTTCACAGATGGGTAAACTGAGGCAGAGCAAGGTTAAGCCGTTTTTCTAAGGTCTTGCAAAGTCAGCAAAGGAACTTGACCAGACTCCCGGGCAGCCAGCTGTCTAGCCCCAGTCCTGGGAGGGGGACACTGGAGAGAGCACAGCACATCCTTCTCTTGTTCTGCGTGTTGTGCGTGTCCTGAAGCCGGGAGTCCCCACCTGGGAGACGGGGTGCCTCCAGGGCTGATGTCCATGGCAGCTCCTAGAGGTGATGGGAAGGGTGGACTTCGAACCAGCCCCCTCCATAATCTCCTTCAGCCCCTCCCATCATTCTAAGACCCCCTCTTGTGTAGGAATTCGAGTCCTACTGAGTCACAGGCAGGTAGAATTTATGTCAGTGGCCACAGTGAATCTTTGGATTTCACAGGAGGGACCCAGACTCGGCCACCAGGAGGGTTCCAGACTCAGCCAACACCCTTTTTTTTTTTTTTTTTTTTTTTAAATTGAGGTGAAATTCACATACCAAAATTAACTGTCTTAAAATGTACATTTCAGTGGCGTTTAGTACAAACACAGTATTGTACAACCATCACCACTAGCTAGTCCCAAACTGTTTTCATCTTCCAAAGGGAAACTTGGTACCCATTAGCTGTCACTCCCCATTTCCCCTCCCTCATCCCCTGGCAACGACCAATCTGCTTTCGGTCTCTATGGAATTGCCTGTTCTGGACAGTTCATATAAATGAGATCGTACAGTGTGTGACCTTTGGCGTCTGGCTTCTCTCACTCATCCAAACGTAGCCTGAGTCAGTGCTCCATTCCTTTTTATGGCTGAATAATACTCCATTGTACGGATGGACATTTTGTTTTCCATTCACTTACTGGCGGTGATTTGGGTTGTTTCACCTTTGGCTATTGTGAATAGTGCTGCTATGAACGTGAGCGTACAAGTGTCTGTTTCAAACCCTGTTTTCGATTCTTTGAGGTGTGTGCCTACGTGTCAGCACTTCCCAAACATGAGTTTCATCCACACCTGCCTGGGTTGGAAATAGCTGCACCGCTTGTGTGGTCTTGGGCAGTTCCCATGGTCCCTCCAAGTTTCCTCATGTGAAGGATGGGGCTGTCGCCCCAGGTGGGGCTGGGAGAATGGTCACTGCGTGAAAAACACAGCCCAGCGCCTGGCTGCCCAGTGACAGAGCCGACCCCAACCCCTGCCCCATCACAGAGCAGCCAGGTTTCCGCTTTGCCTGTGGTCCCAGTGCTGGAGCCCTGGGCACGGAGCAGCTGTTTCATCGTTACTCCTGACACATCCCTAAGGGCAGGGGCTCGGGTGAGAAGCAGTGCTTTTTATAAGCTCTACACCAAAGAGGGATTATGAGCCATTTGGGGAGTGGATTAAAGCAGCAAAGCAGCTGCCCCTGGGATGAATCTTATTCTCGGTGGCTTTTGCTTTCCCCTCTTCCTGGACCTCAGAGCTGAGCCATGTGGTCTATTGAAAAACACCTGAGCCGACGTTTATCCTTTTAGTGAGACGCCAGCCTGGATCCTGCAGTTAGGTGGGACCTCTGTGACCCAGCCGTGGGCTGTGAACTTGGAGTTTCCCCGGTGATGAGCCTGCTTCTTGAGCCTGTTGCCTTTCCTTGAGAGCTGCCTCTTGCTAGCACAGAAGTGCGATGTCCACTCTGCTCTTGGCTCCTGGGACACTGCCACCCCTCTGGTCCAGTGCCCAGGTCCCTGATAAGCGACCCGGTGAAGGTCTCACCACCCGACCTCATCCATCTGTGGTTTCCAGTCCTAAGAACCTGCTGGGCGACGTGTGAAGAAAAAGTGTGAATCAGGAACAATCCCAAATTAACTGGAACATGGTTTACCAGAATGTTCTTTTGTCCTCTCCCTTTTGGAGGAAGGGGAAAAGCAAACCACAGCCCACCATGTCAATAGGGGGATTTAAGTTTTAGGAAAACATCTTTTAAGGGATGTCCTGGCATGGAGATCATTTGAGAAAATGTCCTGAACCTTATTCATCATTCCTCCTCAGTGGAGGTGATGGTAATAGTAACACTTGCTGGTATTTTAGAGTTTGCATCACACATCCCATGCATCATTTCACTTGTTCACAGTCATGAATAAAGTTGGGTGCTTTCGCTCATTTTAAAGTGGAAGAAACTGAGGTCCAAAGCATAATGGTGATGATGATATGGATACGAGGATGACAGCCTTCATAAAAAATAGCAATAGCAGGCGACTGTTACCAGGAGGTCACGATGTATCACGTAGCATGAACGCACCGTCTTTCTTAACACTCATGCCCGTCGGAGCGTCGGAACCCCTGGGTCTTCCCATCGAACAGGTGCGGGGCCGAGGGCTCAGGACAGGCCCGCCTTTCCCCATCACAGCCCAGGAGGTGGAGGAGAAGGACCTCTCCCAGGCCCTGCAGTCCTTCTCCAAATGCCCTCCCGAGTCTGTGCTCACGTCATATCCTCGTTCATCCAAGGACGTTGGCATGATGACATGGAAACCTTGTTAGCCATGCTTCTAAATCTAAAAGGTATTGGCCCATTATTTTTCCTGCTTTTGTAGATCTGCAGACAGAACAAAATTGAATCCGTGGGTAACCAGAAAATGTAATTAATGGGAACACAGAGTTTCACAGGGAAGCTGGTTAGAGCCTGCTTTCATCGTGATGGTCTAAGTGGGGACCTGCAGTGCAGACCTCCCACTTGCACGCAGGTGCTGCAGCAAGGTTGATACTTTCGGAAGTGAGCTCTCCAGAGCACTGTCCTTCCCCATTTGGTGGAGCCTTTCAGAACCTCTCAGCCACCATCCCTGGTTTCTGTGGCTTGAGGCTCTCTGAGCTGCTTGGGAATTGTTAGGACGTGTAATTTAAGCTAAGTACTGGCTGTCTCCTGGGTGTGGACCATGATGGGGGGTTGTCGTGGAGCCCATGTCTGTACTGGGTGGTGGGGGCAGTCGGGGTCACTCGGACCTTCCATGGATGGACCTTTTGTCTTCCAAATGTTACCAAGGCTACTGGACCCCAAATCACTGGAGCATGAACATTGAACACACACATTGAACAAAAATGGAACAGCCGAACCTCCAGGAGCCACAGGGCCACACACAGTCAGATGTTCCAGCCTTGGGGGCTCTACAGGGATGGAAGACTGTTTCTGTAGGAGCTTTGCCCATATGGTGTTGGGATATAGTCTGTTTCTGTTTGGGACCCTGCACTGTGCTTCTGATGATGGTAAGCCTGAAAGTCTGGGAGCAGAATGTCTGGCAGAAACTCCTCAGATAGCCCCAAAGCAGCCATTTCCGGGGACCGGAACCCAGGGTAGGGGTGCTTCCATTGCAAATGCCAGCTCTCTCCAAGACCATTTCCAGGGAAGAGGCCATGTCTGTCTGGTGCATTACGGGATCCCCAGTGGTGTATGTCTCAGTGGGCGATGGGAGAGAATTGTGGCTCCCAAGCAGGTCCTGGTCTGTGACCATGATGCGATGCTTTGCCCTGAATATGCCACCTGAACACAAAGGGGACTTTGCAGAGGTAATTAAGGTCACTAATCAGTTGATCCTAAAACAGGGAGATTATCCTGGATTATCCAAGTGGCTCCAGTGTGACCACACGTGCCCCTAGATGCTGAGACAGAAAGATGGAGAGCTGCAGCAGGGGAGCAGGGAGATTCGAACCAGTAGAAGGCTGTGACGTGGTGTGGATATGGAGAGGGCCACCCATCAAGGAAACGGGGACCTCAGTCCTGTAACCATGGGGACTGGATTCTGCTGGCTGCCTGAGTGACCTCAGAAGTGGACCCTTCCCCGGGGTCTCCAGAAGGAGATGCAGCTTGTCAGTGTGATGTGAGCTGTGCAGCTCTGAGCAGGGGACCAGCCACGCCACTCTGGACTCAGACCCACAGAACTGAGGTTCTGTGGTGTTTCAAGCTGCTAAGTTTGTAGTACAGGTGCAGTTTGTTACGCAGTGTAGCTGACTGATACAAATGACTTAGGTAACGAGGTGCCCTGGATGTCCAGTTTTCTTCCCCCTGCCCCACTCCTCCTGTCTGTCTTCTCCCCATCCCCTTCTTTCATCCTTTCTCTCCTTCCCTCTCCTAAGGCTTTCTCAGAATTAGTGGTTCAGGAGAGGCTCCACTCCTGAGTCAGGAGCAGAGAATTTGGGGCTTTCATGGACTGCATTGAACTGCATTGCCGCCACATAGGGCAGCCAGATAAAATACAGGATGCCTAGTTATGTTTGAGTTTCAGACAAACAACAAACACGTTTTTGGTATAAGTATGTCCCAAGTTTTACACAAGATATCCTTATACTAAGAAAGAGCTGTTGATCTTCTGAAATGCAAATGCAGCTGGGTATCCTGTATTTTCATTTGCTAAATCTGGCTGCCCTAGTCCTGGAGATTACAAACAGGCTGAGAGCTTGGGTTGCAGCTCAGGACAGTGGGCAGGGAGAGCACACTGGAGAGAGGATTCAGTGAGAACCTTTGGGCTTTAGGAGCTATTATGTAGGTCAGGGGCCAGCAAACGACAGTCTGAGGGCCGTATCCCACTGCTGCCTGATTTTATAAATAAAGTTTTATTGGCACATGACCACACCCACTCACCTGTGTATTGTCTGTGATTGCTTTTGTGCTACAAAGAACAGGATTGAGTGCTTGTGCCAGAGACCCCTACCCAGCCCACAAGCCTTAATCACTTGCTCTCTGGGCTTTTCCAGAAACAGTGTGCTGATCCCTGCTGTGAGGTCAGAGGTCAGAGGGAAAGCAGAGGTGCTGGCAGTGGAGTGAAGGACTGAAGTCAGACACAAGGGTGTACTTTCTGACCAGAAGGGCAGCTGGCCGGGGCTTTGCACACAGTGGGCAGAAGCTCTTGGACACTGGTCTGGAGCTCAGGTTTGAGGAGAAGATTGCAGAGCCCCAGTTCTGACTGCACAGGGGACAGGGTGGAGTAAGCAGGCTACACCCTCCTCTGCCTCCCATCTCCATATTTCGGGGTCTCTGGCAGAAAGTTCTGTGCAAACAAAAGCCTCCTTTCATCTGCATGTGCCTATTTCTGTCTCGTTGCCTACTTCTGCTCTTCCTTCTTGACATTCAGCGTTTTCAAACACAGATTCTGCACAGGGCGTGAATCATGTTGCCATGTGGCCATGGAGACGTTGTCTGGGGTGCTGGCTCCAGCATCTCCTGCAGGCTGGAGAACGCTCTCCCTTCCCCCTGAGGCCCAGATGTCAGAGCGTCAGGACGGGAGGGAGGGGGCGGGACCCAGAGCTCATGCCGTGCCCTCCTCTCCAGCCCCCGTCCCTCTCCTGAGCCCCTCAGGAGCCAGTGATGGGAGCATGCTTATGCAGAGTCAGAGGGAGCTATCCCCTGGATCACTGTCACTTCCTACATGGGGTCTGGTGTTTGGGGGCCCCAGGACCACTCCCACTTCCAACACCAACTGAAGCATTTGGGGGTCCTCAGTACCAACCTCAGGTTCAGTAATTTGCTAGAGGCTGTCCCAGAACTCAGAAAAGCTCTTATACTCACAGTTAAGGTTTATTACAGGGAAAGGATTCAGATTAAAATCAGCCCCGGGAAGAGATGCATGGGTGGAGTGCAGGAAGGAACCAAACACAGGCTCCCAGCTGTCCCTTCCCCGTGAGTCAGGACATCTCGCTTTCCCGGTGACAGTGTGTGACAGTGCACGTGGAGTGTTGTCCCCCAGGGAAGCTCACCTGAGTCTTGGTGTCCCATGTTTTCTCTGGGGCTCGGTCACATACACCTGGTTGACTGCCCACGTGGCTGACCTCAGTCTCCAGTCCCCTGGGAGGTCAAGCAGACACTGTGAGGCCCAACCTCCCCCCACCCCCCAGATCAGACTGTTAGACTGTTTGGTGGCCAAGCCCCCAGGAAAACACAGACACTCTTATCAGGCAGGACATTCCCAGGGCCTGGACCCACCTCCCAGTGGCCATAGGCAAAGGGCAGACCTCTTTGGTCATGGTTAAATCCTTTACTACACAGCGTGCCTTACACCGGGGTCTGAGGGTCCCACATAATCCCACTGTGGACAGTGGTGTGGCCAAAGCCAGTTAAATGTTGCCCTGAAGGCCTTCTGGGCAGAAAGACAGATGGAGAGTGGTTTCTCCTTGAATCAGCAGGACGTCCTGGGGTGTCCAGTGAAGTTGCTGCAAGAAACAGCATCAAAGCTGCCTCGTTTCCTGCAGGGACTCAGACACTTGCACTGGAGAGGAAGCTTGTGTCCTTGCCCAGGGACAGCAGCCCTGTCGGTCACTCGCTGCTCCCCCTCCGCCTCTGTGGCCTTAGGACGCTCAGCCTCTTTCAGGAGAGGACCCTTTGCCGCCTGGTTCTCGTGCTGCAGAGATCAGTGGGCACCGTGTGTTTGCCTCGTTTCATTTTGGTGCCTGTGTATTAGTCACACTCCTCCAATTCCCTCATCTCCTATGCACTTGCTCGTGGTTTTTCTTTTTTTTTTCTTTTTTTTTTTTAAACCAGTTCCAAAAAAAGATGATTTGTGTGAAGGGAGTGAAAATTGAGTTTATTTACGACAAATTCAAACTTTGGCAAAGAATTCCAGAAGAGGCTACTGGCTCCCGAGATGGGTCTTGTTGCGTCACCGTCGTATGTGAAGTTTCCGGTCCAGCTGGCTGGTGAGACTGACCCTCGCTTCTGTCCTCCTGGGGTCCCTGAGGTCAACTTCTGCACCAGCCCTTCTCAGAGACAGTAAAGGGACCCTGTGAAGTCCGCCTTCAAATAACACACACATCAGAAGGAAGAAGGAAGGCAGTTTCTTGGGAACTGCAGCCCAGAGACTCCCTGGACATTGATCTGGGGGTGGGACAGATGGGCCGAGGGAGGGAGACCGGGGATCGTTGGGTCCCCTGTGCGTCTGTCATCGGGTTTCAGGGATGACACAGCCCTCAAACAGGCCTTGTCTTCCAGTGTCTCGCCAAGGGCCAGGCACCACAAAAAGGGCAACGTGAGGATTTTAGCCTCTAGATGCCAGTGGGGGTATTGCGTTATTGAATTTGCTAAGAGTGGGTGATATAGATGCAGTGGTGTTGCCTCCAGAAGTTAAAAAAAAAAAAAGAGCACTGGGCAAAACTGCCCTGTGGGCTGCTGTCTGTTGGGTGTGAGGAGGTCAGGCCTTTGCCCAGCCCTGGGGCTGGGGCTCGATTTTGGTGGGGAAGGGAGGGAGGTGGTGAAAGTCTCCACCTGCAGAAGCACCAGCTCACTTTTGTTTTCTTGACTCATCCTGGCTTCTTGGGACCGACCGCCATGCCCTCCCAGCCCCGCCCACCTGTCCCGGCCCTTCGTGGAGAAGACGGTGTCAGGCTCCACCTGCAAAGAGGCAGCCCTGCTGGTGGTCTTGCCCACACTCGGGGGGCAGATCAGAAGGTGACTGCAGAGACCCTGACCCATGCCCACCACCCTCCTTCCTGTTCCATCACAGAGATGACCAGGCTGAGCCTGTCCCACCCAAAACCATGGAGAGAACTTTCCAGAAGTAGAAGCGACCATCTGGAGGGTCCCAATACCCAGCGTTTGCTTTGGCTTGTTTGTTCTCACCCCCAGACCTCTGTCCCGACATATGTCCCTGGCCGTCCGTGTCCAAGCCCACCCCGCAAGACCCCATCCCACAGTTCCGTGTTTGTAGGATATTGGGGACCACCTAACGTGGCCTCGTTGACCCTCTGGTTCCTTCTACTGGGACAGATGCTCCAGGAGAGCAGAGCTCTGTCAGTCTCACCCCTGCTGGGTCCCAGCCCCCAGCACAGGCCTGGCGCATCCTCGGCGGGTGTCTGCACAGGGTTGGCTGACCCAGTCGTGGACGGGTGAGTGATAGATGGACGGAACACATGGGCACGTTGGAGCAGTGTGTTCATCTAGGAGGAGGGAAGGCTTGGGAGAGTCAGGAGGGGACCTGTGCTGTGTGAGCTGAGCTTCCCAGTCAGCAGGGCTGTTTAGGAGCATGTGTGGACCCTGTGACTGGACGGAAACGTGGGCAGGAGTCCCAGGGTGGCTGAGATTAGTTCAAGGTAAACAATGACGTCATTGTTGCAGGAGGCGTCCAGTGATGCAATCACCCGCTCATGGAGAGAGTGAGCTCCCCGCTAGAAGAGGCGTGTAAGCCCGGGCTGAGTGGCAGGTGGCAGGGACGGTGCAGAGGGGAGACCCCAGTAGACAGTCGGGGTGGGCTGTGATCTCAGGCGCGTTCTAGCTTGTTGGGCTCCCAAAGGCTGAGGACTCTGACCTCACACCCCTGCTTCCCCTAACAGAGAGGCTGCCTGGTGTGCAGCCCCTGTCGAGCCAGCTGCTGAGATTAATTGCTTTTATTTGTAGTAAGTGAGCTGTTCAAATAGAGGAGGGTCTCCACGGGAGATGGTCAGTGGCTTTTCTCTTCTATTCCCAGAGGGGATGGGAAGAGGATGGGAAGAGAGGGTGGGGTCCCAGAGGGGGTGGGGACCCCACCCTCTCCTGACCCACTCTGCTTTGCCAAGTGGAGGACAGAGAGGGGATTCAGAAGGGAAAGAAGGATTAAAAAGGGAAAAAAGCCCTAAAACCTAACATCTGAAACCAAAGCTGGCCTGCAGTGGGCGTGAAGCTGTGGTTTGCAGGAGCCTCTTTTCAAGTCGGTCGGCGGAGATTCACATGGGGTGGAAGAGACTGGCCTCATAAGAAGGAACCAGCTAATGTTCCCAGTGAAAACGACATGAAAAAAAAATGTATGTGTGAGTACATGTTCGGGTCATTAAGAGCCAATAGTAAATACATCCATCCCATAAATGATGAAAATGAACCACTTTTTTTCCTCTGTTCATGGTGGTCCTTGGAGCTAACTACTGGTTCAAATCAGAATGCCAATTCACTCATTTTAAGAAGAAATATTAGAGAATTCCCTGGCTGTCTAGTGGTTAGGACTCCAAGCTTCCAGTGCCAGAGCCCTGGGTTTGATCCCTGGTCAGGGAACTAAGACCCCTCAAGCCACGCTGCATGGCCAAATATAAGATGTAAATGTGGAGTGTGGTACTTCCGTTGTTCTCGTGAATAGAGGGTTTTCTTCCTGTAGGGGCTTGGTGAGTGTGGATCAGTGCAGGGAACCAGTAAGCGGTGGCTTCGGCAGCCCCCAGTGGAACGACTGAAGCACCTCCTGCAACATGTACAGGGATGACCCTTTCTCCAGCACTAGGGGCCACATCAAATTTTCCCTTAAGAATCTTCCCTGTGACCTCCAATTCATGGGATTTTTGCAGGTTCAGTTGAGGAAGAGTGTGTATTTGTGAATCACATAGACAGGTGCCTGGAACAGAAAGTGTGTGTGTCACTCACATCAGCGAATCTGGTCCAGCTTTGTGCACTGCAGGGCCCGGCCTGTTTCTGAAGATGAGCAGTGTTTGTATTAGTTATCCATGACTGCATAACAAAGCACCACAAACCCAGTGGCTTAAAACAATTCATATGTACGATTTCCCACTTTCTGTGGGTCTGGAGCCTGGCCTGGCTTAGCGGGGCTCTGGGCAAGGCTGTCGTCAACTGTAGGCTGGGGCTGTGGTCTCTTCTGAGGCTCAGCTGGGGAAGGACCCACTGTCCAGCCCCTGGCTGTTGCAGCTCCTTGAAGAGTGCCTGACCGAGGGCTCCATTTCTTGCTGGCTGTCGACCCTTCACCCTGTGGCCCTCTCCATGTGGTAGCCTGCAACGTGGCAGCTGGCTTCTTCAAAGCCAGTGAGAGGGAGCGTCCCTTAGCAAGAGGGATGTTAGAATCTTAAGTGATGCTATCCCGGAAGCGATATCTCCGCCTTTCCTGCTTTCTGTTGGTTAGAGGGGAGTCCCAGGTCCTACCCACACTCATGGGAGTGAATTATATAAGGCATGGACACCAGGAGGCAGAGACCATGAGGATGGTCCACCACTGTGGTAAATTGCTCTGCCGGGGGTTCCAAATAATCGCTGACATTTGCGGACATAATAGGACCATGGGCAAGGTGTACCTACCTTGAAACATCTCATACTCACAACAACCCTATCATCATCCCCTTTTAACAGCTGAGAAAACTAATTCTCAGAGAGGTTCGGTAACTTGCCCAAAGACACACAGCAGGTATCTGAGGTCAAGTGTGCACACCCATACCTGTTTCACCCCTGAAGGCCAAGAACAAGCTGCTGACTAGGACCCTGGGGGACAGCTCTATGCCATGAATCCACAGCTCCCCCCAGTCTTAAAGGTACACCACCTGACTTCGGACAGCACCCTGAGTGTTCTGTACTGCACTTCCTGACGCAGTCATTTCTCAGCAGCCCTCTTCACTGTCTGGTCCACCGTAGCACTTACTCGATTTGTGTTTTGCCTGTCTCCTATCCCTAGAATGTAAACCCCACGAGGTCAGAGAGTTGTATCCTGTGTCCCCAGACTCCAGAACAGAGACGTTCAAAGAGCAGACATTCAATACATATTTGATGGGTCAGTGAATGAATGAATGAAAGACCCTCATGTCTTGGACCCTTTGGTAGGGACCTCAGATCATACGTGACACCAGCTGATTCGTTTTTGGGGGGCTGCCATAACAAAGGACCCCAAAGGCGGGGCTTTTAAACAACAGGAGTTTATTGTATCAAAGTTCTGGAGGCCAGAGGTCAAAGACCAAGGTGTCGGCAGGGCCACGCTCCCTCGGAAGGCCCTAGGGAAGGATCCTTCCTCGCCTCTTCCAGTTTCTGACCATCTTTAACATTCCTTGGCTTGTGGCTGCGTCACTCCAATCTCAGCCTTTGTCTTAGCCTGGCTTACTTTTGTCTGTGTCTCTGTGTGCCTTCACCTTCTTCTTATGAAGATACCTGTTGTGTTGGTGTTCTCCAGAGAAGCAGAACAAAAAGAATATACATATATATATACGCACACATAAAAAGAGATTTATTATAAGGAACTGGCTTACGTGACTCTGGAACCTGACGCATCCCAAGATCTGCATTCGGCCAGCTGGAGACCCAGGAGTGCCGATGGTGTAAGTTCCAGTCCAAAAGCCAGCAGGCTTGAGACCCAGAGAAGAACTAAGGTTTTAGTTCAAGTCCCAAGGCAGGAAAAGCCTGACGTCCCAGCCCAAAGAGGTCAGGTAGAAAGAGATCCTTCCTACTCAGCCCTTTTGTCTTATTCAGATCTTCAACTGATTGGATGAGGCCCACCCACAGCTGGGAGGGCAATCTGCTTTACTCAGTCTACTGATCCAAATAGTAATCTCACCCAGAAACCGCACCCCCGAGACACACTCAGAATAACATTTAGCCAAAACCCCTTGGCCAAGACAAGCTGACATAAAGTTACACATCACACCAGTCATTGGATTTTGGTCCACCATAATACGGCATGACCTCATCTTAATTACGTCTTCAAAGACCATATTTCTAAATAAGGTCACATGCTGAGGTTCCAGGTGGACATGAATTTGGGGTGTGCTGTTTATCCCACTGTACCCCCTTGGAAGGCAAAATCTAGGAAGGAGTTCAGTTGTGGGTCTGCTGGGCCCACGGCCTTCTCCTCAGTAGATGCTCGTGTGTGAATGACCATCACGGGACTGCATGGAGGCATCACCCTGCTGGGCCTGGTTCTGGCCACCATCCAGGCCCCACTGTCCATTTCACTCCCTTGCAAAGCCATCCTCAAGGCCGGTACACATGCCAGGCAGAGACGGCCACCTGGGGATGGAGAATTACAGCTGTATTTTCAGGTGCACTGGAGTTTTTATACCTAGACCAATAAAAGTTGTTTCTACCCCAGTAAGAACGCAAAGTCACTGTAGCATTGCTACTTAGGAGCTTGGGTTCCAGCACAAGCATCTTTCTAGCTGTGTTTTTATATGGACTTTCGGCTGAAGGGGAGTAGAAATGGAGCCTTTCTCTGCAGGATTATAGTCTAGTGTCTTATAACGTATACAGCATATGAGCTAAATAATAGGTCTGTGACATTAGAATTCGGGTGGATTTGGAAACATTGTGAAGATAAACTTCTGAGCAAGTTCTGTTTGAAATGGAGTGTTTTCCAGCACCCGTTATTGGCTTAAAATCCTGAGGGGAAGAATTAAATAAATCAAAGAGACAGGTGCAGTTTTTAGATTAAACAGCCAAACTCATACAAAATCCCTTTGTCTAGACTGGACAAACGTCAAGTGTTATTTCAGACGTTTTGATGAAACGCCCACTGTTAACCGGCAGCCCGCTGAATGCCCGCACTGTTTGGTAAAGCCCCTTGGAGGCTCGTGTTTTCAGCACCGCGGACAGTGTGCAAAATTGCCACAGACTGCAACAGAGAGGGGTGTCCGCTGGGCCACGCTGGTGGCATCCCCGTCTGCCAGCCACAGGCCAAGGAGAGGAGGCCAAGCGCCTGCCAGAGTCAGGGCGGGATGCAGCCATGCCTGCCCCTCTGGCAGGCCTCCAGGAAGAGGCGCCAGGGCCTTTGGGGATGGCCCGAGGCTGGGCTGCTCCAGGCGTTTCTGCTCACTCCTCACCGGACAAGTCAGCTGGGGCAGAGGGGACATGGCTGCACAGAGGCGATCCTGGGGCAGAAGCTCCTCATTCTGAGAAATCGCTGCGTCCCAGCATGGGTGTGGAGAAGAGGCCTCCCTAGAAATGCCACATCCTGAATTGGCACCTCTGGCTGTGTCCCCTGCAGAGGAGAGGCAGGCCACGGCCAGGAAGCCGTGTGCTTGGGATCTGACAGACCAGAGGGGGGACACTGTCAGCTCGTGGCTCCGGGCAAGTCTATCAGGGTCTCTGCCCGGATCTCCCCACCTGCAAAATGATGAGGGTGACAGTAGCCGTGGTGACAGCATCTCTCAGCCTGCTGAGTGCTGGACACCATGCTGGTCAGTCCTCAGCACCCCTGTGATGACCTACGTCATTGAGGCACAGAGAGGGTAAATTCTTAAGGCCACACAGCCAGGAGGGGCCAGGGCTGGGATCGATCTAGGGAGTCTGGCTGAGGGTCCGTGGGTAACACCATGGCCCATGAGGGCTGTGGTGCCGTGGATTCGGAGATGCTAAACGTGCAGGAAGCTTTTGTCTTACGATCGTGGTCGTGGAGGTGCTGGTGTTGCAGGGATGTGAGGCTGGTTGATGAGGGTCTCTGTGAACGGTGACCCATTGTCTACTGAGGTTGTCGTTGCTACAGTGGCCTCTCCCTGCTCGGGGATGCTCCGCCCGTGCCCCGGTCCAGCCTGGCCACCTGTCCTGCTTCCACCTTCACCGTGTAGTTCCCTCCCTCGACCCCGCCCAGATCCACCCTCACCTGCACCTGCACCTGGGCCACCTTTCCTCTGCTCTCCAGGCTTGAGGCCACACCAGCCCTCAGAGGCCAACTCCTGTCCCCGCTGCCCCAGCCCTGGCTGTCAGAGGCCCCTTCCCAGCTTCCTCTCCCGGGTGGCTCCTGGGTGCCTGCAGAGCATCTTCCTGGTTTTGTATGATTTCAAACCCAAGGTGCCTTGTGTATTTCCTGTATCCCTACCCGCACAGCACCCAGAGCCATGCTGAGCCTTCACAGGGCTTTGGACGGGGGTGTGATGATGATGATGGTTTTGTAAGGAGTAAGGTTGCATCGTTGTCAAGCTCCCCTTGTCAAGCCAGGTCCCCTCTGCCTTGTGAAGCCCGGTGTGCGGTGTGTGGGCTCCACCTACACCGCCTGCCAGAGACCCGGTTCTGCATTAATTGTAAGAGTCAGATGGCTCAAATCTGGACTCTTACCTGCTGTGTGGCCTTAGGTGCATTAATCACCCTCTCTGTGCCTCATTCCCATTATCTGTAGAAGGGGGTTAGTAACAGCATCTGTCCTTCAGGGACACAAGAGGATTAAATTAAGGCCTTTACAGTGCCGTGCACAGTGCCTGCCTGCAGCCCTTGTTCCGTGAAGGGCCGCTGGCATTCCCACTCGGCCGCAGAGCTCGGAACCCGCATCCCTGGAGGGCTTGTGAAAACAGATTCCTAGGTCCAGCGTCTCTGCTTGCGTGGGTCTGGCCTGGGGCCTGAGAATTTGCATTTCTTACCAGTTCCCAGGTGATGCTGGTGCCACTCGCCAGGGACCCACTCTGAGAGCCTCGGAGCCTGTCGGTTCCGTTTCAGTGGATCTTCTGTGACCTTGGTGTGTGCGGAAGGCAGAGTGACTCCACGAACTTAGGAGAGCAAAGAGATGTGGGAAATGGCTTCTCGGTGCATTTTGGGGGACGGGGCTTCCTGTACTGGGTGCCCGCAGCTTTTGCACATCTTCCGGCCTCAGCTGCAAAATCACCATGAGACTCAGGACGAGATGAAGTTGTCACTCACCGTTTGTCTCATTCATTTCGCTGCCATTTGAGGTCCCTGCCTTGTGCCAGCTCTGGAGTGGGTACAGATGGGGCCACAGGGGCAGGAAGGGCCATCCCTGCCTGGGAAAGCCCCAGGTGGGACCTGGACAGGTGCCTCTGAGAAGGGTCAGGAGAGCGCGATGCACAGGGCTGGGGGCCCAAGGAGGGCATGCGGGGTGGGCGGGGAGCCCAGGGGAGCAGCCCATAACGCCAGGGAGGATGGGGCCCTTGGGTGTGCAAGGGCTGGGCTGGCCGGGCTCAGTGGACAGATTTAGTTTCCTGTCTCTGCAAAGCTCCAGGGTTCAGAAAATGGGCTGCCTTCCACGTGTGCAGGGTGGGGAGTGCATCCCGGCTATTCGGGGGCAGCTGTTAAAGAGCTGGTAATTGTCCTCAGTGGAAACTGTTCTCCGTTTATTTGCTCCTGGCTCAGCATTTCTTGCAGGTTTAAGAGTTCACAGGGCGGGTGGGAAGGAGTGGGCCAGGAGACCGCTTCGCGCCTGGGGCGAGGGAGCTGCCCGCCACCCCTGTGAGCACGGCTTTCCCAGCCATCAGCTTAATGAGTGGCAGGAGGCAGAGTTCAGGGGAGCAAGACCCAAGGCAGCTCAGGGGCCTGCCTGTGGGAGGCAGAGGGTGGGGTTGGAGGGGCTGGAGAAGCAGGGAGGGGAGGGGAGGGGAGGGGAGGAGAGGAGAGGGGAGGGGAGGGGAGAGGAGGAGAGGGGGGAGAGGAGGGGGAGGAGAGGGGAAGGGAGGGGAGGGGAGGGGAGGGGAGGGGAGGGGAGGGGAGGGGAGGGGAGGGGAGGCAGCAACGTGAACAAATGCCCCGTATGTCCTGATTTCAGGAAGTTCTTTCCCTCCTGCTTCTTAGACATTCCAGACACATTGCCTTTCCTGGGTAGAATCCTGGGATGAGAAGGTTTCGCAGGCACCTGGGGCTCATCACTTGCTTCCAAATAGAGCTGCGTCCTAACCATCGGAGATAGTCAGGCATCTCTCCATTTCACAGATGGGAAGGCTGAGGCACAGGGATGTCAGCTTGTCTAAGGGCAGCTAGTAAAGGCAAAGCAGGTACAGCGATTGAACAGAGGTGGGATCAGACCATCTCGTGAGCTCACCTGCCCCTGGAGAGCCAGCCAGAGGTGGGATCCGACAATCTCGTGAGCTCACCTGCCCCTGGAGAGCCAGCCAGGTTCTTCCTGGGGAGAGCAGGGCTCCTTGGTGGCCTTGGAGATGGACTCAGACCTGGTCCCAGGCAATTGTCTTCAACATTCTGTCACTGTACGTCATCATGGCAGGGGGGAAAAGGCAGAATGACCAAGCCAGCCTCCTGCTGCTGGAGTGTCCCCTCTTAGCAGGCCTTCTCTGCAGGGTGTGATAGTGACCGAGAGCCTGTCCACCGCAGTCCCACGTCTGTGTGACAGCCCATCTTCCTGGGTTCCGAAGGCCTGTGTTAGCGTGGTTGTGTCCAGAAGAAGGAGCTGCGAAATGCTCGCAGCCCATAAATCATGAAAAACAAGGACATAACCTTGATTCTTCCCGTACCATCAATACATTACCCAATTCAATCATAAAATGAAAGAGTGGTTCCATGTGTCTAATTCCGTAGGAAACATCAGCAGATCTCTGCATTCTAAGTGCTGCCTGCACAGCCCCTCCACAGGCTGCATGAGGCTTCCTTTGATGGAACAAGTGTCGAGCAGAAAAGGGTATAAACGAGCTCCCACCTCACTGCCTTGCGTGAAGACGCTTATTTAGGGGATCTTTTAATGCCTCGCTGCCGGGGTTTATTTGCACACGGTCTTCAAGCTGCTAACAATTTGTGTTTCACGATTTGTGGGAGCTTGGTGGCAGCCACGATCCTAACTAATAATGCTGACAAGACCAGACGCGGCATCTCCGTCTTCAAGATGCTGCTGGCAGGCGCTCCTTCCCGAGACCAGGAACTCTGGGGCTGCAGCCCCCTCCCCAGGCAGGGGACGGACAGGTGGGATGAAGACCGCACCCTGGTGCCTTCTTAACGTGCACTGTGGGGCCTCCCCTTGCCCCCCAACCCCAGCATTCCCCCCACTGCAGGGGCAGGTGCTGTGGGTGGCCGCCATCAGCCATCTGGTCAACCTGAGGCTACAGGGCTGAAGGTCTGTTTGCCAGGCTGGAGATGGCAGGAAGGGTCAGGGGACAGACACAGGGACCCAGGCAGCCATTGAAACACACACCACAGTTAATAGAACCCCTCCCTTTAGGGATTGCCTCCTGTTTTCCCAGGGAAACCCAAACTGTAGCCTGGATCTCAGCACCTTTTCTGCCCCTCTGGGGTCTTTACCCCAAAAGCACGTGTCAAGTAGCTGACGGTTGATAGTTGCTGAAGCGATGAAACAATTTAGCCTCATGTTTACTTCCTCCTTAAAACTCTTGGTAGGGAGGGTCTCCTCCATTCAGTGCCCCCTTATCAAGTGATCACACCTGTGTGAGTGTCCTGGGGCTGCTATAACCACAGACTAGGGAGCTCAGAACCACAGAAATATATCCTTTCCCAGTTCTAGAGGCCAGAGGTCTGGAATCAAGGTGTGCACAGGGCCGTGCTACCCCCCGAGGCTCTAAGGGAGAGCTTTCCTGCCCCTTCCAGCTCTTAGTGCTCCCGCGCATTCCTGGGCTGGTGGTCATATCCCTCCATTTCCACATGGCCTTCTCCTCACCCCAAATCTCCCGCTGCCTTTCTCTTACGAGGGTACCTGTCACTGTATTTAGGGTCCACCCAGCTAGTCCAGGGTGACCTCATCTCCAGGTCTTTAACTTATCACATCTGCAAGGACCCCTTTTCCAAATACGGCCACGTGCTCAGGTTCAGGGTGCTGGGAGGCGGACATGTCTTTTGGGGGAGCACCATTCAGCCTATGCAGCAGCCCTGTCGCACTGAGCTCCTGCCGTGTGCTGGAGACATTGCATCCATCATCCCTGTTCATTCGGAAACCCTACCAGGCACCTTCTGTCCTTTGCAACTTACAGATGATGACACTGAGGCTCACAGAGGGGAGCTGCATGAAGGCTGTGTTGTTGGCCCAGGAAGCGAGCAGCTGAGCTGGCCTTCAGCCCAGGACTGTTGGGCTTCACGGACCAGATTCCTACCTTGATGACCATCTCCCTCCCCGCACCTGGAACCTTGAGCAGGGCTGGGGTCAAGGTTTCTTTCTTCCCTGAGAGTGTGAACCCTTAATTCCTTTGTGCCCCCGGCATAACCCCATTTCCAAAAGAGTGCCCCACGCACAGTTAATCGGCCTCAGTAAGTAAATGAAATGATAAACCCCAATCCTCCTAGATCCCTCGCCGATGCTGAGGGAGCAGGTAAGCTGGGCCAGGTCCCCACTGAGCCTTTCTGGTCAGGAGGCACCAGTAGGAATTTATCCCCTCGCTGCTATTCTGCCCATCTCAAAGCCAGCAGATAAAAAAGGAGATTCACTTAGATGCGAACGTGGAAAGACCATCCTTCTGGAATGTTTTATCTGCTCTTCCCAGCTGCAGTCAGGACCACTGGCCACAGCCTTTGGCTCTGGGCAAGGTGAACCCCTTGGTCTGTGTGTCCCCTTGGCCTTCCAGCATCCACCAATCCCTGTGGTCCCTCAGTGTGACTCACTGGCTGTATCAGCCCTGCTTTTAGGATTTCAGTGTTCAAGCAGAAGGTAGTCTCTGCTTCTGCAGCGGGATCAGGGTAGACAGAGATAGTGTCCCTAAGCTGGACCGGTATCCTTGCTGCCCACGCCCTGCCCTGAGCTGATCAGGGCAGCTGCCTGTCATCCGGGAACCAGATCCCCTGCTAGGAAGCCCCCACCCAGGGTGTATCAGAACCGAGAACATGGATGGTGACAAGACCAAGGATTCCTGGTCCCTCCCTCCAGAACCTTTAGCTTGGCATCTTCTTCCTGAAAGACTGATGAATGTCTGTCTGTCTCTCTTCTCTCTCTCTCTTTGTAGAATCCACGCAACAAACATGGAAAAGATATTTGACTTTTAGAGCCACGATCAGAGTGAGGATGTAGGATGGAGTGCTTAGAAACCTCATGACATCCATGTGGGCACTCGCTCACCATACAGCAGAATCCTGGGGGAATTTGGGGAAGCCATGGATCATTTTTGCAGTCTCTCCCCAAATTATCTGTTGTCTCAGCTGAAATTCAGAAATAGGTTTCCCTTAAACCCAACGTGGAAAAGCATCGAAACACCAGCACACCTTCCGTCAGCCTCAATGCACCAGTCGAGCCATAACACATCATGCCCCCTGTGAGGTCACCCTGGGTGGGGGCAGCCTGATGGGCAGTCTCTGGATGGGGGCCGGAACCCCTGGGGTTTATGTGGTGGACCTGAGTCTTGGTTTCCTTTTTGATTGGAAATGAAGGGCCTAACATCTTATCTGCGTTTATCATCGGATGGTGGGGGTCAAGGGTTAAATGGTACCAGGTGGGGCAGAGAGCAGACGAAGTTTGAAGGGATGATAGCAGGAGTTTCTGTCCCCCATAACTAAGGCCTCTTTAAGAAAAGAGGACGTTCATGTGTGGGTTGTAACCACTTGGGCCACAGCTGTGAAATGCTGAACTGAATCATGGGATGAATGTGGCTCTCATTCAGAGGAGGGGGCTGTCATTCACCCCCAGGACCGGGGTGGTCAGTGCAGACAGAAAACGGAGGGAGGCATCCCACAGAGGGACCAACACGGGTGCTGTCCATCCATCCATCCATCCATCTATTCACCCACCTGATGCTTGTGTGCTGGGCATTAGGGGGGCTGGGGTACAGACCAGGACAAAACTCAGAGCCTCAGGGGCCCCCGGCCAAGAAAAGGGATGCGCTCTAAGTGGGTACTGATGAGGGCTGTGCCTTGAGAAGGTTTCTCTGGACCCGGCCTTTCCCGGGGATGCAGGAGGGTGTTCAGAGGAAGAGGCGTTCACGCCTAGGCCAGAGGATGCAGGAGCGGTGGTGAGAACGGGACGAGGGCGGTGGGGCTGGGCTCTGCTGGACAAGGCTGGAGAGGCGTCCCGAGAGCGGCCTCGCGAGACCCGTAGGGTCGGATGTGGGACGTGCGGAGACTGGTTGGGGGTCGACGGCGTGTGGCCCGGGTGTTGGCCGAGCCGTGGGAGCGTCAGCGTGCTCTCAGAGTGACCACGTATGCATGGTCTGAGCGGCGGCGTGGCTGCCTAACCCCTATCCCTCTCAGGCTCTGAGGAGGTGGTCCCTCCACGGTCTGGTCAGGCCTTGGGCCAGCTCAGCGTGCCCGGGTCTCGGAGGCACGTGCTGGCCGAGGCCCGGGAGGGTCCAACGGGGAGCTGGTCTGGCTGATGTCTGTTAGCTCGTCGGCGGACTGTGGGTCCAAAAAGGAGAGGAGGGTGGGAGGGAAGGAGGGAGACAAAGAGAGACAGAGAGGAAGAGGCAGAGAGAGAAACAGGGAGAGAGAGAGAGATATCCTTAGGTGAAATGCAACATGTGAGAAATTTAAAAATACATTCAAACATAGACTTATTTAGTGAAAACACTCAAGGTGTAGCTTCTCACTTAAAAACAAAGTGATTAACTTGAGAATAGAATGCTGGGGGAAAAAAAGAGCTCCGATTCTATGTTTTCTCTGGTTGTTTTCCTCGCTGCGGAGATGACCTGCGTACTGGGATCATATCAACTCACAAAGTGCAGGGACGTCCCTGAGAGCATCGTTCCCCTCCACAGATGGGGAGACCGAGGCACAGAGGCACTGCAGGCTCCGAGGACCCCCGCTCAGAGTGGGCACGCAGGCAGCACACACCCATCGGAGGAGGAGCGACTCGTCGGGGCTCAGGCCCACGGGCGTCTGAGGCTCCCTGGCAAGTGGGGTGGGAGACGAGGTCCCCATCCTTTGTCACCCCATCTGTCTGGGGGCGACTAGGGCTCCTGGCTGACCTGGCACAGTGGCCCTGGTCTAGGACACTCTCTGTTCTCCATGGGGTGTTCCCGAGACCACGTAGAGGGAACGGGGTGTCCGGAACAGCTCCTGGCAGGGTAAAGAGAGAGAGAAACACACCGACATCCTTCTGCCCCAGAGAGGTTTCAGACACAATTACCGATAAATCAGAACAGCGCTCCCAGTATGAATTCAACCGATTGAGGCGGTTAAGTTGTGTGCCCTTGCCAAAGGGTGGCCCGATTAGCAGCCAAACAAGCAATTTGTTACACCTGAAATACCTGCTTTCCGAGCTGATGGCAGAGTGAGTGGCGCCTGGCGGAGCCCCCACGAGCGGGTGGGGGCTGGACCAGAGACCCAGCCCACCTTCCTTGCAGAAGGTAGAGGGCGTTCCCGGCAGATTCTGCACATACGGCAGGCTAGGACCAGACCCTCCATCACCGACCCTCCATCACCAGACCCTCCGGCAGATTCCCTCTGAAAGGGGTGGCGGCGGGAAGCCACCAGGATGCAGGATGAGGACAGAGCCCCCAGGACCTGGGGTTTGGATTTGCTCCTTTGGGGGGGCTGCACCTGGATGAGTCTGGATTTCAAGCTTCAGCGTCCTCAGCCTTGAGACCTGATCGGGCTGTGAGTGCCCAGCGTCAGCTTGAAGGACCATGTGCTCTCCATGCAGCAAAGCGCTGGGCTTCCGTGAAGGGCAGCTCTGAAAGGTGGAGGAGGGACGGAGAAACGGGGCTGGCCGGCAGCATCGCTGTGAGGGGATGGGAGCCCCCGGCAGAGGCAAGTCAGAGAAGAGCTTTGTTCTTCCTTTCCTTCGAATGAGAAGAGGGGTGCCTCTCTCAGGGCAGCTGCCTGGCCCGAGGGCAGCATCCGGCTTTCACCGCTGCCCCAGGTTGTAACACAGAACCTCCCCAGCTCTGGGCACTGGTGGCACCCAGTGCACCCCTGCGGACTCATGGATGTAATTCCTGCTGCCTGACAGAGACAAACAGGACCTGGCCCTTCCCTGGAGGAGCATAGAGTCAAAGGGGTGCCTCCCCACTGCCCAAGGACAGAAGTGTGCCCAAATTCCTCCGGGAAGCCCGAGGAGGGACTGTACCCGACAAGACCCCACAGGCGGTGTTCCGGGCTCCGGCCCCTGTCATTGTTCCCTGGGCAGGGCTGGCCACGACCCTGCCCTCACCTCCGGGGTGCAGGGTGCTGAGCTGTGTCTGCAAAGGTGTCCAGAGCTTTCCAACCCTTTATGACGGGTATGACCTCTTGTCTTAAGGATGGGGGCCCAGCGAGCAGCCATCGGCTGCCCTCACGGATGCATCCTCTCCTCCTCAGGGATCTGCAACCTGGAGCTGCCCCGGGCACCCCAAGGAGGCCCTCGGGTGCAGGATGGCACTGTTTCTTTGCATTTGCACCGCCAGGCCTGGCGGGAGCTGGACACAGTCCTGGTTGAGAGAGGCGGGCTCCTCCCCTTTTACGGAGCATGTGCCCAGGCCAGGTCCCAGATTGACCTTGTTTCATTTACTCCTCACCGAAGGCATTCTGTCCATTTTACAGGTGGGGATGCTGAGAGCTTAAACCGTTGCCCAAGGCTGCACAGTCCACAAGGAGAAATGGGACTTTGCAAGTTCTCTGGACGCTCGAGGTCCTTGAACCATTTCTGGTGGAAGGGGAGAGTCCCCAGGCTGTGTAACTGTTCCTCCTCAGGGGCATGCCCAGGGCTGGGAGTGTCCAGCCGCTCTCAGCATCCATGCCTCCCTCCCCCATCCTTCTCAGGCCGGAGCTGGGCAGGGCCCACTGGCCACCTCCCTTGGTCCCCCTCTGGGCAGCAGGGTTCATCCCCCGGGGTCTGTGGACGGTGCGGGTCGGTCAGCAGGGGTTGGTGCTGTGGGTGGACGGATTCCTCTGCCCCCTCGGTCCTCGGCTGCCCACGTGCCCTGAGAGGGTGGGGCACACAGCAGGGCTCTGGGGAGTTACTGGGCACCAGTCTTGGGCCAGCCAAGGGAGATCCAGGGAGGAAGGCGGGGTGCCGGGTCTCCTGATTCATCTGGACTGTGAACCCCAGAGATGTCTGGCGCTTGTCCCTCCTGAGAAGAGGGCTGCCAGGCACTTGGGTCATCTGTCCTGTGCCCGGGTTGCTGCCCTCTCCTCTCCCCCGCGTCCTCGCTCATCACCTTCCCTCCTGCTGACCCCAGACCCGCACCTGGGGGGCGATGGGCATGGGCCGCCGGAGGGAAGTGCGTCCATGTGATTCACGGTCAGGGTGACTTTTCAATGCATTGGTGGGCAGGTCCCAAGGAAGGGCTGCCTGGGAATAAAACAAACCGAGGGAGCAGGGGAGTTTCCTGGTCAACAGAAAAGCAGCCAGACGCCGGGGACCCCAGGGCTGGGAGCCGCCACCACACGAGTTCAGCGGGATCGCAGGGCTTCAACGTGGCTCCCCGAATCCTCCTCCAGGAATCACTCGCCAAGTGCATCTCTTCACCCTCCACACCCATGAGGCAGATAGCAGAGCCGTGGTGCCCCAGGGCCACTAGGGTCTGAACCGTGTGCACCCGGAAGGTCACCTCCCCCCAATGTGCAGATGAGGAAACTGAGGCTGGGGAGGCCAGCTGTCCCTCCATCATCAGGTCATCGTGGGGACTGACTGAGCTTGTGAGTGTAAGAGTCCAGCCTCATCGCTGCCCCAGGCGAAGCGCTCGGTGACCGTTGAGAGGGGTTTTCTACGCCCTGAAAGGACACGGGTCCTAGGAGGCCACCAACCCCCGGCACTTTCCTTGGCAGCCCTCCTGACTGCTGTTGGGCCTTCCCGAGTGGACCCCAGAGGTCAAGCCGTGGCATTCCTTCTGTTCTCCTCATCTCCCCTCCCTGGTAAACGTTGAACGGCATTAGAGACCTGTCACCTCCTCTGAGCAGCCCTCCAGGTTCATCCAGACAGAGCTGAATCTGCCCAACAGGTTGACTGCCTTGCCTCTGGGTTATCTGTCAGGTAAAACCCTTGTTTTCCCAAGTGGACTGCAAGCTCCTGATTCATTCATCCATTCATTTATTTGTTTGCTCCATCAATGAGTGAATGAATGAACGTGCATTTGGGAGCCAGGCCCTAAGGTGTGCACTGATCAGAGAGGGTGGGGGCACTGTCTCTTTGTTTCCAGATCCCCAGCGCCCATCACTGTAGCTGTGTAATCAAGGGTTGTGCAATCATTGGATGAAAACAAAAACTAACAAGCCCAGTTAACATTAGTATTAAAGCATAACTAATATTAAATAAGAATCAAATTCAATAAGCGTCCACCTCAGGCTGCAGTTTTCCTCCCTCATCACGACTCTGGGAGGTCGGTGGGGTCATGTTCCTCTCCCATTTCGTGGGGAGAAAGTGTCTGAAGAAACCCAAGAAGCCTCTGTGATGCTGCCGGGATGCAGAGACCCACTTAATGGGCTGGGGCTGGAGGGCAGGCAGTGGTCACCGGTTGCCATGGGCAGGCACTGGGGGAGATGGACTCTGAGCTTCAGAGGAAACTCGGGAGAGAGGAAGGTGGGAGGTAGTCGTGGATGGCTTCCTCGAGGCGGTGGGAGGCGATGGCCCGGAGGACACCCTCAGGAGCGCCAGAGCCCCCACTCCCACCAGCTGCAGAGGGGCCCTTCTTTCTCCAGATGAGGCTGGCCACACATGCACTGGGCGCCGGGGAACCGAGAGAGGGAGTTGCCTACCTGTGTTAGGCACCTGCGACCCCAGGGCACATGTGACCATGTCAAGAATGCTTGTCACAGCTTTGGGGTGCCATTTTCATCTTCTGGATGGAGGACAGCAGTGCCCGGGACAGCACCTCCCACAAACAGTGGTCCAGCCCAGATGTCCATGTGCGGAAGCTGAGAACCCCTGCGTGGGAGGGAGGGATGGGCAGGACCCGCTGAGCACATGTTTGGTTGGGGGGAGGGGCGGCGGGCTCTGAGGACAGAGTTCTGGCTGTGCTACCTGGTAAACGGCAGTGCCCCCTGGCTGCGCTGATGGGTGTGCCGTTTTGAGGTGGGCAGGGGCTTAGCAGGCGCTGTGCTGAGTCCAGATCTGTGAGGTGGGGCTGTGCTTGTGAGTGACCCCTGCGGGGACAGTATCTGGAACCATGGTGCTGGATCCCCAGGAGAGAGTGACAATGAGGACCCGCCGCAGGCACTGAGCTCTGAGCCCTCCGGGCGGGAGCAGCAAGAGAGAGAGGTCCCTGTCCTGGTCAGCTCAGGTCGCCCCAACAGCCACCGCAGACCTTTGTCCTCTCCCAGTCCTGGAGGTTTGGGCGGGGCTGGTTCTCCTGAAGCCTCTCTCCTTGGCGTATAGATGGCTGTCGTCTCCCCATGTCTTTATATGGTTGTCCCTCTGCGTGTGTCTGCGTCCTGATCTCTTCTTCTGAGGACAGGAGTCATGTAGAATTAAGATCACACACCTCGGGCTTCCCTGGTGGCGCAGTGGTTGAGAGTCCGCCTGCCGATGCAGGGGACGCGGGTTCGTGCCCCAGTCCGGGAAGATCCCACAGGCCGCGGAGCGGCTGGGCCCGTGAGCCATGGCCGCTGAGCCTGCGCGTCCGGAGCCTGTGCTCCGCAACGGGAGAGGCCACAGCAGTGAGAGGCCCGCGTACCGCAAAAAAAAAAAAAAAAAAAAAAAAAAAAGTTAAAGATCACACACCTGTAACTTAATTTGACCTTAATTACCTCTTTAAAGATCACATCTCCAAATACAGTCACATTCTGAGATACTGGGGTCAGGCCTTCAATGTATGAATTTGGGGGGGGACACAGTTCGGCCTATAACAGGGCCTCGGGGAGGGGGGAGGTTGACCCCAAGGGGAGACATTGCTTGCGGGGCGGCCGTAGGCAGCTGGTGATGGCAGAGCCCGTCTGCCAAGCTTGACACTCAGCTCTGCTGGGTTCTTCTGGGAAGAATTTCCCCAAATGTCCCCTTGCCAGTGGTGGCTGCCCCATCAGCCTTATGCCACATTGTGTTTGCAGCCGAGCTCTGGACACTCGACTTGGGGATTCAGGCGAGAAACCTGGGATGGCGGGTTTCACAGCTGGGCCACAGGAGGGGACATTGGGTGAACTGGAAAAGGGATGGCTGGGGACGCATGTTCACCTGTGTGTCCGTGTGTGTCTGTGTGTGTCCATGTGCGTGCATGCGCGTGTGGTCCAGGCTTGTGTGGCCTGCACGTGGAGTGCCTCTCGGGGGTTGGACGAGTCCTGATTCCCAGCAGGACAGCTGGGGTGGGAGGTGGAAATGACCCGGGGAGGCTCTCTACCCAAGCCCCCGCCCTACACCCGCTCAGTGCTCTGTGGAGGTAGTGAGTTCCCCGTCACCGTTTGTGTTCAGTCTGAAGCTGGGAAGCTGTGGATGGCGGTGGTTAGAGCAGAGGTGTCCGTCAGGCAGGATGTCCCCCGGCTCTGTCTTCCCGCGTGGTTGGCTGGAGCCTGGCCTCCTCACCCTGCACCCAGGCCCTGGGGGAGGTGAGGCCAGGTGGCCGCAGGGTGGGCCAGGTCCCCGAGGCACCGCCCACTGGCTGGTTACCTGGGGCAGGTGCGCCGATACCTCCGAAACGTACATCCCCTCGCGGGTAACGTGGCGGAGTGGGGTTGCCTCTCTCGGGGGGTGTGGTTGGGGCTCGGCTCCTGGCTGTCCAGCATCACGCCCGGCGCTTCCCATGGCCTCGCCCGCAGCCCAGTGGGACTTGGGTCTAGGCGCTCCCCCTCTCGGTGGGGTTGGGCAAGGGTGGGGTATCGGCAGCAGAGCCTCTGTTCTTGGCAAGTCCCCTCCTGATGGGGACACAGGAACTTGCTGTAGTGGAGACAGAACCGTGACCTACATTGTAGGGTTTGCACAGATGACTTCATGGACTTCTGGCAGTGCCGGCTCGTTTCCAAGTTACCATTTTCTTTCTCCCCTATCCACAGACGCAACCATCCCCTGCCCCCCAGGCTCCCTCTCAGGACCCTGTACCCCGTGCAGGCCACCGTATGGGTCCCTCCATCCCCTGCAAAGGCCCCGTTTCATCTCAGCCTCATTTACACTCAGGTACAAAAGACTGAAGACAGTAACGTGGTTGCAGCCAGGCGTGGAGACTGCTGCCTGAGGACTGGGCTCCCTGGGTCCCCTCAAGTGGGCTGGGTCTGCTTCTGACTGTGTGAGGAGGACCCTCCTTCTCCCTCCTCCCTGCAGTCTGCCCTTCACAGACTAGACTCCGGAGGACCTTCAAGGTCATCTGCCCTCCCCCCGCCCCCATCAGCTGCAGGGGCCAGTCGTCATCCTTCCTCTGTGTGATGCACCTGGTCCAACACCGGAGCCTCCTGCGAGGTTCCGGACCTCTCCAGGTTCTTCTGTAATTGCACCTCCTTCATAACGCCCGCTCCAGACTCTTAAACTATCGATTTTGTCTTCCTCATCGCTCATCTTCTGATATTCAGGGACCCACCATGCTTCAGCCACACTGAGCCCTTCTGAGCAGTGGTCCCAGCTTTCCCTAAGGGACGGTCCCGGGGGTTCTGGAGGCCAGAGATGGGCAGGCTTGGCCTGGAGACCACTGGAGAGAACTAGGGGGTCACAGCCTGAGCTGGTCCCTGGGGCTCCTCTGGAGGTCCACCACTCTTTCTCCCTGGACACACAGCTCCTCTGCCTTTGCCTCCTGAGGCCTGAGTCCAGCCTCCTCTTGACTCCTAAGCCACGTAGCCGGGCGCTTTGCCGAGAGCTCTGCCAGCGTCTTGTCAGTGTCATCCCCCCCGCCCCTCCCGCTCGCACAAGATGAGCACATGAGCACCTCAGGAGACAGTGTCCAGAGGAGCCCATACGCTGGGTGAGCGGGCGATGGAGAGCTGGGCTTCCGGCCCCAATCCGCCTGACCCCAGAGCTCTCCCTCAGCCATCTCGCTCTTCCTTCCCTACACCCCGCCCTCCCCACCTCCATCAGGGCATCCTTTCGTTATCCCTGCAGATCCCACGACAGCCCTGCTTCTGAGACGCTGAGAAGCAGCGATGCCTCCACTGTTCTCCACCCTTCTTGGTTGGCTCACAGAGTGCCGGGCACATGTAACGAGCTTCGTAAATACGATGTAACAAGAGCAACACAAACTGAAATAGACATTTCCCGTGAGAAAGAGGAACTTCATTGGGTGCTTTGGAAGCTGCGTCATTTCTTCTCGAGTCCACTTTTTAGGGACAAGGCTATCAGTAGCGAGCCATCTCTCAGCAGGAGCGGTGTCTGAGATTACACGGAATGTTCTCTACGGGGGATGCATGTTTCCCAGTGCCAGAGAGGCAATGGGACAGTTCTCAAAACCTGAAACCTTGGAGGAACACATCCTTCCCAGAACCAGCTTCCCTCCGGGGCTGAATATTTATCTCCTTCAGCATCAGCTGCTTTCAGTTGTATTTTTAAGAGACTTCTTTCCAGAGAAAAACACAGCTACTATTTTTGTTCTTTTTTTTCTTCTGCAAGATGAGAGTAACAGCCGTCCTTCTCAGAGGGTTACCGTGCGAGCCGCATGGGACAATTCGTGTCGAGCGCTAAGCCCAGAGCCCCACGCAGAGCTGGCGTTTGTCCATGTGGCGATGGTTCTGGCACCCGCTCTGCCCTTTCTTCCATGATCGGCTCTGTTCAGCCCTTTCTGTCCATGATCGGCTCTGTTCAGCCCTTTCTGTCCATGATCGGCTCTGTTCAGCCCTTTCTTCCATGATCGGCTCTGTTCAGCCCTTTCTGTCCATGACCGGCTCTGTTCAGCCCTTTCTGTCCATGATCGGCTCTGTTCAGCCCTTTCTGTCCATGACCGGCTCTGTTCAGCCCTTTCTGTCCATGATCGGCTCTGTTCAGCCCTTTCTGTCCATGATCGGCTCTGTTCAGCCCTTTCTGTCCATGATCGGCTCTGTTCAGCCCTTTCTGTCCATGACCGGCTCTGTTCAGCCCTTTCTGTCCATGATCGGCTCTGTTCAGCCCTTTCTGTCCATGACCGGCTCTGTTCAGCCCTTTCTGTCCATGATCGGCTCTGTTCAGCCCTTTCTGTCCATGATCGGCTCTGTTCAGCCCTTTCTGTCCATGACCGGCTCTGTTCAGCCCTTTCTGTCCATGATCGGCTCTGTTCAGCCCTTTCTGTCCATGATCGGCTCTGTTCAGCCCTTTCTGTCCATGATCGGCTCTGTTCAGCCCTTTCTGTCCATGATCGGCTCTGTTCAGCGCTTTCTGTCCATGACCGGCTCTGTTCAGCCCTTTCTGTCCATGATCGGCTCTGTTCAGCCCTTTCTTCCATGATCGGCTCTGTTCAGCCCTTTCTGTCCATGACCGGCTCTGTTCAGCCCTTTCTGTCCATGACCGGCTCTGTTCAGCCCTTTCTGTCCATGATCGGCTCTGTTCAGCCCTTTCTGTCCATGACCGGCTCTGTTCAGCCCTTTCTGTCCATGATCGGCTCTGTTCAGCCCTTTCTGTCCATGATCGGCTCTGTTCAGCCCTTTCTGTCCATGATCGGCTCTGTTCAGCCCTTTCTGTCCATGATCGGCTCTGTTCAGCGCTTTCTGTCCATGATCGGCTCTGTTCAGCCCTTTCTGTCCATGATCGGCTCTGTTCAGCCCTTTCTGTCCATGACCGGCTCTGTTCAGCCCTTTCTGTCCATGATCGGCTCTGTTCAGCGCTTTCTGTCCATGATCGGCTCTGTTCAGCCCTTTCTGTCCATGATCGGCTCTGTTCAGCCCTTTCTGTCCATGATCGGCTCTGTTCAGCGCTTTCTGTCCATGATCGGCTCTGTTCAGCCCTTTCTGTCCATGATCAGCTCTGTTTCCATAAATATGCATTTGTGCCGTGGCCCTTATCTCTTCACGTGATTGTGTAAGAACTTTCCCGTGAGCATCTTCCCGGCCTGACAGCCCTGGCACATGGTACCCGGGACCTGTGTGCTGAAGGGTCACTGGTCTATAGCATCCCTTCTGCCCCACCGAACCCATCCTATATCTCTTGTTAAAAATGGACATAAAATAGGATTAAACTGGGTCCCAGTGAGGGACAGGAGACGTTCCTCAGCTCTCAACCCTGGACGCCTCTGGGGAGCTTCCTAAAACGTTACTGATGCTGGGCCTCCTACCTAAAGATGCTGATTAGTGGGCCTGCTGCGGTGGAGCTGAGGCTCAGAGTTTTGTAACCATCCTTTCCCCCAACCAGGTGGTTCTCATGGGAGGCCTGGGCTGAGAACCACTGGCTGGAATTTGCAGAATTGACTTTGCCTTTCCAGGGTCTTCTAGACCTTGTTCTGAGTTGGCTTTGCTGGCAGGGATAGTTTCTCGCCCAGCTCATGTCTGTTTGCCTTTGCCCAGAGAGATATGCAGAAGACAGGCTTGACCCCGGGACGGACCAGCTCATGCTGGGGGTCTGTCTCAGACCTTTGCCCCCACCTGCAGAGGAAGCATGGGAAGGATGGCCCAGGGTACCTGGCAAGGCGGGCTGGCAGACCCAAGGAGGCTGCTCAGCCGCTGGGGCAGCTGCTGGTCACATCTTGGGTGCTGCCCAGAGAGGGAACAGACACCACGTTGGGGGGTCAGTAGCTGAGCCTCTCAGAGGACCAGCTGGGCTGGGGGCACTTTGGTGGCTGGGGGCTGCCGTTCCTGGATGGCCTATCTGCTGTCCCGCAGCAGCAGGGCTGCAAGAGGGCAGTGGGGACCTGGCCACGTCGGCAGGGGCTGTAGCATCAGACACGCAGAAGCCCTGCTCCCCACTCCCGGGGAGAGAGCGTTCCCACCCACAAGGCTACCCACCCACCTCTTGTCACCACTTCACTCCTCCGGAATGCTCGCGGGCGCGTTGCCCAGGCAACCAGAATGCCAGCACGTTGCTATCCTTCAGTCTCCTCCAAGCACCTGTGAAGCCTGTGAGCACCAGCCCCCGTGCTCCCAGTTCTGCAGACGCTCCACTCTGGAGCTCCTGGGGAGGGAAGATGGGCCCCTGGGTGCTGTCCACAGCCACGGGGGGAGTGGAGGGACCACGGCTGGGAGCCGAGCCTAAAGCACTCACCATGGAGTCCCCGTGACACACTGTGGTGTGGGTACCCACGTTCAGCCCATTTTACAGGTGGGGAAACTGAGGCTCAGATAGGTTCCACTGATTGCCCAAGCTCACGCGGCTAGCAGGTTGGAAGTGAAGTAGCCAGCTCTGAGCCCCCGAGGTCACCACCACACAAGGCCGCTTCTGGAGGCTGTGTGGATGAGTCATCTCCAAGTCTCTCTCCTCCTGGGGATAGAGATGGTCATTCCCACCTCAGCAGGCCCCAGGAGGAGCAGACCATCCGTGTGCAGGAGTGTTTCTCGGCTTCAGCCCTGTGGACCTTTGGGGCTGGATAAGTCTGTGGAGGCCTGTCCTGCGCACATGGATGTTTTGCAGCTTCCCTGGCTCTGCCCACGAGATGCCAGCAGCAGTGCCTCCATCCCCAGCTGCTGACGACCAGAACGTCTCCAGACCTTGCCGAACGTCCCGTGGGGGCACGATGCCCCCTGTGCGAGCATCGATGGTGTGAACGCACTGTGTGGACTGTACAGCGTCACTGACATGCCAGGGCTTCTTGTCTTCTGCAAGAGCTTATGAAGTAATTCCCCAGGACCTGCAGGGCCCTGGGGGCTGGATGAGGTTGGGAGGGGCGTGGATCCCACCTGCTCAGGTCCAGCGCCCACCCAGCCGCCTCCCCGTGGGCGGAGCCTCTGTGCAGACTGTCCAGGGAGTGGAGTCACCGTGGTTATGGGTTATAGAGGGTCTGTCCTTGCTCTGCTTTTTCTAGCGTGTCCCTGTCCCCACAGGTCTAGGGGTGTTGGGACCTAGTTTCTGAGCACAGAGATCTTAAGTCCCTGAGTCCTGGACTCGTGGTGACCCCAGCCAGGCCCCTTCACTTGTGGGTCTCTTGTTGTCCACACCTGGGCCATGAGGGTTTGGGATGAAGACACCCACCCACAGATGCTCCAGGACAAAGGGGTCCGTCAGGAGACCGGTGTGCCTGTGCTTCACCCACTGCACCCAGGAGTAGGAGGGTGTCAAGAGGACCCCCGCCCCCGGGGCTGACCCCACGTTCCGGGAAGGAGGGTAGCCAGAGACATCTGGTCACGTTGGAGGTTTCTTTCCTGAACCGCTCCTTCTCTGTGTCAGAAACCACGTGTGCGCCCGACATCCACTGGGGCCGCGGGTGACCAAAACCTAGGCGCCCAGAGCGCCTCTCCTGAAAGGGAGCGATGCTTTCATCCCCGCGAGTCCCGGGGCCAAGTGTGGAGCCGCTTCTACAGGACATCACGGTGACATCGGGCTGGGAGCACCGTTCGAGTGACTCACAGCTGCGTTTGTTTCACTAGGAAAATTGAACCAGTTACTGCTTTCCAGAAGAGAGCGCGTGCTCTGCTCCCTTCCTGAGCTGGTGCTGGGGGATAGAGGCTGAGCCACCCGTGTCCGTGAGAGGGGAGGGCGGGTCTCTGCTCCTGAGATGTAGCCAGAGCCCCTGCTGCACTGTCCTGTTGATGATGGGGGGCTGGGGGACATGGGTTGGAAGGAGGCCCCCCAAGTGCTCCTGGGCACCAGAGGGTCCTGTACAGAGGGTGTGGGGAGATGAATATCTCATGGTGTTGGAAAGCCGCGTCCCGCTCTCTCCAGGGCAGAGACCTTGGGGCAACACGGAATCAGGGATACCAGGACCTTTCCCCCACCGGGCACCAAGCTCTCCCTTCTCATGTAGAACCGAATGTCTCTTACTGGTGGGATGTGCCTTCTGTCAGGAGAAGACGTGGTGGTGAAACAAAGGCTCACCTACTGGGAGTTTCACTTTGCCCAAAGGTCAGAGTTGAGTGTGGCCGCCATCTCCCCTTAGTTGCAGCTTTGGGGGTCCAGGATTTGTTCTCAGAAGGCTTGCTGCCTCCTCCATCCATCCCGGACCCCAAGCCTGCCACCCCTTGCTCTCTGGGCTTCGTGAAGAGCAGCGTCACCCTGTCAGGCTCTAGGAGACGGGGCACCTCTGAACGTCCTGAGAGCAAATCTCATGACTTCTTCCCTCCAGCTCCCTGAGTGCAGATCCCGCAGCTGGAGCACCCCAGCTTCTCGCTGCCAGCCCACACCCCGAGCACGCTTGGAACGTAGGTCTGAAAGGAAGGGGAAGTCCTGCCTGTCACCCACCATCCTCTTCGCTTGGGACAGTGGCTTCCTTAGATTTGTCCCATTCCATGGCTTGACTGCAAAACTGGTGAGGTTTGAGGAGTTAAATACAAAGTGGGTTTTCCCCCCAGAGTGTGTGCTGTGCTTGGGGTCCTGCTTCCTAAGATGAGCGTGCAGAAAGGGGAGGGTCATCACTTTTCAGTCGAGACAGCTGGCAGACAGGACACCACAGGTGGCTGAGGTCATCAGCAGAGGTGGGTCATGTTGACATCAGGACCCCAATACCATGTGACAGGAGGGCTGCACCTCTGAAGTTCCTCCCAAGAACCCATCACCCCAGTCTAACCATGAGAAAAACACCAGACAAATCCCAGTAGAGAGACAGCCTACAAACTACTTGATCTGTCCTCCTGAAAACTGACAAGGTCATCGAGAGAAGGCATGTCCGAGCATCCGTCACAGCCCGGAGGATCCCGAGGAGACGTGATGACTAATGCCATGTGGGATGCTGGAAGAGAGAACTGGTGAAACCCTAATGCAGTATGGAATTTGGTTCATGATCATGGACCTGTGCTTTCCCTAAGTTTTGACAAACTCACCATGTGATGTGGGATGTTCACATCGAGGCATCTGGGAGAAGAGTACACAGGACCTCTCGGTGCCCTTGTGCAATTTTTTTATGAATCTAAAACTGCTCTAAAAAGAAAAGCTTATTTAAACAAACAAACCAACAGAAGCGGGGTGGGATCAAGAGGCTTCTGGACACAGGCTCATGCTGAGGAGGGGCAGGTAGACTCAGCAGGGGCCCCAGGTGAAGGGATGCCCATGTCTGTAGGGGTTGATGATGTCCACCTAGGAACACGGACTCCCCCAGAGCCAGCTCTGTGCTGGAGGAAGCACATCTGTGTCGTCCCGCCTGCGTCCTCGGAGTCATTTCAGGCTGTACCCTATCCGTTATTGATCATAGATGCACGGTTCTTCTTAGAAGATGAGGAGACCTCAGTGCCACCTGCTCCAACCACCTCGTATGAGGCTGGGAACCTGGGGCTTGCGGAGTGGAAGCAACAAGCCCATGCTCAGACCAACGTCAAACAGAATTGTTCCCACTGTGGCTTGTCCCCCGAACAAGCTGATGGCAAGCCCAAGAGAGACATCACGGGTGAGGGTCTTCCTCAGTCATCAGTGCTGGGGTTGTACATGGGGTGCTTGTCACTGCTAGTGGCAGGGCTGGGACAGGCTGGCCACCTGTCGGATACCGCTCAGGTTCTGCCCTGTCCTGGAGGTTCCGGGATGGCCTCTGGGCCGTGCAGACTCCTGCATAAACTTCTGGCCCAGCCCCAGTGCTCTGGCAAGCGGATGCCAGCTGCTTGCAGAAGGCAGCCCTGCAAACTCCTTGCTCGGAGAAAAGCGCACCCTTAAGTGGAAGGGATGTCTTTGTCTCCCTTAATTGACAGTGATTTTCTTCAGTGAAGAAAATATACAGAAGGTATCAAATTGAATCTCAATTTGCTGAATCTTATTAAGCTGTTCTTGGGGGAAAAGGATTTCAATAAAAGTTTAAAAGGGAGAGAAGCAAAAAGCCTGCCAACTAGAAAATAAAGTGGGATGGAGCAGTAGTTCCCAATTTGGGAGCAATCAGGTGGGGTGGGGGGTGGCTGGGAGCCTTTGTTCTTCATTTGAAAGTCTAGGCTGGGACGCTGCCGAGGGGGAGCCTTCCGGGGCCCGTGTGTCACAGGGTGTAGACGCGGCAGCCGGGCACTCCAGCAAGGATCGTGTGGACGAATCTAAAGTCTCCACCGCATGTCCATTGCCGAGGCCGGCTGTGGCCCCAGCATCCTTTCTTTCCTCCCACCTGCCAGGGACAGGGAACGGGATTAGGACGCGATGCAGCGTGCCCCAGGTCTGTCTACCTGCTACCCCGGCACACATCCACTTCTTCAGATCCAAACTGCATACCCTGAAATCCACGTCTTTGAAGTGTAGAGGTCAGTGTTTTTAATGTATTCACAAGGTTGTGCAACTGTCCCCACCATTAATTCCAGAACACTCTTATCACCCCTAAAGGAAACCCTGTGACCATTAGCAGTCACTCCCTACCCCCCCGCCCCCAGCCCCCGGCAGCCACCAATCTACTTTCTGTCCCTGTGGATCGACTGCTTCTGGGCATTTTTTGTAAACGGAATCGTACAGCCTGTAGCCTTTTGTGACTGGCTTCTTCGTGACGTTTTCAGGGTCCATCCACGTGGTAACGTGTATCAGCACTTCTTTCCAAATAACGTTCCACTGTAGGGCTGGACCACCCTTCTTTACCCACTCATCAGCTGATGGACACGGAGATTGTTTCCAGTTTCCTCTGTTAGGAATAATGCTTCTGTGAACATTCGTGTATGCGTTTCTGCACCCAAGAGTGGAATTTCTGGGTCCACGTTGAGGAACTTCCAAACTGATGGCTGCACCATTTCACATTCCCACCAACAATGCCCGAGACTTGCAGTCTTCCCACATCCTCGCCAGCACTCGGAGTTGTCCCTCTGTTTGCTTGTAGCCATCCTCGTGGGGCTGAAGCGGTGGCACTTCCGTAAGGCGTCTGTGGATGCCCCAGGGTTTTGGGGAAGCCGGCCGCACTCGGCCTGCGCCATGGCCTGGCCTCCTTGGCGGGTTACCCGCTGGCTCTGATGGTTAGTGGCTCTGAGGGCCTCCCCTGCAGATGTGTGGGGTCCTCTGCCATCTTGAAAAATGGCTGATGGCACTGTGGATGCCTTCCTGGGTGAGAGGATCTGTGAGTGGTCCTCCAAGAACCTCTTAACCGTGAAATGAGTGTGGAGTTGGGGGCTTCCCAGCCCTGTGCTTAGCAGTGTCAGAGGGACCCTGCAGAGTGTTCCTGGGGTCCTGCCTGGTTTCAGGACTAGCTGGAGGGATGAGGACAGAGGTCACTGGCTGCCCCTCACACGGTCCTCGCAGATGTGTCTGAATCCTCTCACGCCAAGATGCGTCTTCACCCCAGGGGGTCCCACACAGGAGTCCAGGAAGGTCCAGATTGCACACAGAGGCAGCAGGCCTGGTGACAGAGCAGAAGGTTTGGGGCCTTTGGCCCCTGTAGAGAGACCAATGATGGGTCCCCTGCAGGCCCTGGAATCGGTCCCCGACCTCCCTATGGGAGGGTCTCTCTCTGCTCCCCCGCCCAGGCCCCGCATTTCCTGGCTCCTGGGTGTGGGTGGAGCCTGTGTCCTGACCTGTTCACCTGCCTCTGTATTTCCCTCTGTGAACAAATCTACCCGTTCAAAAGGAAAGAAAATGGACTTGAAGAGGAAAAACAAATCTAGCTCTCCCCACTGTTGCCACGGGTTGGCTTCTCTGCATAACAGCTGGGGGGCGTGGAAAGAGAAGGGTTTCCATGGTAACCAATTACAGCTCACGATTGGTGGAAAATGGCAGAAATACCCTGCATGTGAAGTTGTGCGGGGCGGGCAGGCACAGGCCCTGTTGTAATTTCCTGGGGCGATGCCGCTCCAGGTGGTGGTGGCGGCGGCAGGCAGGTGTGTGTGTGACTACCGTTCACTCAGCCTGCCTGGCAGAGCCTCGTACTACCTGGTGGAGTCCAGTAATGCCTGTTGGGGCCTGGTGAGGCCTGATGTGACTGTGGTACCTGGGAGTGCCTGGTGAGGCCTGGTGAAGTCTGCAGGTACCTGGGGAGGCCTGAGGGTTCCTGGTAGTACCTGGTGGAGCCTAGTGGTGACTGGTGGGGTATGGTGGGACCTGGTGAGGTGGTGGGGTATAGGGAGACCTGTGGTGCCCTGTGAAGCCTGGGGGTACATGGTGAGGCCTGGGGGTGCCTGTTGAGGCCTAGTGGTACCGGGGGGGGGGCCTGGTGAGGTCTGGTGGTGCCTAGTGGGACCTGTTCCTACCTGGTGAAACCTGATAATACCTGGTGAGGTCTGGGGGTTCCTGGTAGTACCTGGTGGGGTCTGGTGGGATCTGGTTAGGCCTGGTGAGGTGGTGGGACCTGGTGAAGCCTGGGAGGACACGGTGAGGCATGGGGGTGCCTAGTGGGACCTGTTCCTACCTGGTGAAACCTGATAATACCTGGTGAGGTCTGGGGGTTCCTGGCAGTAACTGGTGGGGTCTGGTGGGATCTGGTTAGGCCTGGTGAGGTGGTGGGACCTGGTGAAGCCTAGGAGGACACGGTGAGGCATGGGGGTGCCTAGGGGGGCATGGTGAAACCTGGTGAGGCGTGGGGGTGCTCAGCAGTGCCTTGTGGTACCTGCTGGTGACCAGTGGTGCCCTCCAGGCCGAGGCACCACACCTGTTGGAAGCAGCATCTCATTTCCCTGAGGGCTGGACTCGCGTGCAAATGCATAGAGAGGTGGGAGAACTTGAGCTTCGAAAGCATCCCCCTCCCTGGGCCACCTGTGGCCACAGAGGAGCCGCCCTTGGCGTGCGCCGGGGGCACCTCGCGCTGACCTGAATCTCCGTGTGCAGCGAGGCTGGCCCGGACCCTGCAGCACGCAGGGCTGGCCGTGCAGAGACCGCACGCCGGCAGCCTCTTGGCGCGGACGCATTAGCATAATGAGCAGTTCCTAATTTCTGCAGCCAAGCACTCGCGTTCTGATTGAAAAACTGGGGCCTTATTATTTGAGGATGTGTCCTTTTCGGCAATTAGCGCTCATTAATACAAGTTTCTTCCTTTCAACATGCTGGGGGGACAGCACGTTCCTAAGTGTCAGTGAGGGAAAAGTCAGCCCCAGGCACGTGGACACACTCACACAGACACGGACTGATTCAGTCCCTTTTAAAGTCACGTGACACCCTTGGAAGAAAACCTTCCAAACTCCGCTTCCCCAGGCCTGGTTCTACAGTGTTTCTGGGCTGACGACTCAGTGCAACACACATGCTCTCCCACCCCCACCTGCGACCATCCCTGAGCTCTGGCTTCGTGTCAATTTCTAGACGTGGCCTTGCTGACGAGCTCTGGCTTTGAAGGGCGCCTGTCCCAGGTCCTCAGTTACCTAAGCCGGTGGCAGGGCGCGGGGCCTGGGTCCCACCCCCCTCCACGTGCACTGCATCCTCCCCTGGCTCTATCCTTGCCAGGCCCGGGGCGCGCTCAGCCTCGCTGCCCTCGCCAGGCCGTGCGGGTGTGCCCTCCCCAGCCTCCCTGTGCTGAGGAGGTAGAGGACAGGTAGAGGACAGAGGACCTGCATGGGAGAAAAGTATCGGCAGAACGAGCACTTGGGCAGAGTGGGCGCCCTGATGGACTCTCAGCTTCCCCGCAGCATGTCTTTTCCTGAGCGAGATCCAGAGGAGGGCACAGACCAGCAGCTTTCCCCGTGTATGTGTAACGGCATCTGAGGCCACGAGCCTGCTTTCAAATCGGCACATTCAACTGAGATACGAGGCGGCAGAGGGTGGGGCTGGCAGAGCGCGGGACCTGGCCCGGAGCAGTAGATGCTGGGACCCTGCTCCACATGAAGCCCCACAGGCTGAAACCCCTGTCCCTCCAGACCTCAGGACCGCAGGCTGCAGGCTTAGCATCACCCACCTCGGACCGCGAACGTCTGTGACCTGGAGGGAAGTGCCCGGGCCTTGGACCCAGGGTGTGGACCACGTTCCAGCCTGCCCGGGCCTTGGACCCCGGGTGTGGACCACGTCCCAGCCCTGCCGTTCCCTCCCCTCTTGGCGCCTCTGTTTTATTAAGGGTCAGAGCAAAGCGGGGATGGAAGGCCCGTGAGGTCATCTCTTCAGCTGACAGACGTGGGCTTTGGAGACTCGGTTTCCCTCCTGTAAGCGGACGCTTTGTCCTCAGCCGGCCACGTGCAGGCAAGCTCTTTGGAGGTGAAGCCGGGTCCTGAGCGCGTGTGGTTCGGCCTGTGCTGCTAAGATGCTAACAGACCGCGCTCGAGTCGGCCTTTGAAGTGAACTAACGAAGGGTTTCATTCCCCTTTGGAAGCTGGGATTAGCGCTCATTACAAGAAGAGCATTTCCTCGTCCTGGTGGGGGGTGGAGAGCGCCCCCCAGGCAGAGGCCCCCCCACTGATGCTTTTCTCTCTCTCCCACGCAGTTCCATGTTCATCCGCTGGCCCGGCTGCTCTCTAGGAAGCCATGCTTGGATCCTTATAGCCATGTTTCAGCTCGCCCTGGATCTGCCCGCGTGTGAGTCCCTGGGCCCGGGCCCCGAGTTCCGGCTGCTGCCCCGGCTGCCCCACCGGCCGCCCCGCTTGTGGAGTTTTAAGAGCGGACAGCCCGCCCGGGTCCCAGCGCCCGTGTGGAGCCCCCGGCCGCCCCGCTTGGAGCGTGGTCACAGTCACGGGCAGATGCTGAGTCCCCGGGCCCGACGGGCGCACAGACCCAGGGACCAGGTGGCCGCTCTGGGGCCCAAAGGGGGTCTGGCCAAGCCCCCAGCTGCTGCCAAATCCAGCCCTTCCCTGGGCCCCTCCTCCTCTGCGGGGGGCAGCGGAGCTCCCACGGACCAGCAGGCCCTCCTGCGGCGGGGGAAGAGGCACCTGCAGGGGCCCGCCTTCAACAGCTTTGACTTCCAAGGCAGCAGGCCCACCACGGAGACGGAGTTCATTGCCTGGGGGCCCACGGGGGAGGAGGCGGCCCCGGAATCCAATGCATTTCCAGGCGTTTATGGCCCCACCACGGTCTCCATCTTCCAAACACGGAAGACAGCTGTGGCCACTGCCACCGCCACCGCCACCACGGCCACCTCCGTGACACTGCAGACTCAGGGGCTCACGGAGCCCCTGGACCCCAGGAGTGGGAAACCGGTTGGGGTAAGCACAACGGAGCCTTCCACCAGCCCCAGCAGAGACAGTGGCAAAGTCAGCAAGCCCCCGCGGGTTCTGGGGGAGACCTCAGGTACGCCCACCTCTTTTCTGGTTGGTGCTGGGTCGGGGGGATATTTTGGGGGGGGTGTGGCTTAGGAGGGATGCTGAGCTGTGCCTGGGTGATGCCGTTTTGTGAGACTCTTCATTTCCCAGCAGGGAACCTAAAGCCATAGCCCCTCACGGGAAGATGGGGCGCTGTGTATCTGTGAACTTGCACGTGTATATGTCCTGACAAATCTGGGCTGTGCTCTGCAAGGAAGGGCCAGGCTCTTCTAGCTGCTGGAAGGGAGCAGGGAGAGGGTCTCTCCCTAGAGGTGGCCCTGAAGTGGGCACTGTACCCACCCTGCCCGTGTAGGGGTGTCTGAGCCCCACCGGACACAGGGAAACATCTTCCTGAATGGCAGAACTTCAGCTCCTGGGCCAGCCTGGGAGTTAGGTGTGGGCACATCTGCTGATAGAGACAGGGTATGTGGTGTCTTCAAAAACCCTCAAGGGTATGGCCCTAAGGAGGGGCAGCGGTCAGACTGGCCTAGAATTAGCAATTACCTTAAACAGCAGGAGAGCCGGAGGCCGTGTAGCAGGAGGAGCCTCCTGTGGTGTTAGCTGAGGCTTTGCGCACTGACTCAGGTGGGGGGTGTCTTGTCCCTGAAGATGGGTTAGGAGGTGTTTGGAGGATGGAGATCTGACAGATGGCTTTGGTTCTCCTGCCCGTGTTATTCTAGGTGTGTGTAGACAACTAGCATTTCTTGGCTTTGGAATATCTTGCTGCAACGTCGTTTTGTTGTTCCTTCTCCTCCTGTAACTCCTCCAATTGCTTCGCAAGGAGTAGCCCTTGAAAATCTCCCAGGCCAAAGCTTGTCCCTTCGCTGGTAGGCCCCCTGCATGTACCCAGCTTCAGGCCGGCCAGGGGACAGCCAGAATCCTGGACCCCCATGTTCCCACCCACTGCCAGCATCCTTGGCTTCTGTGAACAAGCCATAGCCCCATGCCCCGCCATGACTCCCAGGTTTACAGATTGTGTCCATGCCTGCACATCCTAGACTAGCAGCAGTATCTGCTGACTTGCAAAACAGGATGCAAGTTCCAGGACATGAGCCCAAAGGGGTGGGGGCACCATGCAGCCTCCTCCACCCCCGGCTTGCTTCTCCACTTCCTCAGGGTTTGGACCTGACACGGATCCTCTACAGAACCCGGAGGACAGAGAGAGCTGCTCGCCAGGGTCCCTCCGCAGCCAGGTTGCCATGCTGTCCCTTGCACTCCGTGTGCGCACCACATTCTGTATCCCGGCCGACAGGCAGGGTATGGTCAGTAGTTGGACAGGTTTCCAGGGAGTGGGTGGCCTTTGTTCCATGACCTACTTCCTTCCTTCACCTGGATAAGAGAACTGCGGTTTTTTATTCTGCGTGATTCTTCCCTTGAGAGCAACATATCTGTGGAAGCAAAGCCAAGCTCCACCTCAACGCCAGGGGCCGGGGGCCGGGCTGGAGGGACGGAGGCTGTGAGCTTGGGGGTGTCACGGGAGAGGGTCTGCGGGGCTGTGCCTCAGCTGTCTTCCACATAGCCCCCTTCTGGGGTCTAGAGGCACACAGACCCTGCCATTCATCTTCTCCATGCCAGGCGCCCAAGAGCAGCTTACAAAGCATTCGTTTTTACCTCGATAAACTCGCAAGCCATCATCATAATAGAATCTAGTGGTGCGTTCATTTATTGTCATCTCCTCTGCCTACGTCACTTACTATATAGACATGGATGAGAAAACGAGTTCCCATTTCTTCCAAATTACATTTGTTATTACTAACGTTAAATGCCCGGGATAGCATTATAAGGCTTAGCAAATTAATTCATAGTACATTGGATATTGCTAATCCAGCTTGACAGATGCTTATCTTGGAAAAGATTTATGGTTCTTCATGATATAATCTGCTGCTAGATTAATTTGTTTAGCACAACAAATTTAAAAGGGGGAAGGTATGTGTGTTTGTTTCTAATGCAGAGAAATGTTCATTCTGGGAAGTGATGCTGGATGCTGAGTAGGGGCAGCCAGTGGTCCTCAGTTTCGAGTTCAAGGCAAGGAAAGAGAGGAAATGCTGATTCCCGTAACCGGGCTCATCAAAGCTCAGCTGGTCCTACATAAGTGATCCAAGCCCCAGGGCATTGAGAGCCCAGGCCGGGGTCCTGCAGATCCCCCTGGTTAGCAGATGTAGACCTAGGCCCCCCAACTCGGAGTATGACTACTACTCACCCTTCTCCGACAGCATTTAAGGCAGCAAGGGTGGTCTTGGGGATCCCAGAGCTGTGGTCTGGGGGGCCTTGCGCACCACGGTGAGCGGTACGTGCTTCCAGGCTGCAGATCTGCATGTGAATCTGGGCTCTGCTGCATGTAGCTGGCTGACCCTGGGAAAGTTCTCTTCTCTGTTGGCTACATTTTCTTCATTTATGAAAGTTTAGAAATATCTCTCCTAAATGGTTGCTGTGAAGTCTCAGTAAATCAACCCCAAGTACAAAACACGGTGCCTGGCAACTAAGAATCCTCTATCCGCGCCAGATGTTTTTATACCCAGCAAGAGTGACTCTGAGGAGAGGGTTACAGGCGTCAAGGACAAACAGGCCCAGATTTGCCCACTCACAGCTGGAGGGTGCCCCAAAGTCTGGAATGAAGGCTTTAGGAAGTGATATGAAGAATTTGATAAGTCAATTCTGTGGTCAAAAGAAGTGTCTTTGGAATCAGGTTTGGGAAGTTGTTTTATTTTTGCTTCTGTAGAGAAACGTTTAGAAGGGGAATGTCTAAACATTCCTGTCTGTCCATAGCACAGGCATTGGTGGGTGTAGAAAGGGCAGGTGGCTGGTGATTTGGGGCACTCTGAAATCTGTCAGGAGCTAACATTATATGGAAAAGCTGCTGGAATTGCCTAAGGGCCCACTTGACGTGGAGCAGGAGTCACGCTCCATGTACAGCGGTTGGGAAATCTCTCCTAGTTTTAGTGTGGTAGTTGAGAGTGCCACAGCCTGCGTGCCAATTCCTAGCTTCATTTGTATTAGCTGCGTGAACTTGGGCAGCTTCCTTCTTATCTCTGTGCCTCAGTGGGAATTACAGAATTAAAAATCTCATAATGTTGTAAAGATTCAGTGAGATAGTACATACCAGGTGCTCAGTGCCTGGCACATCATAGTCCCTGAGGACATGTTTGCTGCTGCTAATACGATAATGATGATGGTGGTGGTGATGATGATAGAGATGATGATGATGGTGCTGGAAATAATGGTGGTGATGGTGCTGGTGGTGATGATGGAAGTGATGATGCTGATGCTGGTGATGGTGATGATGATGGTGATGATGATGCTGGTGATGGTGATGATGCTGGTGATGGTGATGATGATGGTTTTGATGGAGATGGTGTAGACGGTGGTAATTATGATGATGGAGATGATGGTGCTGGTGGTACTGGTGATGGTGGTGATGGTGATGACAATGATGATTATTGTCCTTGTGATGATTTGCTGTCACGGGCTTACTGCTCCGTGGTGACGTCATTTGATGAGGTCCCACACTCTCACCCCTGGCCTTGGTGCTCCGAGCGGAGGTGTAGTTGACGCTTAGCCAGGAACTGCTTGGGGTGGAAAGTCACCCGGCTCAGGTTCACCAAGGCACTGAGCTGCAGCCTCACACGGTGCTGGCAGAGGCAGAGCGTCAGACGGTCAGCACTTCGCCTGAGGTCCGGAAAAGAGGGCTCACCACAGTGGAGCGCTGCTCTCCAGTGACAGCTCTCTTGCTGGTCGTATTCTGAGTCTGGAATTACAGTGTCTCCCAGGAGAAAAACGGAAAAACGGAAAGTCATTTCCTGGGCTTTAATCTTAAACCTCGTCAAGGGAGCTGTGGGCAGTTTAAGCCAGCTGGTTTCAGTCCCCGCGTTTGCCCCCTGCGGGATCTCCTGGGCATTTGACCTGCAGTTAGCGCTCAGTAAAGATTTTCCAGACCTGACGTTCCTCCACCCTGTCTGCTGGCCCCCGGCTCCTGCCTGCACAGACACATCTGACGCTTTCCCCACCTGCCTGTGTTCACAACTCCGGGAAGGTGCACTGCCCAGGAGGGCCCAGGTCCCCATTGTCATTCGAGATGTGTCCCCATCTGGATCAGTCACAGATCTGTGACACCCAGCAGCTCAAGGATGCGATGGCTCAGATGTCCTCCCAGTTCTGTCTGGTAATTTTTACACTGGAATCCACTCACGCGTTTCCAAGGATGATTTCCAGGTTCCTTTGTCCTTGTCACCAGGGGGCCTTCAGTGTCCTCTTGGTGGGACGGGCTGGTGTCGTCTTCTCTCACCCTGCTGGTCAGATGACCTGAACTGGAAGCGGGGAGACCTTGGGATCAAGTCCCATGGTGATGGAGTAGTTTCTAAATGCCGGGATCGGAGGGGAAGGGAGAGAGAAGCAGACGTAACGGAGAGAGACACGTTCCTCCCCTTCTGTTTAAAGCTGCGGTGGCGGTTTAAATGCTGAGCCCCTTTTAATTAACTTGCTGGGTGTTTGCTGCCAGGGAAATGAATCCGTCCTTAATTTAAAGATATTTGAAGCAATGACTCACGAACTTCACAATTTCGAGTGGCTTAATTGGGACAAGAGCATCAACGAACAAGTGAGCTTGTGGAGCTTTTCCTCAACATCCTAAACGCTGCAGACGGCGAGGCTGGTCTTCGGGGTCTTCACCGGGACTTCCCGTATGGGTCCGGTGTGGCTAGTGTCAGCTCTGGTTCTGGAGGGTGACTGTCCTGGCCACAGGCGGGATCGTGTGTGTCCGCTGATGGCGCCGGGACCTGTCCAGCCTCCCTGAGCGCTCCCCTGCCTTTGCTGAGCAAAGCTGTGTTCACACCAAGTGGATAAATGGGCTGACTCATTAAAGCCGGCCTCGGATTCTCCTGGAGACGACTCCATCACCGGCTTCCTTTGATTCCCTTCACATGCTTCCTGCTCCAACGTACTGCATTTAGTGCTTCTTAAGCTCTTTGTTTCCCTCAGGGCCTCATTCCCCTTCTAAGAGCACTTCGGGATTGGGAAGTTTCTTTAATTCTTATCCCAAACCATGGTGGCCGTCCTCCTGTGCTTTCTACCTGTGAGCGGTGACCCTCCACCCACCCTGGGCTGTGGTCCTCCCCAGGCCCTCGGAAGATGCCGGAAGAGACCTGAATTGATGCCTCCTCAATCTGGAAACCAGTGTCCTCTAAGGGTGCCGGTGGGGCTGCCCGTGATCCAGGGCCTGGGAGGCTGCAGGAGATACACCCCTGCAGGATGCATCTCCCCTCCACGGGAACCGCGTTCACAGATGCTTTTGATATACGGTGGTATATGGTTTCATCCACTCACAGGGAATGATTTTAAGTGTTGAAATTAAATATTAGACAGAGCATCCTTTTTAGAATTTTTATTTGACTATGTTAAGAGAACTGGTCTCAGAGTTTCTGGCTTCTGATCGATTGCACAGCGAACCATCCACTCCTTAGTTGACATTAAATGCTGCACCTTGGGGCGGGGAGGGGCCAGGAAAACCCATCCCTGTGCCCTCTTTACAAGGAGCTGAAAAATCTCTCTGGGAAAGCCCGACAGGGAAGGGCACAATAGACAGATGACAGTTAAGGGCGTGAGAGGAAGTGTCACAAACACCACGCAGGCCGTGATAGCTCAGGTGTTGTTCTGGAAACACAGACGGGGGAGGAGGGGCGAACGAGGAGAGTCCTGATGGACGGGGAGGGTGAACAGGGGCAGAGGCCAGGGAGGCCAGCGCTGCTGGAAGCCCAGAGGCCTGCCTGGTAGAGGGAGCCCGGGACTGTGTTCTCACCTCTAGAACAGGATCTGGAAGAGAAAACCCTTGGGGTCCCTGGTCCAGCTCTGAACCGATACAGCAGCGTGAGAGGCGTGTGTCCTTCTGTGGAGCACCAGAAGAACGGCCTTGGTGCTGTTTCCCTCCTGTTTTGTCATCAGTGAAAGGAGAGCCCTGGAGAGCTTTGGCATTCCCCGCTTACAGCGTCAACAGCCTGCCTGCCAGCCGGGGGGCCAGGCAGTGGGCCCAGCAGTTCCCGGGCGCAGGCAGGCTCTGGGGTCATCAGGGTGGTTGCTGGCCATGGGGTTTCAGAGCCTCTGTTTGGGGTGAGACGTCACCCGTTCTGTCCCCCGCCCCTGCCCAGGAGTGGTCCTGGGTTACAGTGACTAACGTGAAAGGGCCCAAGTGATTATACCTGAGGAGGAAACAGTGCCGTCACCTCTGCAGCAGGTAGGTTCCCAGTGAAGGTCAGGGCTCCCCAGAGCTCCCTGCCCAGTTCCGGAGACTCAGCCCCGCCTGCCGGGTGATGGACGTGCCACACGGTCAGACGGGAAGAAAGACCGGACCTCTGGTCTTTGCTTTCGATGGGGCTCAGCGACTCTCTGCCCTGAAGTCTGTGGTTAGGATGTGAGGATCAGTGATAATAGAGGATGCGGCTTCCCTTTCCAGAAGTTTCCTTTGGCAGCAGGGATGCCGAGTCCGTCTGGGGAGCTGTGTGGGGGACAAAGCTGGGGCTGGTGGGGAGAGCCCCTGCCTTGACGGGACCTGCCCCAGGCCCTGGAGGCCCGCCTGCGGGCCAGTGGCATGTCCTCGACTATGCACGTGGCCTCGGGGAGTCCCGGCTTCCCTGCCTGCACAACTGGGAAATGCTTTCCACCTTGCGAGGCCATCCTGAGACTTGACCGTGTTGACCCCGGTGGAGCGCGGAGCTTGCGGCAGTGCCGGGGCAGAGCTGATGATGGAGTCCACCTCCTCTTGTGGCTACCTTGGGGGTCGGAATGGCGCCAGCGCTGGGAACGTGCTACTTATTTTGTGTCCTTCAAATGCTCCCCGAAGGTATTAGGATGAGGATGGGCAGGCACCCAGCAGAATTGTTCTAGCTCTTCTGTGACCCTTCTCTGCCCTGGAAGGATTTCAGCAATCAGACCTACCCCGGAGACCCAGCAGAACCCCCTAAGGAGCCACATCGGCAGCCCCGTGTGTGTTTTGGGGGGCGTCACACCAACGGGAGGTCATGAGCTGGGGCATCCTTTGCACGAGGACAGCCTGCTTCTCTCCAGACCCCCCTGGAACACAACCCTCCCCCAATAAGTAGCCCAGGAAGGACTTGCCATGCTCCACGTTCTCAAAACTGGCCTGGGGGGCAGGGGGTGGTGCTGATGCTGAGGGAGGCTCAGCCATCAGGAGTCAGGGGGCAGGTGGACCCCCACCCAGCTCTCCTCACCCCCAGGCCAGGGCCCTTTCCATGACTCTGGGGGGACCCTCCCCACCACACACCCCTGTTGCCTGAAGCTTCAGGACATCCTGAGTGAGGTGGGGACAGGGGTCCTAAGTCCGAGAGGAAGCCGATTGTCTTATTTGCTTGCACTGTCTGGGCCATGTGTGAGGTCCAGTGATGAAAGAACCTTCCCTGTCCTCTTGGGCCTTCAAGAAGCTCCCGGAGCGGGGGGTCTCCACCAGCAAAGCCTAGGCCGGGGGCGTGGAAGGGTCAGATGTGAAAACACGGTGTGCTTTCACACGCTGCCCAGAAAGGCCAGCAGCTAGGGCCCTGGCCAGGACTCCACGGGTGTGTCCTTGGGCCGAGGGCAGAGCCCCTGAGAGACGCACACCTGGGTCCTCTTCTCTATCCCCCATCAGCATGAAGGAGGGCACCGGCATCCTCTGTGGGGACGGGGCGGGAGGGGCCACCCCGGAGGACAGAGGCAGCTGGAGAAAGCTGGGCTGGGAGGGGGGTGCCAGAGAGCAGGAGAATGCCGGGGCTCTAGGGCAGGTCCCCTGACCATCCAGACGCGCAGCCCGAGTTCCGAATACACATTTGCAAATGCTCCCTTAACTCACTTCCAACGCGCCTACCTTTTCATAGAAAATACAGCCTGCCGAAAGCAGTGGTTCTAAACACTCGAGTGGTGCCCTGCGTGTGATTTAGAGCCAACACAGAGGAAGGTTACTTATGATAAAGGCTGGTCTGTGCACATCTTCACTGGGAAGCGTAAGGAGGTGGTCAAAGGCACCCTCCTCCCCGGCCCTGGGGCAGCACCAGGAACATGATGCCAACACGAGCTGAGACTGGTGTCTTCTGGGCCTTGAGGGCACGTGACTTTCTGAAATGGTGAGCCGCTCTCTGCAACCTTGGGGACAAAAATAATACAGCTTCCTTTTGATGTGCGTGGTGGTTGCATTCTGGGAAACTTCGGTGCTCCTTAAAATCATGTAAAGAATACTCTGGGTCTGTACGTGGAGGCGAAGGAGGGTCTCCGGGTTCAGAGCATTCAGAATGTGCCTGAATGTGTGGCAGGACGTTCGCAGTCACACAGGACAGAGGGCCGTCTCCGGGGGAGCACGTCTGTCCCCCGCACTGCAGGGCGGGTGACATCGCAGCCTTACTCAGCTGATGCCAGTCATCGTGACAACCAAATGTGTCCCCACATTCCAAGATGCCCCTGCCCCCCGAGAATCCCGGCTGCAGTCCTAGGCCTCCCTGGGCCTCGCCCTCACCTGCGTGCCGCACATAGAAGCTTTCTTCTGTGTGTGAGTGTCCTGGGGCTGCAGCAACAAAGCACCCCGAACTGGGGGGCTTAAAACCACAGAAGGTCATTCTCTCCCAGTTCCAGAGGCCAGAGGACCAAAATGAAGGTGTGGGCAGGGCTGGGCTCCCTCCATAGGCTCTAGGAGAGCATCCTTCCTTCCTCTTCCAGCTGCTGGGCACTCCGGTGTCCTTGGCTTGTTGCCACATCCCTCTAATCTCGGCCTTGTCCTCAGATGGCTTATTCCTTCTGTGTCTGTGTCTCTTCTTGTAAGGACACCCGCCATTGTATTCAGGGTCCACCCTGATAATCCAGGATAGTCTCATATTGAGACCCTTAATGTAATTACATCTGCAAAGGTCCTTTTTCTAAATAAGGTCATATTGACAGGTTCCAGGGATTAGGACATGGCTATCTTTGGGGGGGGGGTCTGCCATTGAACCCACTACAGTGGGAGGAGCTTTCATTAGCTCTGGCTGGGGTTGGCAGTGCCTGGGGATTTTCTCCTGCAGAGGCAGGGAAAATTGCAGATTTTTTCATCTGCCCCCAGTCCTGGCATTGCTGGAGAGGTAGGCAGGCCTGCAGGGGGAGAGCATTAGCCCAACCCTCACTGACCCTCCCCCACGAGGCCAGAGCTGCCCAGAGGCCCTGGGAGCCACTGGGGCTTGGAGCAAGTTTCCTTTTGTATAAACTGAGCTTCACAGACAAGTCAGAGATCAAAATGCTTGAGGTCCCAGTGGCCTCATCCCTGTAGATCATCATTCACTCACTTGTTCATTCAGTTCAAGTGTTTACTGAGCACCTACTATGTTCCAGGCTCTGCAGTGACATCAGAAGACAGCACACACACGGTCTTTGTCCCCTCCAGGGGCAGCAGACAGACACATGTAAAAACACAAATAAGGAAACCCCATGTACGAACGTGTGCGAGGACGATGCACACGAGGTGGGTGGGTGAGTGTGGCCGGGGAGGCAGGCCTCCCCACCCAAGGACCCAAATGATGAGAAGGAGGGAATGGCGGGGAAATGGAAGGTGTAGGCAAAGGAAACCGTGTGATGTGATGAGTGACAGAAGGGCTCTGGTGGGCGGGTCATACGAATTGGAGTCGGGGAGGTAAGAGTGGTGGCTGGGGCGAGGTTGCGAGGTGCTTGGGGGCGACCGTAAGGGCTCTGGGTTTTATCCTGAGTGTAATGGGGTGAACAGAGTGCCGTAGTCCCGCAGAAGCTCCTGGAGGGCAACCATAGGGGAAGGACAGGAGTGCGGGTGATGGAGGCAGCCCAGTGGAGAGGGGAGGCTGGCGGTGGGTGGACTTACTGAAGAATCGGACGGGGAAGTGAGGAGAGAGAACAACCTGGAAGGCCTCCAAGTGTTGGGTCTGAGCAACTCGTGTCTTCAACTGAAAGTGGTGCCTTTGACTGAGACGGGGCAGCGTGGGCGGGCACAGATTGGAAGAGAATGTCGGCCGCTTTAGCCGTGTCGAGGTCAAGCTGCTGTGTGTGCTGTCCGGGTGGGGACGTCTGCGGATTTCTGGGCTTGTGAGTTTGCAGCTGGGGAAGGTCTGGCCTGGGGTGGAGGCTCAAAGCCCTCTGATGTCCGGGTGCGGAGGGTTGGGATCACCTGGAGGGAGTGTGGATCGCGTGAGACGGGGATGGACACAGGGCCCTGGGGAGTCCAGGAAGTGTCAGGAAGAGGAGGAGGTGGAGGGGAGGGGGGCAGGACGGTGGTAAGTGGACGCCTGGAGGCGGGGAGAGGGAGGAGGAAGGGGGAGGGGGGGAGGGGAGGGAGGAGGAAGGGGGAGGGGGAGAGGGAGGAGGAAGGGGGAGGGGGGAGGGAGGAGGGAGAGAAGGAGAGAGAGGGGGAGGAGAATGTGGTCCAGTGTCAGAGCTCCTGGGAGGCCAGGGAGGTGAGAACCAAGGGAGCGTCACCCTTGTCCTGTGTCAGGGGTGGACTGCTGGAGGCTTGGTGAGAAGATGCCCCGGTGGAGCGGATGGGGGCGGGCGGTGAACAAGCAGAGGCGGAGGGTGGAGCTGGAGATTTTGCGCAGTCCAGGCTGCGAGGGAAGGGGGAGAGTGGAGGGGAGAGGACCACGGAGGTGACACAGGCCTTTGCTGTCTTGTTTTGCTGTTTGTGATGAGGGAGCGTTCAGGCATACTGCCTGCCCGCGGAAATGGTCCGGCAGAGAATGAAAACTCACGGTGGGGAGAGAACAGATACTGTGGAGGCAAAGTCCTTAAAGGACGAGGGGCTGGCCTTGGTGGCTGGAGGCCAACGTCTGTGCTCAGTGGAGAGGGCGGATGAGTTGGACTTCGGTAGAGAGAGCGGAGGTGATGAGGGGAAGGCAGGTCTAGGAAGCCCTGCTTTTCCCAATGATGGACGCCCCCTCTTTTAACTTGAGAACCTGCGCCAGGGCGAGTGGGAAGTGGCCCTGAGGGGCGTGAAGAGGAGGCTCTGCCCCCTCAGGCGTGGACAGACGGTGGGCAGGTGCACACAGAGATCAGCCCGGATGGAGGTGGGGCACGTGAGCTGGTGGGAAGGAGGTGTCTGGAGGGTAGGAGATGTGGGCCCGAGCCTTCCAGGGGCAAGTGCGGAGGCCACGTGGCAGGAGTGAGGCTGAGTGTGGGAAGAGCAGAAGCGGGGCAGAGGGCTGCAGCCCGTGCAGGGAGGTGGGGAGGATGTGGGAGTCCTGGTCAAGAGCAGGTTTGGAGCAGGTTTCTCTAAGTTCCAACAGCAGCCACGGGAGAACGACCCCCACATGTGCAAGCCAGCTTCTGTCCACACTGACATTGGCAATGACCCGGACCCCACCTGTGGCCCCTCACCTGGTGAGGTAACCTCTGTGTCCTCACCTGGTTAGGTTGCGGGTCAGCAGACGTGGAAGAGTACATCCCAGCTGCCACCCTGTACCAACTCCTGCATCCCCTCTACCAGGGCCTTGCAGCCTCCACCTGCCCAGTCAAACCGGTTCTTGGGAAAACATCACCAAGTTCACACAACATCCCGGGCTCTTTCTGCTGCCTTCCACCCCGAAGCCCATGAAAACGTCAGCCCCTTCCAGGCGTAAGGGTCAGTTTCTCCTCCGTGAGAGTCTTGCCCGAGGCTGGAGGCCCTGCCAGCCACAGAATGGCCATCTGGAGTGCACCTTTTAGCATTCTTCTCTAATCCACACCAGGACTGGCCCTGCTCCTGGCTGAGACTCAGACCCAGACTCAGAAACGAGTCCCTCACTCTTCCCTCTGAGGCCCAGGCTTTATTGGAAATCACATTCTGTCCCCGTACTTGGGTGGACATTCAGGGTGTGTGGACCCCAGGCCCAGGGCTGGGGCTGCATTCAAAACAGTGGTCAGTGGTCAGCTGCCTGCTTGGCAAGCCTGGGGTGCACTTCTGGCCAGTGGACGGCTGACACATCCATGGATATCAGACTGGGCACTGTTTCCAGAGGCTCAGGAGACAGTGAGCCGTCGAGGGCGGCCAGATGCAAGGCCAGCAGCATCTCAGCTCCTCTGGCTTCTCGGCAGGCAGCTGAGGATGGGCTGGTGCCTCCACTCCATTATTAGGAAAACCGAAGCATCCAGGCAATGAACACGCTCTGGTCTACCCTCTGCCACTGCCATGACCTTCCATGGGGTGGGCGCCATGCAAGGCAGAGCCCCACCTGGAGCAGGTGGAGGCGGGCAGGGAGGCTTTACATTCCTGGGATATCCTGAAGTCTCGTGCCCACCGTCCTTCTGGCCAGATCCCCAGATATCAGTTCTTCCCATCTGCAGTTTATCCTTGGAATCTTGATCACCATCAAGACACATAAAATCCCTGTCCATCCCCCCGAGGTGGACCGGCACCTCTCTGCTCCTGAGTTAAGAACCTGGCAGCTGGGAGGGTGGTGGGGGGAGAGGAGGCCTCCTGGGGTCCGGTCCCTCAGGAGTTTCCTAGGGGAGGAGTGGGTCCGGGGCACAAGGTGGAGAGGAAATCTCCATGAGGAGATGTGGCCCAAGATGGAAGTTTCCAGGGGCTTGATGTTTCTCTCTGAATGGGCTAAGGCAAGGGCACCACTGGCCATGGAAGGATGGGCCTCATGTCTGATGGCCCACCTGGACCCATCCCCCCGATGGTCATTTGTTTATGCACTCACTCGTACAAACCCACTTACAGGCATCCCAGTTTCCAGGCTGTAAGAGTCAGCTGTGCTGTGTAACAAAGTCTGCAAGTTCAGGGGCTTAACACCACCTACTTGTCAGTTTCTGTGGGTCCTTCACTGGGTCCTCTGCTTGGGGTCTCATGGGCTCTGGGCTCCAGAGGTGTCAAGCTGGGAGCAGAGGTCTAACTGCTCTGAGGCTCCTGGTTACCTCCTACACCCGGGCCAGGTGCTCATCTGGAGGCCTGACTAGGGGAGGGCCCACATGCAGCTCATTCCAGGCGTCACTTCCTCGTGGCCGTGAGACTGAGTCCCCCATCCCAGTGAACTCACTCAACTCCCCTGAAACACGGATTTCAGCACCAGCTCTGCTACAGAAGCAACTTTCCTGGAAACGTCCATCTCGTGCCATATCTCCTCATGGAGTTTTCCTCTCCACCTTGGGCCCGGGACCCTCTCCTCCCGCAGCCCACCGTCCTGTGGTCTCTCTGTCATCAGAACCAGGCTCGCTGGGCCTGTCGCCTCTGTCCTGAGGACCCCCGTCAATCTCCCCGTCAGCCCCTGATGGTCACGGGGCCTGCGGAACCCAAGGGTGCTGCCCCCAGTCTCCGGCCCCTCTTGACCTGGCCAGCTTGGAGCCCGTTGTTCTTTTGTGTCCTGGGGAAGAAAATCATTGAAATGAATTATGCATCAACACTAGAGACGGATCCTTAATTAATACACTCAGCCATCTCGGCTTCCCACGTGTAAGCAGCACCTCCAGTAATGAGTAAATGGCCTGGCTCCTGACCTCAACACTGACGAGATCTCCATTTTCTTGTGTCAAGGGAGCCAGTCAGAGCGGGAGGAACCCTCGACAGGGTCTGTGTCCCCATGGGTGTGTCACTGTGCTCACCGGGGCACTTGGGTGGTCCAGCTGGAGCATGAGGGCTGGGCATTACTTTAACTTGATCACCCCTGAAAAGTCCTGTTTCCAAATAAGGGAACATTCTGAGGTCCTGCGGGTTAGGACTCCAACATAGCTTTTGTGAGGGACATAAGTCCACTCAAAATGCTTGTCATTGGGTTTAGGGCCCACCCAGATAATCCAGGAGGATCTCATCTTGAGATCTTTAATTTGATTACATCTGCAAAGACCCTTTTTCCAAATAAGGTCACGTTCCCAGGTTCTCAGGGTTAGACCTTCAGCATCTTTCGTGGGGGCACAAAGTTCAACCCATAAAAGTACCCCCTGCTTTCTGCCCCCCATTGTCAACCGAATACAGCTCCTCTCTCCTGTCTGTGTAGCCCTATGAGAGCAAATCCTTGAGGAGGGAGTGTTTGGTAAGATGGCTGCGGAGGGAAGGGGCTCTTCATCCCTGAGAACAGAAGTTTCTGGAAGTTTTCCTCGACCACACGTGGATTATTTAGCGTCCTATCAGAGGAGGAACAGGGAGGAAGAGAGACATGTCTGCAGCGTGTTTAGGGCAGAGGTTCTTGTAGAGGTTGCTTTTGTTGTTGACTTTGGCTTTGGGGGAAAAAGAGCCCTAGAAGACACTGAAAGAGAATTCTAGGCAGTGAGCTTGGCACAGCTGTTCCAGAAGCTGGGATTAATCTGCAGCTCACCTAGAGAAGAAGCGGGATGATGGGAAAACACTTAACTTCCTCTTGATCTCGTCTCATTCTTACACATTTTTAAAGACAAGCAAAAACACCAGCCGCTGTTTCCCCTGCTGGATATGTCAGTTCCCGGAAGGTGTGCGTGTTTCCCGCTGGTCCAGACAGCAGAAATGATGCGGGGCCTCCCCGTTCTGCAGCTGCAGGTGGCACCACAGAGCCTGAGGCCCGCCTTTCAGGCCAGAGCCAGAGGGGAGGACGCACGTCCGCAGGAGGAAATCACCAGCCCTTTCTGTCCTGCGGTGCTGAGCCCACACCTGCCAGATGGAGGCAGCCCCATCCTCCTGAAGCAACAGGGATTTCTGGAGCACCTGTCAGGGGCGGGGTGGAGCTGGGCATCCAAATTTGCACAGAGAAGAACAGACACTCCAGCCCCCCTCTGACGCTTGGTCCTTAAGCAGGTCACGTCCCCTCCCTGGCTGGATCAAACTTTGCCTGCACCCCTCCTTTTCCTCCAAGGAGAAAGTATGTCCTTCTCCCTTGGGTATCTCTTCTTAGTCTCACTCATAGATTCAGCTTCCGAAATTTAAAGGAGACTGCAGATGCTTTTACCATGAGAACATTTTATTGTTGTGTTTTGAAGTAACTGGAAGAGCTGACATTTGCTCAGAGTCTTTCAAGATGTCATCTCCAGGGAAGAGCTGCGCCTCATCTTGGCATTTTAAGTGCCCTCCGAGAGCTAAGAAAAGTACAGGATATCGAAGCATCTTGTTGTACACTTTAAATATATTTAAATTTGTCAATGATACCTCAGTAAAGCTGAAGGAGAGGAAAAGAAAAGTACAGGGCAGGGCAGGCAGACCGAGGGGCCGTGGGCCTGGTCAGCCAGTCGTCTTGTCAGGTCAGCTTGAGAAGGAGGAAGAAGCAGGTGGTTTAAGGGACTGTGACCCCAAAGCTTGGCTGGTGGCATATGGAGGCCCACGGGGCAAGCTCACTCTGACACGGGGTGCTGTTTGCATGGATTTCCAGAAGGACCAGCTTCTGCAGGCCGCCCTGGGACAAAGGCAGAGGTGCTCACATGGTAGCATCTTAGGCTGGCAGCTTCTAGAGAGAAGCCGAAGCCAGGCTCTGGGATGGTGCCCTGCTCCCCACTTTTTCTTGGGTCCGATCCATCCTAGGGGGCCAGGGTTCTCTGCATTCACCATGAAGGGGTCTGGGATGTCCATCGCCAGCAGCATCCCCTCCACGCTGCCCATCCTCCAAGACCCCTCCCTGGAGGCGAAGGCATCCCCTCCTAATCTCAGCTGTGAAGGTAACAGAGAGGGAGCTCCCAGAGCCTTGGGATGGCCGTGGGACGTGCCCTCTAGGGAGAAAGGCCCACTGGGAGGGAGCGATGTGAGCTTGCCTTCCCTCTCGGGGCCAATGAGGTGCATTTCCACAGCCTCCCAGGGTACAAGGACAAGCCCTTCAGCCAGAACCTCTGCTCAGAGGGCCCTTAACACACAGGTTTGGGGACAGCTGTGTCCCCCTCTTCCCCAGAGAGGCTGAGGAAGGGGGCTGCATGGTGATGGAGGACCCTTGGGGTCAGAGTGTACCGAAGAGGCTGTGCAGGTCCAGGGGACCCTATGCCATCTCATCTTAGGACCCTGCTAGGGCGTCACGTGGCCGATCTGGGCAAGGCCCAGCCTCCCAGGAGGAGGTGGGGGGGAGGAGTAGCACACAGATGCTGGAGGGAAGCTTCCCTGCCTGGCAATTCTGCTTCCGCCAGTGCTCTGGTCCACCGGCTGTCACCTGAGTCCTGGAGCCCAGGACATTGTGCCATGCATGGCTGGAGGTCCTCAAGGAGTCCACTCCGAATTACGCTCTGCCCACAGACAGCCTCATCGATGCTAGAACTTTCTATAAACAAGAGCATCACCCCCACCCCGGGTGCCCCACGGTGCCCGATGCCAGCAGGTATAGAGCAGCTTCGTAGAAGCAGCCCAGGACTGAGATAGCTCCCTGGCCCCTGCAGGACCCGGGGTGGGCCTGGGGCCCTGGGCCTCTGTGTGCACACATGTAAAATGGGGTGACCTCTGTGCCAGGCCTCCCTCGGCACGTGGGTAACGGATGCTGGAACTCTGGGTGAGTTACAGTGTGCCGTCATCATCTCCCCTGCGTTCTCAGGAGGCCCTTGGGAGGCAGCAGGGCCCCACGGGGCTTGGCTCAGGGTTTTCACTTGAGTTATTTTTTTACGGACATGAAATGCGCCCTTCGGACTGCCTCCACTAGGGAGATGTGGGTCTGCGCTTGCCCAAGGTCCCAGCTGCCCTGAGAACCACCGTCTCCAGATCTTGGGTGTAGAAGCGGGTCAACCAGTAGGGAGAAAATGCCCAGGCGAATCCCATTTGCTCATTCTTTCATTCAATAAATTATTCATTCAACCAACCAGAATATATCGAGTGCCTGGCTCTGTGCTATGGGGCCTTTATAGTCGTCGGAATAGTCTCTGCCCCCGTCCTCGTGAAGCACGTGACTAGTCCAGTGGGAACCATGTACAACTGAGCAGCTGCCTTCCCTGTTCCGAGAAGCCTGTTCGCATTGTTCCGGAAGAACGGAGCAAGGAGAGCTAATCCTGTTCCCAAGCACAGGAAATCCACTGGGCATGACCTGTGGGGAAGTTCCAGGGCGTCCTGAGCTGCCCCACAGTGGTCCGGGATGAGCCTCCCCCAGCCCCCATTGGTGGCAGGGCAAGGGCCGGACAAGGCCACTGTGACTTGTGCTATTTCCCAGATGCCAGAGAAGATTCTGGTGTTGTGATCTGCCCACACGCCATCGTCTGTGTCAGAGCCAGAAATAGAAGGCGGAAGATTCTTGCTCTGATTTCTGTGCTCATAATTCTAGGGCAAGATGCCCTTACAAAGTGTGGATCAAAGGAGACGGGGGGAGAGCCGAACGGAGCTGTTCACGCGAGGGCTGGGCCGCACGAGCCGGGCCTTGCCAGTGCTCCAGTTAGCTGCATTTATAACCCATCAGGTCCAAGTGTCGACTGGGCTCAGCCCAGGGAAAAACGGGAGCAATTTGCAAAAGGCCCTTTCAACCATGACCATGAACATCCATGTACAGACCCGCAAACCTCCTGAACCCCAGGCACTTGTTCTGGCGGGGGAGGAAGAAAGGTGCCAGCTGGGATGCTGCACCTCCTTAGAAGAAAGCAACACATGAGTTGAGCCCCAGGAAATGAAGGAAGGGAGTCAATTTGCAACTCCTGCCTTCACTCTTAAGAATTAGATGTATCTCATACCCACCAAGAGCCAGGTTCTAAGTGCTTGGCTTGAATTCAATCTTGTAAGAGGCACAGCAGTTCTGGGAGACAGACACTCCTCTGCTCCTTATTCGGCAGTGGCAAAACAGAAGCACAGAGAGGTTAAGTGACTTGCCCAAGGTCACACAGCCTATAAGGGATGGAGTCAGGATTCTAGGCTTTAGGGATGTTATTGTAATGCACTGCACTACCCCGGGCTTTATCTCCTTCAATCTTCTCAACAACTCTTTGGAGTCTATCGCACAGATTAGGAAATAGAGACTAAAAGAAATCAAGGAGTCTGTGACAGTCGCAGACTGCTTGGCCCCAAAGGCCTGCTGTTCCCAGCACCCTGGACCTTTGAGCACGCACACGTATGGAGTCAGCCATCCCTTGGCCAAGCCTGGCTAAGCCTTCCTCCCCGCCATCCCCCCTCGTGGGGCCCTGGCCTCTCCCCTCCTCCTGACCTATTCCGACGTTCTTGGGAAGCCCCTTCTCAGCTGCCCACTCTGCAGCCCAAATGCAGCTTCTGCTGCTTCCCCAGGAGGTGCAGGCCCTGGGAGGTCCCAGCAAAGGCAGTTAGAGCATCTGAGGAAAGGGAGGGAAGGGTCTAAAGGTGCATGAGAGGGGCAGGAAAGCCCCCGCACCCCGACATAGCAACACCCCTGCATCAGCTTTGGGAAACACCATCCCTTTCCCCAGCTGCCTGGGGACCCAGCCCGACGTCCTTGGGCAATGAACGAACGACAGCCCTGCTGTCATGTGATCTCAGTTCACGTCCCACTGGACAGAGGGACCCACAGGGGTGACGCCCCATACAGTGCATGAGCTCTCGGTGGGCGTTCTTGGGAGGAAGGAAGGAGGCAGCCCTGAGGAGGAGCCAGAGGTGGGGGTGGGGTGGGGAAGGGGTCAACTTTCTCACCTCCTTCTGCGCAGGTTCCAAGGTCCAGGGGCGTCCTCTGTCCCCAGGGCCCTCAAGCGCACCTCCCCACCTCCCTCCGTGTCCCCGTCACAAGTCGGCTTGTCCACGTGTGCTGTCTGAGCTGCTGCCTGTCTTCACTGGGCGGGTGAAGGGAGCTCAGCTGGTCAGTGGATGTGGGGCTCCCCCCCAGGCCTCCGGCGGGACCCAGGGGTCCTTACTGCTAGATGGAGAAGCCAAGAGGAGCAGTCTGGGCTCAAATCACTTCAGACTAGATGACAGCCTGTCTCCCGTCCTGACTGTCACTTCTGGGAGAGGGGGATGGGCGATTCCCAGAAGGGATGGGGTAAGGCACGCAGGGTCCTGGCTGGGGACCCAGGGTTGGGGCTCTGCCTTAGAGGAGTCTGTCGCCCGCCACACACCCTGCCTGCAGACGGCCCGGGAGGTGCTCCAAGGCAGGCGTGTAGTGCTGGGGGGCCGGCCGCCCAGTGCCTCTGTGTCAGTGGCTGGCTCTGCCTGATCTGTTTCCTAAAGGCCCTGATTCTCTGTCTTCTGCCCTGGCCACCCCCAGCCAATCTAGGGAACCAGAACTTAGGAGAAGAGGGCCAAGCCTCCTCAAGTCTGAAAACCAGCTCTGCTGCGTCCTTGTTCTAATGCCTGACTGCTCTGTGCCTCACCTTTCTCACCTGTGAAACTGGGATACAAAAAATGCCTGCTTCATGGTGTTGTGAGGACGACAGGAGTTAATACTTGGAAAGTGCTCAGAACACGCCTGGCACACGGGAGGAACTATAAGGGGGTTTATTCCATACATTTCACAGTCTGCACGCAGCGGCCAGAGCTGACGTTGCCACTCCCCTGCTCAGGAATCATCGATGGCTCCTCACCGTATACGAGAAAAGTCCATGCTCCCTAACCGGGCTCAAGGCTGTGGTCACCTCCGCACATGGCCTCTAGGGACCCTTCTCCTTCCCAGGGCCTTACCTCTGCTTCCGGTACTTGCCCTGTTCCAGAGCCACTGGCCCCAAACACTCCCCTCCCACAAATCTCTCTCTAATCCCGTGTGGCCAGAAGTAATCTCTTCCTTCCCTCTGTGCTCAGGTCGCCTTCCCTGTTGTGCTGCAGAAATTACTGCAAAAGAAGACTGGAACGAGGCCCTCCCTCCCCAGTGAGCCCCCAGCCCCTTCCGAGCAGAGCCCTGATAAGCGCTTTCTTTTTTCACCCTATATAACATATCGAGAGTAATTGCACCCACCGAGCTCCACAGTATCTATCAAATAAGTAAACGAACGGGATTTTTTTGCCCTGTTTTAAAATATTTTTTATTGAAGAATAGTTGATTTACAATCTCGCGTTAGTTTCAAGTGTATAGCAAATACATATATATGTATTCTTTTTCCTTATGGGTTATTGCAAAATATCGAGTAGACGTCCCTGTGCTATACAGTAGGTCCTCGTTGGTTATCTATTATATATACAGTAGTGTGTACATGTCAATCCCAAACTCCGAATTTATTCTTCCCTCCTCCAGTCAATTTTTTAAAAATCGATCTCCTAGAGGATTTTTTTAATGAAGAGCGCGCCCCTGTCGCTCAGCCCTCTGCCCCCTAGCCGTGTGCACTGGGGGTGCAGGCGGGGGAGCCCCTCTGAATTTGGGGTGCAGAGCTCAGGTGGGATCCGCCTAGGTCTCTGGGGAGACACAGGTGTCCCAGAGGTCCTGGGTGTGGAACAAGGCCTGGGTGGTTTGTCCTGTGAGGGCTCGTTTGCAGGCCCTTGTCGGGCGGGAGCCTCACTTGATCCAGCATCCTGGGAAGGAAAGGATAGGCCAGGTAGGCCCAAGTGGTGCAGGTGTTGGGAAAATGGGGTTATTACCCGTTTTTGCATCGTTGCAAAGTGGGGATGGTCTGAGCTGCTTCTTGAGAGGCGCCTGTCCCTTAGCAGCCTGTAGTTACCGCCGGGAAGTGGATGGAGCACGTGGGCCCCCGGGTCTCTGGTCGGAGCCCAGGCACCGGCGGGGAGGGGCTGGAAGGCAGAGCCACAGGTTGGGGTAAGGCGGGAGGCCTGCCTGCTCCTGGCCTCTGCCCAGCGCCCTGGCCAAGCCCATAAATTGCAAATATTGATGATGACCTGGACCTGGCAGGGGCGGGCGCTTTGTTCTCTCTTTACACGGTTGCCAACATGGCTGTCAGCTCGCCGCATGGAGTCAGGTCCAGGCTGCTGGGTCCCGGCCCCCCGAAGCCCATTTTCCTGGGCTTGGGAAGAAGGAAAGAAATGCCAGCCACCTCAATATAATTCTCCCCAGAGGCCAAAAGAGGAAGCCGTGAACTCGAGGTCGGGGGTGCCGTGTGTGTTTGGGGGTAACCCAGAACCCGCGTCCCAAGAGCTGGTTAGACCCCTGCTATGTGCAGGGAGCCCGCCTGAGGACACAAGAGCTCCTAGCCCTGGTTTCACCCAGTACTGAGGACAGATTTTACTCCTTCCCCCTAAAAGTGGTGTTTCTCTCCTTGTCCTCTATCAGAGGTGCAGTTAGACCCAACACCAGGGTCCTAGAATCACTGCAGCGTCATACTTAGGATGGCCTGGAGCCAGGACATCTGCCCCGGAGTAGAAGAAGGTCAAAGCCAACAGGGAGCACAGACTTTATTCACCAAGAATCAGATCTTGTGGACCTACTATGCACAAGCCTGGTGGCGGGCCCTGGAGAGGTGGGGCCCTGCTCTCCTTAGGCGGGAAGGGGGATTATACAGGAATTCACCCAAATGCATGATTGCAAACCACGGTGAGCATGCAGGACACCGGACACCGAGGCTAGGTTTACAGAAGAAGAATGTCCTTCCGATGGGGGGTCAGTGTGGCTGGGGAGGGGTGCAGTGGTTAGGGGTCGCCAGGCAGAAGTGGAAGGGGCGAGCCCTGGGGGCTGCATGGGACCAGCACGGGGTCCTCGGAGAGGTGGAAGAGCCAGTGCGTGGGGAGGGGGGCAGAGTGTGCAGGACGGAGGGGAAGAGCAGGACGTTCAGACCACAGGCAGCACTTCCCCGGGATCCGGAGACCAGGAGGAGCCCTGGAGGGTTAGAGCGACGAGATCCAACCTCTGTTCTCATGGTTTACTCTGGCTGCTGTGTTCAGGAGAGACGCCGGATCAGGAGGCCAGGTCGGGGTGCCGGTGCAGGGATGCAGGGGAAGCGAAGATGGGCAGGACCTGCACGAAAACCCTGTGGCTGGACAGATTCTCCATCATCACCAGCCTGAGACTGCTGGTACACACCGGGAGCTGAATGACACAGGGGACCAGCCGAGGTGCCCGTCAAGCAAATGGATCTTGCTTGGCCACGGGCTTGGGTCCTGCCAGCTTTGGGGAACCGGTCCATCCCGGCACAGCCTCTCCCCTCCGTACACGCGACAGCCAGGTGACAGGCCCTGGAGAGCAGGTGACTCCATCACCCGACACCCCTGTGTTTCCCGGGTGAGTGTTCACCTGAGGTCTCATTGCTGCCTCCTGAGCTTTCTGGGGAAATAAGTCAAAAAGTTAATTTGATTTTGAGCAGATTCTTAAATCAGTTCCCAAGAGGCAGAGATCAATTTGCATTTTATTTTTTCTTACTGAGTCATCTTGGCTGGTATTTCACACGAGTTGTTGGTATTTTCCGTGTTCTCTCACTGCACAGAAATGACCCTCAGAGCATATTTTTAAAAGAAGAAAGCCATCTAAGGATGGGGAGGGAGGCAGCAGCCTCCTCTGTACACGTGACTTCTGTTCCTCACAGCACGAAGACTCACGGCGGCGCTCATCTCTGACTCTGAGTTGTGTATTTGGTCAAAGGTACATTTCCTTCTGCCTCCCCACCAGAGTCCAGCATCTCTTCCTGCGTCCTTGGCACCTGGATATCTACTGGGGCGTAGGGATCCCCTAATGCAGACCCTCCGCCAGCGTGGGCGTCCCCATGCAGAGCACAGATCCCTTCAACTTGGAAGGTGAACAGGATCTGATGGGGCAGAGACCCCAAAGAATTGAGAGCAGGGACTCAAAGACCTATTTGTCCACCCATGTCCACAGCAGTATGGTTCACAGCAGTCGAAAAGTAAAAGCAACTCAAGTGGCCATGGATGGATGACCAGATAAACAGAGTGGTCCCTCTGTGCAGTGGAATGTTATCCAGCCTTATAAAAGGAAGGACGCCTGCTACAATACGGATGAACCCTGCGGACACTGCGCTCAGTGAAATAAGCCAGTCCCAAGAAGACGAATCGTGTGCGATTCCACTTACGCGGCTTCCCTAGAGTCATTAAACTCATAGAGACAGAGAATAGAAGGCTGGGGGCCAGGGGCTGGGGGAGAGAGATGGGGAGTCAGTGTTTAATGGCGACAGAGTTTTAGTTTGAGAAGATAAGAAAATTCTGGTGATGGATGGTTGCACAACAGCACGAATGTGCTTAATGCCACTGAGCTGTGCGCTTGAAGAGGGTGAAGATAAATTTTGTTATGTGTATTTTTATCACAACTTTTTAAAAATTAAAAAAAACAAACAAAACCTGACGGCTTCATACAGGGTGAGGACAAGGGTGTCCTGCTTCTGGCCCCGACCTTCGTCGGAAGCATGGGAAACAGAAAGGCTTTCTGGAGGTTCTAACCGCAGAGTTGCCGTCAGACTCTACAACCACAAATAAAGGGAAGTCCTTCTGCCAATGCACGTGGCTGAGGCCATTCAAGGGGATGTCAGAGCAGGGCAGTGACTGGCGGGGTTGAGAGATGGCCTCCTGCACGGGATGGAGCTAAGTAGACAGGCAAGCATGTGCTGGGAGCCCAGTTTCTCCTGGGGAAGAGGAGGCACAGATAAGGAAAGCGGGAAAGTGAGGATGATCTGAAGGTGTGGGTTGCATTTGGAGGGTGTGTTGGTTTTCTGGGGATTCTGCAACAAAGTGCCACAGACTGGGACAGGGGCTTAAAACAGGGGACGTTCATTCTCTCCCAGTTCTGGAGGCCAGAAGTCTGCGATCAAGGTGTCAGCAGGGCTGAGCTCCCCCCAGAGGTTCTGGGGGATGATCTTTCTTGGCTTTGTCCAGGCTCTGGGGGCTCCCGCTGTTCCTTGGCTTGTGGCCACATCCCTCCAATCTCTGCCCCTGTCTTCCCTTGGCGTTATCTCCTCATGTGTGTCTGTATGTCCCCTTCTTATAAGGACACCAGTCACTGAATGTAGGGCCCCCACCCCTTCCCAGTATGACCTCATCTTAACTTAATCACATCTTCAAAGACACTATTCCAAATAAGGTCGCATTCTGAGGTTCTGGGTAGGTAGGAATGGGGGGCGCTATTCAACTCACTGTGGAGGGGTTGGTGCAAACTCATGGTTTCCCCCGTGTTCATGAAGATGTTTCTTGACTCCCCAGCTAAGGGGCCCCAGGAGCAGCAAGACCCTGGCCTGAATCTCTATTGAAGGGCAAGGGCTCCTGGAAGAGATGGCTGATTCCAGGGCTGGGGCAGGGAAGGGACAAGTCAGGCCTGGAACACCTTGTGCCAGAGGGTAAGGAAGTGCCCAGCGAGCTACGGGGATGTGTCTGAAGGATGGAGAAGCCAGCTTGAAGGGGCTTCCACTGACCGAATCTGCAACAATGTTGGGCACAAAATAAGAAATGATGGCATAACCAGTTGAATAAAGTAGGGGTGACTGAGTGGATAAAGAAATTGAGAGAGGAGACCCCTCTTCTTGACGGTAGGATGCCACCTAATAAAGGCAGAAGGAATGACAGAATTAAACAATTGTCACCTTCACAGTAATAATTAATACAGGCAAGAAACATCGACGGACCATAAAAAGGGTGGGTAGAAGTTGGGAGAACAATGGGACTTTCCATCTCAAATTGTCTCCCAGAAAATGCTTATTTTCACAAAGGGGAAGAAGTAACTTTGAAATGAAGATGCTTGGCGGACGCCATCTAGGCCCAGTGGTCCTAGTTGCCCCACCAGGGAGGGGACACGTGGAACTTCTGCTCTGGCAGATAGGAGTCACGGAGCACACAGCCTCACTTTGTGATTCCCCCTGACCCACCCCCCCGCCAGATCTGCCACTCAGGAGGAGACGTCGGGCGAATCAAAATCACATGCCAAAAAATGCCTGCTCTTTCTGTTAGCTTCCAAAATGCCAAGGTCGCAAAAGTCTAGGAAAGACTGAGAAATTGTTCCCAACTGAAGGAGACGAGACGCAAGCCAAAACCAAACGGGGTGTGTGGTCCAGGACCGGATCGTGCCGGGACCATCAGCAAAGCTGGCTGGGGCCTCTGGGCACAAGGCACATAGGTATCTGTCCTGTCCTCGCAGCCTTTCCTCTAAGTTTGAAATTGTTTCAAAATGCAAAGTAAAATAAATAACTCAATCTAAAAGCCTATCACCTTTTGCAGTTCCTCCCCAGGCCTCTCCCTGCATATGTTCACACAGAAGCAGACAAGAAAAAAAGTTCCTGCCATTGGAATCAACATAAGGCGTAACGGGGCACACTGTGACCCATCCCCAGTCAAAGCACAGCCAGGGACAATACTTTTACTCTTTTCTAAAAGCCCTGGACTTCAGAGGCCATTCCCACATGAGTTGTTTCCTTTGGTAACTGCATCCTTGTAGGAAAAAACAAACAAAAGGTGAGAGGCAGTGATGGGAAAGACGACTGTCCCTCTGGGCCATATTCTAGTTTCCAGTTACCTGAAAAGGTAGATCGGTGTGCTGGCCTGTTCTGGGAGATGCCCCTCAGGTCCCATGTGCCCGGAGACCCCATACTAGTTCCATAGTTGCCTCCAGAATGTGACTCGGGGGTCCTGAAATGTGGCTCCACGGCAGTTGCCGTGTGGTCCCTGTCCCCAGTGACATCTGCCCCAGGCCAGGTATGAGAGGCTATTGTTAAAGAAGAAATGTGTTCTCTGCTGCGGGACCCATGGGGTCATTTGGGCTTCTTACTATTGGGTTATCAGAACGTCATCAGAGTCCCTGGGGCAGCAGGGCATAGAACAGAGGTGGTGCAAGAAAAGGTCGGAAACCCAGCACTGCTTCGCCAGGAACTTGTGTGTGGTGGGGCGGAGGCAGGGCTGGGGGAGGAGGACCGTGATGGGGCCGTGAGATGGTGTCTGAGGTTGTAGGGAATAAGGGGAAGAGGGCTCAGCAAGGGCGGAAAAACAGGGAAAACAAACGTTATGGAAACCGCAGGTATCTGTGCCTGCTCTCCCCACGTACCCATCCTCCCATGTGTCTATGTATTCGCTCATTCATTCGTTAGCAGCAGGCCATCGGGCAAATGCTGAGGCCTTGAAGGGAGCTCGGGATAGGTGGGCCCGAATGGTTCCCTCTAACTCTTCCTCCACCCACTCCTCCCCAATGAGTTTGTCTTTTAGGTGTTGACCTGACCCTTTAAGTGCTCTGGGCAGCTGGGGCAGATTTGCATAGGGAAGGTTCAGGTTGGCTCAACCCCATCTATAGAAGGTCTCGCCAAGAACAATTCCTGACTTACCTACTCAAAATTGATTTGGGAATAATTGGCCTCCTGATTTCAATAATGCTCGTGTGCTGATTCAGTCTTGATGGTATAATTACAGGAGAAGGCGGGGCTGCAGCGTGCTGGACAGTCCCCCGAGCGCTCTGGAGGCTGGACTGCAGCTCGGAATGGGAGGTGAAGCGATTGACTGTCTTATATGGGATCTGTCTGGACAGGCTGGGCAGAGTGGGGGAGAGGACAGTGCAGAGACACACGGCTTCCAGTCAACGCCACTGTGTCCTCGAGGAACAGCAGAGCGTGTGGACCAAATGGGCTCTTTGAGGACCTCGGTCACTTTGTCCAGGCCAGTTACGTGCATGTGGGTTTAGACCCAGAAGGAGCCTTGGCTCCCAGTTGCTGGCTGTAGCCATTCTTCCCATTCCCAGCCCCCAGTATAATCCTTATATCTATATAAGGCTTTTTAAAGGACTCTCACACATTTTCTCCTCTGGCGGATGAGAAGGCTGAGAATTTAAGTGGTTTGTCCAAGGTCAATGAATCAATCAGCGGAGCAATTATTGAACTCTATCAGAAAGCGTCGTGCTGAGGGCCCTTGGAGATGGCCGCAGGCCTGCCCCAGCTGCGCAGAGAGGGGAGTGCGGATCTGAATGCAAATACAGGCACGTGTGTGCACACGCGTCGTGCACGCTGGTGTGCCCAGCCAGAGGCCTGCAGTGCACACAGGCACGCGTGCACCGGCACACACGCGCGTGCACACACACTGTGCCCACACAAAGACAGATCGCAGCCTCAGGCCAAGCGCAGTGGTTTGCCCGAGGGTGGAGGTGCTACCATGACGTGGTGGGAAAGCAGAGAGGACACGTGGGTCACGGGCACTTCAGGGGAGGTGGACCTGGGTGGAGCCTGGGGATCCGGACCCCGTCTCCCCACCTTGAGCTGCTGCCATCACATCAGGGAAGAACACTTCAGAGTCTCCTTGGAAGGAAAAAAGGAGGCAATCCCAGTGGAACCTGCAGCTGCCTTTCCCCTCTGCTGCTGGAATTGAAATAATCAGAATAATCACAGGCAATCAGGCTCAATAACAATGTGTAATGATAACAAACGGTCGTCAGAGACCCTTCAAGGTCTGGAGTTGGTTGGAGTCTAGGATGACAATTTCCTAAATTAATTGTTCCGGGGCCTCCGCTTAGCTCACATGTACGGAAACAGCTCAGGGACGATTCGGCCTCCTTCCGAGCTGGGAGCAGGTGTTCTGGCTTCTTTGTTTTCTCTCCTATTTTGAAACTTAGGCTTCTCTCCACGCCTTTTGTGGCATTGCAGCCCCGGCCCTGCATCTTTGACATCAGGTACAGGTCTGGTGTTTTGATTAGGAAATAATAAAGTGCAACCCTGAGAAAGGGGTGTGAGGGGGGTCCCCACTGGGGGCCCCTCCTCCTTCTGCCGGGACCCGCCCACTGCCAGTGAGCTGTGTGTCTCAGGATTGGTTTACGCCCAGGAATGAATTATGCATGTCTTGGAGCTCCCAGAGCGCCTGGGTGGAGCGCAGAGGATGGGGGATGAAACGCTGCCTCTGAAAAGTGTGAGCCTCCCTCCCTTTTCCTTTTGGTTCCGAGTCCAGAGTAGGCGGGTCATCCGTGCATCTTAGGGGGAGTCCAGCAGCAGAGGCCTCCGGGTCCTGGGAAATTCATTCTCTTAGATAAAATCCTTGCCCCGTGCCCCTCTGCTGCTGGGCGAATGGCCTGCTCGGTGTTCGGCTGGGACTTGAGGACCTGTGGAGAGAGTATGGATTTTGAAATCACTCTGAGCTGAGTCTGAACACGGGCTCTCTCATGGACCAGGCCACTGGCAACTGGGACCAGCTCCCTTCCCTCCTCACAGAGCGAGGACAGCAGAGCCTGCTGTGACAAGTCACCACAAACCGGGGCCTTAAAATAAACAGAAGAGTACCATTCCACAGCTCTGGAGGCCGGAAGTCCTAAATCAAGGTGTGGGCAGGGCTGGGCTCCCTCCGGAGCCTCCAGAGGAGGAGCCTTCCTGCCTCTTCCAGTTGCTGGGGGTTCCAGGCGGTCCTTGGCTTGTGGCTACATCTCTCCAATCTCTGCGTCTGTCTTCACATGGCTTCTTCCTTGTGCCTCTGTTGTCCCAAATCTCCCTCTCCTTTCTTTACTAAGGATGGCTGTCGTTGGATTAGGGCCCACCCTAAGTCCAGGGTGATAGAGATCCTTAACCAATTACAACCGCAAAGACTATTTCCAAATAAGGTCACATTCAGAGGTATTTAGGAATTAGATATACCTTTGGGTGGCACTGTTCAACCCACTACACCTGCTCTGTAAGAGTACTTTGTTGTAAGAAGCAGCACTACTATGTGTTATGGCCTCCCAGCTCCTGGCATGCAGCCATGACCCCACAAATGGTAGCTCATCACCGTCCCCTGCGGAAGGACCCAAACTGTCCTACACTGACCGCTCCAAGTCTGCCAGCAAGCTGATTTCACACCGTGACTGAAAATAGGCTTTGTGGCTTCAGATGGAAATTGGCGCATTTGGTATTAACTATTTCCACTGAATTCCCTTCTTTTGCAGCTCAGAGGGCACCCGGCTTGGGTGGTAGTGGTTGAACGGAATGAACCCCAGAATTTGCTTTGCCTGTTCGTTTGGTTGGTCACAGCTTGGCTTCCAGAAGTGCTCCCCAGCTCGAGAAATTGCCTCCCCGCATTGGGAGTCGGTTGATGAGGTAGCTGGTGGCCTTGGGTCACCCCGTGCCATGTCGGGAGGGGCTGTGTCCCTGTGGTCACTGTGCTGCTGGGACGGAGGGTCTGCATATGAGGCCAAGGGTAGCAGGGGCTTGCTCCGTGCTGCCAGCAGACGAGCATGTCTGTATCAGGTCCATCCCGGGCCTCTTTCCAGAAGCCCCTTCCGTGGACACGTGGCTGCCTGAGCCCAGAATCCAGCCTTCACTGTTTGCGTTAGTTTCTTGTGACTGCCGTGACAAAGCACCACAGACCGGGCTGGGGCGAGGGAGGCGTCAAACAGCAGAGACGGACTCTCAGAGCCCCGAGGCCGAGATCAAGATCGAGGTGATGGCAGGGCCGTGCTCTCTGCGAGCGCCCTAAGGGAGGATCCTGGCTCTTGCACTCCCAGGTGACTCTCGGCTCAGAGCCGAAATGCTTGATCGCTGCCTCTGTGGTCACGTGGCCGTTTTCTCTCTGTGTGTCTTTGTGCGTCCTCGCCTGTTGTCGTAAGGGCACCCGTCACATTGGATCAGAGGCCACTCTGCTCCTTCAGTGTGTCCTCGTAGCTGATTACATCTGTCACGACTCTGTTTCCGAATAAGGTCTCATTCCAAGGCCCTGGGGGCTCAGAGCTCACCCTATCTTTTAAGGGGGGCGCCATTCAGCCTGTAGCACCGTTTCTCAACCTGTGTCACATTCCAGGCACCCACCACCACACACAGTGCAGCCCGAAGGGCTCTGTTGTTTCAATCCTGTTAACTTTGATTCATGCGTGTTGTGCGTGTGTGCACCTGTCTGCCCGTGCGTGCACCCGCGTGCACCAGGGGGACACGCTGGAGGCGTGGACGCACGTCAAGCCATCAGGGCAGGGCTGCCCGGTGGCCTCACTGCCCTCCAGGCTTTTGTGCTAAAGATGGAGACGGGAGGTGACCAAAGGGACCCGACAGCTGACCTCATCATCCTTGTAACTTCTAAAGTGGTTTTCCAGTAAACCTGGAGTGGACGGCGCACGTGGCAGCTGTCGTGTTGATGGGCGGAGGCATCTGCCCCATCCTTTGTAGCGGGTCCCTGGGGGTGGCTGAAGTGGGGCACGTGCCGTGGTGAAGGGTGAGGGGACGCAGGGAGTCTCAAACCTCCTGTGAAAAGCCTCGTCCCCCGTCACTGTGAGAGGACCCCTGCTGTCAAGTCTGATTGGACCAAAAGGAAGTGAGGGAGGGGTCTGACCTTCTGAGAGACACAGAGAGAGAGAGAGAGAGAAGGACTTTGCCGGCTTTGTCCAGCGCAGTACGTAGGGCAGCCGTGAACGAGTGTTCTGATTCCATTCAGTTCCAGAAATCAGGTCGCGTGACGGGCCTGGGGTGCAGCACTCTCTCCAGGGGGTGTGGGCAGGAGCCAGGGGGCGGGGGCCAGCCCACCGCCAGGGTGTGTCAGTCTGGACACGGCTCACACTCACGGCTGCGCCCGTCTGTCTGGGGTGTCTGTACCCCAGCTTTACACTGGACTTGGCCTTTTCCTCTGAAAAGCAGAGCAGGCTCGTGGGCAGCCCAGAGGACGGTATTTCCCCAGGAGGATGGAAGGCAGTTGAAACAAAACCCAAGGGAAAAGCATCCCTGCTCTCTAAAAACTGTGTTCCCACTTCCTGTGTGGTAAGGGCCGGTCCCTGGGCCCTGACACGCCAGCCTGGCCTGGGCAGAAGCGGAGTGCATGGGCGACTGTGGACACAGTGGCTGTGGGGCTGGACGGGGGCCCTAGTTTCTGGACTCGGCCGCCCGCCGGCCCCTAATGCGAACAGACCTACTCCCGCCCGCACTTGCTGCTGTCCTGCTGGATGGTGATCAGTGCCCGCAGGGAGAAAGGGCAAGTTAGCCAGGGAAGCCACCAGGCAAAGTGCAGGGCTCAGTGGGCGGAGGAGGCTCCATCAGATACACGGGAGGTAAAGCCACAGTGTGTCAGTGACCAAAGGAGGGGCAGGCAGGAGGGAGAGGGACAGAAGACACTGAGATCGTCCACCGAGATGGATGGGCAAGGAAGGGACAGGTTTGGTTTGTGCATGAGGGGCTCAGAACTTCCCCAGGGAGATCCCAGCAGAGGCAAGCATGTAGAAGGTGAGGGGTCTTGGTAAGAGAGGATGCCACAGCACGGTCAGTGTAGAGACGGCAATCAGAGTGCTGAGACCTGCCAGGGTTGGCCAGGGAGGGCTCCCATGCAATCTCTGTGTGCCCTGTATTCGCCATTCTGCAGAGCAGGGAGGACTAAGCGGTCCACCTGGCACATAGCAGGTGCTAAACAAGGAGGACTGACTGTCATGTGGTAGAGTCTACCCTGGCTAAGTAGGAAGGAGCCTGGTGCAATTCCTGGCGTGGAGCTCTCCATGAGCGTCGGCCCCCATCCTTCCTCAGCTTCTCGACATCACCAGGTTCATCAGGACCCGGGACTTTCTTGCTTCTCTGAATCCCTTGTGTTGCTAAGAAAAGACCTTGACCTCCCACACTCCCCATGCCCTACCCAATCACAGTCACCTGAATGGTTCAGTCTTCCAAGGAGGGTTTGCCTGTCAAAGACCAGGAGCTAAAGGGTGGAATTCAAGGCATGAGACAAAGGCTAGGTCTCAGGGTAGAGGGAGACCTTGCAAAGCTGGGGGCGGCACATCCCGATGCAGGGGTACCAGTGGGTTCCGTTCTGCCCAGGGCTCCTCATGCCCTTTGCACAGACTTCCTGCCAACAATGACCTGGGGGCTCCTTAGCCACATGGCCTTCGTTCTGACCACCCAACAGGTCCTTTTCCATGGCCTTTTCTGATCATCCCATCCCTGCCTTTGAAGATCATGCATCTCCTCCTTTCACAGAATCTTACTTCTTTGCTTCTGCAAAGGCCCTCGTGCACTAATCAACCCAAAATTTTCAAAGTGCTTTTTAGTGAAATCTACTATCTCCAGTATGGAGAACAGGTTGAAAGGGAGCAGTACAGTGTGAACAGAAGTGGGGACCCCAAAGCCTCCTTATTCGTCCTTCTCGACCCCCTAGAAGGTACAATGTCAAGGCTCAGAAGAACATTTGGATAGGGCCCACAATGTAGGCCTAGTTCCCCGCTACACAGATGGGGAATCTAGGACCCCAAAAGGAAGCAAGAACTGCCCAAGGTCAATCACATAGGAATTAGCAGGAGTATATTCTGTTTTCTTCCAAAAAATTCGTATGTATTATTTGTACATAAATATATAAATTATTCATATGCATTTTTTATATATAAGATATTAGTATTTACCCAGTTCTCTCTTGAAATGCTCCGTCTTGTAATCTGTTTTCTTTAATAAGAGATTAGTCACTGTTATTTGAAATGTGGTGCTACAAAACCTGGCTATTCTAGGAGACTACTTTTTCTGTCTGTTATTTTGTTTTTCTCTCTTGATTTTTGTGCATTGGGTCCTATCCCCTACTGTGTCTGGTAATCTTGTGTTAGATGCTGGACATTGTATCCGAAAAGCTATAGAGATCATTTGAAGCTTTAGACTAGAGGTTGCCAAACTACAGCCTGTGGACCAAACCCTACCTGTTTTCTGCTTTTGTACGTTACAGGAGTTAAGAACGTTTTTTTAAAACACATTTGAATGGTTGGGAAAAAATCAAAAAGTTATTATTTCATAATATGTGGATATTATCTGAAACGTGAATGTCAGTGTCCACTTTTTCGTTGGACACAGCCCCACCTGTTTGCTTGCGTTGGTCTGTGGCAGCTTCTGAGCTACAGTGGCAGAGGTGAATGGTTGCAGTGCGGACTATACGGGCCACGAAGCCTAAACTTTAACATCTGGCCCTTTGCAGGAAGAGTCTGCAGACCCCTGCTTAGAGGCTGTTCCTCGGGCAGCAAGGTTGCAATTATGAGACTGGAAGCCGGGTTACCATCTTTCTGGAAGGCCATCCTCCTTGGAAGGTTTCAGCCTCTGTTATGTCTGTAGCCCACAGATGCCTCCTTGACTCCAAACAGCTGTCATCTGGGGGGGTGGGAGGATAATGCCTTTTCTGTTCTCTGAACTCTCAGGAAATTCCTGGCTTCTGACTTCACAGACTGAACTTGAACATTTTTCTGTTTCTGCTTGTTCTCTCTGATGGGGTCTCAGGCTTGTGCTTTGAAAGGCTGTCTTGAGAACATGAGTTGGAATGTTGCAGGGACCCCAGAGCAAAGCAAAGAACCGCTGTTTTCCCATCGGTTTCCTTCTTCCTCCCCTCTCCTGGGCCTCCCACCATCAGGCCTTCCTCCCTGCTCCCCTGGCATCACGGGGACTGGTCCCAAAGCCATCACTGCCTGGACCTTTTATGTCCTGACCTTGCAGCAACCTCAGAGAGGCAAGATGCAGAGGGAGGCCTAGCCCGACCTGGGCCAGGTGCTTCCCAGCAGGACTGGCAGGTGGCCCTGCCTTGGGTGGGTGTGGTTCTCTCCTAGTGCCCCTCCCTGCAGTATACTACAGGCATGGACTGCTCCCATCCTGGTGGGACGAGGGGCATCAGACCACCACCTGAGGTCAGCGGGAGGGCCAGGTGGGGCTGTTGGGTGGAGATGGTGGTATGGGGGCCTTTAAATGTGGCTCTTTGTTTATTGTTTTAACAGAATGGTAGTTAGCAGCGTAAAGACTGCAGCCGCAGCTATTTGGATTTAAGGGTATTCCCCACTGAGAAGCCTTTCAAAAGTGGGCAGCTGGTGCTGGGAGTGCATGCCTTTCCCCTGTTCTCTAATACCCCCCACCGCCCCCATCAAAATTGCATTGGAATTTCCCCAAACTTTCTGGCTACAAAGAGGTTTTAATGGAACCTGGGGATAACCATCTCTCTCCTGCTGGCTCCGATGACACTGTCAGTGGACTTTGAAGGTAGACCTGACAGCCAACTGGGCCTCCGGGCTGGGCTCTGTTTGCAAACTTAGCACAGTGCTCCATGGAGACTGGGCCAGACCTTCCCACCCTGCCCCTCAGGCTCAGTCTAACCCTGAAAGTTTGGCTTAGAACTCGCAGAAAGGCTGTCACAGATGGGGTTTTGTTCCCTACATCAATGGGATGACTCTCAGTGTAGAAACAGAGCAGTGGCCAAGGCAGGGCCCCAAACCAGGGGAAGCAAGCGGAAAGCAGCTCAGCCAGGGCTGATGTACGGCTGCCTGGCTCGGAGCCTGGGACCCTGTGCTCCAGATGCTCTGGGCGGGTTTGTCGTGGACAGGAATCCCGGACAGCTCTTCTCTGGCTTTTTAATCTCCAAAGCAGAAGCTTGTCCCAGCCAAGATTAGGCAACAAAGATCGTCCCCCCTGGATCAGCGATTCCCACATTGAGTTCCTTGTCTCCATCCGCAAACGTTCGTTGACAGCCGAGGGTGCAGCAGCAAGTGAGCGGAAGCAGCAGAACCACACGACGGGGTGCGTGCTCCTCTCCTGCGCCCACGTTCTGTGGAGCTCCATGGGTACTTAGTTTCCTCAGCATCTGGGGAAGGCTGGGTTAAACCAGCTTTCTGAAATCGGCTTCTTTTGCGGAGGATGCTCGAACCTGTGCATCACAGATCTCTAGGAGGGGCCTAAGCTGCACGCACAGAATTCTTATTTTTTTTGAACCCGGAGAAGAGCCTTTGGGGAGGCAGGGTGGTCCCTTCAGGTGGGCTGCCTTAAGGAAGTCCACGGCCCCCTCCTTCACCCTTCTCTCTACCAAGCAAATCCAACCAATCCTCCCAGGTCCTCACCCTTCATCCTGTGTGTCAGAGCCTGGCGTTCATGAAGGGAGAGCCTGAGGCTCATGTATAAGGAGTTGTCGGGGACGTGACCACAGTGAATAAGTCTGCGAGCATCAGATGCCGCATCTCAGATGACTGGTTCTCTGAGCTCTGGACTGGAAACAACCACACCCCTCAGGGAGCTGTAATCCCGCGCATCACTCCTGCCACAAGGCCTCCCAGGAAGTCCCACTCTGACCTTCACCCATGCAGTTCCTCCTCTTTCCCAGGAAGAACCATCCCCTTCCCTCTTCACCTAGTGTATCAGCTAGCCATGGCTCTAGAGATGCCACATAACAAACAGCACCAAACCTCAGGGAATGCAACCATACCAGGAAATTCCTGGGGTTCGTGCACATGGCTGGGGTTGCTCTGTCTGCTGATCTGGGCTGGCTTCCATCCCAGGATTGAGGCTGTCAGCTCTGCTCCACCTGTGTCCCATCCCCCAGTGGTGTCCTGGGCATATTCCCATGGCAACAATAACATGCAAAGGAGCCAGCCTCGCACATAAACCCATGTCCAGGGCTTCCCTGGTGGCGCAGTGGTTGAGAGTCCGCCTGCCGATGCAGGGGACGCGGGTTCGTGCCCCGCTCCAGGAGGATCCCACATGCCGTGGAGCGGCTGGGCCCGTGAGCCATGGCTGCTGAGCCTGCGCGTCCGGAGCCTGTGCTCTGCAACGGGAGAGGCCACAACAGTGAGAGGCCCGTGTACCGCAAAAAAAATAAATAAACCCATGTCCAGCCTTGCACATAAACCCATGTCCAGCCTCTGCTGCATCACTGGCCCAGCCCAGAGGAGAGCTGGGGCAGGTCACCATATCAGGGGCTGGGGGTGACAGGAGCACTCCAAGTGACAAAGATGGAGGGAGGGAGGAACACTTGGGGCCACCATGGTGACATCACAGCCAGGGGACTAGTCTGAGGGTCTCAGTCTCTTGGGGACCCTTTCTGTGCCTTCCTGGATTGGCTCATAATAGGCCCTCACGGTACCTCTTGTCATTGGAGCCTTTGTCACAGAACAATGCACCGTTATTTCTGAGTGTGTTGGGTGGCACTTGCCCCCTCGGTCTCTGACTGCAGTGTGCACAGGGTGGGGACACACCTGCTTTTGTCCCCAGCTGCAACTTAGTGTCTAGCCCAGTGCCTGCGCACAGTAGGTCCTCAATAAAGAGCCCCTGAATGTACATGTGTCACTTCCCTATCTAGCAGGGACCGTCTGCAGATGAGGTGTCACCCTTCAATCCTGTCTCATTGGGGGACGTTCAGGGCCTGCGTGGGACCAGGGAAATGATGGGTGGCCGTCTGAGGTCCTGCAGGCAAAGCACAGAGTCGTGGCCCAATCCCGCCTCGCTCATCAAAGGGCACATCACGTGCCACTGCTTGATGACAGCGTTCCCCCAGCCCCCGACGGCCTGAGCGCAGAAGGCGTTCTCATGAGTGACCCTGGAGGATACAGGAATCAGCAGGCAGCTTCCATCTGAAATCATGTTCTCAGAGCCAAGCCCCAGACACGCTCTTTCCTGTACCTGAGACCCTGGGCCAGGAGCAGCGGCGGCACCTGCACTGCAGGGGGCACCAGGCTAGTGGGTCATCCGCAACCTTCAGAGCAATTCCGAAGGTAGGAAGCTCGAAGCTCCAGAGCTGAGGTCGGAATGCAAGTCCAGCCAGGTCCAAACGTGGTGGAGTTCATTATTACACCTGTCGCTGTCCCATGATTGTCTTTACCTGTGACACACCGACCTGCGAGGGGTCTTCTGCCTGAGATTGCTGAATCCCCCTCCAGTACTCAGCCGGCATCCCAGAATCACTCACTCTGTCCTTCGCCTGGTATCTGCCTGTTGACTGCGGAGCCACGCTTAGGTCTGCTCCTCTCGGATGGAGCCATCAGACAGGCGTGTGTGCCCTGGGCCACGGTCAACACGCTGAAACATCACTGAAAATGGAGAGGGGACAAGGTCACACACCACAGGGAGGTAAATACCCCACAGTCTGGGCCCTCATCTGTCTGATTTGGAGAGGTGTCTGGGGCACAGGGAATGTGTTCTAAAAGAGAGCCTTAAATAAAAAGATTAGTGGAACTAAAGCCTCTAGGACTGGACGGTGAGTGGGAACCAGGCTGTGGTATCTCTGAACATCCTGGGGCTTTTATTTATTTATTTATTGAAGTATAGTTGATTTACAATGTTGTGTTAGTTTCAGGTGTACAGCAAAGTGTATATATATATATATATATATATAATCTTTTTCAGATTCTTTTCCCTTATAGGTTATTACAAAATATTGAGTAGAGTTCCCTGTGCTATACAGTAGGTCCTTGTTGGTTATCTCTTTTATGTATAGTAGCGTGTGTATGTTAATCCCAAACTCCTAATTTATCCCTCCCACCTTTCCCGGCGCCCTGGGGCTTTCTGGTGCGGATGCAGCGCTGGTCCTCCTGTTTATTTGGGGCACGTTTGTAGGGAGTCTGTTCTGGGCCACGCTCTGAGCCGGCAGGCCCAGCCCTCTCCTGTAGCAGGAAGGCAGCCTGAGCCTCTGCCCAGACTCCGAGGTCACGATCACCAGGATGTGTGCCACTATCCTCCACACACCTTCTGTGCGCCACCTCCTGGTCCGGAGCCCTGGCAGCGCAGGTCTGCAAAATGGGAACGTGCAGGTGGCATCGTGAGGGTGGCTCCGGGGGGTAGGTGGGCAGGCCTCACTCTTTGCCTAGAGGTTTGAGCCATTCACCGTTCTATGGGCTAAATATAGACTCCGTCCTGATGGTGGGTGCTGGTTCTGATGGCGAGTAATCTAGTCACAGACTTTGCAGCTGACACGTGGGACCCAGAGCTCCAGCTGCCGGGGGCCCAGGACCATGCCTCTCTGACAGCAGAAGGTCCTGTGCTCTCGGAAGCGCTGGCTGGTGGGGCACCGTGTGTGTCCCTCCACTGCCCCCTGCCCCCCACCCCGCCGCGCCACCTCTCCTTAGCATCAGGCAATACCACTGGCTGTCCCCCGCAAGACGCCCCTCCCCAGCCTGCCATCCTTTGTTGAAATATTCAAATGCTGTTGGGAGTTCTGCGAAGGAAATGGGTCATTTCCATTTTGGCTACTGAGCTCAAAGCTGAGTATCAGCTGCTTCTGTTCTTCAATGGGATGAGCAACGAATTCAGCGTGTGTGTGCGCGCGCGTGTGAGTGTGCAGGCCCTGTGTGCGTGTGCACGTGTGTACCTATATGAGCCTCCACGTTCTGGGGGGGATCAGCAAACAACACGGGAGAGGTGGGGACGGTGACACACTTAAGACGCCCCGATGTGCACACTGCCTGGAAGTTCAGGACTCCATCCCCTCTGCGTGGTTTGCATTTCCCTCGGGGACTGGCCTTTTTGCCAGAAACAATGCTGCCGTTAATGAGCAGATCTGACCCCCATGTCCGGGGTGGCCAGGGCCCCAGGCTGGGGACCCATTTTTTGGGCCCCCTTCAGCCCTGGTTGCTGCTGCCCACTGAATCGGAGACCAACTGAGCAGCCAGATGGATGGGGCCTGGCTTCCATGGGTGACCCACGTGCATAGCCATTAAATCCAGTTCAGAAACCCTCCCGAGCCTTTGCCACTTGCTGAAAGGTGCGACCCTATGGCTCTACCCTCTGACCCATGTGGTCATGCAGTAGGAGAGGCACATGAGAAAAGGGTGGGCAGGGTAACAGAAGTCACCCCTCACTCTCTCTAGCTGCCCACCCACCCCTCCAGTCATGCCACATGCACTCTGGTGCTGTCCCCTAGGGCAGGGGTCCCAAACTTTCCCATAAAGGGCTACACAGAAAATATTTTAGGCTTTTGGGCCACACCACTCAACTCTGCCTTTGTAGCACAAAGGCAGCCTTAGACAACATGTAAATGAATGGATGTGGCTTTGTGCCAATAAAACTTTATTTACAATGTCAGTCAGTGGGCAGAATGTGGCCCAGTTTTCTGACCTCTGCTCCAAGGCCTTGCTACGCTGAATGTAGCATCAGCGGCCCCAGGAGCAGGTGAGATGCAGGATCTCAGCCCCTTGGGTGGGAGGCCGGCTGAGTCAGGATCTGCATTTAACACCATCTCCAGAGGGAATTTGTTGCCATAGGGGAGAGAAGAAGCAGGGCTGTCCAGGACCAGCCTCACAGTTGCACAAGGAGGATGCCTGCCCTTAAGGAGAGAGCAGTTAATGACTGCCTGTATCCCCCGAATAAACCTTCCCTGGGATCTTTTTGCAGATGAGGAAACTGAGGCAAAGCGAGTGTGTCCGTGTCCTGGGGCACAGGCTGGGGGTATAAAGTTATACAAATGTGTTCTCAAAGGTCTGGAGCCCAGGAGCCAATGGCAAGGTGTCTTCAGGGCTGCGCTCCCTCCAGAGGATCCAGGGAGGATCCTCCTTGTTGCTCCAGCTCTAGGTGCCTGCAGTCCCTCGGCTTATGGCCGCATCCCTCTGGCCTCTGCTTCCATCTTCACGTGGATTTCTTCCCTGTTCTCTCTGTGTCCTCTTCTCCTGTATGCCTTATAAGGGATAACCAGGCATTGCTTTGAGGGCCCGCCCTGGATCTAGGATAACATCATCTCCAGATCCTTAAGTAATTCATTAAATCTGTAAAGACCCGATTTCCAAATAAGGTTTTATTCTGAGGTTCTGGGCGGACGTGGATTCTGGGGGGACACTGTTCAATCCACTACAGAGAGACCAAATCACGTGTCCCAGTGTCGGCTGTCTTGAGACTGGTGAAGTGTGCGGTTAAGACCGTGCCTCTGAGTGCACGGCCACCTCCCCGTGTGATGGCCCAGTCGGGGGACTGGCTGAAGGGTGTAGGGTGAGGGAGGCAAAAGAAAGAAAAGGAGACTGTGGCTCTGGAGTCAGCTGTGAGGGGATCGAGATTTTACAAATGCAGGGGAGGCTCTGGGCCTCCCGACCCTAAGTGACCCCCTGGCGTGCCTGAGTGTCACAAGGCTCAGAAGGTGTAGTAGCTTCCTGGGGCCCCCATGATACTGTCTCACAGCCTGGGGGTGTTTAAACAGCAGAGTTTATCCTCTCACTGTTCTGGAGGCCGGAAGTTGAGGCCAGTGTTGGCAGGGCCGTGCTCCCTCTGAAGGAGCTGGGGAAGCATCCGTCCTGGGCTCTCTCCTGGCTTGTGGCAGCATCACTCCGGTCTCCTCCCTGTGTGTGTCTGTGTCCAAATTTCCCCTGTTGACAAGGACTCCAGTCATACTGGATTAGGGGCCACCCTCCTCCAGCATGACCGCATCTTAACGAATTACAGCTGCAACGACCCTATTTCCAAACAAGGTCATGTTCTAGGGCAGTGGGGATCAGGGCTTCAACATCTGCATTTGGAGTGGGGGGACACATATGGGAGGACACATATTGCTCCCATAACGTGGAGCAAACCCTGCTGCTTGTGAGTGGGGTCTCCCAAGCTCTCTGTGCCCCGCACCCCACCCTCCCTAAGATCCCAGGTCTGAATGGGCAGAGCTTGCCCTTCAGGTTGAGGAGGGACAGAGCTGGGATTTGGCTGAGAAGACGGTGCTGAGAAGAGTGAAGGTAGCTGGATGCATCCGCTGGGGTCTAGATTTGGCTGCCGTGTGACCGTGGTAGGCCTCAGTCTCCCTCCGTCTCCTCATCTGCAGCACTGGGTTCTCAAGTTCAAGTCTCCAAAGCAAAGGAAGTTCTCAACTGAGGAACTTGCCCCCAGATGTGGCCAACCCAGGGATGGGACAGCGTTAGTTGAGGCTAATGTCAGGAGACGTTATCCAACGTCAAGTCCCTTTTGGAGGCTGCAGAGAGCAGAGTGCATGTCATCATCCCAGGACCATGGTTCCACGGCCACTGGCCAGTGCATGCAGAGAAAGGACAGCGGTGCTCCAGTGGGCTATTCAGGGGAGCAGCTAAAGCACAGGCCCGAAGAAAGCCTGCTTGGGTTCGAGTCCCGTGTTTGCTGAGTCTCGGCTGTGTGTGCATAAAGGGTTAAGCTTGCTCAAAGGAAATTTCTTTTTTTTTTAATTTATTTATTTTAATTTATTAGTTTTGGCTGTGTTGGGTCTTCATTGCTGCACGCAGGCTTTCTCTATTTGCGGCGGTGGGGGGAGGCTGCTCTTCGTTGCGGTGCGCGGGCTTCTCCTTGTGGTGGCTTCTCTTGTTGCCAAGCACAGGCTCTAGGCACACAGGCTTCAGTAGATGCAGCACGTGGGCTCAGTAGTTGCGGCTCGTGGGCTCTAGAGCGCAGGCTCAGTAGTTGTGGCACACGGGCTTAGTTGCTCCATGGTATGTGGGATCTTCCCAGAGCAGGGCTCGAACCCACGTCCCCTGCATTAGCAGGCAGATTCTTAACCACCGCCACCAGGGAAGCCCTCAAAGGAAATTTCTTGACCCCACCTCCTGGGAGGTCACCTCTCAACCCTTGGAATGTCCTGCCTGATAAGAGGGTCTTTGTTTACCTGGGACCTTGGACAGGGCACACAGTCTATGCTAATAAGGGGATTTACGGTGGGGGCCTTGGGCTACTGTGTCAGCTGACCTCTGGACGGGCTGGAAACCAAGGCCAGCCACATGTGGGAAGTCAGCCATGTGGACGTGACCAAGCGCCAGCCAAGAATCTGGACAGCCAGGCTCAGGGGATCTTCACTGGCCAGCCATACCCCAGGCATGTTGTCACCGTGGTCACTGGGAGGAATCAGTGCTGTCCATGCCTCCACTGGCAGGATGACTGGAAGCTCCTGGTCTCTCCTGGACTCTTCCCATTGCTGACTTTAATCTGTAGCCTTTAACTGTAATAAACCGTACCTGGAGTATAACAGCTTTGTTCAATGCTGTGGGTCCTTCTAGGGAATTATTGAACCTGAGAGTGGCCTTGGAGACCTCCCAGGCTGCACTGTGCAACCTCCCTGTGGAAACGGGGAGCATTTTTGTGCCCACTTCATGCGGTGGTGCTGAGCTACATGTGAACTAATTCATTGAGAACCAGGGGTGGCATCACTGCCAACAAGAGTCACTTCACTGCATGGATTGGCTCGGTGGCCCATGAGTCAGTCCTGCACCCCTGCCCTTAGCCCCATCCCTGCTATTAGTGAGGATGGGGCTGGAGGGAGAAGAGGGGTCATACCAGGGAAAGGACCATATTTCTCACATCACAGCCACAGAGGGTGTCATCTCCGGATGTGTCTGACCCACCAACCTCATGCTACCTCAATGATGGTGTCCGGGGAAGTCAGTTCAGATGGTGCGACGTGGGTTTGAGGAGTGGACACCCGTTTCTTGTTGTTCATGCATTTCTCCTGTTAGCAGACAGCCTCAGCACCTTTGATGTTTGGGTCCAGATCTTTCTTTCTTATGGGGCCATCCTGTGCATTGTAGGATGTCTGCCGGCATCTTTGATCTCTACCCACTAGATGCCAGTGGGACCACCCCCATCCCCTGTGCCTTCTGACATGTTCAGACATCTCTGGCTGAGGACCATGGTGGCAGCCTGGCTCTGAGGTCCTTATGGGGTGATTCCTTGAGGTGTCAGCCCAGCTGTTTCCTGGGTGAGCCTGTGTTCTCTCCACTGACGTCCTGCCCTAGGCTGGAGGGACTTCCAATGGGTCGACACATCATCTCAGCAGAGTCTTGGCTTCAAGCATGTCCATCACTCACCCCGTGGAAGGCTCTTCAGGGTCACTCCAAAAATGGTGTCTTCGTGACCCCGCCACCAAGCAGGTGTCCTTGTATTTCTGTGAACGCCCCAGTTTTAGAAGGTACATTTTCCCTCAACAGCCTGCCCCCCACCCCCCAGGTGGCCGACTGCCTCAGAAAGAGCCCCTCATCCTTGGGGTGCCTCTTCCTCAAGAAAATGGGGCCGGCCTCTCGCCTGTCCCGCCATGGATGCTGAGAGCTTCACCATGTTCCCAGAGACCATTTGTCAAAGACGTCCTGTGCAGTCAGCATTTTGCAGTGTTTGTGGAAAAGGAATGGTCTCTTTGCAGTGGAATTGGCATTGCTGTCACCTGTCACTGTCATCACTGTCACCTGTCCAACCCCTGGAGACAGACATTCTTGGATGCATTTGTCAATGGGTCTTTGTTTCCATAATGCAGGCGCACAAGAGCCCTGCTTTGTACATGAGCCACTATAAACCCAGAAATGCCATCTCTTTGCCTCAATTCCAGGCTCTTGTTCCTCCCTCCATCCAAGGGTACCTACCACCAGATGAGCCCACGCCACCCCTCCAGGACTAGAGGGAAGGTCCTGCAGTGGTTGGTTCCTCACATGGACAGTTAATTCGGCTCCATTTAGTAAGAAATTCATCCAGACCAGAGATGGATTACCAATTTCCCCATCAGTCTTCAGGGCCTGATCTTATTACAAACCACCACAAATATAACCGTAAAAGCCCTATTGATTGATGCAGCGCTTGGTAATCCATCTGTCGTCATCCATTATTCTGGGTATAACTTTTCATTATCTGCATGGCAGCTGATTCCTAGCACATTAGTATACAGTGGCAATTACCAGGAGCAGAAAGAACCCCTGAATTAGCAGGAACAATCACACCTGTCAGGACAGGGAAGCAAGACTCCCCACACAGCTTGCTCTGTGCTCTGGAACCATGTCTGAATGGCAAAGAGTTTGAAGATTAATTCAGTATTGACCTTGGAAGGTGGAGAGGAGAAAGTGGGTTGTCTTTTCCCCTTTCTAAGGTCTAGAGTGCACGTTCCCTTAACGTATCCACCTTGTCAACCCAATCACAGCCCACCCAACAGCTGGCACAAGGCTGTCTGAGGATGGCCTTGCCCAGGATCAGTAAGGCTTATGGCACAGATGTTCCTGTCTGGGTTATTTAATGAGCACCAAAGACCTGACCAGAGGGAACAACTGGTGTGCGTGTTGAAGGTGTGAGTGTTGAGAGAAATCATTCAAGAAGAAGAGAAGTTCGGAGGATGCCGTCTTAAGAACAGTCCCATTTGTGGCAGGGCAAGCCCTGTCCGTAGACCAGTGGGTAAGGTCTCTCTCAATGCAAGGATTCTATGATCTGAACATTTTTTTAAATAAATTTTTATTGGAGCATAGTTGATTTACAATGTTGTGTTAGTTTCTGCTGTACAGCAAAGTGAGTCAGTTATACATATATGTATATCCACTCTTTTTTAGATTCTTTTCCCATATAGGTCATTACAGAGTACAGAGTAGAAGTTCCCTGTGCTCTACAGTAAGTCCTTACTGTGTTTTACACAATGATGTTTCTTTTCAACCTTAATGGAAAAATTGAGATAGACACATAACTGAATTATTTCTGAGGGCCATTGGAGGGGCTCATTTGGTAAGATTCTCACTGATCTTCACTCTCCAAAAAATCAAGAATCCTGTTATTAAGTATCACACAGAGTGATCTATTCTCAAGCTGGCTTCACATGGACATACCCAGTAGGGCGAAACTGCCCACTGCTGGTTGTTACGGACCCACTTGATAAGACAGAGGCTTGGCTGTCTTTGAAATTACCTTGACAGTGGCCAGTGAAGGTCTCAGAAGACTGTAGACCTTTGATTGTAGAGCAGGAAGGTTCTACAGAACCAAAAGTTGGGAGTTTGAGTCCCGACTTCAGCCAACCATTCAAAATAGATTCTATACTTCTATTCAGTTGATCAGCCACACCACCTTCAGCTATTCACCTAAATCAGGGTCTGCAAACTATAGCCCATGAGCCAAATCTGGCCATTGCTTGTTTTTGTGAATAAAGTGTTATTGGCACACAGCTATGCTTATTGGTGTGCCTATGACCCACGGCTTCTCTTACGCAGGGTTGAGAAGTTGCAACAGAAACCATACTACCCGCAAAGCCTAAAATATTTACTATCTGGCGCTTCATGTCAAGGTTTGCCTACCCGGGATCCACACAAACTTAAGGGACTTACAAAGATGGGGAAACAACTTCTGGCATTTGGGGAGGCCTGAAGGATAGGACAGATGCTTGACACACTACCCAACTTCTCATGAGTGGTTCTATTATCTTCTTAGGAGTGACCTCCCAAAGAGAGGAAAAGGATGAGACATCCCTACGGGGTTTCCATCTTCCAATCTGCTTCCTACAAATATCGTTCTTACCACATGAAGACCCGGTCCTTGTTCAACCATCATGACTGTGGGGTCTGTGGGGTCTTCTTGTAGCCATCGATTCCTTATGTCTGGGGCCCAGTGACCCATCAAAACACATGGGCCAGGAGTGGAAGCACAAGGCTGTTTGTTTGCTTTGCAAGAAAAGTACGTGAGGAGCAGTAAGGAGTTTGCCTCTAACCAGTTTTGTTACCAAGAATGTGGTTACAGATTTGTTCGTCTGTAGTTCGATGTTTGATTTTTCCCTGGAACTCCAGTGTAGAGAATTGCCTTGTGTCCTGGCTCTGCAGGATAGGCAGTGGATTAAATTGATCATGGGTGTGAAGACAGGCGTAGAGAAGTCTTTCTAGAGAGCATAGCTGTTATATTATTCTTGTATTTCTGCCCAGATGATCCTAGCTGGTTATTAACCTACATATCATTTTTTTTCCAAATTTTAACTTGGCAAGTCCTATGGAGAAATTTCACACAGAAGGCAGGAGGAGGACCTCCAGAACAAGGCAGATATTGGAATTATGTCATTACCTTTCTCCCTGCTCCCCTAGTTTTTTACTCTCTACTTTTCAGGTATCAATTTAATAATATGCCACACAGCTACTCTTGTAAGGTACTGTGTCAGGCATTATGTGTGTGGTGGGGCGGGCATGTAGGGGTGGATATAAAGATGGTGAAGATTTGGCTCTTTCTTAAGGGCCTCAAAGGTTCATGAGAACCTCAGGCAAAGGGCTGGTCTTCTATTCTTGCAGTTGTCAGTGAGGGGGTCCCTTGAGCCAACTGTCTTCTGCTCTGGGCCTCAGTTTCTTTCATCCACCAGAAGGAGAGAATCAATGCTTTCCCATCCTCACCCACAGAGGGAGTGGGAGAGAATTAAACATCTAAGATACAGCTGTTCATGGAACACTTCCCTTCCAAGGACTTTGGTCACTGCAAATACTCAACTCAACAGAAGAATTCCCTGGGTAACATGATGTGAGGTCAAAAATCTGGTGATGGCCTGGGGCCTTCTCTGGCCCTGCAGACATTAGAGCATGGACCACAGAGTGCCCTGCTCTTCCAAGGGAACTCTCAGTGCCTCTAGCTGGGCTTGGCCTGAATTTGGACAAATCCCTACTACTCCTGTCGGCTCATTCCCATTCAGTGTGCTCGTTTACACTCCATAGATGTTGATTGTTCCGACCTAGAAGATGGCATGTTTAGCCCAAGAAACAATGGTTTAGTTCTTGCCATGGAGTTTGGGGGTGTGACCTGCCAAGATGGCTGAGAGGCTTTTGGAATGAGCCTGGAGCACTCCTTAAGAGATCGATCCATGGAAGGGGTGGTTAGGCTCAAGCACCAGCCTCCATAATTTAGAAGATTATTCTCCTCAAGAATATAGAGGGTAGAGGTGCCAGCCTCTCTCTTGGAAGATGCAAGGACCCCAGATCAAAGCCCAAACTGAGATGAGCAAAGTCTGAGCTCAAAATCATACAATACTACTGCTCTTAGTATGGGCTTTGGGACCAGCACATTCTATATGACCCAAGGAATTTACACAAGCTTGCCCAGATGATTTTCACTTCCATAATTTATGATGATTGTATCTGCCTCTGAGGGTTGTTGCCAGGAATAAATGGGATAACACACACCTGACAATTGCTAATACTTGTTGAGCATACTTGTGATCACCATCATCACTACCAACATCAATATGATCACGATCACCTTCATTATCACCATCAGTATCACCACCATCATCACTACCACCACCATTACCATCACCATTTCCATCATCACTATCAGCAACAGCACCATCACCATTATCATCATCACCATCAGCAACATCATCACCACTTTCATCATTATAATCACTATCAGTATTGTCATTGCCATCATCATCACCATCGTCACCACCATCAACCATCATCACCACCACCATCATCACCATCATCACCACCATCAACCATCATCACCACCATTATCATCACCATCATCACCACCATCAAGCATCATCACCATCATCACCATCACCATCATCACCACAATCAACCATCATCACCATCATCATCACCACCACCATCATCACCATCATCACCATCATCACCATCACCATCATCATCATCATCATCACCATCAACCCATCACCACCATCATCATCACCATCATCACCACCATCAAGCATCATCACCATCATCACCATCACCATCATCACCACCATCAACCATCATCACCATCACCATCATCACCATCATCACCATCATCACCACCATCAACCATCATCACCACCACCATCATCACCACCATCAACCATCATCACCACCACCATCATCACCATCGTCACCACCATCAACCATCATCACCATCATCATCATCACCATCATCACCACCATCAACCATCATCACCATCATCATCACCACCACCATCATCACCATCATCACCATCATCACCACTTTCTCAACATCACCACTATCACCAACTCCATCATCAATATCACCATCAGCAACAGCACCATCACCATTATCATCATCACCACTTTCATTATCATCATAATAATCATCACCACCATCATCAACATCACTACCATCATCATCACCATCACCATCACCATCATCAGCCTCCTTCTCATCACAGGAAGCACAGACACAGGATGAGCACGTACTCTTCGTGACAGCATGGCCATCTCTTGACTGGACCAGAAGGATTGTGTAGATGGAGGGTGAGGGAAGACCGAGCAGGCATCTTTCCTGGTTGTCCGTTAAACTGGACATCCATTTCAACCTCCCTCTGCCGACAAAGTCTGAGTTGGGTCTCAGGGAAGCTGGTGAATACATAGAGATTACTGAGGCAGCTGGGCACTTCATGGTGAGATTGAGGGTGGTCCCTATTGGCATAACTAGCTTTCAGCCCCACTGGCAAGCTGATTTGGCAGTCCTAGAGGGAAGGCAAGCCGGCTCAGAAATTTATAGTACATGCCACATATTGGGCACAAGTGCATGGGAAGCCATTGGCCAGAAGCAACAGTGAACATTGCCACTTAAAAAAATGTGCACCGGAGAATCTGTTCCTGAGGGTGGACACCATGGCTGAGTTAGTCAAAACTGTCACTGACTGGCATGCAATAGGTGCTCAGTAAATTATTCTTGAATCAATGCATAAAAGAATGAATGAAGGGAGGCCCATGGCATTCATGGATTTTTCTCGTTTTCCAAGTGGTGCCTATCCTGCGGACTCAGGAAGGGAATTCCTTGGGACAAACAGAAATAGCCTGGAAGAGAGGCCGCCAGGAAGAGAAGGCTTGTTTTCTGGTCATGCCAACTTTGAATCATTTATTAACAATTCCCCCCATGAGGATCATATTCGGTAGAGACGTAACACCTGTTTGTGAGACTGTGTCCTTGAGAGACCGCCAGAAGAATCTTACACTCTGAAACCCTCCACACTGGACCATGCACATGCGGTGTTCTCACCCCAGGACACGCCGGGTTCTCAAGTGTGATGGGTAGGCCTCTGCACATGGATGTCTGGAGTGGAGAGAGACAGACGCTCAAATGGCGGAGGTGAAAGAACATGGGGAGTCAGCACTCCCAGGAGGCAGGGTGCTGCCACTTGCAGGGGTCTCTGCAGAGCCCCTCACAGCCTTTAGCCCCCAGCTCCTCAGGCGTGGTTCTTGCTGACGGGAGGAGGGTGGGGCCAGAGCCCTGGACCTTTCAAGTGTCCCTCACTGACCAGCAGATTCAACCCTAGTGTCCACGTCCCAGAAAGGATGTAACAGATGAATTGTCAGGAAACTAGCCAGGGAGGGGACCAGAGGTGTTATCGGCCTGTCTTTTCTCTCTCCCTCTGCATCTGTGGTTGATGAAAGATGATACAGGAGGAGGGGGGCAGAGGAGAGAATTCCTGTCCTCTACCATCCTGGTCCTCGTGTGGGGTTTGCAGACAGCTCTCGGTCAGGGCTCTGGCTGCTTCTGGAGTGGCCAGTCCTGCTGTCCCTGTCCTGCCATTTCCCCTGTCCCCTCCCCCCACCACGTATATACACACACAAGTGGAGACGGAGCCGCGAGGCCAGACTGCAGATCCTCTTCTGGGACTTCGGGAAGCATCTGCGGCTGGGCCTGGATCTTTTATTCCCTGGAAGCTCATCTGGCAGTGAACCTCTTGGAAAGTGTTCTAGAAAGGGGAAGATGCTCCCCAGTGATCCAAGTGCCTGAGTCTATAAGGGTGTCAACATACATGTCTCTCTTCCCCACCTTCCCAGTAAATCCTGGGCCATCCTGGCTCCTCCTGGGTCTGGCCAAACTCTGCTCCCACTTGCAGGCCAGCTGCCCTGGTGCCCAGACTTGAGGAGCAGAACTTACCCAGGTTGGGAGGAGAGAAAGGAGGGGTGACAGTGCTTACCTGTGCCAGGTGAAGGGCTCGGCAGGTGCAAGAAAGGACACAGCTGCCCAGGGGCCGGGTCATAGCTCAGGGACTGAGAGAGGCCAGGCTGGGGCTTCCCTTCCTGGGCTCCAGGTGAGAGCAGCCCCGGTACCCACAGCATGTGGCAGGCCCTGTCAACGTGGGCCCCCTGCCAGGGTGTGTGCACAAGATGGGACCCGGGATTCAGAGCCGGGTTGATGGGACAGGTCGCCACACCCCCCTTCCTGGGCCCCTTCATCTCATGCCCCTGGTTTCATTGCCCCCCTCCCCCTTTCTCTGTTTCCAGGTTTGGCGGTCCATCAGATCATCACCATCACCGTCTCCCTCATCATGGTCATAGCTGCTCTGATTACAACTCTTGTCTTAAAAAACTGGTAAGGATCCTCGGCCCTTCTGGCCTGGAAACGGGGATCAGTAGGGGTCCCCGGGGAAGCACGCACAGAAAAGTCCTTACTTTTCAAACGCGATCTCGGTTCACAGCCCAGGGAATTGTTTCTCTGTTTGGGATGGAGAACAGCATGCAGCTCCTGATCCGCTAAACCCCGCTCACCTTTGCCCCGGGCAACTTGGCTGGCTGGTGAGGGTGTCGCTCCCTGACACTGCCCTTCTGGTGGCTTTCTCTGCAGCAGGACACGAGCCCGGCCTCCTTGACTTAGTTCCTCAGGCAGCAGGTGTCCTGTTCCCAAAGCCCATCCCTTGGATCCCAGTGCACCTTTGAATGTCACCCTCCCAGCGCAGTTTATCCTTATTTCCCACCAGCAGCCTGGGTGGGGTCCCTGCCTGCCCCTCCTTGTCCTGGGCTGTCCTGGTCTCTTTCTCCTGCCTTCTTCTCACAGCCGTTCTGTGTCTGCTGAACTAGGTTACTGCTTTGCTCCAGGCGGCCTGTCTTTGCCTATTTCCTCCTGGAAATTGGCCTACTTTGAGGTTGGCCTTGGCTGGGTGTACACACCTGCTACACCCCTGGGAAAATCAGGGAGCTTCTGGCTAACCCTGCTGCTCGCATGCCTCCCAGGCCCCTGTCTGCCTGCAGTCACTCCTCCAGCAAACGAGGCTCCTGTTAACATCAAAGCTGAACGGCCCTTGTAGAGTCATACGCCCAAATCACCCCCTGCTGACCAGTGGTAGGAAGTCAGACAGGCTGATGGGAGGGAGCTGCCCTCCCATCCTTCTGTTACCTGCAGCCTCCAGGTAACAGAAATGCATGGAAATGCAAGAGAAAGCCAGTCTCCAGGATTAGAGAGGGTGGGGAGGGGAGTGGCATCACCCAGAACAGACCAGCGAGGCCTTGACGCTCCTGATGGCCGGCAGTCCCAGGACCCGGGGCATTTTCTGGGGCAGATGACAAGGATAACTGTGAGCTCCCAACAGGGCATCTTGGGCAAGGCTGGCTGTCCAGAGAAGGGGCTCCGGAGCCCTGGACCACAGGGATGTTTAGCGGGTCCAGTCCCGCTGGCCATCTTGGTGAGGGAAAGCCCCTCCCCCAGAGGAGTCCTCGGACTTTGTGACTTTGTAATAGGCAGGCAAGCTTCCTCTTGGTTTGCCCACACTTTTGGGTTTACAGCAAACCCTCAAAGAGTCCTTTGGGAAGGACAGCTCAGGGCGGTGGATGAGTGGTTCCATGACCTTGGGGGTGTCCCCTGGCTTTCACATCCATCTTCTTACCTCCATTTATGGGTGGATCTTCCCCACCAGCAATCAGGATTCCTCTCATTGGGAAGACAAGGCAGGAAGTTAACACAATGTATGGGGAGACGGGCTCACATTCCCGCCCCTTGCAGAGCCCCCTCGCTTCGCACAGGCTCTGAGCGTGAAGGGGGGGAAAGGAGGAGAACTGGTGTCCTGATGAGGCGCCCCCCGTCTCCTCCTCTCTTCCCTCCTCTGTGGGGATAGCGCTTCCTTCCATCCTTGTGAACTTGCCCCTCCGGGGGTCGGGAGGGGTCCCTGCGTACCTTCTCCATCAAATCCCTTGGCCAACAAGGGTGGGACCCCCGTGTCTGGTCTACACAGCGTCTGGAAGCCTCTGTGGTCCAGAAGAACAGGGAATTAAGGTGGGTACTTCCCGGGGCACAAAGCACAGTTCTCTCCATCGATCCCGATGGTCCAGTTTCATTTCCGACTTGTGAGCCTGGGCAGAGGAGGGGCTGAGGATAAGGGTTCCCCAGTTTTAACTCTCCCCAAAGATAATTGCATGGTCCATTCCAAATGAACGATGGCCACCCCGACCCGTGCACATGGCTTTCCCCATGGGCACCCATCACAGTTTCCATCCCATCCAGGTGTTCCTGGGGAAACTGAGTCAGCGCCTCTGCCCAAGCTGACATTCTTTGGCCAAACCAGGCCTCCGCTCTCCGATAACACAGGTCAACCCCTTACCTTCTAATCCTCCCAGCAATAATGGCCGCATTTAAAACTCAAATTTTATTTTATTTTTATTTTTTGAAAAAAGAGCTGATCGCTTGATTGTGGTTGATCTTTCTGAAGAGGCCAGGAATTACCATTTAATATTAAATGATGTATAATTCATGCCTGGAGATAAAGGTTCCAAGTGTAAGCGCCGGAGGTGTTTGTGGGTCTCGGCGTCTGCCCATCCCCCCACCCCCACCCTGACTCCTCTCTCCTCCAGCTGCGCCCAGAGCGGGAACCCTCGTAGGAACAGCCACCAGCGGAAGGCAAACCATCAGGAGGAGAGCTGCCAGAACCTGACGGACTTCACGACCGCCCGGGTGCCCAGCAGCCTGGACATCTTCACGGCCTATAACGAAACCCTCCAGTGTTCACACGAGTGTGTCCGGGCGTCTGTGCCCGTGTACACCGACGAGACGCTGCACCCAGCCGGGGAGTACAAATCCACGTTTAACGGGAACCGGTAAGCACAGGCTTGGGCCAGACCCGGCCGCTGTCCCCTCCTGGGGATGCAGGGGCTGTTCATCTGTGTCAGGCGGCCTTCCCATCTCTTTGTGATGGTCCAAGCAAACGCAGGCAGCTAAGTTTGCTGAGATGAGACCAGAGGGGCACAGTAGACGTAAAATGGTGCTAAGACATCCAGCCCCCAGGGTTCACTTCCAGACCCCTGCGCTTGGTGGACGGACTTGTCTTACCCGGCCCTGGATCCCGCATGGCGGAGGCTGAGCGGGCGTTATGGTGCAGAATCCAAAGCCAGCCTCGCAGTCTCAAGCCTCCCAAATGTCAACAAATCACGATCGGTCCCCTCCCCGGTCAATATCTCTGAACCCCCATCGCTAAAATGTCAGCAGCAAATCTCGCAAAGATATCAAATACCAACCAGACTCCCGGTTATTAAACACTCCTTTTTATGAATCATATGTAATCCCTCAAAGAAGACATGCCTCTAAAACCATCCCTGGGAATATTTAAGAAACCCTTGAGTCAGCTTCTGAAGGTTTATCCGGAATTAGATTAAAACATCAATAGCTATTTTTTTTTTAAAGGGAGCACACACTCATGAATCATTTTGTAAATTAAAAGAAAAAAGAATTCTCCGATAACTTAGAGATCTTAGGAAGAAATGAGCAGGACACCAGGCTGACTTGAGGGGCCCACAGTCAGTGGCGGGAGTGGCGGCTGGGGACACTGCCCAAGGTGCCCTACGGGGCTTCTCCCGGAACCCAGGTCGAGGAGACTCGGGGGGACCTTCAGCTGTTGTACCCGTAGCTAATGTCACTTTGTCCTGTCCTGGAGAGCGAGTGGGTGTTCCTTAAACACCTTCTGCTTCTCCTCTCCTTGTGTCTCCACACCAGACTCTGCCGTATTGTCTATCTGAGATGCTCCCTCCCCAGAGGAGGAGGGTGGAGAAACCTCAGAGAGCAGAAACCTCAGGACCATCCTTCTAAATGACTTTGCTTTTACCCGACAGCATTTGGGGAGCTCGTGGGTTGCACTCCAGCCTTCCAGAAGGACGAGTTCACAAAGAATTGGCAAAAGGATTTTCAAACCATTTCACTGAATGCGTGTGTGCCTGTCTGGATGTAAATCCCGGCCAACCAGTGCTTCAGGCTTTGGGGGAAGAGGGGGAAGGGAGTGGATGGGTCTTGGTGTTTCGCTGTGTCTCTCTCTGCCCCTATGTCATAGGAGAGCCCTGTCCACGTGCAGGGTGGGCATAGCTGGCTGGTGTGGAAGCGCTGGATGGAACAGGTTCTTGCCCTGGGGCTGAAGGCGATGCTCTGTTGGGTCTCACTGGCCTTGGAAAATGGTAGCTCGGTCTCAAAGGGGATGAAACACCTGGTGGCAGGGGGGGTGCGCGTTTTAGTCATCAGGCCCTGCCCTCTCTAGAATGTGCAGTAAAGTGGGTAGAATCTCTGCCCTCAGAGGCAGAGACCCTGAGCTTTGCCTTGTCCTGGAAATCAAACGCTGAAATCTGGAGATGGTACCACCGTGGGTCTCAGCACCAGATTCCTCCCATGTGTGGATCCCTCAGGCTGCGTGTCCTCCGAGGCCTTCCAGGGTAGAAGGGAGCCCTGGGCAGCGTGGGGAGGGGAGGCCAGTGGGTCCAGGCCGAGCATCACCTTCCTGGGATTCTTTTCGACTCGAGAAGCCAGTTTTCTGCCACAGGTCTGAGCCGACCTGGTTGTCAGGTGTTATGTACCAGCCCTGGTGAGCCCGTTTTTCTGCTTACTGCAGACCCTCTTCTTCTGATCGGCATCTTATTCCTGTGGCCTTTGTGTCTGAGAAATGGTTTGAAATCTCCTGCTGACTGGCCGAAGGCTTTTTTACCTCCTGGGGGCAGGGCAGACGCCATGTGTCTGTTTTATGGTACGTACCTCTTTTATTGGACCTTGATTGGTTTTCCCTTGACCTCCCCTTTCCCACCCCCGTCTCGCCTCTGGGATAGCTGGGAGCCCTTCTGGACATGGCAGGTGAAATTCCAAGGGCATCACCGTTCTGGATGCAAACCAGAGGGTTGGGATTGTGGTCTCTCTGCTGCACTCGTTAGAAATGCCCCATGTCCTGGTGGAAGGGAGTAACAGACTCAGGAACCCCCTGCTTGGCACCCTGCCCATTTCCGTCAGTGCCGTTCCACCCCCTAGGATGGCCTGTAGGGCAGGGAACACCGGTTCTGGAAACGAGCTACAAGTATACCTCTCATTTCCCGCAATGAGAAGAGCTCAGGGCCCCAGCCAAGTGGGCAGACGTCACGCCTCCATCATCACATCTTTACATGGCGGGGAGAGGTGGGAGAACACAGAGTGGAATTAAAATACAATTTTGAAATATAAGTATAAGAGATAAGAAAGACAATGGTAAAGAAAGAAAGTGAAGAGTTGAGACATCTACTAATTTGAAGCCAGGGACAGGTACCAAAACAGGATGAGTTTTCCACGCTCTGCTGGATAGGAACATTTGGTTTGCTTTCAATGATATTGACTTTGATGCTCACGTTAAATTGCTTTCTTCTGTGCCGAACCTCCCAAACCCGCGCGCTGCTGGGGGAAGAGCATCTCACCCCGTGACTGCACATTCTGGATGCACAGTCAATAGAGGCGACCAGGGTTTTTGGTTTTTTATCATTTTCTCTTCTGATGTTATAGGTTTTTCAAAGGATGACATCTGCTTATCCACAGAGAGCATCTTTTTCCCCCCAGATATTCCTTCTAAGTGTGATGTCAGATCCCTGCCAGGAGTAGGGAACCCAATTTCTAGGCTTATTGATATTTAAAAATTTTTTTTCCTTACTTTTGCTCATCCTCTGATACGGGGACTGAGCGGAAAATGCCCTTGTCAGAGTCAGGGGAGGGCCTGGGGCGAGGGTGGTGTCTTCTTGGGGTGCACATGGGACCCTCAGAGGCTCTGCTTGCAACACTTAGCTGGGGTCCGGGGGGCCCAGCTGCTTTGAGAAGCAGGTGTGAATCAATCCGTTCCTAATCCCAGCCCTAGTGAATTGCATCTTTGCTCCAAATCAAATCTGCCGCCCTCACTTCCTGTCCCAAAGCCAAAATGATCCACTTAGCTCTGTGTTCAGCTGGTGGATGAAGGATTATGATGAGATTAAAAGGGAAAGTGACCCTCCCCACCCAAAGGCCTTTGCCGAGATGTGCAGGTGAGGCAGGTGAGAGGAGGTCTGTCCCCAGCATTCAAGGGCCAGATGCCCTGGGCATGGCTCATCCACAAGAAATTTGTGACTTTGCCTGGATATGATTCCTCATTAAGGCCACGGGTGAGCTCCGTTTGGAGTTCTGACCAGGCCAGCGATGGGGAGCCTGCCCGTTAGCTGCGGAGTTCCTGCCTGCCTGATGAGGCCTCTGCAGGGCGGCCAGGTGGGCACCAGCATCTCTGTAGGGATTTCAAAAATGCATAAACGCATAAGGCATTGACCTGGGAGATGCCAGCCGTGCGCATCAAAGACCTCTGCTCTCTTCCTCCGAGAGCTGCAGGCCTGCGGCCCTGGAGGTGGACATGCCTTCCACTCCAGGTAGCACCAACCTGGGGCGGGGTGGGGACAGTTCCCTAATGGGACATTCACATGGCAGCTCACTGGAGCACTCTTGATGTCTAGAGACTCATTCGGTCTTCTCAGCAGTGCATCTTACAGAGGAAACTGAGGCCCGGCGAGGGGAGGTGACTTGCCTGAGGGCAGGCAGGTTGTAAGTGGTAGGGCCACGTGACCCCAGGTCACCTGGCTCCAGGGCCATGCTCCGACCACAGGTCAGAGAGCCTTGACTGCCATCCCCCGTGGACGCCTCTGCCCCATTCTGTCCCCGGCCCGACCCCAAGTGGGAAGAGGCTTGGGTTGTGGGAGATGAGGGTGGGCTTTCCAGCTGCCTTGGCATCCCTGCTGGGGACACTCAGCCTGACTCTGCAGGGCAGGGGCATTGCAGGTGGGAGGCCAGCCCCCGAGCCTCCAAACGCCTGGGCCGAGGACCTCCTCATTCACATCGGAATATTGGAGCCACCTCCCCGGCTTTAAAAGAAAATCAGACTGGGGGGAAAAGTGCTTTTCTTCACGTCTTTGCTCCAGAAGACCTTCCTGTCCCATTAGCCTGTTTCTGTCTCCAGCAGCATGGGACACAGAAGGATTGGGGTGGGCTCTCCCCACGTGCCACCCTAGATGGCCCCGGGGACCATGTTCTCCAGAAGGTGTCTGGACCCCACTTCCCAGCTCCGCCCGAGGAGCTATTTCAGGACCACCCCCATCTACAGGAGGGGGCACCTCTGTGTTGGAAGAGTTCAACCCACTCACGTGGATCTCAGGTGGGCAGTTTGGGGAGGTGAGAAGAGGCGACGGGACTTACTGGGAGCTTGGCCACGCTCAGACATCGTGCCTGCAGACTCGGGGCAACAGCTGCCTCCAGCCATCTCCTCCCGCAGACACGGACCAGGAAGACCCCGCGAGCAGCCTGGTTAGTCCTTGATAAATGCTTCCACATCCCTTCGCTGTGTCTCGGACGGACTGTTTATCACTCACTGGGAGGAAAGCATTTGGATTCAAAGTATCCCTGATGCTTACAATTAGTGCCTGGACATGAAGATGGAGTGGTGAAGAGCCAGGAAGACGGTTCAGATTTACTGGGGTTCTTATTGTCCCTTAAATAAATAGCAATTAATACTAAAACATTCAATTAAGGTTTAAGAGCCAGCGGAGATATTTATCTCTTGCATAACTGTTAAGCCTCTCCAAATGCATTTTTAATGATGCTACAGCAGTTTGTTGCCGCACCGTCTTGCGTGTGCACGCTAACCCACGCGTACAGCTGGGACCTGAGCCCCGCCCAGTGCTGGGGCTTGTGCACACGGGTGACCCAGCCTAGGCAGAAGTTAAGCCTGTTTGTCTAGATTCAACCTCTACGAGAGATTCCGGCAAACCCTTGCTTCAAACCCCCTCCGTGGTGGAGCCTGATTGAACGCTCTGGACAAGACAAAATGAGGTGGCCTTTCCTGCTCCGAGGAAAGGGACCTTGGACACACACCTTTCATTGGCTCTTGGGCTAATTTCCTGTCATTTTTCACGTAGCGAGTAAACTTCAGGAAACCTCATCAGTGTTCAGATCTTTCCGTCTGCCAAGGCCACTTCATTCCGAACCCAGCCTGACAAGTCATAAAAGCTCTTGCATCTGAAGCAAGTGAGAAATAAATCATGTGTTATTATTATTTTCAAAAACACGCCAAAGATATAACTAATAAAAAAAAAAAACACAAGAAACGCACCTGAGCCTTCCCACTGTGTTCTAAAAAATACATTAACAGAATATCCAGCTTCTGTAAATCAGAGGAACATTTTCTTCAAAGCAACATCCGGACCCTCCTGGAAACCATCCTCTCCCCAAGCTGAGAACCAGCACCAAGGAAACCGGTGGGGAAGGAGCTTTTTTCGGGAAGTGGAGAAACTAACTAGAGGCTCCACGCTCCAGGAGGCCTTGCTGCCTTCTGCCTGCTCTCTTTGTTCTGCAAAAGCTGATGCTGATCTTTAAGCCCAGGACCCCCTGTGTGGTTCGCAGCCCAGGGGTGCCCAGGAGCCGAGCATCCCCTTCTGGGCAGCAGAGGGCACTGGTTTCTCCCAAGTCAGAATTCATCCCGGATCCGATCGCTCAGATCTCTCGGCAGCCACAGCTTTGCTTTCTGGCCCAGAGTCTTGCATGCACACCCTCGCCGGGTACACAACCTCGCCGGTGCCCTTCTCCAAGCAGGACGCACCTCCCCCTCCCACCCCTTCCAGGGTTATTGCCAGGCTGAGAGGCTCTTGCTCTGAGCCTTTGGAGCAGAAAAACCCGAGCCCTCCTCCACGAGCTGAGTAGCAGCCCGGTTTCAGCTGGAATGTAGGGCAGGCCTGGAAGATGGCCAGGTAGCCTCAGACCCCTCCTTCTTCTTGCAGGGGACAGTCACCTCTGCAGGAAGCCAGCACTGCTGTTCCAATGGCAACTCAAGGCGCAGAGTTGGACCCATCGCTCCCTCTCTCTCTCTCTCTCTCTCTCTCTCTCTCTCTCTCTCTCTCTCTCTCTCTCTTTCCTTTTTTTTCATCCTGAGATGCCAGATAGAAGCAGATGCTGGAAGGTTTGGAAGAGGCTTGGCCCCCAGGTGGCCCAGGAGCCCCTCCATCCATCCTCCCAGACAGGCAACATGTGAAGGACATTCCAGGCAGATAAGGGTATAAGGACAAAGCTCCTTTCACAGAGATGCCTCTTCTCTGAGTTTCATCCAGTGTTGATTTTTCTCCCCAGGCCAGGCTCCAAGCTGTCACCTGGGCAAACCTAGGTGGACCTGGCAGGCACCCTGTGACACTTGGGTGATATGTGACATATACATGCTCAGATACAAACTAGTGCAGGTCGTCCTGTGCCTACGGAGCCATAGAACCGATGCTTTAACAGAAATGAAACAGAGAACATGTTTAGGAAAGGAGAGGGTATCCGCAAAGGCCTCCCCAGGGAGGTGACCGTCAGCAGAAACTTGGGGGACTTCAGGTAGGAGATGTGCGATTTGAGGCCAGGGTGCCACCCGGAAGGGGGAGAGGGAGAGGGAGAGGGAGGGATGGGGGGAGAGGGGGCGGGACCTCGTCCTGAAGAATCTGAGGAGACACTGTAGAAGCACTGAAGACTTTTAAGTGGCAGATACTATCTGTTTGGAAAAACCCCTAGGAGACACTAGCCCCAGGGAAGGAGCAGAAGCGGCACCTCCCTTGATCTGTCTGGTTAAGGTCACAAGAAAGGACAGGAGAGCAGCCCCAGGCTACAGTTCTCAAGGAAACCTTCCTTCTTAGGGAAGGAGGCCCTGTGGCTCACAGCCCCACCCTGGACCCTCCTGAGGGTGGAGAGGGGCGTAGTGGTCATCCTGCTGCTGGGACAGCGGGCAGCAGCTCAAGCCGGAGACTGTCCCAGGACTGGGCAAATGGTCACTAGGCCCAGCTTTTGGTGTCCCCATATTTTTTCAATGTATTTTTAAAAATTTTAAAATTGTAGTAAAATATACAGAACATAAAATTGATCATTTTAACTGTTTGTAACAGGACAATTCTCTGGCATTAAGTACATTCACAATTGCTTTGCACAGCCATCACCACCATCCGTCTCCAGAACTCTTCATTTTCCCAAACTGATTTTCTGTCTCCCTTAAACACTAACTCCTCCAGCCTCTAACACCCAGCATTCCACTCTTCATCTCCATGACTACTCTAGGGACCACATATAAGGGGGTATCACATAGGATTTGTCTCCACATTTTTTTAACTTTCAGAAGATTAGAAAGGGGCTTCCCTGGTGGCGCAGTGGTTGAGAGTCCGCCTGCCGATGCAGGGGACACGGGTTCGTGCCCGGTCCTGGAAGATCCCACATGCCGCAGAGCGGCTGGGCCCATGAGCCATGGCCTCTGGGACTGCGCGTGCAGAGCCTGTGCTCCGCAACGGGAGAGGCCACAGCAGTGGAAGGCCCGCGTACCGCAAAAAAAAAAGATTAGAAAACAGACATACAAGAGGGACATTCCTCTCTGTTTTAACCACCTCCCACCCCCAAATCCTAGAAAGCGGAGGGGGCGGGAGGAGCCAGGGCACAGCTGGAATAATGCTGCCGAGAGTGGTCCAGCACACATCTGACGGGATGTCCGTTTCATCACACGCGATGACACCCCTGCTCACAGCAGGGCAGGCCATCCCACAGGAGATGAGTAGATGCCCCATGTTGGTCTCCTGGAGTTGCCCAAACAGGTGTCATTTAGAGGTAAAAGGCAAGGCAAGGTGATGAGCAGGGGCCCTGCCTTCCTCGTCCAGACTGGGAGGGGTCCTGGAGAGGGAATGGGCACTGCCACCCCCTCCCCACGTGGAATAGACTTTGGCATGCCAATGCCCTTGGAGAAGATGACGGAGTCAGTGCTGACCAGATGCTCTCCTGCGGGCTGCAGGTGTGTCCCCCCACCTGGATGCCCTTCAGCCCTCTGTCCTGTCGAGGATCACCCAGGGGGCTTATTTGATTCAGGAGAAAGAACCCTACCCCCTAGTCTCTTTCCAAGAAGGGTGCCATGACCTTCTTCTTTATACCATTTGAGGGTCCGCGTTTCCTGCAGTGTGGGTGCAGGTGAGGGCTCTGAGTGACAGCAGAGAGAGGCATGGCCCCATCCTCATAATGGAGCTGCAGCTTTGAGCCAAAGCCCCTCCGGCCCGAGCCGTGGGGCGTCCCGACTCACCTGGCCGTGCCTGGGATGGCTGTAGTTCTCTGAGTCCCTGGGGGATGCTGACTTCGGGGTCTGTCACTGAGGTAGGATGACTCTGGCGTCCCCATTTTCCGAGGTGGCACCCCAGGCTGGGCAAGAGCCACTGGCTTCTTTGCAGCCCTCTGACCTGGCCTGCAAGCATGGTGGTTCACGTTCTTTCTGTCTCCAGCAGGATCACCTCTTGGGGAGATCCGGGAGGTGGTTTTTCTGACGCAATCCATTAGCCTCTCCTGAGTCCCAGCCTCAGCGAGCGTCCAGCTGAGCAGTGGATTGAAAGGGACTCCATTGCTTCCCATTAGCCCCTCTGTGGAGCTGGCGGTCCCTCTGCCTGTGGTGGTGGGAGCTGAAAGGGAGCGAGCAGGATGCTGGATGCATTCAGTCACCTGCAGGCCTGGGGTGCCACACCCCTTGTAAGTTAATGCTGGGGGTGGGCCTGGCACCCTCTTGTGAAGCCCAGACCCCCTCCCACATAGGCAGGAGGACCACTCCATCAGTTACCGTAGTTAACACGAGGTTCCCCCCGGGATTCCTAGCATGTGTACCAGCCCCTGGTGACCACGTCCAGTGAGACAGCCTTGGCATCCCCAGGACACTTGAGTGTCATTAGCCAGGGAGCTGTGCACCTGGGTCTCGGTGACCGAGGCTCAGAGGAGTTGCGTAGACACCTCCTGCCCTCAGCTCGCTGCCATTTAATCTCTCCTTGTTTTCTTTCCATGCAGGATTCCGTTGGTGAACCTGTAAAAAAAAAAAAAAAAATTACAAATTACAAAAAAACACAAAACCTAAAACTAAACTATCTAAGGGGAGTGTCCCCACACCTACCACTTCTGTTTGCCGGTGGGGAACTCACAGAGCAGGACGCTATAGGCCAAATATATTTTTATAAAAATGCCGACGCCTATGGGGAACTGCCTTCTCCGAGAGCTTCTTTGGGGAACAGAAAGAAGATGGTCCAAGAGAAAGAGCTGGAGACAGAGAAAGGGCAGGAGGACACACCGGAAGCTGGGATTTGTACTGCGATTTTGAACCTGTGCCAATAATACCATTATGTGCCATGTACTGACCCGAGAGACTTGGTGACAAAGCCGACGCCAAGCAAACCGCGAGGAGAAATCTTACAGAAAACAGGAGCGGGCATCTCTTCCGACAGAGCTGCTCTTTCTGGTTAATGTACATATATAAATATATAAAGACACACACACACACACACACACACACACACACACCCCTTTTTTGTACTGTAGCAATTTTTGAAGACCTTCAATGTTCCTTTTTAAAGAAAAAATGTGTTCTCGGTCACAAAATCTGATTTCTTTAACATGCTTAGTATGAACAGAACGAACTGGTGTTTTCTACTTCGCAAACACACACAGGCATACATGTGCATACACACACACGTACGCACATATATATGCATATATCGGAAATGCAGTTCCGCGAGCGAGCGTCTTCTTCCTGGTGACCTGGTGTCCCACTGCCATCCGTGCCAGGTGGCCTTGATGCACGCCAACTGGCCCTTGAATGGCAGGTCCTGCGTTTGCTAGGCGTTTGGTGAGTGGCGCGATGTGTGATTTATTATCTTGGGCCAGAACGAAGAATGCCATGGTTTTGTATACATCCATACATATACGTAATCTATATACACATAAATGCGATCTTTTTTCATTGAATTGTTTGAAGAAGCTACCTAATAGCCATGTGCACACGTGTGTGGCCAGCCACCTACAGATGGGCCTGAGCGTCAGATTGGTGGGGGCTGGTGGATCTTGGCCATCTTTGTGTGATACAGGCATAGACCGAATTAAAGAAATTTTCCAGTTGCAAAAATTAAAGGAGTAGATCCTTGTAATGTGTGTGCATATGTCAGAGCAGAACTCAGAAATATGTGAGCTCCCCGCTCGTTTGGCAAGGAGCGCCAGTGTGCTCCGCATTTCTTCCCACATGTTGGCACTCAGAGGTCACCTGCTCTTTCTTGAGCCCACGAGTGACTTTAAATTTTGGTGCGGATGGTGGCAAAGATGCTGTCTCTTGTCGGCTCCCTTGGTCAACCTGTGTGCTCCACCATCAAGAATCCTACTGTGGAGCCTCCCAGTGGAAATAGGGGCCCAGACAGGAGTCTCCTTACAGAGGATCCCAACCACACACTTCACTGAAAACACTCCCTGCCAGCCCTCACCTTACAAAGGCGCCCTGATGCCCCATCGTGTGGTTAGTGGGGGGCACTGTAAGGGATGGGGGTGTCTATCTGGGCTTTGTGCTTCCCAGTTAGACAGAGGGCGTGTCCTCCTTCTGGGGACCCCAGGTTCGGTGCACATGGCCTGTCTCCTATGAGTGATTTCACCAGTAGGGCTTGCAATGCCACAGACCAGGTTGGCAGGCAGGGAACTAACTCCCCCCACCGCCCTCCCACTTATTGGTCAGGCCGGTGACCTGATTCTTCCACCAGGCTCCCTCTGCAACACCTTGAAATGTGCTTGAAAAGTTGGCTTTGGTACCTTTTGAAATATGGCAGAGTAAAATGATGCCAGTGGAGGGAAAACCTCATTTTTGTCACACCCATTAAGATCGGTATTGGTGATAACTGCTCCAAAAGTAGGATTTCTGGTTTTCGTTTTGTCACTTCCCATCTCCCCGCAAAGCTTGAACAGGACGCAGCAAACATCCATCCCTGACATCCATCGCCTCCAGGCTCTAGACTCACTGCACAGCCTGCGCTCCACTCTCTACCCGGCATCCAGCTCACACCTCTCATTATCCTCAGGTCACTCTCCCACTGGAGGGCGGCTCTGGGGCCTTCCTGACTCAGGCGAGCACAGCGTGCTGTGAGCACCAGCTGAGGGCTGTCAGCATCCTTCAGGGCCGAGGGACCTGCCGCTCTGTGTCAGATGCTCTGAGACGAAGGTGGTGGCTGAGGGGCCTGTTCTACCACTGACAGCAGAGCCTGGAATTCCTGCAGGGATGCAGCTCAGCGACTACTGCGTCGCCTCTGACTGCAGCTCGGCCCTTTCCCCGGACCTCAGGCTGCCCTCGGGATGCCTGAGCACCAGGTGGTACCGAGCTTTGCAAGGAACCTGAGAATAACGACCCCCTCCCGCCCCCAACACACACACACACACACACACACACACACACACACACACACACACACACACGCCCCTTGGCTTGCACCCAGGGCAGGGCTGGGGGACACACATACGACCACCAGACAAGCCACACTTGCAGTTCCCCACCGGGAAGTCTAACATCTGTCAAGACAAATCCACTTTGGGGAAAGCTACCATTTCATGATGATTGAGGAAGTGTGTGTAGAGATGTTTTATTTTATTTTTTTAATGGTTACCTGGAAACATGATCTCTATACAAAGAGATAACAAATGAAAGTGAGCAGGCTTACAAAACTCAGCTCCACCCACAGTCAAGTCTATGAAACAATACAATGTGGTATTTTTCCTGAATCAGGCCCCGTGTACACGTGTCCAAGCATTGCATGTATCTGTGTCTGATGAGTATGACCCGGCCACCCTTCCTCAGCCCTGGGGTGTTGTCCTGGGTCAGTCAGTGTTCCCTCTTCTAGGCTCCTTGGATTTCAGAATCCATCAGCGATCCCTCTGTGATCAACCTCAGAGCTGTAACTTCTTAGGCCCCAGGGCCCCAGTTCTTACATTTGCTTTAGCTTTTTTTTTTTTTCTTCTTCAAGAAAGGTATTCAAAGGAAGGTACTCACCATATTGTTTGGTGAGGTCCACAAAGACGTGTCCACCTCCATCTTATCCCCTCAGGGAGTCTGAAACCCCACAATCATCAGCCCCTGGGCAGCACATCACCTCTGTCCCTTGCCTACCTATCGACTCTTAAAACTTTTAAAACAACAGGGCTTGGCTTTCAGGAACTCTCTGCTGTGTGGTCAAGTCTATCTTTAGGCTTAATCACTTCTGTGTGTACTTGACGCCATTTTTATCTGGTTGAAATAACAAGTGTAATTCCTTTCGTTTACAAGTTCTGAGTGCCATGGGGAAGATGCTCCAGGCAAGATCAGGAAAGCCTCCTGACCTTTTCCTACCAGACTCAGAGTCCAGCAGTGTCAAAGGAGAGGCCACTTAGGAAGCCATGTTTTCTCCGAAGTGTTTCCAGTCCTTCCCAGTCCTGAGTGCGGGTGGACTTCTTGGGTTGCCTTCAACTCCCAGACATTCATCTCAGTCCTCCACGGAACATTTTAAACTTAGAAGCCTACACTCATCAGCAGATCCCGCCACCTCTCTGAATTTGACCACCAGGAATTCAGTAATTACTGCAGGGACCTTGCCCTCTTCAAACATTCTTACTTCGGACAAGTTTGTTACTCTTTCTCGGCCACATTTCAACATCAATCAGAACTTTCCTTACAGGTTTTGGTCTTCAGGAATTCTGTGTGTGGATGTCCACTCCCATGTGTTAGCTCATGAAATGGACACAATAGAAAATAGACCCTTTTGCCCTGTGTGGTCTCTATCTGACTCTATTGCCCATAGAGATATTCCATCTCTTTCGCTTCTTCTCCCAGATGGTTCAGCATGATCAGTAGCTCAAGATGCTTATCTTGGAAGATAATAAGAGGAACCAGGGCTGAGGTTCAGGGCTGGGACCAGCAGCTCTTTTATGGTCAGGCTGGATCTTCTCATACCTTTCATTTCAAAACGGCATGCGTACACACTTTTTCTTTGTCTACATTTTGACACTCTTCCATCAGGGAGATCTCAGCCTAAGTGAGTCTCGACATTCCACTGGGCTCTCTTTCCCTGGCTCTTCCAAGGAGCTATTGCACAAGTTAGGATGGGAAAAGATACTGAGTTCTGTTGAGATTCAGCTGTCATTCTTGCTGCAGCATGGGGGTTCTTTAAGAAGGCACTACTCCTATATGCACTTAGGAGAGAAACATCTCTTTGTGCCTCCTGCAATTAGCTGAAAATCCATCCATCTGCTTATTCAGCAAAGACTTGTTGATCTTCTGCCATGTTGGTGATCAGTGAGGAGCAAGATGGACATGGTCCTGCCCCTGTGGGTTTTACTTTCTGTGCCAGATAGAGGAAGACAATTGACACAGAGCAAACAATAATTTCGATAGAACGATGAGTGATAGGAAGGCAGCAGAGCAGAATGATAGGAAAGTAAGAAAGAGAAATGGGAGTTGTCTGGGTTTCTTCATCTGGCCATCATTTCCAACTGGGAAATCATCACTTGCTTCCTGAAGGTCGGTCTGAGATTGAGGGAGCAAGAACGCCTTACTCTTATTTCCTGGATAAAAATGCAGTGCCAAGGAATAAGATGTCCTAGTCATGACAAGCTCTTCCACCCCTCAGTCATTCTAGCAAGGAGTGACACGGCAGGGGAAACAGAGAGATGGGACCAGGATGAGGTATGTCACCCAGGTGATGAACTGGGTCTCCTCCTGGATGGCTGTCCCCCTCTCTCCCAGGTCCCCTCCCCATCCCTAGGTTGTCAAGTCACCATTAGGTCAACCAGGTCTCAAGGAGGACAAAGGAATTCAAGGACAAAGAGGAGGCGCACTGGACACCAGGGGCCCCAGGGAGAGCCACCCCTCCTCATTAGAGAAGGCAGCTGCCTTTTCCAAAGTTCAACCTCAATACAGAACATATTCAGTAACATACTTCTTAAACAACATCTGCTTTTATTCCAAAACACGCTATGATTCATGTAATTTTGGAGTGGTTACTTCGGTGCAGTTTGTCAATTTCCTATGCCGTACTGTTTTTTGATAGTTTGTTTGTTTTCCAATGTAAATAGCACAGCCTACATAAATGAGCCAAACTCTCACCATCTGAGAATCTTTGATTATTCTTCCCAACTTGTGCTTTTTCGCCTACTCTGAGCCAAGATCTCTGTGTTAGTTACACTCAGCGTTATTACTGGGGCTTCCATCCAGGTCTTAAATGATTGATTGCCATTTTGAAATATGCTTCCAGCCCTTCATTCCAAAAACTGTAAGGCATGGTTGGGCAGTTTTGCATTTCTGGGTTTCGAGTTTGAATTTGAATGTAAAGAGTGGTCTAAATAGAGGTGTAGGGAGAGAAGCAATATTTTTAGATCACCCCACCCACTAAACAAACAGAAAGATTGAGTTCTTTGGACCGCAAATGATTCTAGAAAGATACCAGCCAGCAAGCCTACTATAGCTAAACTCCAGAGTTCAAATCGGTCATCATGTGAGCATGCAAGTAAGAAATTTAACTATGGGCCAGTCTCTCTTTATGCCAAAGGGGCAGCTGTAACATTTGCACTTTGTCAGGGGAGCAGCCCCACCAGAGCAGCCAGCCTCCCAGGGTAGGGGGTGGGCTCACACGTACCCCCTTCCACTCTGCTTCACTGTAGTTGAGTAGGTTCAACAGCTAGTCTGCACTGATGAGAAAGCTGTGCACACAACGGGGCCAAGAATATGAAAGGGCAAGGAGAAGGCAGGTGAGATGCTTGTGTGGGCTCTTGAAGGCAGTAGTACATGGACAGAGCGGGGTTGGGGGCGAGGGCCTTCTCTCCATGCATTCCCAGACACCACGACAGTGACAAGTCCACACTTCACACTTGTAAACGCATGGCCCACACCCAACTGTAAAGGCAACTGAAGAGAATGGTCATCTGGGTTATAATATGTGTCTGTGTTGGAGCTGGAATGCTAACATCAATCCTTCCAGGAGCCCCATTGCGTTTCCCACTTGATGGTTTCCCTGTTAAATGCTCCAAGAGTTACTGGGCGTAGCATCAAGAGGGTAGTTTTGAATGAATCCATAAATCTAAGTCTTATATGGAACAGCCTCAGCTTAAGAGGGGGGTATAAACTGGGCCAGCCCTGCCATCAGGGACACAAAGCTTTATAAGCACTTAGGGTGGGGGGAGTGTAAATAGCTGGTGAGTAGTGGGGGAAGGGTCAGTGAACCTGTAAATGGCCCTGTTATCTCTTCCATGTAGGTAGGAATCAGAACACACATGTACCATGGAGCGCATAAATTGAATGGGTTAATAGAATAAGCCCAGAGGGTTGCTAAGACATCCCCTGGGGCTGAATTAACTCTTGCTCCTATCTTGAATCTCAAAGTAAAATATCTGCTGAGTCATGGAATGGTCGCAGAGAAGGTCAGGTTGTAGGAAACCCTTCTTCATAAAGTTAATTATTTTTTCCTAGGTGGTTTCTGTCTTAAAAATAAAATCCCCTGGAGACCTGGATTCTTATCAACACCCAAATATTTGCAACACCAAATAACTCCCCAGAAGCTTCATTCGTATGTGGACTGTCCACACTGGTGGGGTTCTGTCGGACTTTTGAAATTCTGCAGTAGATTCTTCAGTGTTGATGTTTGTAGCTTTGGGATTGGTGAACTGGCAGTTCACGCCAGTCTTACTGACTGTGGCAAGTTATTGCTTCCAGAGAAGTGGGGAGAACTTTTTTCATGGGAGAAATGAATCTTAAGTTCTAGTTTTGGGCATCATCATGTACCACGAAGACTTGTTGCCACTAAAAGTCTGGGATGGGGAACACTCTGAGGACCCCCGATACAATTGTTTCAAGTCACCATGCAGGAAACTACAAGAACGACCACCATTGTCCCAAGCCAAAAGGGACACTTTCAAAGCCATTGTGACACCCCAAACCCAATTTCCAGCCTTTGGGGGATTAATTGGAGTAGGAGAGAGGGTTTTTTCTGAAGTTTTAGGTTGCTGGAATCCACATAGCAGTAGAGCAGTGAACCAATAGCATCGTTCTTGACAAGGTTTCGTGTGGCAGTCGCTACCACCAGAAAGAACTCTCTCCCTCTGCCTCCAAAGGCTATTTTAGGCTGGACTCTGTATTATCTCTCCCTTAGGCTTATGGATTTCTAACATCAAGTGTTGTTGTGACTGCCTACAACTTAAGGTCTACAAGGCAACGTGAGTATTTTTTTCATGATGAACTTACAGCAAGTAGACATGAACTGACATGAAAGTTCTGGAAAGGAGAGATTTCTAAGGCACTGTTAAGTATTGTGCCATTTCCACATACAAGCACAACTGCCAGTCAAGGGCCTTAAAGACAGGGATGGGTGGCTGGTTTTGAAAAGTCAGCACGCTTTACAGAGCCCACCTGTGGCCACACACGCCTTGAGTTGAACTGTCATGTCCTACAGAAAACACATTTTGTTTCATTACTTTTGTTCTTTTGCTTTTCATGTGTATTTGGGTTGCTTCCTCTGAAGCCAGAAGGGTGAAAGGACTTGAACAAAATCGGTTCTCAGTCGACTGACCATAAATTTGATCCTTTGATGAATTCCCAGCACAAGATGACATGGAATGACTTGGGGTTCAGCAAAGGTTTCAGAGATGCATACGTGTTCTGCTTGGTGGGAAGATGAGCACTGTCCATGGCATTTGCTGCTCCCTGAGATGTTCTCCAGTAGTGGGGAGAGGAGATGTGGGAACTTGCAAAGTTTGGGAATGAAACGTTGAGATTTCGGGAAAATATTGTAATCAGTTTGGGATTCTGGATAATTGGTTTCTTAAAAACTAGAGAGTGTTGTGTTTTTTTTTTTTTCTTTTCTGCCTTTTTTGGGCAAACCCATTGTAATCCTTTCTTCCTCTTGCCTCCCTTGGAGAAAAAAGATGGTGGGCGATGGAGCCCAGAACACACTTAACCTTTAGCTAAAATTATTTAAAGGAAAACAGAACAACAGCCAAGCCTCACCTGACCTTGAATGACTTTGTTAAGTTTACTTAACTCGTGATTGATACATGGATCGACAAGAGATTAACTGATGTTCTGTCTCTCTACACATGCACTGTTGAACATGAGTTAAACCCTTGAACATGACTTAGACCCAGAACACATTAAACTGGACATTGGAGGAAATGTGAGACTACACATTGATTATCTTTCCAAAGTCTTTTATATTTTTTTCAAAAGGAATAAATGTTTACTGAAAACATTTAGAAAATATCAATAACCAAACAGAAGGGAAACATCGGAAGCCCTTCAGTTACTGTCTAATTCAGTGGAACCTGTTCATGAAGGGCTGAGCGAGAGACAGCAAGTCGCAGAGATCTGTCCATGGTAAGCACGGTTGACCTAGCTGGCTCCAATGTACGTTTTTTAAAAAGTTAGTCCAATTCGCATTTGAGCACATCTTTGCCGGTTTGACTTGTCATGGACTCAAGTCCTTGCTGATCATGAGAATGCCTCTGTGACTAAGTGGAAAATGCAGTCAACCATTTGGATGTTTTGTTTTCACATCCATCATCAAGCATGGATCCCTGGGCACATCTGGGTGTTTGGGGGGTATACACACAATACTCAGAGAAACATCCAAACTCTTGGCTGGATTCTTCACATGGGGCATCTATCTGAGGGTCAAAGACCTGAGAACCAGAAGGCTCCATGTTCTTTGCGATACCCCTCGTGTAATTGAACCACACTTGAATTCACCAGGTCTAAGTACATACATTTAAACATGGACCCATTTCTCCCTCTTCTTCCCCAGCTCACCCGTGGAACTAGGAAACTCACAAACCATGAACCTGAACCACAGGACAAGAAGGTCAATGGTGATGGCCACCCTGGCTCATTTTCACAGCTGTTAAGTTGAATGTTTTAGAACTTTATTTTCCTCCCCTCCTCCCACTCATGTATAGAAACACTGGGTTTATTTTGATTTTCCTAAATTATTTTCTGATACAATAAACTGTTTACTGTTTATTTATACTTTTACATGGATCACTTGTTATTTTTCCACAGAAAAACAGAAGCCTCTCTCTCTAAGTGTTATACATATATATCTATGCCTCAGCTGTCCTTATAGACATATTTATATATCATCTTCCTGAAACAAATTATTGTAGTTTATTGTTGTGTTTTTCTTTAAATGCATCCCATAATTATGTTAATAAACAGAAATTACATGATATATTGGGGTGGGGGTTGGGGGGCTGGGTGTGATTTCCATACAGGTGAACTTTTATTCCAGATTTTTTTAAGTTGTTTCTGTATTTCAAGACTATGTAATTTGGAAAATATTGTCAATGCAGCACCTATATCAACTTTGCTTTGTATATTTAGTACTCTGATGTTGCTATTAAAAAAAGAAAACATAATATGAAAAAAAAGAGACAAAAGAATCACCATTAGTTCAGGCCGTGACCTCAGAATGACTTTTTCTAAATGCTATTTGTTTATTTATTTATTTTTTAACAGTATTATATGAAACTTACTCTAAGAATATGGGTATTCATGTCTATGTCATGGTTCACATATTCTAAGATTTCCCCCCTGTATATTCATTATTTCCAAACCAATTCTTTCCCAGTTCAACCACAAAGAAAACGTTTCCGGGTCTCCGGGTGTGGGTCCTGGGCTGCTTGTAGCCGAGTCTGTGCCAACGGGGACAGTCCCACAGCACTGTACCCGAGACCACAATTACCCCCAAAAGCAGGCTGGGGGTTCCCCATTGCGCTTTTGTGGATGGTCTGAATCCAGCTCACACCTGCAGAGATTTCAACTGCCCCCGAGAGGAAAAGAGGCACAAAGCTTATATTTGTGCCTATCTGTGCCAAGGAAGGGCCCCCATCCTTGAGCCAGGGGACACACAGAGCACGCGTAGTTCACAGAGACAGAAGACGGGCTCAGATCAGGCCCTGCCACCAGCCCAGCGGTTCTTCATCAGGGGCAGTCTTACCCCCCCAGGGAACATCTGGCAATGTCTGGAGACATTTTTGGTGTCACGCTGCAGAGGGGTTGCTCCTGGACTCTGGTGGGTAGAAGCCAGGATGTTGCTAAGCATCTTACAACACACTGGATGGCCCCCAAAGCAACGGTCAGACCCAGATGTCCACAGCGCCCAGGTTGAAAAGCCTGTCCTCACCTTCAGGGGATGCAGGCTGCACTCTGCTCTGGTGGTGGGCATGAGCCTTGCTCCACTGATGTGGATTAAAAGAGGATGCCCTTGCCTCAGCGGCAGAGGTTTCCCTGCTCCCAGGGCTGCAGGCTCTCTGGTTGAGTCTGAGAAAGCAGGGACCTTAATTAAGGCCGTCTTCTTTTTTCAGGAAATCACACTATCAGCCCAGAGCGTTCCTCTTCGGACAGCGCCTGTCCACACACCTGCTGTGGTCTCAGTGTTGGGGATCCCTTGAACACACTGCCAAAGTCCTATGCACCATCAGCTGTCCCAAGATACCAGGAGCTCGCCTGGCTTGTGCAGGACCCCTAGCCTAGGGGGTGGGGCCGAGCTGAACCCAGTACCTCACCCCATCTGCCCACCTCCAGCCATGGCCTCACAGACCTCCAGAAACATCTCTGCAGCACAGTTCACCAGCTGCTAAGTTTCCTGGCCCCTCTTTAGGTACATCCATTGCCAAGGCCAACATCCAGCCTCAGGAAGACAGAAGAGAAGGGGGCAGGGAGCTGGGGTCCCAGGGATTAGGCAACACAAAAGAGCTGACCTGCACCTCAGGACCCCAGCTGAAGGTCTGCAGAGTTGGCGAAACGAGGTCTCGGCCATCTTTTCTGAGAAGGAAAACACATTCAAGGATGCAGATGTGCCAACGATTGGAAGCAGGGGGTAGAGGATTCCTTTCAAGTTCGAATGAGCATCCTTCCCCCCTAATTAGCTCCGGAGTGTAGGTGGCACCCCTCCCCCGCCCACACCCTGTGCCCACTGCAGGACCCACAGGTGATTTACGTGTTGCCTCATCCAGCACAGCGGGGACAGATGCGCTTCCACTCCGTCTCCTCTCGGAGCGGTGCCTTTGCATTTGCTCCTCTCTCACCCTGGGAGCCTCCGTGGGCTTCTGAGGCTGTGAGCCTGCAGATGGCTGTGGTGACCAAGGACTCCCCAGGGAGACCCTCTTCTCAGTCTGTGAGGGGCTTAATGCCCTGAGACACATTGATGAATGGGATACATAACTGTCTTTAACAAGCAGAAAAAACAATACCACTTTGGTCATTTAACTGATATAAACAAATCAACAGCCTGGATGCCATCAAAATAAATTCAATTTTCTCACCAGTGAGAGAGGGAAATTGGGATTTTAGAGTCCATTTGCTAGTGTGTATAGCCCTTGCCTTTGAACTGAAGCCAAGGACATAAATATGGGGTCTCAGTATAGCTGAATACATTTGGCAGAGCTGACCATGATGGGTGTCCAAATGTGTAAGCCCAGCAGAAACCTTTTGGTGCTGGAGGGAGGCTGAAGATGTTTCCCCCTCTCGGAGTATTGGAGAGACATGGCCTGTGACACAAGGTTTCTTCAGCAACCGTCACCACTAACTGTAGGGAGGGCAGGGAAAGATGTTTACAGGGAACTAAGGGCCCACATCACTTCCCTCAAGAGGAAGTCAATTCAGCAAAGATGAACACTTGTCCACCACAAAAGCAACTCAACGAACCACCCAGGCTGAAAAAGACCACAGGATTCTAGATCCTACAAGTCTCCTGGTCTACAGAGACGCTGCCTGGAGACATTGTTGGTTGTCACAATTAGAGGAGAGGTGCTACTGGCATCTGGCATGTGGAGGCCAGAGATGCTGCCACACCTTTGTCAGGTACAGGATGGCAAAGAATGATCCAACCCAAATGTTAACAATGCCGACACGGAGAAACCCTGCTTTAGGGGAGTTAAAGTTGACCTTCTTTCTGCAGAGGGTAACTTTTAATAGACTGGGTGTTGCTTCTCCAACACATCTGGTCTGTCACTGGTTGGCTTCCATGACTGACCGTACAGTCTTCCTTAAAACACCAGCTCTGTCAGGAGACAATGGTTGCATCACCGGCGGCATCCCAGGCAGTAAAGTGCAGGCTCCCCTTTCCCCGTTCAATTTCCCAATTCATGACACCACCACCACCCCCCTGCCGCTTTCCCCCCTTGGTGTCCATACATTTGTTCTGTACATCTGTGTCTCAATTTCTGCCCTGCAAACCAGTTCATCTGCACCATTTTTCTACATTCCACATATATGTGTTAATATATGATATTTGTTTTTCTCTTTCTGACTTACTTCACTCTGTATGACAGTCTCTAGATTCATCCACATCTCTACAAATGACCCAATTTCGTTCCTTTTTATGGCTGAGTAATATTTCATTGTATATATATACCACATCTTCTTTATCCATTCCTCTGTCGATGGGCATTTAGGTTGCTTCCATGACCTGGCTATTGTAAATAGTGCTGCAATGAACATTAGGGTGCATGTGTCTTTTTGAATTATGGTTTTCTCTGGATATATGCCCAGTAGTGGGATTGCTGGGTCATACGGTAATTCTATTTTTAGTTTTTTAAGGAACCTCAATACTGTTCTCCATAGTGGCTGTATCAATTTACCACCAACAGTGCAAGAGTGTTCCCTTTTCTCCACACCCTCTCCAGCATTTGTTGTTTGCAGATTTTCTGATGATGCTCATTCTAACTGGTGTGAGGGGATACCTCATTGTAGTTTTGATTTTCATTTCTCTAATAATTAGTGATGTTGAGCAGCGTTTCATGTGCTTCTTGGCCATCTGTATGTCTTCTTTGGAGAAATGTCTATTTAGGTCTTCTGCCCATTTTTGTACTGGGTTGTTTGTTTTTTTTTTTTAATATTCAGCTGAATGAGCTGTTTATATATTTTGGAGATTAATCCTTTCTCCGTTGATTAGTTTGCAAATATTTTCTCCCATTCTGAGGGTTGTCTTTTCATCTACTTTGTAGTTTCCTTTGCTTTGCAAAAGGTTTTAAGATTCACCAGGTCCCATTTCTTTATTTTTGTTTTTTATTTCCTTTACTCTAGGAGGTGGATCAAAAGATATCTTGCTGTGATTTATGTCAAAGAGTGTTCTTCCTAGGTTTTCCTCTAAGAGTTTTATAGTGTCCAGTCTTACATTTAGGTCTCTAATCCATTTTGAGTTTATTTTTGTGTATGGTGTTAGGTAGTGTTCTAATTTCATTCTTTTACACGTAGCTGTCCAGTTTTCCCAGCACCACTTATTGAATAGACTGACTTTTCTCCATTGTATATCCTTGCCTCCTCTGTCATAGATAGTTGACCATAGTTGACCATAGGTGCATGGGTTTATCTCTGGGCTTTCTATCCTGTTCCATTGATCTCTATTTCTGTTTTTGTGCCAATACCATATTGTCTTGATTACTGTAGCTTTGTAGTATAGTCTGATTTCAGGGAGTATGATTCCTCCAGCTCCGATTTTTTCCCTTAAGGCTGCTTTAATTATTCAGGGTCTTTTATGCCTCCATACAAATTTTAAGATTTTTTGCTCTAGTTCTGTAAAAAATGCCATTGATAATTTTATAGGGATTGCATTGAATCTGTAGATTGCTTTGGTAGTATAGCTATTTTCACAATATTGATTCTTCCAATCCAAGAACATGGTATATCTCTCCATCTGCTTGTATCGTCTTTAATTTCTTTCATCAGTGTCTTACAGTTTTCTGCATACCAGTCTTTTGTCTCCCTAGGTAGGTTTATTCCTAGGTACTTTATTCTTTTTGTTGCAATTGTAAATGGGAGTGTTTTCTTAATTTCTCTTTCAGATTTTTCATCATTAGTGTATAGGAATGAAAGAGATTTCTGTGCATTAATTTTGTATCCTGCTACTTTACCAAATTCACTGATTAGCACTAGTAGTTTTCTGGTAGCATCTTTAGGATTCTCTAGGTATAACACCATGTAATCTGCAAACAGTGTGAGTTTTACTTCTTCTTTTCCAATTTGTATTACTTTTATTTCTTTTTCTTCTCTTATTGCCATGGCTAGGCCTTCCAAAACTATGTTGAATAACAGTGGTGGGATTGGACATCCTTCTCTTGTTCCTGATCTTAGAGGAAATGCTTTCAGTTTTTCACCATTGAGAATGATGTTTGCTGTGGGGTTGTCATATATGACCCTTATTATGTTGAGATAAGTTCCCTCTGCCTCCACTTTCTGGAGAGTTTTTATCATAAATAGGTGTTGAATTTTGTCAAAAGCTTTTGCTGCATCTATTGAGATGATTATATGGTTTTTATTCTTCAATTTGTTAATGTGGTGTATCACATTAATTGATTTACGTATATTGAAGAATCCTTGCATCCCTGGGATAAATCCCACTTGATCATGGTGTATGATCCTTTTAATGTGTTGTTGGATTCTGTTTGCTAGTATTTTGTTGAGGATTTCTGCATCTACATCATCAGTGATATTGGTCTGTAATTTTCTTTTTTTGTAGTATCTATCTTTGTCTGGTTTTGGTATCAGGGTGATGGTGGCCTCATAGAATGAGTTTGGGAGTGTTCCTTCCTCTGAAATTTTTTGGAAAAGTGGAGAAGGATGGGTGTTAGCACTTCTCTAAATGTTTGATAGAATTCACCTGTGAAGCCATCTGGTCGTGGACTTTTGTGTGTTGGAAGATTTTTAATCACAGTTTCAATTTCATTACTTGTGATTGGTCTGTTCATATTTTCTATTTCTTCCTGGTTCAGTCTTGTAAGATTATACCTTTCTAAGAATTTATCCATTTCTTCCAGGTTGTCCATTTTATTGGCATAGAGTTGCCTGTAGTAGTCTCTTAGGGTGCTTTGCAATTCTGTGGTGTCTGTTGTAACTTCTACTTTTTCATTTCTAATTTTATTGATTTGAGTCCTCTCCCTCTTTTTCTTGATGAGTCTGGCTAAAGGTTTATCAATTATGTTTATCTTCTCAAAGAACCAGCTTTTAGTTTTATTGATCTTTGCTGTTGTTTTCCTTGTTTCTATTTCATTTATTTCTGCTCTGATCTTTATGATTTCCTTCTTTCTGCTAACTTTGGGTTTTGTTTGTTCTTTCTCTAGCTCCTTTAGGTGTAACCTTAGATTGTTTATTTGAGATTTTTCTTATTTCTTGAGGTAGGCTTGTATTGCTATAAACTTCCCTCTTAGAACTGCTTTTGCTGCATCCCATAGGTTTTGGATCGTCGTGTTTTCATTGTCATTTGTCTCTCGGTATTTTTTGATTTCCTCTTTGATTTCTTGAGTGATCTCTTGGTTATTTAGTAACGTATTGTTTAGCCTCCATGTGTTTGTGTTTTTTACATTTTTTCCCTATAATTGATTTCTAATCTCATAGCATTATTGTCAGAAAAATTGCTTGATATGATTTCAATCTTCTTAAATTTACTGAGGCTTGATTTGTGACCCAAGATTTGATCTATCCTGGAGAATGTTCTGTGTGCACTTGGGAAGAAAGTCTAATCTGCTGTTTTGTGATGGACTATAATATAAATAACAATTAAATCTATCTGGTCTATTGTGTTATTTAAAGCTTGTGTTTCCTTATTAATTTTCTGTTTGGATGATCTGTCCATTGATGTAAGTGAGGCGTTAAAGTCCCCCATCGTTATTGTGTTACTGTCGATTTCCTTTTTTATAGCTGTTAGCAGTTGCCTTATGTATTGAGGTGCTCCTATGTTGGGTGCATATTTATTTATAATTGTTATATCTTCTTCTTGGAGTGATCCCTTGATCATTATGTAGTATCGTTCCTTGTCTCTTGTAACATTCTTTATTTTAGAGTCTATTTTATCTGATATGAGTATTGCTACTCCAGCTTTCTTTGATTTCCATTTGCATGGGATATATTTTTTCATCCCCTCTCTTTCAGTCTGTATGTGTCCCTAGGTCTGAAGTGGGTCTCTTGTAGACAGCATATATATAGGTCTTGCTTTTGTATCCATTCAGTGAGCCTGTGTCTTTTGTTTGGAGCATTTAATCCATTCATATTTAAGGTAATTGTCGATATGTATGCTCCTATTACCATTTTCTTCATTGTTTTGGGTTTGTTTTTGTAGGTCTTTTTCTTCTCTTGTGTTTTTCACTTAGAGAAGTTCCTTTAGCATTTGTTTTAAAGCTGGTTTGGTGGTGCTGAATTCTCTTAGCTTTTACTTGTCTGTAAAGCTTTTGATTTCTCAATCAAATCTGAAGGAGATCCTTGCCAGGTAGAGTAATCTTGGTTGTAGGTTCGTCCCTTTCATCACTTTAAATATATCATGCTACTCTCTTCTGGCTTGTAGAGTTTCTGCTGAGAAATCAGCTGTTAATTTTATGGGAGTTCCCTTGTATTTTATTTGTCATTTTTTCCTTGTTGCTTTCAATAATTTTTCTTTCTCTTTAATTTTTGTTTATTTGATTACTATGTGTCTTGGCTTGTTTCCCCTTGGGTTTATCCTGTGTGAGACTCTCTGTGCTTCCTGGACTTGGGTGGCTATTTTCTTTCCCATGTTAGGGAAGTTTTTGACTATAATTTCTTCAAATATTTTCTCGGGTCCTTTCTCTCTCTCTTCTCCTTCTGGGACCCCTATAATGTGAATGTTGTTGCATTTAATGTTGGCCCAGTTGCCTCTTAGGCTGTTTCCATTTCTTTTCATTCTTGTTTCTTTATTCTGTTCTGTGGCAGTGAATTCCACCATTCTGTCTTCCAGGTCACTTATCTATTCTTCTGCCTCAGTTATTCTGCTATTGATTCCTTCCAGTGTATTTTTCATTTCAGTTATTGTATTGTTCATCTCTGTTTGCTTGTTCTTTAATTCTTCTAAATCTTTGTTAAACATTTCTTGCATCTTCTCAATTTTTGCCTGTATTCTTTTTCCAAGGTCTTGGATCATCTTCACTATCATTATTCTGAATTCTTTTTCTAGAAGTTTGCCTACCTGTATTTCACTTAGTGTTTTTTCTGGGTTTTTATCTTGTTCCTTCATCTGGTACATAGCTCTCTGCCTTTCATCTTGTCTACCTTTCTGTGAAAGTGGTTTTTTTCCACAGGCTGCAGGATTGTAGTTCTTCTTGCTTCTGCTGTCTGCCCTCTCGTGGATGAGCCTATCTAAGAGGCTTGTGCAAGTTTCCTGATGGGAGGGACTGGTGGTGGTTAGAGCTGACTGTTGCTGTGGTGGGCAGAGCTCAGTAAAACTTTAATCTGCTTGTGTGCTGATGGGTGGGGCTGTGTTCCCTCCCTGTTGGTTGTTTGGCCTGAGGCGACCCAATACTGGAGCCTATCTTGTCTCTTTGTTGGGTTTAGTGGTGGACTTTGGGAGGGCTCACACCAAGGAGTACTTCCTAGAACTTCTGCTGCCAGTGTCCTTGTCCTCATGGTGAGACATAGCCACCCCCGCCTCTGCAGGAGACCCTCCAACACTAGCAGGTAGGTCTGGTTCAGTCTCCTATGTGGTCACTTCTTCCCTTGGGTACCGATGTGCATACTACTTCATGTGTGCCCTCCAAAACTGGAGAGTCTGTTCCCCCTAGTCCTGTCAAATTCCTGCAATCAAATCCCTCTAGCCTTCAAAGTCTGATTCTCTAGGAATTCCTCCTCCCATTGCCAGACCCCCAGGTTGGGAAGCCTGATGTGGGACTCAGACCCTTCACTCCAGTGGGTAGACTTCTGTGGTATAAGTGTTCTCCAGTTTGTGAGTCACCCACCCAGCCGTTATGGGATTTGATTTTATTGTGATTGCACCCCTCCTACCATCTCATTGTGGCTTCTCCTTTGTCTTTGGATGTGGGGTATCTTCTTTGGTGAGTTCCAGTGTCTTCCTTTTGTTGATTGTTCAGCAGTTAATTGTGATTCTGGTGCTCTTGCAAGAGGGAGTGGGAGCACGTCCTTCTACTCTGCCATCTTGAACCAATCTCTCTTGGCTTTTACTTTTTAACCTGGGTTATTGCCTGCTGGAACAAAGTAACACAAACTGAGTGGTCTGGAACAAAAGAAATTTATTGTCTCAGCATTCTGGAGGCTGAAAGTCTAAAATCAAGGGGTTGTCAGGGCCATGCTCCCTCAGAAAGCTCTGGAAAAGGACATCCCAGGCCTCTGTCCTGGCTTCTGGTTGTTCCTTGGCTTGTGGAAACATCACTCCAGTCTTCACATGGCATCTCCTTGTGTGTGATTTTGTGTCCAAATTTCCCCATTTTATAAGGTACCAGTCCTATTGGATTAGGGCCTCACCCTGCTCCAGGATGACCTCAGTTTAACTTATCATAGCTTAGGTGATCCTATTTCTAAATAAGGTATCATCCTGGCATCCTGGAGGTTAGTTAGGACTTCATCGTGTGTGAACTTGGGAGACAGAATTCAGCCCAGAGCACTGGGAGACCAGAGTGAGGTGTGGTCACTAGGATTGAGTCCAGCCCCATTTTTCCCTGTCCTGTATCTGCACCTAAAAAGAGTGAGGAGCTGGAGGCTGGGAGGGGTAAATCCAGAAGGAAGTTTCAGGTTTCCCCTCCCCCCATATAATCTGGGGGGTTTGGTGACAGAAGTCTGGTGGGGGCATCAACTTTTAATTCTGAGGCATCTGGAAGCCCAGCTGGCCTTTGAAAGAAGTGACTTCGTTTTAAAGTGACCGTGCCCAGAATAGTGTTTTGCTTTGGTTTAGGGTTGCCAGATAAAGGTGAAGCAGCTGTCAGGATTACATGTGGTAATAAAACATAGAAAAAAGGGGAATTCTAAATACATAACCCCCTGCACAGAGGGCAGTTGCAAAGGCAGAGAGTTGCCTCTTTTTTCCTTCTTTTGCGTCTGTGATTCCTTATTTCTGGTTCACGTCTTCCCGGAAGCCCCACACCTCCTGATGGAGAGTTCACCCTACAGCATCTGTAGTGTCCCCGTAAATGTCTGCTGCATTGGTGAGGGGAAGGGAGCCGCCGTTCCTGGCAAGAGAAGCTTTGGGCGACTTTGCCTCGTGATCCAGTGGGCTCTTCCTTTCATCTCTCCCTGAACTCACCTTTGGCATGTGAGTACCTGAATTGGAAAGGACCCCTCTCCCCTCTGATCTGTCTGCACCCAGTACTTTATGTTCTCTCTTCTCCACAGCTCTCTCTGCATTCCCTAAATATTCAGCTTTGAACTTGGCAGAAATGAGGCAGGAAAATCTCTTGCCTTCGAGGCGGTGATTTTCCAGGCTTGCGGTCAAAGATGGCAAAGCAGGAAGCAGAGGTGAGAAGGTTCAGGAGACGCTGAGGTGCAGGGCAGGTCTGCAGTGGTCCTAGGCTGGTGCTTGACGCTCCACTCAAACCCCGGCCCAGAAGGTCCCCGGAGCTCTCCTTGGTGCTTAAGATGCTGGGTCAGTTCACTTGTTCTCTTTGTCTTGATAACACATCTTGAGAAGAAGCAGTGTGTAGACATACTGCTGGTAGTTTTAGAGATAATCACCCAGAGTGCAGTGGCTGAGAACATTCTACACAAACTAGAACTGGAAAACTACAAGGTATTGCACTTTTTTTTTTTTGATAATGACACTAACTGAGCTATAGACATAGGCTAGACCTTCCTAGGACCTCAAATCACCTCCAGTTCATCTTATTAATACCAGCAGGCTTCCTGGGGCTGTCATCACTGAAAGTAGCTGAGTCAGGAGAGTACCCAAGCGTTTTGAGAACACTTCACATTTATGCTGTTGAAGTCGTGCATTGATATTGTTCAGCCTGTGAACTGAGTTACTTCACATCCTCCCCACAACAGCAAGGGACCCCCCTCCATTATACTAGATTGCTTTGGGTCGTGGAGAAAAAATAATAATAAGGAAGCATTATCATGGGCATCTGGTTGAGTTTTGTTCTCCCTGGGAGAGAAGAAATCACACCACAATCACTCCAAGAATGCAGCAGACACCTGACTCTATAGCACATACTCTGGCTGGGCTTCTAGACCTTGTGCTGTGGTGAGTAACGGTTAGGCTATGAGCATCCCTCAGCCAATTCCTTATATATGATAACATTATGCAGAAAAATAATGAGAACGATTGACAGATGCTGCTCACTTTGGGACAGAATTAATGCTTAAATCAAGCTGGCAGTGGGCAGGGGGCTTGTGGAAAGAAATTAGGGAGGAAGCTGTATTTCAATTGGGAAGCCCTGGGTGCTTTCTGGGAAAGTGGGGCTCCTGTAAATGAAATACAGCTCTGAGCTCGCATTCTGTCTCCTGTGGTTCATCTGAGCCGAAGGGGTTTGTTCAAATGTTCTGAATATTATTTTCAAAGAGCAAATGAACATCTCATTCTGGAATCAATGACACAGGAAACAGGCATGGAAGGAGGTGGGCTGGGAGAGAGGGCAGGAGGCAACATGGAGTTCTGCCCAACTAACAGCCAGTTCAAGGCAGGCTGCAGGGTGTGTGGAGCAGAGACACCCATGGGTCTTGGTGGGGCAAGAAGTGTCACACCTGGCGCTTTTCCTCTGAACATCAACAGGCAATAGGACTTGTCTCACAAGGTCAGTGTGGGGGTGTATACAGCCTGGGAAATATGAGAGAGACCAGCCCAAGCCAGACTGCATCCTTCCCAGTCTGGTCCCACTCTAGACCATCTCAGTGCTGGACACATCCCACGCAGACCATCTCAGTGCTGGACAAGAGACTCACAATCAGACGAAATGGGTCTGGTTTTGAAAGTGTCCCAGGTGAAGCAGACGTACCCCACTGGAGCAGGTTCACTTTCTCAGGTGTTGAGGAGCCACTGGAGCTTTTGAGAAGAGGCCTGATGTGAATGGAGCAGAGTTTGAGATAAAAGGGCACGGACAGTGGGTTGGAGGGAAATGGGACCAGAGCCAGTGGTTGGAGAGGAGACATGACAGCAGTCAGCCAGGGGACAAGGCCACCGAGGCTGACCCACGGCCTGGAGGGAGGATCTGCAGGTGGGAGGGACAGAGCACAGAGTCATCTCCATGACCATCTGGGGCCAGGAAGCCAGATGTCCATGCTGGAATATGGCCACACACAAGGCTGCTCCAGGCACAAGTCTCAAAGGTGGTGGGGTGGGCGGGGGTGGATGGTTTATGCTGTAGTCCGGGAGAAAGCAGACACCAGGATCCCAGCCAGGACCAGAGGACGCCATTCTCCCAGGCTCTCCCCCATGGCCCCATGTCTAGCCCATTGCCCACTGTGATACCTGGAGGGTGGGTGGAAGGAGAGGCACTTGTCAATGAGTGAAGAAGGACTTGGGGTGTGTTCTGTCAAAGGAGGACTGGGACCTGAGCAGAGTGTGGGGGTGCCTAGTGCTGAGGAAGGCAAGGGGGCCACCCAGAAATCAAGTCCCCATCAGTAGGAAAGCCGGTTCTCCCCATAGCTCTTCCTGCTTCCGCAGTAATGGATCAGACCCTCCCCTCGCTATCTTTCCCATGTTGTTCTGGTCAAGCCTTGCTGCCCTTTCAACCATCCATTTGCATCACCTTCTTGTTGGTCTGCCCACCCTCTCACCTCTTCTCACCGCCCATCACAAATCAGACCTCAGATACTTTCTGCACAAAATCTCTGTTGGCCCAAATGCCTTCACAGAGCTCTCAAACTCATTTGCTGTCTGTGTTTGTGATAGTCCTAGGGAAGGCTTGGGTTTTCATTTTATCTGCTCACTCAGGGGATGGATGCCCTTGAATTCACTTTTTGCCTAGGAAAAAGGAGACCTTTAGAAATTGATACCCAAGGGAAGGTTTATTTTATTCAATGGAAGACAAAGCCTAATTCTCTTTTTTTTTTTTTTTTGCGGTATGCGGGCCTCTCACTGTTGTGGCCTCTCCCGCTGCGGAGCACAGGCTCCAGACACTCAGGCTCAGCGGCCATGGCTCACGGGCCCAGCCGCACCGCAGCATGTGGGATCTTCCCGGACCAGGGCACGAACCTGTGTCCCCTGCATCGGTAGGCGGACCCTCAACAACTGCGCCACCAGGGAAGCCCCCCTAATTCTCTTAAGGGTATGTTTTACCTTCCCCTGATGGTGGGTTATCACTTCTCAGCTGCACCCAGGTTTTCTGGCCCAACTTTATTTGTGGTTAGGCCAGTGATTTACAGGTATTGACTGTCATCTGTGCCCCTTTTGAGGGCTGACCAAGGTGAAACCCACCACCAAAAAGGGATTTCTTTTTTCTCCTTTCATTAAGTTCTAGGCTCTGGCCAGCGATGGGTGTAAGAAGATCAAACATCACAGAAAACATGCAAATCAAACCGCTGGACACTCAGGGGCCTTTGCTGGGCACCCGGGAGAGACAGCCTTCCCCTGCTTTACTCTTTCCTGGCCCTGTTCCAGAAGCACAGGCGTGCACCCCATGGCACCCTGCCTACAGTCTGGGATGTTGGGCTGAGCACGGAAGGAGCGTCTGCCCAAGGAAGACCTTATAACGTCAACTTCTGGAAATATGATGGGACAATGGCCAAAACAGGGCTTTATCCTTTACTGCTGCAATCCTTCTGTTAGCATCTCATAAAGCCCTTGTTCATTCTCGAGAAAAGGTGGTAGGGCCATTCCTCTTGTTTCTGACACTTGGGTGAGATAAACCACAGGAGAATGAAATGAAGGTGTGCCCAAAGCCTGGATATATGCTGCCAATAAGAAGCTGCTTTTGTCCCTCAAAAGACATCACATTGGATGGGCTCCTCCTCATGTTCCCAGTCTTTTTGGTCCCCTCGCCATTTGTCCTATGCTTCAACCCCAGGGAACAAAGCATTGTTTCCCCTAGTATGACTTATTCTTTGGGGTCCATGCGTTAAGTTGTTTGCTCAGCCTAGATTGTTCTTCTCCCAGGAAAAATAATTCAAACTCTCCAAGCACAGCTCAACTCTAATTCCTCCTCCTCCAGAACACTCTTATTTCCAACTCCTCTCTTGTAACACCTGCCCTGACTTGGGTTTAGTCCACCCCTGCCCTGTAATCCTACCACATTGGGTCTGAGGTACAGTGCCCATCACTCTAATAGATGCACTGGAGGCCATGGTAGAGCAACAGGTGACATCTGCTGAGCATACAGAGTCTTCCCTGACTCTGGCCAGCAAGAGATGAGGTCAGTGATCTGGTTGTCTATTGCTGTATAACAAGCCAGCCCAAAGTTAGTGGCTAAAAACAAATGTCATCATTCTATTTTTTATCTCTAACTCTGCTGAGCGTGGACTGGGCTCAAGCTGGGCAGTCCTCCCTCCAGGTCTCTCACCTACTTGCAGTCAGATGGTAGTTGGAGGTGGAACCCTCTGAAGGCTCCAATGCTCATGAGTCTAGATCCTGAGCTGAGGAGACTCAAACATCTGGGACTCCTGCATCTCTCTCTGTGTGATCTACCTGTGAGTGTCTGTTTCCTCATCTCTAAAGTGGTACTGATAATATGAACTATCTCGGGGATTGTTTTCAAATTCAAATGAGCAGGTAAATACCTGATAAATATCAGCTGATATAGCGGTAATTGTTTTCATTATCAAGAAGACTTGGGAGCTGCAGAAAGTCTTTGGATACTTAACAGCTATCACTAGAATGTAGGACACTTGTCTACACAGATTCTGAGGGAGGAGAGAGGCCAATGGATGGAAGTTATGCAGAAGATTCTGTGTGATTTCTAACAGGAAAATGGTTCAGAAATGGAACAGGCTGCCATGACAAAGAGTAAGTTCCCATTATTGAATGGGTTCAACACAGCCTAGCTGACCATTTACTAGGGAGAGGCAAGGGGATGGCTGCACCAAGTGGAAAATTAGACTAAGTTCCTTCAGGATTTTTCTAACTCTGACTTCCTATAAGTTTCTGATTCTGTTATTTCCATTAATGGGGCCAAGAGCATTCAATGTAAACATAACCCTTATTTCTTCATCTATACATTCACTTATGCAACCAATAGTTATTGAGCATCCCACAAGTGCCAGGTCCTGTGCTAAACATTGATGATAGTGATTATAGCAGCTCATGAATACATGGGGTTCATAAGCCTCATCCTAGAATCTAGTGGAGGATACAGACAGTTACAAAACCATGTAATAGGAGAGATGCTCTATTGGGAAAGAAACCCAGGCCACCAAAGCTCATCTGTGGAAAAGTAGGGAAGGAAACTTTTTTGAAAGAAGGAATATTTTTTAGAACTGAAGAATGAGTAGAAATTTGGAGGGAAAGTATGGTTAGAGGTAAGATGTGGAAAGGAAGAGTGGGCCAAAGAAAGGGAATAGTGTATGGGAAGATTCAGAGATGAGAGAGAGCATGGTGAAGGGGAATAATAAAGCTCTTTAGGTGCCCAGGGCACAGGGTATGGAGTAGACAGGTTGTAATTGAAGAGCCCTGTTGATCATTGAGAGGTATTCCTGTTCTTCTGATATATGTACCATCACTCAGCCTTCTCCCACAGTCTGTCATTTAGAAAGGTATTATTTAGTTGATGAAGACCTGTCCCAGTTATGTTGCAGTAGAAATAGAGAGAAGGGAGTGGATTTAAAAGATCCTCGAGGAAAAATTGGCATGCCTTGAAACTGGAAAATTCACAGTATTCTAAAGGATAACTGAACACAGGCACTGGATATTGTAATATTCAAAATGTCTAGCATCAAATAAAAATTACTAGACATGAAAAAGTAGACTAAGTGACCAATTACAAGGAGAAAACTTATTTACTAGAAACAGACCCAGAAATCAGAGGTGGTGGCATTAACATTCAAAGTTCTTAAAACAGTAATCATAACTAGGCTTAAGGGCTTAATGGGAGATACCAAAATAATGAGAAAAAAAATATTAAAAAGCATCTTAAATTGAAAAATAAATTATCTGAAATGAAAACTTCCCTGGATCTTAAATTGAAAAATAAATTATCTGAAATGAAAACTTCCCTGGAATAGTTTAACTATAGATTAAATGCTTAAGAAGAAAGAATCAGTGAAATTGAAATATAGAAGTAGAAATTATTCAATTGAAACATAGAAAGAAAACAGACTGAAAAAATAAATAAACAAAGCTTTAGTGATCTGAAGGACAAAATCAAGCAGTGTAACATATGTATACTTGGAGTCCCAGAAGGAGAGGATGAAATGGGGTCAAAAAAATATTTGAAGTAATAATGGCTGAAATTTCTCCAATTTGATAGAGCTATAGCTCACAGATCCAAGAAGCCTCACAGACTCTAAGAGGAAAACAAAACAATACAAAAGCAAAAACAAAAACAAAAAGCCACATTATTACCCAATTCTTGAAAACTAGTGATAGAGAAAATCTTAAGAATATTCAGCATAAGAAAACACACCTTCCATACAGCAGAACAAAGATAAGACTTATCTTACGTGTCTCATCAAAACAATGAAATATAGAAGACAGTGAAAAGACATCTTTAAAAGGGGAAATAAAGACTTTTAAAGACAACAAAAGCTGAGGGAATCTGTGGCCAGCAGACTTGTACTAAGAAATGTTCAAGCTTTTCAAACTGAAAGAAAATGGTATCAAAGGAAACTCAGATCTACCCAAAGCAAAGAAGAACACCAATGATGGTAAATATGTGGGCTAATTTAAAATAGGCCCTTTTCATCTTGACTTTTAAAAAGATAAATTACTGTTTAAAGCAAGAAATTATAGTGTTCTGTGGAGTTTAAAGAAGTAAAATATCTGACAATATTAACCCAAAGGGTGAGAAGGAGAAATAATTTTTTATTATTGAAAAGTGGCTATAGTAGACATGAAAAGGCATAAACTTAGTTGAAGTTAGATAGCCATTGGGACTTCCCTGGTAGCACAGTGGTTAAGAATCCGCCTGCCAATGCAGGGGACACAGGTTCAAGCTCTGGTCCTGGAAGATCCCACATGCCATGGAGCAACTAAGTCTGTGCCCCACAACTACTGAGCCTGTACTCTAGAGCCCATGAGCTACAACTACTGAGCCCACGTGCCACAGCTACTGAAGCCTGCATGCCTTGAGCCCATGCTCCACAACAAGGAGTAGCCCCCACTTACCACAACTAGAGAAAGCACATGTGCAGCAATGAAGACCCAATACAGTCAAAAATAAAAATAGGTAAATAAATTTATTTTAAGAAAAAGCAATTAAAACCATTAAAAAAAAGAAGTTAGATGGTCATCAGTTAAAATGTGTATGATGATTCCTATAGAAACCACAAAAAATTAAAACAAAAAAGGTATAACCTGGGATGGAGATACAATGAAATACTAAAAGATAGTCTAAGTAAGGCAGGAAAAGAGGGGAAAGGAGAGCAGAGAGAATATGATAAAAATAGAAAGATGAGAGTCTTGGACATAACTGTGTTGATAATTACAATAAATGTAAATAGTCAAAGTATTTAAATTAAGGGAAGATAACATCAGACTGGAAAAAAGCAAAATCAGTGGGCTGCTGGTAAATGCTCAACCACCAGCTCCCTGCAGGAATACAAGCCCTAATTTGTATCAATTCCTGATTTATGTGGTGCAAATACTACCACTATGGTCAAGTTCAAGCTGCAACATGACACCCACCAGCTTGCAAAATTCCTGTAAAGTTAACTATCAACCAGTCAGCTCTTATGAGCCAGTATGAACATGCTTCAGCACATCACTGATTAAAAAAAACAAAACAAAAGAAACCATGTATGTACTGTCTACAAGAAACACACTATAAAGACGCTGATAGGGCTTCCCTGGTGGTGCAGTGGTTGAGAATCCGCCTGCCAATGCAGGGGACACGGGTTCATGCCCCGGTCCGGGAAGATCCCACATGCCACGGAGCAGCTGGGCCCGTGAGCCATGGCCGCTGAGCCTGCGCGTCCGGAGCCTGTGCTCCGCAACGGGAGAGACCACAACAGTGAGAGGTCTGCGTACCACAAAAAAAAAAAAAAAAAAAAAAAAAGACACTGATAAAACAAGTAACTGATAGGTTAAAAGTAAAAGAATAAATGGGGGGAGGGATATACCATGCTAAAAATAATCATAAGAAAGCTCAAATGGCTACATTAATTTCTGACACAGTCGATTTAGGACAAGAAATATTACCAGGGACAAAAAGAATACTTCATACTTCTTCTATTCATCCAGAAGACATAACAATTCTATGTACACAACAAATAACAACTTCAAAACATGCTAAGCAAAAGCTTACAGAACTGAAAGAAGACAGACATATTCATGATTATAGTTTCAATAGTCCTTTTTTGCTACTGATAGGAAAACTAGATTGAAAATCAGGGCACTACAGAAGACTTGAACAACACTATCAATCACTTTGACCTACTTGGCATTTATAGAAAGTTATTCCAATCAACAGAAGAATACATTTTCTTTTCAAGTGCATGTGTAACCTTCGCTAATTTAAGCCATATGCTGGGCCATAAAACAAGTTTTAATAAATTTAAAATATTAAAGTCATATACAGCATGTGTCTGATCATAATAACATTTTATTAGAAATGAAAGAACCAAAAAGGTATCTGGATTATATCCAAACCTTTAGAAATTAAACACTCTTCTTTAAAAACAACAAAAGTTGCAAGAGACATCAGAAAGTATTTTAAGCTGAACATAATGAAAACAAGGAAGAAATCACAAAGGAAATTAGAACATATTTGGAACTGAATGATAATGAAAACACAACAAATGAAACTTTGTGTGATATAGTTAAAATAGTGCTTAGAGAGAAATTTATAATTTTGAATACTTGTATGAGAAAAGAATAAAGTTCAATAAAGTAAGATCAAGATCAGTGATTTAGTTTTCCCACTTTAAGAATCTAGAAAGAAAAAAGCAAATTTTAAAAAAAGTAAGTAAAACTAAGGAAATACTAAAGGCAAGAGTGGAAATCAATGAAATAAAATATCATCAACAAGAGAAGGAATTAATTAAATAAAAAACTGGTTCTTTGAAATAGCCATAAAAATCATAAACACCAGCTAGTCTACTAAAAAAGAGGCAAATCAAAATCAGATAAGACAACCTATCAAAATGAAAGTGTGATATAGATCCCCCCCAGACAATGAAAGGGAAATATTGGAAACAACTTTATGAGAATAAGTTCAACAATTCAGATAAGATGCACACATTCCTTAAAAGATACAAGTTACTAAAACTGATACAAGAATAAGAAAGTTTGGATAGCTGTATATGTATTAGAGCAATGGAATTCACATCTAAAGACATTCCACAATGAAAACTGATCCATATGGCTTCATACTGGTGAATAATAACACAGTCCTGAGGAAATACTAGTCCTACATAACCTCCTTCAGAGAGTAAAGCAATAAATACTTCCCAGCTCATTTATGATTTGAGAATGAAAGACAGAACAACAACAAAAATCTACAGATGAATATCCCTTATTAAATTAGATGCAAAAATTCCAAATACAATTTTACTAAATCAAATTCAGATATACATAAAAGGATAACACCAACTAGTGCTTATCGCCAGAATATGAAGTAACTTCATTATTCAAAAAATCAATTAGCTATTCCATTACATTAACAGAAAAAAGGGGGAAAATATGGTGATTTGAATAGATTATGAAAAAGCATTTGACAATTTTCAAGGCCCATAATGTTAAAAACTCTTAGCAAAGTAGAAATAGAAGGAAACATCCTCAGATGATAAAAGACATCAAAAAAATGAAACAAAACAAAACAATCTATAAGAAAACAAAACAAAAGCACACTTAATGGTGAGAGCCTGAACACTTATAGGAATGTGGCAAGAATGTCTAGTCTCACTATTTCTATTCATTGTTTTAGGGGAGCTCATAGCCAGTAAAACAACAGAAGGAAAAGAAATAAAATGCATACAAATTGGACAGGAAGCAATAAAATTGTCTTTATTTGCAGATGATAAGATCATGTGTGTAGAAAAATCCTAAGGAATCTCCAAAAACGTTACCAGAACAAGTAACTAAATCTAGCAAGTTATCTGAAAAGTCAATATACAAAAATCAATTTCATTTCTGTAATAGCAACAAACAAATGGAAAATGAAACTTAGAAATAGTGTCACTTATAATAGCATCGAAAAAGTGAAATATTTGAGGATCTATGTGTAGTCAATATAGTTATATACATCTAACTATATACTATATAAAATATGTAAATATGTGGGGATATATATATATGTGTGTATACATACAAAAACTGTACACTGAAAAACTATAACTTTGCTGAAAGAGACTAAAGAGCTACATAATTGAAGAGGAACATCTTATTCAAAGACTAAAAACTTTACATTAAGATGTTAATTCTTCCCAAATTCACACATAGATTTGATATAATTCCAATCAAAATCCAAGCAGAGTTTTTGTTTTTTTTTGACAAACTGATTCTGAACTTTATCTGGAAATGCAAAAAGACCTAGAACAGGCAAAATGATTTTGAAACAAAGAAGGGACTTAGTCCTTTGGGGCTGCTATAACAGAAACGCCATAAACTGGGTGGCTTAAACAACAGAAATATACTTTTCACAGTTCCCGGGGCTGGGAGATCCAAGACCACGTGGTGAAAGAGGGGAGGAGAGAGAGAGGGAGAAAGCAAGCTCTCAGGAGAAGGGCTCTAACCCCAACTGTCCTGGGGGACCCACCCTCACAGCCTCATCTAAACCCAGTCACCTCCCAGAGACCACACCTCCAAATGCCATCCTTGCACTGGGGGTCAGAGTTCCATATGAATTTGGTGTCGACACAAACATGGATCCAAAACCAGCAGCAAAGTGGGAGACTTGCCATATCTTGATTTCAGTCCTTACCATAAAACCACCATAACTGAGACTGTGTGACAGCCATAGAGATAGACAAAAAAGTCAATGGAACCTAATAGAGATTCAAGAGATAGGGTCATATTTATATGCTCAAATAACTAGCAAAAAAGTTACAAGGTAATTTAATGAGGAAATCATAGTCTTTTCAAAAATGATGCTGAGTACCTCTATGCAAAAAAAAAAAAAAAATTAGCATTGATTCTTATTTCACATCATACTCAAAAATTAACTTGAAATGGACCACAGACTTAAAGGTAAAAGCTAAAAGTATGAACTTTTGAAATAAAATATAGGAGAAATCTTCATGATCTTGAGGTAAGCACAGATTTCATAGGACTGAGAGAGGAAAAGGAAAAAAGATTATAAATAGGACTTCATTTAGCATGGAAAACTTCTGCTTTTCAAAGAAAAGAAAAAAAACACCACCGTTAAGAAAATGAAGTTAAGTCACAGACTGGCAAAAAAATATCTACAAAACATATTCCTGATAATGAACTTGTATCCAGAACATGTAAAGAACCCAATAAAAGAAGACAAATTGGTTTAAGAAATGGATAAAATACTTCAACAGACACTTCACAAAAGAAGGTAGAGACTAAAATTTTTTTTAATTAAAATAAATTTTAAAAATTTTTGAAAAAGAAGGTAAAGGTGTGGCCAACAAGCATAATGAAAAGGCTCCCAGCATTCTATTTTTTTTTTTTTTTTTGCGGTACGCGGGCCTCACAGGCTCCGGACGCACAGGCTCAGCGGCCATGGCCCACGGGCCCAGCCGCTCCACGGCACGTGGGATCTTCCCGGACAGGGGCATGAACCCGTGTCCCCTGCATTGGCAGGCGGACTATCAACTTCTGCACCACCAGGGAAGCCCCCCAGAATTCTTACTCATTAGAAAATATAAATTTAAATTTGTCAATAGCTTTGGAATGGCTAAAATCAAAGGGAAAATACAAGTGTGGCAAGAACGAAAGTGCTCAGACATTGCTGAGTGCACAGGGCACTTTGGAAAGCAGTTTGAGGAACAGTTTCTTAGGAAGTGAAAATATACTTCCCATAAAATCGAGCAATTTACTCCTGGATATCTATCCGATAGAAGTGAAACTGACTCCACACAGAGACTTAATCACAGACATTCATAACAGCTTTAATCATTATAGTCCAGCCTGGAGAAGACCCAGCATCAGCAGATGACTGGGTGTAGAGGCTGTGGTATAACCACACAAAGGAATATGTCCAGCAGCACACAGGGTCCAAGTACTGACACACAATAAAGCCAATGAGCAAGATGAGGCAAAGTGATAAAATGCACTTGCTATATGGTTCCACGAAGATGAAATTCCAGAATAGGCACAGAGCAGGCCAGAGGTTGCCTGGGGCCAGGGGCCAGGGGCGGGGCGGGTCACTGCAAGGTGACTTAAGGTAAGTTAAGGTAATTTTTGCAGAACAGAGATAGTCTGTGTTTTTGCAGGGATGGTTACACATGCCTTTATATTTGTCAAAACTCATCCAAGTCTGCATTTAAAATAGGTGCTTTTGGTTTTTGTAAATTACACCTCAATGAAGTTGATATTTTGTTTTGTTTTGTTTTTTCTTTAATTTTGCCTTTTATTTGTGTGTGTGTGTGTGTGTGTGTGTTTTAATTTTTAGTGAAATATAGTGGATTTACTATGTTGTATTAGTTTCAGGGGTACAGCAAAGTGATTCATTACATACATAATATATATATTCTTCTTTAGATTCTTTTCCATTATAGGTTATTACAAGTTATTGAGTATAGTTCCCTGTGCTATACAGTAGGTTCTTGTTAGTTACCTATTTTATATATAGTAGTGTGTATATTTTAATCCTAAACTCCTAATTAATCCCTCCCCCTCCCTTTCCCCTTTGGTAACCGTAAGTATTTTTTCCTATGTCTGTGAGTCAATTTCTGTTTTGTAAATAAGTTCATTTGTATCATTGTTTTAGATTCAACATATAAGTGATATATGATATTTGTCTTTCTCTGTCTGCCTTACTTCACTTAGTATGATCATCTCTAAGACCATCCATGTTGCTGCAAATATCATTATTTTGTTCTTTTTTTATGGCTGAGTAATAGTCCATTGTATTTTTATACCACATCTTCTTTATCCTTTCATCTGTCAATGGACACTGAGGTTGCTTCCATGTCTTGGCAATTGTGAATAGTGCTGCTATGAACATTGGGGCATATGAACATAGATGCAAAAAGCCTCAACAAAATACTCGCAAACTGAAGTTGATTTTTAAAAGTGTGAAGGAGCTGGGGAGGAAGTGGGTGAGCCAGGATGTAAAAGCCCTCAAGCCACCAGCTAAGAGTCAGGATGTATCCTGTGCAGATGGGCTGATGAGGGTTCCATCAGGGACAAGCACATGGAGATTTGGTTTTCACGCTCACATCTGGCACTCGTATGGATACTGAATTGTAAGAGGTCGTACAGGAGACCTTGGGCTGAAGCTACAAATGTAGAAAAGCATGGAAAGTGAGAACAGCCAAGAAAAATCATCAACTAGGAGGCTTTGGAAACTGATTTGCTGAGGGGAGGAGAGGCAAGGCTCTAAAAAGTCTTCAAGTAGGGACTTCCCTGGTGGCACAGTGGTTAAGAATCTGCCTGTCAATGCAGGGGACACGGGTTTAAGCCCTGGTCCGGGAAGATCCCACATGCCACGGAGCAACTAAGCCCGTGCCCCACAACTACTGAGTCTGCGCTCTAGAGCCCATGAGCCACAACTACTGTGCCTGCGAGCCACAACTACTCAAGCACGTGCGCCTAGAGCCCGTGCTCCATAACAAGAGAAACCATCACAATGAGAAGCCTGCTCACTGCAACGAAGAGTAGCCCCCGCTCGTCACAACTAGAGAAAGCCTGTGTGCAGCAATGAAGACCCAACGCAGCCAAAAATAAATAAATAAATAAATAAAATTGAAAAAGCCTACAAGTAAAATGTTTTTAAAAGATATTCCCATAAAAAAGGGTGAACATCTTGAACAGACACTTCACAAAGGAGGACCTATGAATGGCCAAGAAACACAAGAAAAAGTGCTCAGTATCATTAATCCTCAGAGAAATGAAAAAAAACATTTCACTAGACTATACCCCTTTGCACCTATGGGCTTGGCAAAATTTGACATTATGTACTGTTTGTTGAGGGTGTACAGAACAGAAACACGGAGTAGTTGTTACAACCACTTACTGACCCAGCTGCACATCATCTACCAAAATTAAACACACATATTGCCTCTGACCTATTGAATTCATTACCAGGAGTATACCTGGTGAGAAGCCCACCTGGACATGTGCACGAGATTAACAGTCTCAAACTGGAAACAAGCCAGACTTCCATCAAGGTGGACTAAAATCATGAACTGACACTGAAATACTTAAGCAGCAGTAAAGAGATGAATGAACTACATGGACACGTGTGGATGAATTTCACAAACGAAACGTCAGCAGAAAGAAGCTAGACACACAGCATGATTCCGTGTACGTTACATTCCACAACAGGCAAGGCTGACGTCCCATAATGGTGCGTAGGGATGCACAACTGGGTGGCGTCACCATAGCAACAGCAATACCGAGAGCAAAGAGTAGTCATCATGAAAGTCAAGCTAGGGCCCTCTCTGTGGAAGGGACATGAATATCTTCCTGGGGCAATGGCAGCATTCTACGTCTTGATGTAGGTGATGGTCACGTGGGTATGTGGTTTAGAACTACCCATTAATCTGAGCAGGCATGCTTTATGATTCTGCTGTAAGATCAGCAGAATACGGGGTAGTGATTGAAAGCTTCAGACACGTGGGGCCACTGAGCACAGCTGCCCACAACGCCTGAGGGAGCCACACACGTAGATGCCAATGACCCCAAAAGGGAGTCAAGAGAGTAGAACTGAGCACCTACTCTGAAGCCTGGAGAGGCAGCCTCTTCAAGGGAGAAGCATGAGGAGGTGGGGAGAGACCAGGAAGGAAGGACTAGAAGGCAGTGTAAGGTCGGATCTTAACAAACGGCACCGTGAAACAGAGGAAAGCTTCAAGTGAGCTTTATTAGGGAGCGCTCCCGGGCGAGGTTCACTGGTCCGAGAGAAAGGGGCCAGAGAAGTCGCGCCCAGTCCTAGGCGTGGGAGATTTTATTGAGGTGTAAGGGAAGGGTGGTTTGCAGGGGCTGGGGTTTGCTATACAGGGTCATTCCTTAGTTGGTGAGGATACAGCAGGGCCAGGTGTTGGTTGGTCTGTTGTGGGGCGTAAACCCATTTTCCCTTCCCGTCAGCCCCATTGTTTTTTGGGCAGGAAGTTAGAGTCTCTTGTTGATTCCCAGAACAGGTGGGGTCGTTATGTCCCAATGCCTCTCCTTCTTCATACTGGTCGATGTTTTCTCTTACCCCCCGGGCCTCCTTTCACCCGGGCCAACGGACCTTACAGGCAGGAGGTCACCCAGCACAGTGCAGAGATGGGAGAAGGACCCCGAGGGAGCACCTCCTCTGGGAAGCCCCTCCTCCCAGGGGTCCCCTCGCTGGACCCTACAGCCCTCCAGGGGCTGCCACCTCGTTTCCCCACCAGAATCCAGACTCGGCACGACACCCCAAGAAGCACCTGGAATCAGAGCTGCCTGTGGTCGGAGCCCCAAGCACCTCCCAGGGAGAGAGCAAAGGATTTGCTCTGAGAGTGAAGAGGGCTGTAACGATGACAAAGACGTAACTGCAGCCTCTCCCGCAAAAGGGGACTTAGGTCACCTTGTCTGTGAGGGTCCATCTGTTTTATAGAGAAAGCCAAGACCGGAGATGGGACATGACCTCCTCAGTATCATGAGAACTTACAGGGCAGGCTAGAGGAAGCCTCCCAGCCAGGTTCTTCCGCTTGATGGCCTTCTCATTTCTTATTCTAATGTATGATTCCTGGTGGGGAGAAATGTTATTCTGTTAACATATTTGCATGATAATAGGAATTCAACATATTAATGGAAGGAACGCTAGCCCAGGGAAGGCCAGTGAAGCAAGACTTTGCCACTGGGGTTTCTGGACTTGCTGTGAATTTGAGAAGAACCCTGGGCCCCCTCCCCAGAGAAGGTGACACTAGCCCAGAATTGTGTGCATGCTTTGAGGGGGTTTGCAGACACCCTCTGTCCCCACCAGCCCATCCGAGGCTCAGTCTAACCCCTGTGAGGGAAGCCAGCTTTAGTCCTAATGACTGTGTGATGGTGGGCAGGAGGGAGAAGGCCCTCATCGTTGGGAGAGAGAGGGAATGGGGAGAGAGACAGAGACAGACAGACAGAGGCAGAAAGAAAGAGTGACAGAGAAATTCTCTTCTGCGTTCCATTAATAATAAGACCAAGTAACAACCCACATCTACCAAGTGTCTATCCTGAACCAGGTGCTGTTCTAGACACATCACAGGAAACAGCTTTCTTACAATTAGGGGTTTGCATTAGAAACCTGCAGGGCTCCCTGTGGCCATCCAGGATCTTTGGACACCCTGAGCAGAGACAGTGGCATGAGATGCTGAGTCCTTGGGTCAGGAAGGGGTCTTGGCCACAGCACTTCCGGTCCAGGTGGGCTAGAGGCCCCTGGTTTATTATAAAAGCCGAGGAAAGAACAAAAAACTCAAATAGCAACACAGCCCACCCATCGTTAGCCTCTGTTCAAGCCTAAAGATTATAATTAAGGCAAAGAAGAACATCTGGGGTATTTTAAGCCACAATTGGTGTATCATTTTGAAAAATGGAAAGCTGGATTCTGAAACCACAGGTAGCAGACCCCGAACAAGACATAACAATTCCTTTTGTAAACAACTATTTGTACCCCTGCTTCTCAGCCCCCACTTCTTTTTATTCAGACCGGAGGCCAGCTGCAAGTCCTTTCTGTGTGGCAACTGCAATACTGGACCAGGGTACCAAACTAAGAGCCCCCCGATGATGCCTCGGAGGACCAGGTGCCGAGAGGAGCCCATCCTCCTCAGCCCCCTGCAGACTAGCCGTCACCTTAAGCTGACCCCTGGGGCCACACTTGGAGACCCCAGGGAAGATTCTGCACTCTCCCACTATTGGTTTAGACTTATGGTCCTCATGCACACACAGACACACTCAACAGGGTGCACAAGGACATCCCCATCCCCCTGGCCCATTCACCATGTGCAATGTACACAGACAGTGAGGCAGGAGACAGATGGGTTCCAGGTTAGACATTTACGGATAGAAATAACTTCCAGGTAGAAATAACAACAGGAACAGGGTAAATAACTGGATTCTGCCTTCAGTGGACACTTTAAAATGACAGTAATGGCAGGGACAGAGAGGAGCTGAGCCCTACCCAGATAAAACATAAAGAGACCACATATTTCTCATTCTTGAGGTCAAGGAGACCTTCCCGACTACACATGCAGAGAAGGGCTCCTTGGAGGTCTAAAAGGGAGGGGACACCACTCCATAGTAGGTGATGCCAACCTTCCCATAGACCTCTTTGCTAGAATCCATCTTAGCTAAGAGATGTGCACGCACACATGGGAGGACCCTGAGTTATACCAAATATGGACTCAGAACCAAGCAAAGCAAGATGACTGGCCTGAGTAAATCGGAAGAAATGCCTCATATAAGTGATTCAAACTACCACAAGGGTGTGACTCTCTCTCTGAGCCCGCCCCTGTGTGCCTATTCACACGTACTTTTTTCCTCCTAATAAACACTTTATTTGTTTCACTACTTTCCGTCTCTCTGTGGAAATTCATTTCTACAAAGCTGACAGGCCAGGGGCCTTGTCACTGACCACTGGTCCTTGGTGGTCTAGTGGCTAGGATTCAGCACTCTCACTGCCATAGCCCGACTTCAATCTCTGGCCGGGGAACTGAAATCCTGCTTCAAGCTGCTGCAGGCCGAGGGCACCAAAGATCAGTGGTACCCCCAATTGTGGTTAAACATCTCCCACCCCTTCCAGCACCCGGCACCCTGCAACCTGCCCACAGATGCATTCACTCATGAATTCAGAGCCTGATAGAGCCCAGCTAATGCAGGCTCCTCCCCAACACTGGAACCAGGAGCCCTGTTGCCTCTGCCTTCTTTCTGCTCCTTCTACTTGTGTTAATTCATCTTTCTCTCCCCTTTAGGGAAGCACTGAAGGGGCTGCTGCCAGTTGGGAGCAGATAATATCTGTCTGACACCTACTGGGCATAAAGGTCAATGCAGCGACGTATTGATGGGTTGGGATTGTCCCCAGTTCTTCTTGATGATAAAGTTGTTTGGGATACAATTGCTGAGGGAAGGCAAAGGGGTTTTGCAGGGGTACATGTGCCGTGAGCCTAAGAGGGTGTGCAGAGTGCCTGGGGGTGTGTGTGAGGTGGGGGTGTGCACACATGCGGGGCAGGGTCCATGTCACCTGTGTCATGGGAATGAGGGTGTGTAGGAACATGTTCCTGTAAGCTTGTGGGGGGAGGGTGGCAGCGACTTCTGCCGGTGATGATATGCCTGTGAGCATGTGGCTGGGGCCACGGGGAGTGTGTCTGTCACTAGGAAGTAGATGTGTGGACCTGTGGATGTGTCGGGTGGTCCTGGGGGATGTCTGTGTGCATCTGTGATGTGTGGGAGGTTGGTTCTATTCAGGTTTGGGGGGTGGAGGGGTCTTTACATTTCCACAGGAGGTCCTTTCTCAGACATGAGCTCTTCGCTTATGCTCTTCCAGCTAGAAGACGGACATGCAACTTTACTTAACGGATGAGAAGTGGGGTTTCTTGGGTGTTTTCATGTTCTCAACTAGAGAAGTAGCCACGCGTCTCACTTAAACACACACACACACACACATACACACATGCCTTGCACAATCTCAGATACACAGGAAACAAAGCCCTTTCACCCCATGAAAGGTAAGTCCAGGGCAGCAGGGTACTAAGAAGAAAGCTCTGCACAGCACGCAGCCAGACTGGGCATCTGCACTGCGCCCAGGGCCTCCACGATGACCTCTGGCCATCAGTCCAGCAGCTTTGCCATAGTTCTTGTTTTAGGCAAAGAGCCTTCATTAGGGTCTGCCCCAAACAGATGGTTCTGGAAAGCGTTGATGGTGAGGATGACGATGGTGACGTGTGAGCTATTTTAATGTGGCAGGCGCCTACCGAGTGTTTTCTGTGCATCATCTCATTTAATCTTCACAAGGACACTGGTGGGTCTACATCTCTCCTCCCTGAGACTCAGGGAAGAGGGCTTGCCAGGGTTACCTGTGGATGACTGCTGGCTGCCCGTCACCTTCTGTTGATCATCTCATCTCCCAGAGAAAGGACTTTAGCTGGAGAATGGCTGCCTGTAAATAGTCTACACTTTCTACCCATCCTGTACTGGCACATATCAAGATCCTGTGATAAGTTCAGGTCAGAGGGGTGTAAGTAAAAGCCAGCCGTGTGGCTTTGCAGGAGCTCTTTCACTAGAATGGATCAGATCTGCCCTCCCCTGGTCCTTCCCCACTTCCAGTAAGAGCTGGTGCCTCTGTGACCCACAGGTGGATGCTCCAAGATAAAGATGCAGAGCTGCCTTGCTGGCCATGGAGCTTACTTCTGAACTAGAACACTAGAGGGAAAGTGTCTTCCATGTTAACCTGGTCCCCTGGCTAGAGCAGTGCAGACTGTTATCGAATTAATACAGAAATTGTCATACTTACACCGAAAAGGTGCAGGTTGACTCAGTAAGGTCTCAGATCTTGCCAGCTAGAAGCTGGGGCCCCTGAGTGCATCCTTCTGTGAAGTTTCAAAACACCAGGAACACCAGTGAGGGTGGCCCACATCTTGAGAAAGATGGGTTGGGAAGAGTCAGAATGTTGGAGACTGTGGCCAACCTCTTGTTAATTTTAGCAAAGCCCAGCAGAAGAAGAGCCCAGACAAGCACCAACTGCTCTTACAGGCAGGTAGTGGAGAGAAGACTGGCAGCCCTGCTCAGAGAAGGCCCTCTGCCGGCATCCAGACACCAAGTGGATAGAAATGCGGGACCTTGCTGATTTAAGAAAGTCAAATGCTTTTGAACCCCAGATGATTGGATGTAAGGGTGGGGCCTCTGCCTTTCACAAGAGCCCCCCTCCCCATTACTACTGTCTGGCCAGATGGTAGAGCCCTTCCAGCTGACAGCAGACAGGTGGAGGGGGGGACTTCCCTACCCAAGTCTATCATGTCCAATGGCCTCAAAGAAGTCATCACTGAGGAGAAAGGAAAGGGGTGATCAGAGCACAGAGACCTGGAAATGGATGAGGAGCTGCAGGCTTCAGCCTCATGCAAAAAGAGGACTCTGCCTGTGATCACTCAGGCCTGGAAGAGACTGGAAACCTGTAAGACTTGGAGAACTCATTCACAGAATGATAGACAGAATGAAAAGGCAGAGGACTTTGTACCAGATGAAGGAACAAGATAAATCCCTAGAAAAACAATGAAATGAAGTGGAGATAGGCAACCTTCCAGAAAAAGAATTCAGAATAATGATAGTGAAGATGATCCAGGACCTCAGAAAAAAAAAATGGAGGCAAAGATCGAGAAAATGCAAGAAATGTAAATACACTAGAAGGAATCAATAGCAGAATAACTGAGGCAGAAGAACGGATAAGTGACATGGAAGACAGAATGGTGGAATTCACTGCTGCAGAGCAGAATAAAGAAAAAAGAATGAAAAGAAATGAAGACAGCTTAAGAGACCTCTGGGCCAACATTAAATGCAACAACATTCACATTATAGGGATCCCAGAAAGAGAAGAGAGAGAGAAAGGACCCGAGAAAATATTTGAAGTGATTATAGTCAAAAACTTCCCTAACTTGAGAAAGGAAATAGCCACCCAAGGCCAGGAAGCACAGAGTCCCAGGAAGGAAGAACCCAAGGAGAAACATGCCGAGACACATAGTAATCAAATTGACAAAAATTAAAGACAAAGACAAATTATTGAAAGCAACAAGGGAAAAACAACAAATAACATACTAGACAACTCCCATAAGGTTAACAGCTGATTTCTCAGCAGAAACTCTACAAGCCAGAAGAGAGTGGCATGATATATTTAAAGTGATGAAAGGGAAGAACCTACAACCAAGATTACTCTAGCTGGCAAGGATCTCCTTCAGATTCGATTGAGAAATCAAAAGCTTTACAGACAAGCAAAAGCTAAGAGAATTCAGCACCACCAAACCAACTCTACAACAAATGCTAAAGGAACTTCTCTAAGTGGGAAACACAAGAGAAGTAAAGGACCCACAAAAGAAACCCATAACAATTAAGAAAATGGTAATAGGAACATATATATCCATAATTACCTTAAACGTGAATGGATTAAATGTTCCAACCAAAAGACACAGGCTCACTGAGTGGAATCAAAAACAAGACCCATATATATGCTGTCTACAAGAGACCCACTTCAGACCTAGGGACACATACAGGCTGAAAGTGATGGGATGGAAAAATATATCCCATGCAAATGGAAATCAAAGAAAACTAGAGTAGCAATACTCATATCAGATAAAATAGACTTTAAAATAAAGAATGTTACAAGGAGAAGGAAGGATACTATATAATGATCAAGGGATCAATCCAAGAAGAAGATATAACAATTATAAATATATATGCACCCAACATAAGAGTACCTCGATACATAAGGCAACTGCTGAGAGCTGTAAAAGAGGAAATCGACAGTAATACAAAAACCGTGTGGGACTTTAAAACCTCACTTACGCCAATGGACAGATCATCCAAACAGAAAATTAATAAAAAAACACAAGCTTTAAATGACACAATAGACCAGATAGATTTAATTGAAATTTATAGGATATTCCATCCAAAGACAGCAGATTACACTATCTTCTCAAGTGCACATGGAACATTCTCCAGGATAGATCACATCTTGGGTCACAAATCAAGTCTCAGTAAATTTAAGAAAATTGAAATCATATCAAGCATCTTTTCTGACCACAACTCTATGATTAGACATCAATTATGGGGGGGGGACATAAAAAACAAAAACACATAGAAGCTAAACAATACTTTACTAAATAACCAAGAGATCAATGAAGAAATCAAAGAGGAAATCAAAAAATACTGAGAGACAAATGACAATGAAGATACGGTGATCCAAAACCTATGGAATGCAGCAAAAGCAGTTCTATGAGGGAAGTTTATAGCAATACAAGCCTACCACAAGAAACAAGAAAAATCTCAAATAAACAATTTAAACTTACACCTAAGGAACTAGAGAAAGAAGGACAAACAAAACCCAAAGTTAGTAGAAGGAAACAAATCATGAAGACCAGAGCAGAAATAAATGAAATAGAAACAAAGAAAACAATAGCAAAGATCAATAAAACTAAAAGCTGGTTCTTTGAGAAGACAAACAAAATTGATAAACCATTAGCCAGACTCATCAAGAAAAAGAGGGAGAGGACTCAAATCAATAAAATTAGAAATGAAAAAGTAGAAGTTACAACAGACACCACAGAATTGCAAAGCACCCTAAGAGACTACTAGAAGCAACTTGATGCCAATAAAAAGAGAACCTGGAAGAAATGGACAAATTCTTAGAAAGGTATAACCTTCCAAGACTGAACCATGAAATAGAAAATATGAACAGACCAATCACAAGTAATGAAATTGAAACTGTGATTAAAAATCTTTCAACAAACAAAAGTCCAGGACCAAATGACTTCACAGGTGAATTCTATCAAATATTTAGAGAAAAGCTAACACCATCCTTCTCAAACTCTTCCAAAAAAATTGCAGAGGAAGGAACACTCCCAAACTCATTCTATGAGGCCACCATCACCCTGATACCCAAACCAGACAAAGATACTACAAAAAAAGAAAATTACAGACCAATATCACTGATGATGTAGATGCAAAAATCCTCAACAATATACTAGCAAACAGAATCCAACAACACATTAAAAGGATCATACACCATGATCAAGTGGAATTTATCACAGATGCAAGGATTCTTCAATACATGCAAATCAATCAATGTGATACACCAGATTAACAAATTGAAGAATAAAAACCATATGATCATCTCAATAGATGCAGCAAAAGCTTTTGAGAAAATTCAACACCCATTTACAGTAAAAACTCTCCAGAAAGTGGGGGCAGAGGGAACCTATCTTAACATAATAAAGGTCATATACAACAAACCCACAGCAAACATCATTCTCAATGGTGAAAATCTGAAAGCATTTCCTCTAAGATCAGGAACAAGACAAGGATGTCCACTCTCACCACTATTATTCAACATAGTTTTGGGAGTCCTAGCCATGGTAATCAGGGAAGAAAAAGAAATCAAATAATGCAAATTGGAAAAGAAGAAGTAAAACTGTCACTGTTTACAGATGACATGATACTATACATAGAGGATCCTAAAGATGCCACCAGAAAACTACTAGAGCTAATCAATGAATTTGGTGAAGTTGCAGGGTACAAAATTAATGCACAGTAATCCCTTGCATTCCTATATACTAATGATGAAAAATCTGAAAGAGAAATTAAGAAAGCACTCCCACTTACCATTGCAATGAAAAGAATAAAATACCTAGGAGTAAACCTACCTGGGATACAAAAGACCTGTATGTAGAAAACTATAAGACACTGATGAAAGAAATTAAAGACGATACAAACAGATGGAGAGATATACCATGTTCTTGGATTGGAAGAATCAATATTGTGAAAATAGCTATACTACGCAAAGCAATCTACGGATTCAATGCAATCCCTATAAAATTACCAATGACATTATTTTACAGAACTAGAACAAAAAATCTTAAAATCTGTAGGGAGACAAAAAAGACCCTGAATAGCCAAAGAAGTCTTGAGGGAAAATATCAGGGATGGAGAAATCAGACTCCCTGAATTCAGACTATGCTATAAAGCTACAGTAATCAAGACAATATGGTACTGGCACAAAAACAGAAATAGAGACCAATGGAACAGGATAGAAATCCCACAGATAAACCCATGCACCTATGGTCAACTAATCTATGACAAAGGAGGCAACGATATGCAATGGAGAAAAGACAGTCTCTTTAATAAATTGTGCTGGGAAACTGGACAGCTACATGTAAAAGAATGAAATTAGAACACTACCTAACACCATACACAAAAATAAACTCAAAATGGATTAGAGACCTAAATGTAAGTCTGGACACTATAAAACTCTTAGAGGAAAACCTAGGAAGAACACTCTTTGACATAAATCACAGCAAGATATTTTTTGATCCACCTCCTAGAGTAATGGACATAAAAACAAAAATAAACAAATGGGACCTAATGAAACTTAAAAGCTTTTGCAAAGCAAAGGAAACTACAAAGACGATGAAAAGACAACCCTCAGAATGGGAGAACATATTTGCAAACAAACCAACAGACAATGGATTAATCTCCAAAATATATAAACAGCTCATGCAGCTCAATATTAGAAAACAAATAACCCAATCCCAAAATGAGCAGAAGACTTAAATAGACATTTCTTCAAAGAAGATATACAAATGGCCAAGAAGCACGTGAAAATCTGCTTAACATCACTAATTATTAGGGAAATGCAAATCACAACTACAGTGAGGTATCATCTCACACCAGTTAGAATGGGCATCATCAGAAAATCTACAAACAACAAATGCTGGAGAGGGTGTGGAGAAAAGAGAACCTTTTGCACTGTTAGTGAGAATGTAAATTGATACAGCCACTATGGAGAATAGTATGAAAGTTCCTTAAAAAACTGAAAATAGAATTACCATATGACCCAGAAATCCCACTACTGGGCATATACACAGAGAAAACCATAATTCAAAAAGACACATGCACTCCAATGCTCATTGCAGCAGTATTTACAATAGCCAGGTCATGGAAGCAACCTAAATGTCCATCGACAGATGAATGGATAAAGAAGAAGTGGTACATATATTCAGTGGAATAATACTCAGCCATAAAAAGGAACGAAATTGGATCATTTGTAGAGACGTAGATGGATCTAGAGACTGTCATACAAAGTGAAGTAAGTCAGAAAGAGAAAAACAAATATCGTATATTAACGCATATATGTGGAACCTAGAAAAAAGGTACAGGTGTACCGGTTTGCAGGGCAGAAATTGAGACACAGATGTAGAGAACAAAAGTATGGACATCAAGCGGAGAAAGTGGCGTGGGTGGTGGTGGTGTGATGAATTGGGAGATTGGGGTTGACATGTATACACTAATATATATAAAATGGATAACTAATAAGAACCTGCTGTATAAAAAATAAATAAAATTAAATTTAAAAAATAAAGGACTTGGAGAACTGGTTTGGCAAACAGAATACAACTTTTGCTGGCAAGTGCTGTGACTGAACCTGAAAGTAAGTGTCATCTCCCCAAAATTCTGTCCCTTAAGTGGACACTGCCTCTCTCAACTGCCCAAGGGAAGCCCAGAGGTAAGAGCCAGGCTATGAATGAATGATGGACAAAGAGCTGCGCAGAGAGCAGAGCCGAGTCTGACCAAGTATCAGTTCACTTCATACACAGGGAGCCTTCAGAGTCCTCACCAGCAGAGGCAAAGCCAAGTTGTGTGGGGGCAAGAGATATACAATTTTAGGGCCCTCTTGTACTTAAAGTGCAAATATATATGCAAACTTAGATCCTGGAGTGGATGCTTATTATTTATCATTTTTTTGTCGCTGCTGTTGGCCATGCTGCACAGCTTGTGAGATCTCAGTTCCCCAGCCAGGGATTGAACCCAGGCCACAGCAGTGAAAGTCCAGAATCTTAACCACTAGGCCACCAGGGAACTCCTTGGATGTTTTTTTTTAAATGAGAAAAATATCATAAAACATTTGAAATCTTAAAAGAGATAAACAAAGTACATTTTCTTCTGCTTTACATTTTTGGCTTCCATTAATCTCCTTCTTTCCCTTGTATTTAAATTTTGGGTGTGATCCATAATTCTGTAAGAATTTAAAAAATCCATCCAAACTCAATGCATTTAACTACTGCTGCTATGTTGTATTGAGCTACCACTGTATAATCAAATTATCCCATACTCTATAGGTCAACTCATCAATGAATGTGTATAGTTTTATCATTGAAACATTTATTTCATCAGCTGTTTCACTGGGTTGGTGGCATTGCATGTTGTTTCAGCTAAAAATTCTAGACTTGGTTGAGATGAGAGACTTTGGTTACATCAATACTGGATCCAGAACTTGACACACATACCTGCAATGTTTTGCACAAATATGGCTGCTGGTCATTTTGCTAGAGTTTTGTGCCTTACAGACACAATTCTAGTAAAGTCTACTTTGCAATTTCCACCATGAAAGAAAACAATAGGCAGTGAGTTTGTAAATGTACACACAGCACTTTTGAGTGTGTTCCTGAGAGCTTCTGTTTTCACAAGTGGATGAGGAGAATGAAATGTTTTCACACCGCATGTTTGGAAGAATCCACTGCCTGCTAACTTTGGCTGTGTGTTCTCCAAATCATGTTTCTCCTCCACCAAATATGTAATTTTAGAGGTATTCTTATTTCAAGATACAACCCCTGCTCCTGCATGTTCAGGTCACGAGTCTTGGTGAGTGGGCACTTGGGCAGCAGGAGAATTTCTAGAAGCTATTCCTACAGCACACAGCTAGCAGAACCTTGTAAACAGAAATACAGCCCACTAATCCCAGTGTACCCCAACTCTACTGCCCTGTAGCCACATCCCAAAGGCCACTCCAATGCCCGCAGACAGGAAAGGTGATGTGGTAGGGGCATGCAGGAATGGAAAGAAACAGTGGCTTAACCGTTGCAGTTGCAATGTTTTCTGTGAATTGTATAAAAACATACCACAAATGCAATCCTCAAGAAACCCATGAATTATTTAAGTAGGGAAAAAGTGAAGAGTTAGAGAATATTGGAGGAACCGTTGAGATTGTTTGGGGCTTGATCTCGTGGTGTGCTTTCAGAGATGATGTGGGAGAGAGAGAGAGAATGTGATTTTGCATCATGAGATAGAGGCTGGACCCCAACTTCCTGTGAGACCTGGGCAAATCGGTTCCCTTTCTGCCTTTCCATTTCCTGGTGAGTAAAACCAGGCAGTAAGAATGTCAGCTCCATGTACCTCCTCCAGTTGTTGTGAGGACCAGACCCCTGAGCGCAGCAGGAAGTGCTTTGTAAACCACGCTGTGTTCTAGAGAACTGAGCTATTATTGAGGCTCTCAAGTTCGGGGGAAAGCTGGAAATCAGCCTCCGTAGAGCATGTTTCATCGCTGCACACCAACCAGGAGGACAACCTCGATTCCAAGAGGGCACTTGTCTGAGTGCTTCCACTTGCAAAATCCCTCTTCATTTTTCCATTGCTCATTAATGCAGAAAAAATATCTGAGGACCTGCTCCATGCCAGATGCTGGCATTACAGAGATGAAGAGGCCGATGAAGTCCCTGATCTCATTTAAGTCATGGAAGTAAACCTGGAGACAGATGAGACCAGCCTGGACCAGCCCTTCTTCACTGCTTGGCAGTCATGGACTGGAGTCTATTCTGCCATGAGCCTGATTCAAAGATAGAACAAACCACAACCACTGCTGGATCTGGGCAGGTCCGGATCCATCCTGATCATCAAGCCAGGCTCCTTGTTGTGGTGGTGGTGGTTATTGGTGGTGTGGTGATGGTGGAGGTGGCTGTAGTTGATGAGGTTGTTGTAGCTGTTAGTAATGGTGGTGCTCTTACCGAAACCAAGCTCCTACTGCTCACCACACAACAGGTCAATAAATCAAGAGACGCATGGTTGGGGCAAGGAATAGTGACTTTATTCAAAAAGCCAGCAGACTGAAAAGATGTTGGACTAGTATTCCAAAGAACCATCTTACTCGAGTTTGAACTCAGGCTTCGTTTATACTAAAAGAGGAGAGGGTGTTGGTCGTTGCAGACTTCTTGGTGCCAGAATCCTTCGTTCTTGCAGCTGTGCACAGGTCAGGTCATGATGTTCCTGTAAACCTCCAACAAGACAAATGTTATTCTCTGTTCTTCAACCTTTTATCTCTATATGAAAGGAAAAGTGTTATACCCTTCAAGGTCAGAGCCTTGAGAAGGGGCTGTCCTGTATATTTCAGACTCTAGGCAACATTCTTAACTTGTTACAAAGCAACAGAATACAAAAGTTAAAGGAAAAAGAACAGATCCACTGTGGAGTCAGATTTGTTCTTCCCTAAGACAGTGCTTGTTGTTATGATGATTGGTGTCATGGTGGTTGGTGTGGTGGTGGTGGTGTTTGTAGTGGTTGTTTTGATGTGGTGGTATTTGCAGCTGTTGATTTTTTGTGGTCATTGTAATTGTTGTTATGGTGGTGCTGGTGGTGGTTGTTGTGATTATTGTTGCATAATATTCTTATGGTCCTGGTACTGGTTGTGATGGTTTTAGTTGTTGCCATGGTGATGGTTATGGTTATTCTTACAGTGGTTGTGTTTATTGTTGTTGATGTTACTGTTGCTAGGGTGGTGGTGGGAGTTGACATTGTTGCATTGTTGTAATGGTAGTGATGGTTGTAGTTGTTCTGATGGTGGTGGTGATTATTGTTGATGTTGTGTAAGTGTTGGTGGTGCAGTGGTATTGTTGGTGTTGATAGTTGATGGTGTTGTTGTGGTTGTTGTAGTGGTGGTGGTTGTGTTGTTGTTGACAATGTTGTGGCGGTATTAGTGGTGTTGGTAGTTGGTTGTGTTACAGTATTGCAATGGTGGTGGTGGTGGTTGTGATGTCACTGAGGTGGGGGTGATGGTTGCAGCTGTTCTTATGGTGGTGTTGGTGGTGATTGTGGTGGTGGTTGTGGTGGTGGTTGTTGTTGGTAGGGGGTAGCGTTGGCGCTGTTGATGGTTGGTGCTGTTGTTAGGGTTACTGCAATGGTGGTGGCGGAGGTGGTGGTTGCACTTGTTATGGCGGTGTTGGTGGAGACTGTTGTTACAGTGGTGGTTGTGTTGGTACTTGGTAGTGTTGCAGTGATGGCAGTCTTGGTGGTGGTGGATGTTGTGATGTCACTGTTGTGAGGTTCGAGGGGGAAGTTGTTACTATCTGGAATGTATCTGTTTCCAAGTGCATTCACTGCGGCCTCCTTTCCAGGATAGCCACACCAACTTACTTTAATTATTGATGGAGAAGTTAATTGTAACATGGAGCTTCTGCAAACCCCAAAATGATAGTCTTCAAACATGCTTTCCTTGCCACTTATTATGGCCCTCTGTTCACAGGCTGTGATCCAGCCTTCAATCTTTGTGACTACGTTCTGATCGCAGCCAATTTAAATAATTCTGTCAGTAAAAATTCCACAAGATGCTATCAAACATTTTATGAGTCTAAATATATAGCACCAACTGTGCCCAATCATCTTTTCTTTTTTTTGAAATCCCATTGGGAGGAAACTAGTGATAAAGAATATCTGGCGTAATTTGCTCCTTTGAGTCTCTCATTATTATTCAGGATTCCCGAATCTTCCATTTCCTCTCCTAATTTTTCCATTGTTTTATTTTCTTGAAGATAATCTGCTATGTGACATCTGAGAGCAGATTTGTTCAGCCTTTGATGAACATGGGGCTCCTGCACATGACCCTTTATTCACCAGCTCACTGTGGTCTCTCACCGTTGGCATCTCCAGGGGTGTCGCAGTCCGTGGACTTGTGCTCCAATCCAGCTGACCACTGCTTGGCTGTGAGCTGGGGATTATGTGCTGAGTCTTGGTTTCTTCATCTATAAGTTGGGGATCATCACGCCAACCTGCAGGGCTGTCCTGAGGATAAGCCTCGATCTGGACACTGAGCTCTCAAAGCTGAGCCTGGCCCAGAAACAGCAGCCCCTTTGGCAACAAGGCCCAGTGTCCTCTAAACAGAACTGAGCAGTCATTTCTTCATTGGCCAGCACATCCCTCCTTAGGTACCTCTGGCCAGACGGGCCACCTTCGGGTGCATGGGCGTGGCCCTACCTCCTCCATCCCCAGGTCTTTTTGACACACACCTGACACACAACTTGGAAAACAGCAGGAACGCAGCAGCCAGTCCTTGCCCTGGAGAAGCCTGTGTTCTGGTAGAGAAGTGAGGAGAAGCAGGGCTGGCTTCACAACCTACAAAGCTCAGGGCAGAAGGAAAATACGGGATACTTAATAAATTATTAAAAATTTCAAAGTAGCAGGGGATTAAACCAAACACAGGGCCCTTCTAAGTGTGGGGCCTTGTGTTTCTGAGCAGATCACATGCCCGTGAAGCTGTTTCCAGGGATAAAGGAACACCTGTCATGACAGGCCATGCTGGGCCCTTTATGTGATTTATTTTATTTCACTGACTTAAGAGCCCCCCAAAGTAGGTGTTTGAATCCCTCATTTATAGAAAAGGGAGACGGAGGACATAATATGTTGAGAGATTTCCCAAGCACACGTCAAAGTCCATGTTAGGCTGGAATTGGGTCTTTGGTAGCACCTGCCGGCAGGTAGCACCTGCCGGCTTTCTGTGAGGAGCCCCAGACAATGTGGAGAAGGAGGCAGAGCATCCTCTCCAACAGCCTTGCTCTAGGCCCAGATCTGCCCTGACTGTTCAATGCAGAGTTTCTGGGTCCAGTGTTCAAATCCCATCTTTACCTTCTACTAGCTGGATGACACTGCACCAGTCATTTAAACCCTCAGGGCCTCAGTAGCCCCATTTGTGACACAGACAATATTGTGCCTGATGATGTTGAGAGGACTGCGTGAGTGAAGAGGAAAAAAACATTTAGAATTGTGCCTGACGTATTAGAAATTCTGTCCTTGTGTTACATAATAATACCTTACTTGGATTTGGGATAAAACGTAGGCTTTGTTTTGGCAAATGGAAGGAGGTGGCTACCTGCATCACTCTAGTAGGAAGATTAGAAGGTTGGGAGAGTGGGTGGCACACACACTTACCTCTGGGACTTATACCAGTGGCAGTTCTCAGGCCTTTGGACTTGAACTGAATTATATCACCTGGTTTTTCTGGGTGTCCGGATTGTGGATGGCAGACTGTGGTACATGGTCTTCATCACCACATGAGTCAACACCTACAATAAATCTCCTTATATATATATAATGTATATTTTCATATATAAATGATATATACGTGTGTGTGTGTATATATATATATCTCTCCTATTGGCTTTCTCTGGAGAACTCTGACTAATCTGAGCCCCTATGTCATTGTTCAGCTCCGGGGACTGAAGTTGTGTTTTCTGTGTTCACTGTTATTTCCCCAGCACACAGAACGGTGCCTCGCGGGTGCTCAGGAAACATTTATGGAATGAATAGGTGAACAGGTGGAAGAGACAGGGGGCTGTCCTGTGCCATGCCTGGGGACTGGCTAAGGAGGTCTTCAGTTCTCCAGCAGACCTGCTCCATATCCCAGCCTGAAGAGCGTGGCCCCAGGGTAACTGCAGCTAAAGGGATGGAGCTTATGTCCCATGAGACAGACACCCCCACACACACTGCATGCCTTCTGGGTATGTTTCTTCCCTGGAATCTTAAAGAACAAAGGAAACTCCAATGATCTGTCCCTGGTCCCAATATTGTGAAGACCCAGGCCTCTGGCCCACATGTGCCTAAGACATGGACAATGTCTTTGACCAGAGGGACACACCCTTAGCCCTAAATCTGCCATCCACCACAGTGGACTGGAGATCAAAGTTTGTGACTAGATCACAGACCACAGATGAACATTTAGTTACATTCTCATTACGTGTCATTGTCTGCACATGTTTTCATAGACTCTGTTCTATGGGGACAAAACTGACTTTTTTTTAAAATCTCTCTATTCCCAAGATGTAGAGGGATATGGCTCCAGGTATGGTCATACGGACTGAGAGTCTATGGAGCTGGGAGGTGTTATGTGGTAAAATGTGCCCCCCAAAAGATGCTGAGGTCCTAACCCCCAGTGCCTATGAATGTGGCCTTATTTAGAAATAGGGTCTTTGCAGATGACCAAGTTAAGATGAGGTCGTTAGGGTGGGCCTTAATCCAATATGACTCGTGTCCTTATAAAAAGGAGAAATTTGGATACAGAGACACACACAGAGGGAAGAGGCCGGGTGATGATGAAGACAGAGACCAAAGTGATGCATCCTGATCTCAGCCTTCCAGCCTCCAGAACTGAGTCAAAGATTTTGTTTTTTAAGGTCCCCATCCTGTGGCATTTTGTTACAGCAGTCCTAGCAGACCAACACATGAAGGGTGACACTTACTCATGCTGTTTGTCAAATATTTCTGGTTCTTCTCTTGGGCATACAGGAGGGTCACTGTTCCCTCATCCTTTTAAGTTCAGGGTGACCATAGGACTTGCTTGGCCAAGGCATGTAGGCTAAGAAGTGTGTATAAACTCTGGGGAGATGCTCCCAAACCCACGTGTGACTCACCACATTCCCTCTGTCTGCTTTCGTGATTATGGGAGCTGTGCTGGGATGAAGACTCCCCAGCTTCCCTCTCTGAAGGGTGACAGTTATCATGGGCCCTCTACCATCCTGCAACAGGCCTTTAATGCACGAAAAAATCTTTGGTTATGTCACGCTACTGTGATTTGGGGGCTACTTGTTATAGCAGCATAACCTAGCCTATCCTACTTGATACAGGTAGAATGGCAAGAAAGAAGGGAAGGAGGGAGGGGAGAAAGGAGGAAGCCTGTTTGCTGGATGATGATGCATTTCCCTCCTAGAAAAACTGAACTCTGGGGTTTCCATTTGGCTGCCAGATGTGCCCATGAACTTCAACGATGATCCTGTTGGTTTAGACTAAGAGTGCATGCGTGCATACCACATATGCATGCATGTTTGCATTGCTATTTGCATGCACACATGTGCATGTTACTAGTCACGCAACTCCCTTTGGAGCCCACTTTGAAAGCTGACAATGCACTTGTGCTCAGGGGACAGAGTGCATATTAGTCAAGTCAGAGACACTTCCTGTGAGCATCTGAAACAAGGTACCTTCCTCCCACTCCAGATCCAGAGCCTCTCACCTGGGGCTGAGCTGAGCTCCCAGTAAAGAGCTAATGTTATAGAAGAGCTGGTGTCAAGGTAATTTGTCATAATAAGCCTTTTCCACCTGCGATCTCCCTCAGCAGAGTTTTGAAATATGGCAGAAACCCATTTAAGGCAGAAGAATGATAACAGACCCAGAGCTCAAGAAAACCAAATATGTTTGAGCAAAATCAGTCTTCATCAGAACCAACCCATTAAAAAACAAAACAAACAAAAAACACTGTGCCTAGTTCTATGTAGGGCACTTGCATATTTTTCAAGTTCTTAACAGAGAAAAATCACAAGGCGTCAGGATAGGAACCTCAAGACAGCTCCCATTCCCTTCAAAATGAACAAGAGATGTCATTTTTAATGAAGGGAGAAGAAAGATGTCTTTAATCCTCCCACCACTCTCCCTCCTCCGCCCACAAATTGGGAGCCCTCTCTTTGCAAGCTGCTGCAGAGAAGGGAACAGGGAAATGGCCCAGGTTGGTTTGAGTGGGGCTTATTAGTCTTTTCAAACTCAACAGCCAACTGCCTTGTGTGGCCGGCAGTGAACTGGACGTTGACTCCACAGAACGACATCTCCTGATCTTGTAGAGTTCCGCGGGTGCTGAGGCTTCTCTGAGCCAGCCCAGCATAGGCTTTAAATCAGCAGCAAGATGGAAGGGCAAGCGGCTGCCCACCAATATGGCTTCCAGAGGGTTGCTCCTTTCAAAAGAAATAGTTGATTTTAAGCCTCTGTTCACACTGGAAGCTTTTTAAGCCAGAGGGACTTTACAGGACAGATTGTGGCAGGCAGAATTTGAAGATGGCCTTCAGGATCCCTGGTCCCTGCTCTGCATACCCCTCATAATTCCCTTTGCTTGAGTGTGGGTGGGCCTGACCTAATCAGGTGAGCCTTTTGAAAAGTCTATGAATCAGAGAGAAAAGGAGCCAGAGAGACCTAAAGCCACAGAGATGCTCTCCTGTTGGCCTTAACAGAGGACCCTGCCTTGTTGTGAGCCACGTGGCAAGGAACCATAGATGGCTTCTAGGAGCTGAGAGTGGTCCCTGGCTATGAGCCTCAGTCCCACAACAGCAAGGCACTGAATTCTGTCAGAAGAACATGAGCTTAGAAGAGGACCCTGAGCTCCAGAAAGGAACCCAGCCATGCTGGCACCTGGATGGCAGCCTTGAGAAACCCTGAGAGGAGAGCCCAAAATTTTCTCTGAAATCTGATCATGTGGTGATAATGGAAATATTTGATTTCAATGTGGAGAGATAGCATGTGGAGTGGCTGCCCACTTCCTGCGTATTTGAGAGTTGGGGTTGCCCAAAGCTAACACCAGAGGCAAAGGCATAGCACAAGTCCAAGGCTGCAGTCAGGGCAGCATAATCTGACTGTGGTTAGAGAGGCAGTCCCAAGATGCTGAACATCTTGTTCAGTTTTTCTTTGTTTTCAGCTTCCATCTTTTTTTTTTTTTAACATCTTTATTGGGGTATAATTGTTTTACAATGGTGTGTTAGTTTCTGCTTTATAACAAAGTGAATCAGTTATACATATACATATGTTCCCATATCTCTTCCCTCTTGCGTCTCCCTCCCTCCCACCCTCCCTATCCCACCCCTCCAGGCAGTCACAAAGCACCGAGCCGATATCCCTGTGCTATGCGGCTGCTTCCCACTAGCTATCTACCTTACGTTTGTTAGTGTGTACATGTCCATGACTCTCTCTCGCCCTGTCACAGCTCACCCTTCCCCCTCCCCATATCCTCAAGTCCATTCTCCATGATAAAAAAAAAAGCCAACTTTATCTTTCACATTCTATTTAAGTTGTAAAAATGAGAAAATATTGAATCAGTTAAGATTCTTTCTATTGAAAGTGACAAAACTTGATAGAAACTGTCTTAAGCAAAAATGTGAATTTATTGGCTCATGCAACTGAAAGTCTTGGCATGTATTCAGCTTAAGGCATAATTATAATCAAGACACAAACACAGCTCTCAGAGCTTTCATCTCTTAGCCCTGCTTTCCTCTGTCAGCTTCAACCAGGGAGTTCTAGCTCTCCCATTGTGGTGGCAGGATGGATGAGCCTGCTCCAGCCTCACAACCTCTCACATTGAGATGGACAAGAAGAATGAGAGTCTTTACTGTAGGTAGATCCTGGAACCTGGCCATTCACTAAGTCCATGTTGGTGGTTAAGAACTCAAGCTCTGAGTGACTTCTTGGGTTCACATCTCTGCTCTGTGTCTTTGGGCAAGTTACTAAACCTCTCTGGGCTACATCTGTAAAAAGAGGTGGTACAAACTATATAGGGTAGATGTGAGGCTTAGATAGGTTTGTGCAGACTGAGTGCTCAGGGTAGTATATGCACATAGTAAGAGCCCAGCCAATGTTAGCCACTGTTGTTATATTCCTTCCCTGAATCTGTCAGAGGGCAAGGAGAGGAATGACCTGGACTGATTGCTTGGGCTGGGGTCCTGTGTCCCTGCAGACAACCTAGATGGAGAGAGGAGAATGGGCAGACCCCCACAATAAATTTATGTTATCCTGGGTGGAGACATGCCCGTGTTGTAACATTATGGCATGAGGGCAGGGATGCTCTGGAATGGTGCCAGCTCAACTCACTGTAATTCTACTGACTGCATGTCACTTTCTCTCCCTCTGGTCCTGGAGGAAGAAGCACTCATCCTGTGTAAGAACTGTCCAGAGGGCGCTGGGAGGTCAAACTCACCACCCTGTTAACCAGTGACAAACACAGCATAATGTTAAAAACTCTCCAAGCTCGAGAGCATCCCCTGAGCTTGGCTTCCATGGAGACTGCTTCCACCCCTGGGGAATCTATTCAGAATAAGGGCTTCTGAATTATGAAGCTAAGGATGTGAAACGATTTCCACCCAAAGGAAGCTGACAGTCAGCTCATGAGGTGACTCACAAGGCAGGAGTCAGGATCGGGGGATGGAAGTGAGGTTGGGGTGGGTGGGGACATGGGCTCTGATGCTTGTAACTAGAAACTTCTGGAGGAGAGTTATGTAATGTCCTGAGCCTCAGTTTCCTCATCTGTAAGAGGGGACAATACCACTTAACCCACTGAGTTGTTGTAAACCTGACAAGGTGGTGTGTCACCTGGGCTTAGTGAGCAGCAGTCTCTGGGGCAGTGTAAATGTGTAGGGTTGCAGCACATCTCTAAGCCTGCGTTAGGAATAATCTTGACCTGTCCATTCGTTCACTTATGAAAAATGGTACCACGCGTGGGTCTGCTAAGACTGGGGCCCCCAGGATGCATCTCCCCCATTCAAGCCTTCCAACCACAGTGAACTAGGGGATGGATCTCTGTTCTGAACTCTATTTTCAAGTTAACTTTAAAATCTATCCTCACAGAGGGCTTTACCTATGAGGAAAGCAGTGTTAACAAAACCCTCTCAATGAGACCAGATTGCAGAAGAAGCCATACAAATAATCCTTCCCCAGGGGCACCTGATGCTGCTATGACATCATGGTCCCAAGTGTGCCCAGCAACCACCAGCTCAACAAACAGGTCATGGGCACCAGGGCTTCTAGATAAACTTGCTCATTGCTCTTCCTGTGGCTTTTAGCCCCATGAATCCATCTCGCCTCTGCAGGATAATTCCACACTCTGATCATTTGGAGGGTGTCCTTCTTGGTTGCTTGTAAGGCTGGTCTTAATTATCTAGGAGTGTGGGTCTTGGGCAGGCTGCTTAAACTCTCTGGGCCTCAGTTTCCCCAACTACAGGCAAGGGAGGAAGCCAAGGTCATCTCTCAGGGCTGTTAGTGCAACTGGGGCCAGCGAAGGAGCCATCTCATCAATCCACCAAGTCTGCAGAGCCAGCAGTGACACAAGCTTCCTCCTCATCCTCTGCCTCCTCTTCTTAGCCTGTGGGATGGATTTGAGGGTAAATGAGATAACGTAAGTGAAAGATCTCTGTAAACCAGCAGTCCCCAACATTTTTGGCACCAAGGACTAGTTTCGTGGAAGACGATGTAGTGATTCACCGCCGAGAATCCAGAGACGCTCCCGCAGAGGGGAGGGGTGGTTCAGGCGGTAATGAGAGCGATGGGGAGCGGTGGGGAGTAGCAGATGCAGCTTTGCTCGCGCTCGCCGCCACTCACCTCCTGCTGTGCGGCCCTGTTCCTAGCAGGCCGTGGGCGGCTTGGGTGTTGGGGCTACCTGCTATAAATGAAAGAGTTCCACGATGTTCTGTCCCTGGCATTCATATTATATTCAAGTGCTGTTTGATGACCAATGAACCACAGCACAACAGATTCTCTCCCCAGCAGCAATCAGAGAGGAAAGAGGGGAGGGCACAATCCTGCTTCCCCAAGTTAGCTTTCCCTAATAGATGCGCTATTTTCCAATCTTTAATTTTCCATGGTCCCACCCTGGAACCTCACTCCAACACGTTGAAAATACGCTCAGCGTGGCTGTGCCTTCGCAGCAGGGCTGTGTGCTCATTTGTTTCCTAGAGAAACAGCTTTCATGAACCAACTCATGGGGGGGGGGGTGATATGATGGTGGCACAAATTCGCAACTCATTAAACCATCCACATAGAACACAGTGTGGACCAAACATCTCCCTGAAGAGTCCAGTGTGAAAGAATAAGGAAGACGCAGCCCACATCAGGCCAGATGCGGAATCGCAAACCAAGAGCACACAGCGCAGAAGGTGCTGATTGAGATCTGCGGTTCGGCCCTGTGTTGCAGTAAATTCTGTAACTGTTAATCAGACGGGCATTATCATCCCTGATGACACCCCATTCACCGCCGAGAATCCAGAGACGCTCACCTGTGTGCTCCCTATTACATCTTTTGCAACACAATGCATCCTGAGATTATAATTCCTAGTTATGACCCTGCATTTTTATTCCCTTCTGCCTGCACGCACCACCAAGAAACACACGAGCCTTTTCAGATGTAAAATAATGTAGAAGAAAACCGTGCTTATTGTGGGGTTTCAGATTGATGGTAATTAGGACTCCCTATGCCCTCGATTAATGCATGTTTATAAACACACCAAGGGCTTGCCTCCTGTGGTGTCTGCAGGAAACAGGGACTCGGTCCTGACGTAACCACATTGACACAGAGGCTCGCTCTTTGGAACCAAAGCCAGTCATCTGAAAGAGGCTTACCGCTCCTCTCTGACTCAGGAGGGTCTGTTGTAGGTCCGCCAGATCCGAGAGGGAAGATGGAAGCAAACACGGACCTAGAGTCTCAGTGTTGTGTGGGCATGTCGTGGTCACCGGCTGACTCAGAGACGTCTAAGAGTTTCACCCAAGATACAATTTCACCCTCAGCATGAGAAAAGCTATCTCAAGGGCCCGATACTGAAGAGTGATAAAGATCTGAAGGAAGGTCCTCCTAAACTGCTGAACTTGGAGCAGCTCACTGAAACCTGTTTGCTTATTTAGGAAATGTATCCGTCGGGGTTCGACCAGAGAAATGAAACCAGTAGGAGGTAGAGCTACATCTCCATCCATATCTGTAGCTACACCTCTCTGTCTCTATCCAGATTCTTATCTACACATCTATATCCACATCTGTGCAGATACCTATATCCACATCCTTATCTAGATACAGACAGAGGTGTATAAACGTATGGATATATATTTTATATCTCTAAAAAAGATATATTGATAGACAGATATGTAGATAGATTGATATTTATGTTTCTGTGTTAGTTCAGGTTACTATAGATAACAAAATACCACAGATTGGGTGGTTTATATGCAACAGAAATTTAGTTCTCACATCTCTGGCAGCTGGAAGTCTAGTATTGGGGTGCCAATGTGGTAGGGTTCTGGCGAGAGCCCTCTTCCAGGCTGCAGATGACTGTCCATTCCTGCATCCTCGTGTGGTGGAAGACGGGAGAACATTCTCTGGGGTCCCTTTTATAACAGCACTTATATCATTCATGAGGGCTTCACCTTCATTATCTAATCACCTCCCCAACCCCCCATCCCCACCCATACCATCACATTGGAAGATAAACAGGTATTATAGCTCTATAGCTATATCATAATATCTATCTATATATATCTATATAATAAGATCTATCTTGTGCATATGTACCATAAGATATAGATATATATATAGGTCTAGACATATTGTATCTCTCTATCCATGTCTATAGATCATATTTTTATACCTATATCCATATTAATATCTATATATCATATCTCTATATCCATATCTATACAGATATCTATCTCTCTACTCTCTCTATATCTTTGTCTATCTATATATGATTTCTATATTGATTATCATATACACACATCATATATGTATATCTCTATATCCATATATATATATGGATATGTATATAGAGATCTATGTCTATCAGTAGATATAAAGATAGAGAAAGATCTATATAGAGATAGAGATAGAGAAATACATGGATATACATGTATACTACGAGGTTTATTTCAAGGAATTGGCTTCTGCCATAGTGGGGTTGGCAAGTTGAAATTCGTAGGCAGGCCGTCAGGAAGTGCAGGAGGGGACTCGCAGGTGAGGACTCTCAGGTGGGAGTTGACACTGCTGTCCACAGGCAGAGCTGCATCGTCCTCAGGGAAGGCTCAGTTCTGTTCACAAAGGTTTTCAACTGATTGGATCAGGCCCACCCAGATTACAAGGATAATCTCCCTGACCGAAAGTCGCCTCACTGTAGATGTCAACCACATGTACAAAATGCATTCACAGCAGCAGCTAGATTCGTTTTGGCTTGAATCACTGGGAACTCCAGCTTAAAACTAACCATCGGGCTTCCCTGGTGGCACAGTGGTTGAGAGTCCGCCTAACGATGCAGGGAACACAGGTTCGTGCCCCGGTCCGGGAAGATCCCACATGCCGCGGAGCGGCTGGGCCCGTGAGCCATGGCCGCTGAGCCTGCGCGTCCGGAGCCTGTGCTCTGCAATGGGAGAGGCCACAACAGTGAGAGGCCCATGTACCGCAAAGAAAAAACAAAAAAAAAACAAAACTGACCATCAAACTGACCATCACAGGAATGAATAGAAGATCTCTCATTCTGTTGGAGAAGGTGGTAGGTGCATTGGGAAGTTAAATATAGGAGAATAATTTGGGGAGGAATTTCCATCAACTATACAGAGTATTGAGTGTGTTATGGGTGTCTCACTAAATCAACACCAGCCATCTAGGAGCACGCACCCATGCACTAGCCCATGAACCATGACTACCCATGTACCAGGCACTAGTTCACAGACCCACACGCTAGCCCATGCACCCACACACTATCCTGTGCACTCATGCACTGCTCCATGCACCACACATTGGTCCATGCACCTAGCCCACGTGCTAGCCCATGAACCACATACTAGTTTGTGCACCATGCACTGGTCCATACACCATATATCCATGCACCACGCACTAACCCATGCACCAGCCCATGCACCCATGCACTAGTCCATGCACCACTAGCTCTGTCCTCCACCCTTGTGGGCTTGTCTTATTGAACCATCCACAACTCTAGGAGGGAGACCCCATTTCATCCCCACTTTCCCGATGCGAAAACACAGGTGAAGTGGTGTCTCCAGGGTCCTATGATTAACTCATGACAGAGACAGGATTTGAGCCTAGGATCCCTGGCACCTGAGTTTTTAATCCCTCTTTCACAAGATTTCCCAGTGATCTTTGCATTTTGAGACAGTCCTGTATTATTCTTGAGTGTCAGCACTGATGTTGCCAATGACCCACCTGTGATGTTTCGACTCATCATTTTGCCTCTCCAAGCCTGTTTCATCATATGGAAAGTGGGGGTGTTGTCTCCATTTTAGGCCGTCCCTATTTGCTAGATGGCTTGAAGGTTTAGGAGGTATCAAGTGTGTAGATATACTTTGTAAACTGTGCAAAATGGGAGGGATTCTTTTTCCTTAATTCTCATCTGAACAATTTTACTAACTACTACATCTGTGTTCAGCTTGGCTTGATGAATTGCCCTGTGTAAACAGGAAACAACAGTTCCATGGAACATGAGTGTGATGAAAAAATGCCATCTCTAAAATGCATTTATTTTCAGCCAAGGTTGGAGAGAAGTCCTCCACCATTCACTTTTTTTCTGTTGCCTATTTCCCTCTTTCCCCCTCTCCTAGAATGGGGGTCTCTGGAGACGCCCGAGCAGAGCCTGATGGCCTCTGTTACAACTTGTCCTCGCTCACAGCCCCATTCCTAGGAATATTCTCTGTCCAAGCTCAGCCACCTGCATCTTGCAGAGGCCCCAGAGGCCCCTTGTTCAGAACCTGACCGTCCACACGACTTGTCATGGGGGTTCTGTCCCCACCACGCTTCAGGGAGCCCATCACCCTTGGGTTTCCTTCTCCTGGTCTTGGAGCATTCTATGTCCAATGTTTGTGCCATTTCCTCATCTCTCTAATGGCAGTCTGCAGTATCTTTCGTTCCTTCCAAGAGAACACAACCCTGATGGATTTCCCCCTTCAAAACAGCTCAGGGTAGCATCACACATTGCCCTCCTCCACAGGACTGCTTCCCTGAGAAGAGAGGAGCTGTCATCTTTAGAAAAGAAAGAGGTGCTTTCTCTTCCTGCCCCTGCTCCCTTGCCTCCTTTTTCTCTCTTCTTGCTTAGTCCAAAACACCCCTTCTTTTTTTTCGTGGGCAGATCACCCTGTCACATCTTTTTGTGTAGACACACAGGCATGGAGAGTTGAAGAGGCGAGGTTTGCTCATGTACATCTCTCACCCACAACGTTTTCGGTGGAACCTGAAAGTGAGGATGAAGCCCATTTGAGGAGTTCTCTGAGGGAGCCTGTTACTATGGAAGCTCCAACTTGGCATCACATGGAAATACCTGCCTCCCTTGAAATCTGCCTGACAGTGATGCTCAGCAGAAAATGTGCAGCACAGTAAAATGGGTTTTTAACATTTATAGAGGGACCGTGATAGCCGTGCCTGCTAATTAATTATGCACAAACACTCAGAGGGGCACCTGGTAGACAAGTCTGCAGGTAATGGCCTTTTGACAAATTCCCTTCAACTCAATTTTTTCCAGGGAAGTCTTTTTTTTCAGTAAATAGAATAAGAGAAGGAGAGGCAGTTCATTTAGAGCTGACTGCTCTGGGTACCTATTAGTTGAACCCTCACTGAAATACTTCTCTCTCCTCCTCATTAGCGTGACGGGAACAGGACCTCGAGTGCCACCTGGCCTGCCTCGTGTGCTCAGGCAAATCCCTCGGGGCTGTCCGTCTCTAATCAGTGAAAAGCATGTCAGGAGCTCCCATATTAGCACGATCCACTCTCCCGGAGGCTGCCATCCGAGACCACTAAGGGGCTCACCGACAGTGGCTGGCGGGGACTGGATCCCAGTTCAGTCTCTGGAAGGAGACTTCTGCAGAGCTCAGAGACACGGGATGTGGAGTTTGGGTCCTGAGCCCTCCGAGGCTTCCAAGGAGACAGAGAAGAAGCACCGGGCCCCAGTGAGCTCTTGGTGCAAGGTCACCGAAATTTGTCACCACATTAAAGGAGACCAGTGAAAGCGGGGATTGAAACTTCAGGGGACAGGATGGGAATCGGGCAGAGGGAACGGCATAAATGGGGGAAGTCCTGAGCACCTGTCTGGATGGAGGTGGCTCTGTCATCAGGACCCTGGGCAGGCCCTGGTGAGGAACTTTCCAGAAGCAGACTGGGTTGCACCAGGCCCCTCACACCCACCCTCTAGGGTTTGGGTCCTTCCCAGTGGGGGTGAGCAGTGTGAGGGCACAGCCCATGGGGACCCAGAGGCTGAGGCAGAGCAGAAGTCAGGCAGATGGGCGGGGAAGGTGGAGGCCTCTCCCCGTGCAGGGGGACATGGGGTCAATGGCACAGGGACCTGGGGGGGGGTGCCAGGGGCCTGACCTGGAGCACGGCAAGCAGAGCAGTAGCTCTGGGCACGCTTTCTAGTCCTTCCCTTAAAGCCCCTGGGACAGAGTGAGGGGGAGCTAATGTCTGGGAAGGGAGGCAGTGGCCCTTTGGGAACCAGTTATCAAGATCAGGGCCATAATGGCCCCCAAAGCGTCATCGTCCCACAAGGGTCCTAAGCCTGCCTGGGCTCCTCTATGATGAACATACAAGTGGAAGACTTGGGTTATGTTGTGGGTAGAATTGTGTCCCACCCCCCCTGCCAAATTCACATATTGGAGTTCTAATCCCGAGGACTGCAGAATGTGACCTTATTCTGAAATAAGGTCGTTGCAGGTGTAATTGGTTGAATTAAGATGAGGTCGTACTGGAGTCAGAGACTCTAATCCAATGTGACTGGTGTTCTTATAAAAGGGGGACTTGGACACAGATGCTCAGACAGGGAGATGCCACATGAACGTGAAGGCAGAGACCGGATGATGTGTCCACAAGCCAAGAAGCACCGAAGACGCCGGCAGAACCTGGGGAGCTGGGCGACGGGCCCTGGAAGATCCCCCTCAAAGGCTCAGGTGACCCACCCTGGATCTCAGACTTCCAGCCCTTGGAGCTGGGAGAGGATAGGTTTCACAAGTTCGAGCAGCGCATCTGGGGGCTTGTTGGGAGCTCTGGGGTCTGATTCAGGTTAGACCCGGAACAAACCCTGAGACTCATCCTTCAGTGTTGGTGGTTGGATCACAGCTGCTGAAGGACCACACTGGGCATCACCACCCCAGTGTCCACGGGCTCAGGAGTGGCAATAAGGTCACGGGCTGGGGTGAGGGGGGAGGTGAGCAGCCAGGCCAGGATGTGGCTTTCCAGGCCTCGGGAATTCCACAGGAGACCGTGGAATGTGGTGCATCCCCTTGGGGCTGCAGGCTCTCTCCCAGCGCTTTCCCTTTGATTCTCATCACAATGTGGTAAAGAAAACAGAACAAGTGATCTTATGAAGACTGTGAAGGCCTCAGTCCCACAGCCACAGAGCAGAGAAGGGATCCCACCTTCTAGGGATGTGACCGCCATCCTCAGTGCATCACACCCGCTGCTCCGCTGGCCCTGGGTCTCTATTGGAAGATGAGAGCCTTCAAGTCAGTGACATTTCTCCAGAGGAATTTCAAATGATGAATTGTTTAGTAGGTGAAATCCACTTCCTCCATAATTGGAAACACAAACATAAGTGATTATAGACTGATTTCTAGCAATTTGGCAAATTTAAGGAGCGCACCAATCTGCTGGAATGGAGGCTGGCGTTGGGGGCTTTGCCTGTTCATGGTGGATTCAGGGGCTGCACAAGGGCTGCACAGAAGGGTGGGGTCCCAGAGGGCACTGTGCTGGCCCAGCGTGGCCCTGGATGTCAGGGAGATGATTTTAAAACTCAGACCCAAGAACGTGGCTGCCACAGACACACAGATGGGCCGTCTTCAACCACCCCGAAGACCCAGGATTTGTTACCTGTATCTCCCTGTGCTCCAGCACACACACACACACACGCTCACAAATGTATGCACACACACACCCATGCACACTCATACACATGCACACAGACACACATGCACTCACATGCACACAAACTCCATCACACACACACTCATGCACACCCGCACTCCACACACACTTCTTCTGTCACCCTGTCCTTCCTCCGTGCTGTCTCCCCACGATCTTCACTCAGCTCTGCGGGGTCAGGACCCCTGTGCAATCACAGAGATGCAGAAGTGGTGGTGGTGTCGCCTCCATTTACTGGGTGGTCCTCACATGACCAGGCTTTGTCACATCAGCTCAGTTTAGCCCTTCTCATGGAAGGCAAGGGAATCTGTGCTTTTGAGATGCAAAGTGTCCTGTCCATGGTCGTGCAAGCTCACTCAAGCTCATACAAGGTCGTGAATCTCCTTGTCCCAGAGCCAGTATATGTGTCAAATCAATGCCCCTTGGAGGACCCTGAACCATTGGCCTTGTTGAGTCCCTGAGCTCATCCCCACACTTGCTCTTTCAGTTTTCCAGAGAATGGCTGATGGGTAAACCGATTCCTGCTCAGGAGTTTGGGCCCTTCTGGGTCCCACCCCACACCCTTGCTTGTACTTAGGAGGGGTCACTGAAGTTTTATATCCCTGCCTTGTCAACTCCAATGGACTCTGGCAATGCCATTACTTCTGCTGTGTTTACAAGTGTCAAGCAGAGGCCACTGTCTAAGCCCAAGGAATTAATCTGCAATGGAGAATTCCAAGTTCTGAGAAGATTTCCAAGGAAGTCTGGGTGACAATGTTTGATTTAGTGACTGCATGCCTTCTTGTCTAGCTCCCAACATTGTAATACCTACTGACCGAGCCACTGGCTTCCCCTCTTGTGACTTAAAATCGATGCCTCTCCTCACCCCTCCTGCTCACTCATCCCTCCTCAGGCCTGCATCTCAGTCACCCAAGGAGGGAGTCAGCTGGAGACTCCTTAGGGAGCTTCCAGCTCAGGGATTCCGAGATGGGTACGCTTACTCCAAAAGGTCCTCTCACTGGATCTGCAAAGGTGCCAGGCCTCCGAGCAGCTGTGCTGTCCCCATGTGCCCACCTGCCCAGAGGCTTACCCAGGCTTCCCCCAAAATGGCGCCCTGCATCCTTCTCCTTTCTCAACCCAAGGATGCCACCTGGAACTAACCCCAGGGAGATTAGACCCTGCCTGTCACACATTTAGACAACAGTGTAATAAGCATGTGTCAACTGAAGGCACAGAAGTGATTAAGAAGAGAAATCGAAGTGAGAATGATTTTTAAGAGCTCTGTGTTGCTAAAGCCTTGGTCCTTAGTTTGGTCTCCAGGATATATTATGCAAATCTCACTCTCTCTCTGTGTCCCTCTAATGGAAGAGTCTGGCTGGGTTTGCCTGGATTTTTAAAGTAGAAATTTAAATACAATATCTGAAGCATTTAGCCTTACTTACAGCAACACGAAAACTCCAATTATCAATTAGAACTGATAAAGTTTTACAGACTGTTCTCTTTATTAGAGCCATATTGCAGCTAATTCTAGAGAACGATTTCTTGGAAATGTCCCTGGGTTATGGTTTCGCTGACTCCATTTTGCAGAAGATTTAAGATTCCAGCGAGAGCCAGCCTGAGCGTGGGGCAGGGCTCGCCACCGCCATCCCTGAGCGGCCTGGACGGTTGGTTGGCTCTCACGCAGAGCTTGAAAGAGGACCACAGATGGGCCCTGTGGACAAACCAGGCCCCCAGTTAGGTGATTTACCAACTCCTTTATGTGTTTGGTTTAGGTCTTCTGTCACTACGAGGTGCACCCTTAAGTACCTGCTGAGAGTCTGCGAAAACAGGGGGAAGCAGCGTCCTTCACAACTTTATGCCAGCATCTCTGCAGCCAAGGCCTCTGTGGGACACATCGGCAAGCCCACCATTCCCAGCCCTGGGAACCCTGCGAGTGGCCCACGAGAGTCAATCTCACACCACCCGGAGCTGCCTCTGAACATCTAGCAGCTCTGCTCGCCTTCATCTCGCGGCATCTGCTCTGCACCTGTCATGCTTCCAGCTTGAAGCCGTCGGGCTTCCACTCCAAATGCAAAACCTGCTGGGCCAGTGGACGGGAGCAGCGCCAAAGGAGCTGGTCTTGGAGCCAAGACTTCTGAGAAGACCCCTTACTCATCCGTATCGGACAACACCAAGGGGTACATCATCCCTGGTTTCCAGGGGAGGAACTGACCCTCGGGAAGGCTCAGGGCTTGCTTGAGGTGTCAGAGCAGGACTCAGACTTGAGTTTTCTCTGCATGGAGTCTGGACTCTTCCACGGTGCCGAGATGCTGGCAGAATCACATAGAGATGCTCCCTTTTTAAACGGAGCGTTCTGGTCATGGCATGTCTGTTCCAGTCCCAAGGTCTCGGCTGTGCTTCTGGGTGGCCCGGGCCACGTCCACATGTCTATAAATGCTGGAGCTAATGGCTTTGTTCCCACACTCCTTACATGACTGATTAGTAATTAGGACTGAGCTAAAATTAACTCACTGTCCCCAGAGCCCAGCACAGCCAGGCTGGGCTCATTGGCTAGTGGGTGGTAAGTGAGTCAGCCTCCAAGGGGAGATGGAAAGCTTAGTTCATTCACTCATTCATTCAATATACTGTCACTGAGTTCTAGGTCGATATAACCTCTGTCATCAGGATCCCTAGAATGTGTGCAGGGTTGTCCCAACCACAGGGTAAAAGAAGGGCTGGGTCTTGATCTGGGATTCTTCCACCTCCCCGGACCTTCCACCATCCCACCATGCAGGCAGCTCAACAGTGGTGGCTGGGAAGATGGTAGAAAACCCAACCTCCTTTAAGAGAAGGGAAGTTGTCAAATCCGGCCAACATGATAGGATGTGCTGGGCGTGGCAAAACCAAGATCAAGGCCCCCCTCACCCCCCAAAGTGATGGGCTGGGGAGGAGATCCTCGAAGACTGTTTCCCAGCAAATGCTGTGGTTGCCTGAGTCCAAGGTAGTTGACCTGCAGTGCCCTGCAGTGGGATCTGCATTGAGGGGTGGTCTAGAGCGGGGGTCCCCAGCCCCTGGGGACCTGTTAGGAACTGGGTGGCACAGCAGGAGGTGAGTGGTGGTAAGTGAGTGAAGCTTCATCTGCCATTGCTCCCCACCTCTCGCGTTACCACCTGAACAACCCCTCCCCACCAGCCCCATCTGTGGAAAAATTGTCTTCCACGAAACTGGTCCTTGGTGCCAGAAAGACTGGGGGCCACTGGTCTAGAGACTATGCCCTCCTCTTCCTGGGTGGTCTGTGGTGCAGTTTTCTCCTTGCTGGGGTGTCAGTGGGAGACACCAGACTTTTGCTGGCTGCAGTCTTACAGGGCAGCAGTGGAAAGGAGTTTGTTATTAAGTGAAGCTGAAATCTTAAACAAGTCCCAAGGGATATGAGAGAGGAAGGGAAGAACCAGGAGTCTGGGTGACAAACTGCAGGACGGGAGGGAACGATCAGAAGGCGGCAGCCCTCTCCTGCCACAGACATTAGTGCCCCACCTTCTCTTAGGTGCTGGCAGGGCTGATTTACCTGTGGTCAAGGTCAGCTCACTCACCAAGGCCAAAAGGGGAAAATCCACTTAGGTGTTGTCAAGTATAGTGAGAGGACACACAGTTCTTGACCATGAACCAGACAAGATCACACACCTGGAGTTTCATAGAACCAGACAAATGGAGAAACCTTCTGCAAGTGGGACGGGGGCTCAAGTTCTAAGGGCATTTGTTCTAGGGGACCAGCCTGGGTCATTCCTCCAGCCTCTGGAAGCTTCCTTGGAAAGTGGGGAGCAGAGGGATGCCCAATGCAAATCCCACTGCATGTTTCCACTCATGGCAAACAAAACTCCACCTTGCATCTTAGCAAATAAATTAGTGGCGAGGAAGGAACTTGGAGCTGGGAACTTGGCTTCCTATTGATCGAGAGCTTCATCCATATTCCTAAAACTCCAGAAGTGAAGCCCTTCCATGCGATCCTTGTGAATTTTCCACCCCTCGCCAGGCTAAGTCTGGCTCCATCCCAATGGATTTTCAGTAGAAATCTTCAACCCCAAGTGAGCAAGTTCTCTGAGCTTCTATAAGATGACAGATCATGGCTGGACCAGAGAATGAAGACCCGGTCTGTGAGAAGATGGGCTTTTTCTCTTTAGCCCAGGGGGCTGGCCTCTTACAGTGCTAACATGTTCAAGGCCTATCCTCCTAGTAAACACACGCTAAACTAATAAAGAAGATGTGGTACATAGACACAATGGAATATTACTCAGCCATAAAAAGAATGAAATAATGTCATTTGCAGCAACATGGACAGACCTAGAGCTTATCGTACTAAGTGAAGTAAGTCAGACAAAGAAGACAGATACCATATGATATCGCTTATGTATGGAATCTAATTTTTAAAAATCGATACAAATAAACTTATTTACAAAACAGAAAGATTTACAGATTTTGAAAACTCATTATGGTTACCAAAGAGGAAACTTCAGGGCGGGGGAATAAATCAGGAGTTTGGGATTAACATATACACACTACTATATATAGGATAGATAACAAACAAGGACCTACTGTATAGCACTGGGAACTCTACTCAATATTCTGTGATAACCTATATGAGCAAAGAATCTGAAAAAGAATGAATATGTGTATATGTGTAAGTGAATCACTTTGCTGTACAACTGAAACTAACACAACATTGTAAATCAACTATACTCCAATAAAATAAAACAAAAACAAAAAACAAAGATGAACAAATAAAAAATAAGAGAGTCCAGAATTGCAAGCTCGTGGCCTTCGAGTTGCACAGAAGACCTGGGCGTGCTTCTGGGTACGGTGAAAGGGGGGAGGGGCCCTCAAGGAGCTTAGATGGACACAAACCCCCAAGGCAAGGGGGAAGACGGTGGAAGGCACCACACCCAGGAGATGACCCACACATGGCCCAGAAGCCGGAGTACAAAGGGTGAGGGAGCCATGTTGAAACCTGATTCATCACTTGTAGGTACAACAGCAGCTCTCCCATCAGCCAGCAGAGGACGAAAAGACAGGGATGCGGAGATTCCACATGGGGACCCAGTGGGAATTGCTCTGCCCAAGGATTGAGGGTGGAAATTCAGGGGTGACAGAGAACAGAGCATCTCCATGTTAATTATCGTCCCCAGAACCCCAAGACCAAAGAGGCCACATCTGGCCCTTTTCATTTAGGACAGTTTCAGAGGCCAGATCTTAACGCGTGAGTTGGAAAGATGCCTTTGAAGGTCTCGTTAACGAAGGTGCAAAAAGGTGTTTTTATTTAGAAGTGTGGCTCATCTGATCAGGCCACGGAGGACCTAGAGGGGGCGGGCAAACAGGGCAGCATCTCCCCTAATTACTACTTTTGCTCCTTTTAAGCTGCAGGGACTTGGCGCTGAGACCCCGCCTTCAAGCGAAGGTCAGAACCTTCAGTCATAAGGGCCTCCCAAGATGTACCTGGCAGGACAGGAAACTCTAATGAGTTTGTGTTGTTCTGTCTTATTCACCAGGAACAGAAGGCATTTCAGTCTCTCCTTTGTGGGTGGGATGATTTGCTTCCACATCCCTCCCAGGGGTTCTGAGATGCTCCACAGACTGGCTTCCCAATGTGTAGATGTGGGGTCACTGGCTGACCTTCTTCCCCAGAGCTGTGTTCCTTTATGTTGATCCCAGGCCGTCCGAGAAGCATGTAGTCAGCCCTCTCTCTGAAGGGTTGTTTGCGAGATGAGTGACCATGGGGAGGGTCAGGGGAGACTCTTCCTCGGGGTCAGCATGAGAGCACCAAGGAGGCACCATGGAGATGGGGGTGGGGATAGAGGTGGGGCAGCGAGACCTTCTCCTAATTTGACTCAAAGGCCTGGGGAAGAGTATGGAAAAGCCAGTGCATCCCCCATGCAGACACCTTCCGCTGGCTGTTTCCAGACATCCGGTAGGAAAGCAGATTAGAGAGAGGTCCTCCTTCCAATATCGCAGGCCAAGGGGGCCTAGGCAAGAAGGCAGAAAGAGGACCCTGGAATTCGGGGGCACAGGGCAAGCCCAGGGCCTCTGCCTTATGGAGCTTTGAGGCTAAGATGCTTGCTCCACAGACGAATGGATTAGCCGTGCCTTTCTTGTTGTTTTAATTTCACTTATTTAAAATGTGGACTGATGAGCCCAAAACATGTTACCCTAAACAATGGCACCTTGAGATATTGAACATTTAAACTGAAGAGATTTGAGAAACAGCAGGGGCAGGAAGGATTCTCTGACCTCCCCCTGAAACAGGTCAGGAGGCCCTCCTGTGAGAGGTGTCCTACCCAGGCCCAGAGGACAGGAGCACCCTCATCTCCAAGACAAAGAGACACTGAGACGAATCGGAAGGTACATGATTCTCTAGGTCCCCCTGTTGGTTCCCTCCCCTGAGCTCAGAGCCCTTCGTTCCATCATGATTTTCATGACTTTCCCTCCTTCCTCAAACCTGTGCTCGATGCTCAGCCATCACCACTTACGCAGGTCTTCATTTCCTCATGAAGTCTGTCATGTCATATAATACCTACATTACGTACATTTGTCTAGTTTTCTCTTGCTAATCTGCCTTCCGTTACAGACCACAGCTGAGAACCTAAAAGGATAGAAGGAAATATTTTGTTTCCTCCCCTACAGGGTTGCGTATTCCTTCCTCACTGGTCATTTATTCTCTTAAATAATTTTGTTTGCTCTGTCCCTTTTACAGCTGGCATGGCTGCCACTTTTTCTCAAGGAGAAGGACCAAGCTTCCTGCTGGGTGGGCGGTGGCCGTGGTGCACAGACCTTACCGCACATGCCCCAAGAACCCCAAGTTCCCATCACGATCGGCTCTTTGTTCAGCTGGGGAGCTGCAGAATATCTCTTAGTTCCTTTGTGCCTCTGTGATCTCATCTACACCGTGGATATAATAATAACCCGCATCTTATGGGGCTGTGAGGAGTTAGTGAGTTAATGTACCTACAGAGCCGAGATCGGGCCTGGTGAGAACGAGGTATGGGTTCTTGAGATTGAACTCTCCTTGTAATACAAGGAGGAAATGGGGACTATAGCCAAGGAGCAGGGTCAGGGATTGGTGGGTGGTGGGGTCAGTGGTGGAAATTTACTAAGAGGGAAGGGCAATTCTTCACTGAACCCACCTAACAGGATTCTCACTGAAGGTAGGCCAGGGTGAGCAGATTACTACCTGGGGGATGAAGAATGTGGTCAGATGTGGACGGTGGGGGCTCTAGCTAAACCAACTTGATGGGATTCTTGCTAAAATCGAGTCCTGCAAGGACAAGAAGTCCCAAAGTCGTGGCCTCCTTGCGGGGAAGGTGCAGAGGGGCCTGACAAGACCTGGTCAGGGAAGACTCTTTGTCAGACAGAAATCTGCATAATTATGTTTCAGAGCAGTTACTTGGCATCAGCTCCGTGCAGCTTTTGACTCGTTTTGTAACCACTGATTCTTGAGCACCTACTGTGTGCCAAGCCCTTGCCCCGAGTGCACCCCCTCTACGTGCATTAGCTGTTTGCTCCTCCCTGAGTCCTGGAAGGCAAGTACTGCAGGGTGATGCCCAGGAGACTGAGGTCTGTAGGGGTTAATTCCCATTAGAAAGAACCTGGACCAAGACTCTTCAGGTTATCAGCAGAGATCCAAGGTCCTGTCCTGGAAAATCAGGTGGCCCAGCAACCCTCCTCTTTCTGACCTTGTGGAACAGTGAAGACAGGTCTGCAGAACCTCCCATGGCTGCTCTGAGGACCTGTGGTGTCCAAGCCAGGTGGCGGCTGCTGTAGGGAAGCAGGTTTCTGGAATCCCATCCTTTTGGCAAACCACTGGACTATACAAAGCTCTTTGAACTGCGTGTACTTATCTTTAAATATGCTAACGAGTGCTGGGAGAGGGTTGAGATGTGGGGTTTTCAAGTGGATTTGACTACAGAACATTATTTTTATGGGATCATCTCCTCACTGTTTTCCAAAGGAAAATGGTTGGGAAATGTTGTCCTGAATGCCCTTGAAGTTCCTCTGCAGCCATAAAATCTCTTTGATCTGATAATTTCACAAGACTGAATAATGCCATGCATCTAAGAAAATACACGGTAAAAAAAAAAGAGTAAAAGGCACATCAGCTTTTCTTCCCCACAGATGGCACAGGGAGGGTGAAATTAATGACTGTCTTTCCTGGACCCTCCAGCATCTCTGCAACTGGGCAAACGACTCTGTAGAGCCATCATCTCGTGTCACTTGGACAAGATCCATCATCGGTGGCATTTCAGCCTTCCTCCTGGGCCTCAGCATTGTGGTTTGAAAAACAGGCCTGCGTTAATTGTTTGAGTCTATGGTTTCCCTCCTATTCCCCCTAGCAGAAGACAAGGGCCATTGCCTTCACTTCATGGCAACAGTTGTCAAAAAGACAGCCCTCCCCCAGAATGTCGATTCTGCTTCTCCTGCCCTGTGAGTTTTCCATCTACAAGAACCACTCAAAGCCATTTGGCAGTTGAGTGCCTGGGATCTCAATGAGAAAATCTGCTCAAGATTAGCAGGATGGAAAGAGGTTTACAATTTTGGCAGGAGCCTGATTATGTAAATCAGGAAGTGCCCTGCCCAGACCCTGGAGGCCTCCAAAGCTCATCAGGTGTGCTCAAGAAAAGAAGCTGAGTGTGTTCCTGTATACTAAAGGTCAACCCCAAAGTGGGTCTGTAGAATCCCGCTGGTGGATGCAGCTCTTCCTGTCCACGCTGGTTTCTGGACTGCCCCCTAGATGTCTGATGGAAACGTACTTCCAGAAATCCACTATACTCCAATAAAAATTTAAAAAGAAAAAAACAATGTCATTGGAGGCTATTGTGAACTTAAATATAAATAAATAAAAATTTATAAGAAATGACAAAAAAAGATATACACTCCTATATTAAATAAATATTTTGCTATTTGTGCATCAAATGGAATTTACCAATCAATCTTATATTGTAATCTAAAATAAAATGAAAGTACCATTCAAGTTGAAATGGGTTAACTGGAATTATTAATTAAACTAATTCTTGGCAGTAAAAAAGAAAAGAAAACTAAAAAAAGAAAAGAAAAGAACTTCCAGAGAGTGCAACCTGCAGGGCTGTCAGTGAACTCAGTTTTTTTTGAGAAATGTCACCAATGTCATACCAATCAATGGGTAAAACATAGGACCCTAAACTATACATGGGCCAAAGACACAAGCAGGTAACTCACAAACACAAACAAATGACTAGAAAAGTGTCCAACAGCCTTGGAGATCAAAATGCAGATGAAATAATGAGACATAATGTATATGTGTTAATGTGTACATGTTTGCCTATCAAATTAGAAGTGACCACATACATTCCTAGTAACCAGTGAGTGAAATGATAAGTCTTCCTCATCACTAGGGAGTATATAAGCTGATTTTGGGGGGCAATCTATCAAAGATTTTGTAAAGCCTAGTCAAAAGAATAGTTAACATTTACCAGACGTCAGGTTGAAATCTAAGTGCTATAGACACTCTTGAATATGTACCCCTCACAAATACTCAACATGGTGTGTGTAGTATCATCTTTATCCTCATCTTCTGGGTCGAGAAACAAAAAGAGAAAGCCTTCAAGTAATTGGCCCAGGGCTACAAAGAGAGTAAGTGACAGAATTTGAACTCAAGACACATAGCCCCAGCCACTTCACCTTACTGTTCTGTGTGACTTACTCATTGGTTCCACATCTATGAAGGAGCCTAAATACACACTCACGCACATCTATGACACTAATGTTCACCAGTTTATCTATGATAGTGAAAACTTGGAAATAACTCAATAACTCAAAGGAATAATACTCTTTTTGTTTTTAATCTAGAATTTCAGGTTATGGATGCACACAAACACACTAATCTCCAGTGCCTGCCTAAATCCTACTAAAAAGGATGGTAAGTGGAAATTTTCAATAATGCACAAGATCACAAGGACAAAGAGAAGAGAAAAGGAGACAATACATTATTGTGGATGCTGAGAGGAAGAAAGAAGTGTTAACAGATTCAGCCATCCAAGAAAGCAGAATCCAATCAGCAGTATAAGAAACACAGAAAAGAAAGATTGGTTCAAGATGGCAGAGTAGAAGGACATGCTCTCACTCCCTCTTTCGAGAACACCAGAATCACAACTAATTGCTGAAAAATCATCTGCAGGAAGACACTGGAACTCACCAAAAAAGATATCCCACAGGCAAAGCTAAAGAAGAAGCTGTAATGAGATGGTAGGAGGGGTGCTATCACGATAAAATCAAATCCCGTAACTGCTGGGTGGGTGACTCACAAACTAGAGAACACTTACATGACAAAAGTGAACCAACTGTAGTGAAGGTTCTGAGCCACACGTCAGGCTTCCCAACCTGGGGGTCTGGCAATGGGAGGAGGAATTCCTAGAGAATCAGACTTTGAAGGCTAGCAGGATTTGATTGCAGGACTTTGGCAGGACTGGGGGAAACAGAGACTCCGCTCTTGGAGGGCACACACAAAATAGTGTGCGCATCGGGACACAGGGAAGGGGAAGTAACCCCATAGGAGACTGAACCAGACCTACCTGCTAGTGTTGGAGAGTCTCTTACAGAGGCAGGGACAGCTGTGCCTCACCAAGGGACAAGGACACTGGCAGCAAAAGTTCTGGGAAGTACTTCTTGGCATGAGCCCTCCCAGAGTCCGCCATTAGTCCCAACAAAGAGCCCAGGTAGGCTCCAGTATTGGGTTGCCTCAGGTCAAACAACCAACAGGGAGGGAACACAGCCCCACCCCTCAGCACACAAGTGGATTAAAGTTTTACTGAGCTCTGCCCACTAGAGCAACGCCCAGCTCTACCAACCACCAGTCCCTCCCATCAGGAAACTTCCACAAGCCTCTTGGATAGCCTCATCCACCAGAGGGCAGACAGCAGAAGAAAGAAGAATTACAATCTGCAGCCTGTGGAACAAAAATCACATTCACAGAAAGATAGACAAGATGAAAAGGCACAGGGTGATGTACCAGATGAAGGAATAAGAAAAAACCCCGGGGGGGGGGGAAACTAAATGAAATGGAGATAGACAATCTTTCAGAAAACGAATTCAGAATAATGATAGTGAAGTTGCTCCAGGACCTTGGAAAAAAAATGGAGGAAAAAATCGAGAAGATGCAAGAAATGTTTAACAAAGATCTAAAAGAATTAAGAACAAATAAACAGAGATGAACAATACAATAACAGATATGAAAAATACACTAGAAGGAATCAATAGCAGAATAACTGAGACAGAAGAAGAGATAAGTGACCTGGAAGACAGAATGGTGGAATTCACAGCTGCGGAACAGAATAAAGAAAAAATAATGAAAAGAAATGAAGACAGCCTAAGAGACATCTGGGACAACATTAAACACAACAACATTCACATTATAGGAGTCCAAGAAGGAGAAGAGAAAGAGAAAGGACCCGAGAAAATATTTGAAGAGATTATAGTTGAAAACTTCCCTAACATGGGAAAGGAAATAGCCACCCAAGTTCAGGAAGTGCAGAGAGTCCCATACAGGTAAACCCAAGGAGAAACATGCTGAGACACATAGTAATCAAATTGGCAAAATTAAAGACAAAGAAAAACTATTGAAAGCAGCAAGGGAAAAATGACAAATAACATACAAGGAAACTTCCATAAGGTAAACAGCTGCTTGCTCAGCAGAAATTCTACAAGCCAGAAGGGAGTGGCATGGTATACTTAAAGCAAAGAAAGGGAAGAACCTACAACCAAGATTACTCTACCCAGCAAGGATCTCAATCAGATTCTATGGAGAAATCAAAAGCTTTACAGACAAGCAAAAGCCAAGAGAATTAGGCACCACCAAACCAGCTCTACAACAAATGCTAAAGGAACTTCTCTAAGTGGGAAACACAAGAGAAGAAAAGGACCTACAAAAACAAACCCAAAACAATTAAGAAAATGGTAGGGCTTCCCTGGTAGTGCAGTGGTTGAGAGTCCGCCTGCCAATGCAGAGGACACAGGTTCGTGCTCCAATCCAGGAGGATCCCACATGGCGTGGAGCGGCTGGGCCCGTGAGCCATGGCCGCTGAGCCTGCACTTCCGGAGCCTCTGCTCTGCAGTGGGAGAGGCCACAACAGTGAGAGGCCCGTGTACCACAAAAAAAAAAAAAAAGGTAATAGGAGCATACATATCGATAATTACCTTAAACATGAATGGATTAAATGCTCCAACCAAAAGACTCAGGCTTCCTGAATGGATAAAAAAACAAGACCCATATATATGCTGTCTACAAGAGACCAACATCAGACCTCAGGAAACATACAGACTGAAAGTGAGGGGATGGAAATAGATATTTCATGCAAATGGAAATCAAAAGAAAGCTGGAGTAGCAATACTCATATCAAATAAAATAGGCCTTAAAATAAAGGATGTTATAAGAGACAAGGAAGGACACCACATAATGATCAAGGGATCAATCTAAGAAGAAGATATAGCAATTATAAATATATATAAACCCAACATAGGAGCACCTCAATGCATAAGGCAACTGCTAACAGCTATAGAGGAAATCGACAGTAACAGAATAATAGTGGGGGACTTTAACACCTCACTTATACCAATGGACAGATCATCCAAACAGAAAATTAATAAGGAAACACAAGCTTTAAATGACACAATAGACCAGATAGATTTAATTGATATTTATAGGACATTCCATCCCAAAACAGCCAATTACAACTTCTCAAGTGCACACGGAACATTCTCCAGGATAGATCACATCTTGGGTCATAAATCAAGCCTTAGTAAATTTACAATAATTGAAATCATATCAAGCATCTTTTCTGACCACAACACTATGAGATTAGATATAATTACAGGGAAAATAATGTAAAAAACACAAACACGTGGAGGTTAAACAATACGTTAATAAATAACCAAGAGATCACTGAAGAAATCAAAGAAGAAATCAAAAAATACCTAGAGACAAATGGCAATGAAAACACGATGATCCAAAACCTATGGGATGCATCAAAAGCAGTTCTAAGAGGGAAGTTTATAGCAATACAAGCCTACCTCAAGAAATAAGAAAAATTTCAAATAAACAATCTAACCTTACACCTAAAGGAACAACAGAAAGAAGAACAAGCAAAGCCCAAAGTTAACAGATGGAAAGGAATCATAAAAATCAGAGAAGAAATAAATGAAATAAAAACAAAGAAAGCAATAGCAAAGATCAATAAAATGAAAAGCTGGTTCTTTGAGAAGATAAACAAAATTGATAAACCATTCGCCAGACTCATCAAGAAAAAGAGGGAGAGGACTCAAATCAATAAAATTAGAATTGAAAACAGAGATGCTACAACAGTCACCGCAGAAATACAAAGCATCCTAAGAGACTGCTACAAGCAATTCTATGCCAATAAAATGGACAACCTGGAAGAAATGGACAAATTCTTAGAAAGGTATAATCTTACAAGACTGAACCATGAAGAAATAGAAAATATGAACAGACCAATCACAAGTAATAAAATTGAAACTGTGATTTAAAATCTTTCAACAAACAGAAGTCCAGGACCAAATGACTTAGCAGGTGAATTCTATCAAACATTTAGAGAAGCGCTAACACCAATCCTTCTCAACTCTTCCAAAAAATTGGAGGAAGGAAAACTCCCAAACTCATTCTATGAGGCCACCATCACCCTGATACCAAAACCAGACAAAGATACTATAAAAAAAGAAAATTACAGACCAATATCACTGATGAATATAGATGCAAATATCCTCAACAAAATACTAGCAAACAGAATCAAACAACACATTAAAAGGATCATACAACATGATCAAGTGGGATTTACCCCAGAGATGCAAGAATTCTTCAATATATGCAAATCAATCAATGTGATACACCATATTAACAAATTGAAGAAAAAAAAACATATGATCATCTCAATAGATACAGAAAATAGCTTTTGACAAAATTCAACACCCATTTATGATAAAAACTCTCCAGAAAGTGGACATAGAGGGAACCTAGTTCAACATAATAAAGGTCATATACGACAACCCCACAGCAGACATCTTTCTCAATGGTGAAAATCTGAAAGCATTTCCTCTAAGATCAGGAACAAGACAAGGATGTCTACTCTCACCACTATTATTCAACATAGTTTTGGAAGTCCTAGCCACGGCAATCAGGGAAGAAAAAGAAATCAAATAATGCAAATTGGAAAAGAAGAGGTAAAACTCTCACTCTTTGCAGATGACATGATAATATGCATACAGAATCCTAAAGATGCCACCAGAAATCTACTAGAGCTAATCAATGAATTTGGTAAAGTAGCAGGTTACAAAATTAATGCACAGAAATCTCTTGCATTCCTATATGCTAATGATGAAAAATCTGAAAGAGAAATTAAGGAAACACTCCCATTTACAATTGCAACAAAAAGAATAAAGTACCTGAGAATAAACCTACCTAGGGAGAAAAAAGACCAGTATACAGAAAACTATAAGACACTGATGAAAGAAATTAAAGATGATACCAACAGATGAAGAGATATATCATCTTCTTGGATTGGAACAATCAATATTGTGAAAATGACTATACTACCCAAAGCAATCTACAGATTCATTGCAATCCCTATCAAATTACTAATGGCATTTTTTACGGAACTAGAACAAAAAGTCTTAAAATTTGTATGGATACAAAAAAGACCCCTACTAGCCAAAGCAGTCTTGAGGGAAAAAGACAGAGCTGGAATGATCAGACTCCCTGAATACAGACTATACTACAAAGCTACAGTAATCAAGACAATATGGTACTGGCACAAAAACAGAAATAGAGATCAATGGAACAGGGTAGAAAGCCCAGAGATAAACCCACGCACCTATGGTCAACTAATCTATGACAGAGGAGGCAAGGATATACAATGGAGAAAAGACCACCACTTCAATAAGTGTTGCTGGGAAACTGGACAGCTACATGTAAAAGAATGAAACTAGAACACTACCTAACACCATACACAAAAATAAACTCAAAATGAATTAGAGATCTAAATGTAAGACTGGACACTATAAAACTCTTAGAGGAAAGCTTAGGAAGAATACTCTTTGACATAAATCACAGCAAGATCTTTTTTGATCCACCTCCTAGAGTAATGAACATAAAAATCAAAATAAACAAATGGGATTTAATGAAACTTCAAAGCTTTTGCAAAGCAAAGGAAACTACAAACAAGACAAAAAGACAACCCTCAGAATGGGAGAACATATTTGCAAACGAATCAACAGACAAAGGATCAATCTCCAAAATATATAAACAGCTCATGCAGCTCAATATTTAAAAAACAAACTACCCAATCCAAAAATGGGCAGAAGACCTAAATAGACATTTCTCCAAAGAAGACATACAGATGGCTAAGAAGCACATGAAAAGCTACTCAACATCACTAATTATTAGACAAATGCAAATTAAAACTACAATGAGGTATCACTTCACACCAGTTAGAATGGGTATCATCAGAAAATCTACAAACCATAAATGCTGGAGAAAATTTGGAGAAAAGGGAACCCTCTTGCACTGTTGGTGGGAATGTAAATCGATGCAGTCACTATCGAGAAAATTATGGAGGTTCCTTAAAGAACTAAAAATAGAATTACCATATGATCCAGCAATCCCACTACTGGGCATATACACAGAGAAAACCATAATTCAAAAAGATACATGCACCCCAATGTTGATTACAGCACTATTTACGGTGGTCAGGTCATGGAAGCAACCTAAATGCCCATCGACAGTTGAATGGATAAAGAAGATATGGCACATATATGCAATGGAATATTACTCAGCCATAAAAAGGAACGAAATTGGGTCATTTGTAGAGACATAGATGAATCTAGAGACTGTCACATAGAGTGAAGTAAGTCAGAAAGAGAAAAACAAATATCATATATTAACGCATATATGTGGAACCTAGAAAATGGTACAAATGAACTGGTTTGCTGACCAGAAATTGAGACAGAGAAGTAGAGAAAATACATACGGACACTAAGGGGGGAAAGCTTCAGGGGGTGGGGGTTGTGGTGTGATGAATTGGGAGATTGGGATTGACATATATACACTGATGTGTATAAAATGGATGACTAATAAATAAATAAAAAAGAAACATAAATAAAAACAGAAACATAGAAGAAAGCATGGTAGACTGATGGGCACTGCAGGACCCTCAATGGATGCAGGACTAGATGCTGTTGGAACTGTGGAAGCAATGTGGATGTGTGCTGAAGACAGGAATATGGTTTACAGTCCATTTGGAAGTGTAGGGACCACTTCGCCCCCCAGAGCTTCCTTCCCCCACTCAGTTTGCTGGAAGAGTGACTTCTGACGGGAGACTAGAGATCTACTTTTTGGAGATGCTAAAACAGAGGGCCACTGAAAACATGAGGATTCAATGAATGGCCAAGTTTAAAATATGACAATTAAATGGATATTTTGCCCTGGTTGATTCCCAGGATCCTGATGGTTAAACCTCTCTTTTCCAGGCAGGAGACTGGAAGATTCTTCTCTGGGAAATCTGATCAGCCCAAGAGAACAGCCTTAAAGACAAGAGTCTCCCCAGTGACATCTTAGGAAAATCTCCCCATTGCAAGACCACAGGATACAATTATCACCATTACTTGGGTTTACCACTCAGCTTTTTAGGGCTTCTCTATCAAATATGAGCAAAATTTAAAAGATCACCAAATATTTGAAAAAGACTTGTAGACAGGTACCAAACAAGCAAACAGTACCCCCAAAAGGAAACAATTATGTAGGAAGGTGAAAACCAAAGCCAAACAAATAAGAAACATGCCCATAATATCCTCAGGGTTAAAAGACAAGATGTTACAACTTTGAAAAAGGAACAGGATACCACTGAAAAGGAGCACGTGGAAAAGAAAATGAAACAAAAGAAAACAAAACGAAAAGCAGTTTGGGGACACAAAAAAGATAATGGCAAAAATAAAAACTCAGAAGAAAGTTTCTAAGATAAAGTTGAAGAAATCTGACAGAAAGTAGCAAAATGTAAAAGTGATTAAAAAAGAAAACAAAATAGAAGAAGAAGAAGAAGAAGAAGAAGAAGAAGAAGAAGAAGAAGAAGAAGAAGAAGAAGAAGAAGAAGAAGAAGAAGAAGAAGAAGAAAGAGGAAGAGGAAGAAGAAGAAGAAGAAGAAGAAGAAGAAGAAGAAGAAGAAGAAGAAGAAGAAGAAGAAGAAGAAGAAGAAAAAGAAGAAGAAAGAGGAAGACGAAGACGAAGAAGAAGAAGAAGAAGAAGAAGAAGAAGAAGAAGAAGAAGAAGAAGAAGAAGAAGAAGGAGATCTAGGAAGATGGCGGAAGAGTAAGACATGGAGATCAGCTTCCTCCTCACAGATACATCAGAAATACATCTACATGTGGAACAACTCCTACAGAACACCTACTGAACGCTGGCAGAAGACCTCAGACCTCCCAAAAGTTTCCTGGTGCACGAAGAGAGGTGATTAAGAGTGCTGCTAAAAGGAGCTCCAGAGACGGGCGTGAGCCGTGGCTAAGAGCGTGGACTCCAGAGACGGGCATGAGACGATAAGGCTGCTGCTGCTACCACCAAGAAGCCTGTGTGCGAGCACAGGTAACTCTCCACACCTCCCTTCCGGGGAGACTGTGCAGCCTGCCACTGCCAGGGTCCCGGGATCCAGGGACAATTTCCCCTGGAGAATGCATGGTGTGCCTCAGGCTGGTGCAACGTCATGCCGGCCTCTTCCGCAGCAGGCTTGCCCCGCACTCCGTACCCCTCCCTCCCCCAAGCCTGAGTGAGCCAGAACCCCCGAATCAGTGTCTCCTTTAACACCGTCCTGTCTGAGCGAAGAACAGACACCCTCAGGCGACCTATACGCAAAGGCAGGGCCAAATCCAAAGCTGAAACCCGGGAGCTGTGCGGACAAAGAAGAGAAAGGGAAATCTTTCCCAGCAGCCTCATGAGCAGCAGATTAAATCTCCACAATCAACTCGATGCACCCTGTATCTGTGGAATACCTGAATAGACAACAAATCATCCCAAATTGAGGAGGTGGACTTTGAGAGCAAGATTTATTACTTTTCCCCTTTTCCTCTTTTTGTGAGTGTGTATGTGTATGCTTCTGTGTGAGATTTTGTCTGTATAGCTTTGCTTTCACCATTTGTCCTAGGGTTCTATCCATCTGGTTTTTTTAAAAAAATTTTTCTTAATAATTATTTTTTTATTTTAATAACTTTATTTTATTTTACCTTCTTTTCTTTTATCCTCTTTCTTTCTTTCTTTCTTTCTTTCTTTCTTTCTTTCTTTCTTTCTTTCTTTCTTTCTTTCTTTCTTTCTTTCTTTCTTTCTTTCTTTCTTTCTTTCTACTTTTTCTCTTATTCTGAGCCGTGTGGATGAAAGGTTCTTGGTGCTGCAGCCAGGAGTCAGTGCTGTGCCTCTGAGGTGGGAGAGCCAACTTCAGGACACTGGTCCACAAGAGACCTCCCAGCTCCATGTAATATCAAACAGCAAAAATCTCCCAGAGATCTCCATCTCAACACCAACACCCAGCTTCACTCAAAGACCAGCAAGCTACAGTGCTGGACACCCTATGCCAAACAACTAGCAAGACAGGAACACAACCCCACCCATTAGCAGAGAGGCTGCCTAAAGTCATAATAAGTCCACAGACAGCTCAAAACACACCACCAGATGTGGACCTGCCCACCCAAAAGACAAGATCCAGCCTCATCCACCAGAACACATGCACTAGTCCCCTCCACCAGGAAGCCTACACAACCCACTGAACCAACTTTAGCCACTGAGGACAGACACCAAAAACAACGGGAACTACGAACCTGCAGCCTGCAAAAAGGAGACCCCAAACACAGTAAGATAAGCAAAATGAGAAGACAGAAAAACATACAGCAGATGAAGGAGCAAGATAAAAACCCACCAGACCTAACAAATGAAGAGGAAATAGGCAGTCTACCTGAAAAAGAATTCAGAATAATGATAGTAAAGATGATCCAAAATCTTGGAAATAGAATAGAGAAAATGCAAGAAACATTTAACAAGGACATAGAAGAACTAAAGGTGAAACAAGCAATGATGAACAACACAATAAATGAAATTAAAAATACTCTAGAAGGGATCAATAGCAGAATAACTGAGGCAGAAGAACAGATAAGTGACCTGGAAGATAAAATAGTGTAAATAACTACTGCAGAGCAGAATAAAGAAAAAAGAATGAAAAGAACTGAGGACAGTCTCAGAGACATCTGGGACAACATTAAATGCACCAACATTGAAATTATAGGGGTTCCAGAAGAAGAAGAGAAAAAGAAAGGGACTGAGAAAATATTTGAAGAGATTACAGTTGAATACGTCCTTAATATGGGAAAGTAAATAGTTAACCAAGTCCAGGAAGCACATAGAGTCCCATACAGGATAAATCCAAGGAGAAACATGCCAAGATACATATTAATCAAACTGTCAAAAATTAAATACAAAGAAAACATATTAAAAGCAGCAAGGGAGGGCTTCCCTGGTGGCGCAGTGTTTTGAGAGTCCGCCTGCCAATGCAGGGGACATGGGTTCATGCCCTGGTCTGGGAGGATCCCACATGCCACTGAGTGGCTGGGCCTGTGAGCCATGGCCACTGAGCCTGTGCATCCAGAGCCTGTGCTCTGCAATGGGAGAGGCCACAACAGTGAGAGGCCCGTGTACCACAAAATAACTAAATAAATTAAAATAAATAAATAAATAATAAAAGCAACAAGGGAAAAACAAAAAAATAACACACAAGGGAATCCCCATAAAGTTAACAGTTGACCTTTCAGCAGAAACTCTGCAAGCCAGAAGGGAGTGGCAGGACATATTTAAAGTGATGAAAGGGAAACCTACAATCAAGATTACTCTACCCAGCAAAGATCTTATTCAGATTTGATGGAGAAATTAAAACCTTTACAGACAAGCAAAATCTGAGAGAGTTCAGCACCACAAAACCAGTTTTACAACAAATGCTAAAGGATCTTCTCTAGGCAAGAAACACAAGAGAAGGAAAAGACCTATAATAACAAACCAAAAACAATTAAGAAAATGGGAATAGGAACACACATATCAATAATTACCTTAATAGTAAATGGATTAAATGCTCCCACCAAAAGATACAGACTGGCTGAATGGACACAAACACAAGACCCATATATATGCTGTCTATAAGAGACCCACTTCAGACCTAGAGACACATACAGACTGAAAGTGAGGGGATGGAAAAAGATATTCCATGCAAATGGAAACCAAAAGAAAGCTGGAGGAGCAATTCTCATATCAGACAAAATAGACTTTAAAATAAAGACTATTAGAAGAGACAAAGAAGGACACTACATAATGATCAAGGGATCAATCCAAGAAGAAGATATAACAATTGTAAATATTTATGCACCCAACATAGGAGCACCTCAATACATATGGCAAATATTAACAGCCATAAAAGGGGAAATTGACAGTAACACATTCATAGTAGGGGACTTTAACACCCCACTTTCACCAATGGACAGATCACCCAAAATGAAAATAAATAAGGAAACACAAGCTTTAAATGATACATGAAACAAGATTGACTTAATTGATATTTATAGGACATTCCATCCAAAAACAACAGAATACACATTATTCTCAAGTGCTCATGGAACATTCTCCAGGATAGATCATGTCTTGGGTCACAAATCAAGGCTTGGTAAATTTAAGAAAATTGAAATTGTATCAAGTGTCTTTTCCAACCACAATGCTATGAGATTAGATATCAATTACAGGAAAAATCAGTAAAAAATACAAACACATGGAGGCTAAACAATACACTACTTAATAACGAAGTTATTACTGAAGAAATCAAAGAGGAAATCAAAAAAATACCTAGAAACAAATGACAATGGAGACACGATGACCCCAAACCTATGGGATGCAGCAAAAGCAGTTATAAGAGGGAAATTTATAGCAATACAATCCTACCATAAGAAACAAGAAACATCTCGAATAAACAACCTAAGCTTGCACCTAAAGCAATTAGAGAAAGAAGAACAATAAAAGCCCAAAGTTAGCAGAAGGAAAGAAATCATAAAGATTATATCAGAAAAAAATGAAAAAGAAATGAAGGAAACGATAGCAAAGATTAATAAAACTAAAAGCTGGGTTCATGCCCTGGTCCAGGAAGATCCCACATATCACGGAATGGCTAGGCCCGTGAGCCATGGCTGATGAGCCTGTGTGTCCAGAGCCTGTGCTTCGCAACAGGAGAGGCCACAACAGTGAGAGGCCTGCATACTGTGAAAAAAAAAAAAAAAAGAAAACACTCCCATTTACCATTGCAACAAAAAGAATGAAATATCTAGGAATAAACCTACCTAAGAAGACAAAAGACCTGTATGCAGAAAATTATAAGACACTGATGAAAGAAATTAAAGATGATACAAATAGATCGAGATATATACCATGCTCTTCAATTGGAATAATCAACATTGTGAAAATGACTATACTACCCAAAGCAATCTACAGATTCAATGCAATCCCTATCAAACTACCACTGGCATTTTTCATAGAACTAGAACAAAAAATTTCACAATTTGTATGGAAACACAAAAGACCCCGAATAGCCAAAGCAATCTTGAGAAAGAAAAACGGAGCTGGAGGAATCAGGCTACCTGACTTCAGACTATACTACAAAGCTACAGTAATCAAGACAGTATGGTACTGGCACAAAAACAGAAAGATAGATCAATGGAACAGGATAGAAAGCCCAGAGATAAACCCATGCACATATGGTCACCTTATCTTTGATAAAGGAGGCAGGAATGTACAGTGGAGAAAGGACAGCTTCTTCAATAAGTGGTACTCGGAAAACTGGACAGGTACATGTAAAAGTATGAGATTAGATCACTCCCTAACACCATACACAAAAATAAGCTAAAAATGGATTAAAGACCTAAATGTAAGGCCAAAAACTATCAAACTCTTAGAGGAAAACATAGGCAGAACACTCTATGGCATAAATCACAGCAAGATCCTTTTTGACCCACCTCCTAGAGAAATGGAAATAAAAACAAACATAAACAAATGGGACCTAATGAAACTTCAAAGCTTTTGCACAGCAAAGGAAACCATAAACAAGACCAAAAGACCACCCTCAGAATGGGAGAAAATATTTGCAAATGAAGCAACTGACAAAGGATTCATCTCCAAAATTTACAAGCAGCTCATGCAGCTCAATAACAAAAAAAAAACAACCCAATCCAAAAATGGGCAGAAGACCTAAATAGACATTTTTCCAAAGAAGATATACAGACTGCCAACAAATACATGAAAGAATGCTCAACATCATTAATCATTAGAAAAATGCAAATTGAAACTACACTGAGATATTATCTCACACCAGTCAGAATGGCCATCATCAAAAAATCTAGAAACAAATGCTGGAGAGGGTGTGGAGAAAAGGGAACACTCTTGCACTACTGGTGGGAATGTGAATTGGTAGAGCCACTATGGAGAACAGTATGGAGGTTCCTTAAAAAACTAAAAATAGAACTACCATATGACCCAACAATCCCACTACTGGGCATATACCCTGAGAAAACCATAATTCAAAAAAGGTCATGTACCAAAATGTTCATTGCAGCTCTATTTACAGTAGCCAGGTGATGGAAACAACCTAAGTGTCCATCATTGGAAGAATGGATAAAGAAGATGTGGCACATATATACAATGGAATATTACTCAGCCATAAAAGGAAAGGAAATTGAGCTATTTGTAATGAGGTGGATGGACATAGAGTCTGTCATACAGAGTGAAGTAAGTCAGAAAGAGAAAGACAAATACTGTATGCTAACATATATATATATGGAATTTAAGAAAAAAAAATGTCATGAAGAACCTAGGGGTAAGACAGGAATAAAGACACAGACCTACTAGAGAATGGACTTGAGGATATGGGGAGGGGGAAGGGTAAGCTGAGAAAGTGAGAGAGTGGAATGGACATATATACACTACCAAACGTAAAATAGATGGCTGGTGGGAAGCAGCTGCATAGCACAGGGAGATAGCTCGGTGATTTGTGACCACGTAGAGGGGTGGGATAGGGAGGGTGGGAGGGAGGGAGATGCAAGAGGGAAGCGATATGGAAACATACATATATGTATAACTGATTCACTTTGTTATAAAGCAGAAACACACCATTGTAAAGCAATTATACTCCAATAAAGATATAAAAAACAAACAAACAAACAAAAAAAGAATCCGCCTGCCAATGCAGGGGAGACACATTCGAGCCCTGGTCTGGAAGGATCTCACATGTCATGGAGCAACTAAGCCCATGCACCACAGCTACTAAGCCTGCACTCTAGAGCCCATGAGCCACAACTACTGAGCCCACATGCCACAAGTACTGAGCCCACATGCCACAACTACTGAAGCCCACGCATCTAGAGCCCGTGGTCTGCAGCAAGAGAAGCCACTGCAATGAGAAGCCTGAGACCCACAATGAAGAGTAACCTCTGCTCACCACAGCTAGAGAAAGCCCATGTGCAGCAACAAAGACCCAATGCATCCAAAAATAAAATAAATTAATTTAAAAAAGAAGAAGAAGAAGAAGAAGGAGAAGGAGAAGGAGAAGAAGAAGGAGGAGGAGGAGAAGGAGAAGGAGAAGGAGAAGGAGAAGGAAAAGAAGTAGAAGAAGGAGAAGGAGAAGAAGAAGAAGAAGAAGGAGAAGGAGAAGGAGAAGCAGAAAGAGAAGAAGAAGGAGAAGGAGAAGAAGGAGAACGAGAAGGAGAAGGAGAAGGAGGAGGAGGAGGAGGAGGAGGAGGAGCAAGAGGAAGAAGTTAGAGAACGAGAACAGACAGAGTAGAGGGGAATAAATCATCAAAGAATAGCAGAGATAACTGTGATGATGTAGTAATTCTATGTGCCTTAAACTATTCCCAGCATTGCCTCTTAATTCAATCATTGCATATTAATTCATGTAATCCTAATAAAAACTCTTGAAGTAGACATCATTTTTATCCTATTTTGGGAAAGAGGACACTAAAGCACAGAGAGTTTAGAAGACTGATTACCCAAAGTCAGTCAGCTGGTAAATGGCAGAGCCAGGTTTTGAACCCAGGCAGACTGACTTTTTTGTCCCACCTCTTAACAACTCTACCAGACTGCCTCTCAGTAAAAGAGCTTCATAAAATTCAAGAATTGTTCAAGGTTGCCTTCCAGATGTGATGTTTCTAAATTGAAAGGTCCCTTTGTATGTCTGGCACAATGGATAAAAAATTATCCATACTAATTGATAAAGTCATGGCATTGTGGGACTCCAGAACCATGAGGACAAAGTTGAGATCCTAAAAGCTAAGAGAGAGAAGACAGAGGATAGAAAAAACTACTTATAAATCAAGGATCAGAATGACATCTGACTTTTTAAGAGCAATACTGGTAACAAGGAGAAAATGGAATAATGAAACACCTTTAATTCTGAGGGGAAATAGTCAAGTCTATACTCAGGCATATGGTCAAGTTTGAGTGTCATGTAACATTTTGAGACACCGGGTCTCATGTACTTTTTCTCTGAAATCTGCTCGGGGAGGTGCTCCATCAACACGAAGGAGTCAACCGGAGAAAGGAAGGCATGGTGTCAGGAAATGGAGATGGACACAAAAGAGGTGGGTTCCTAGGGTGTTGGGGAAAGAGATGCCAGGACGACAGTTGTGTATCAGGATGACATCCAGACCAGAGCAGTTTGGAAGACCAGAAGGTTGTCTCCAAGAAGATGAAGGTCACCAGATGCATTTGAGTGAACTGGGAAGTGAGAGACATTTTTCTACAAGAATGTGGAAAAGCAGACAAACAACAAACTAAGAGACAGCATGGAAGACAATTAACTCTGTTGAGGACAGTTGTTCAGGAAGAGAAAACTCATCTCCTGGTGTCCAGTTGTTTGAATTCACACCTTATTGTTCACATTTACATGGATGGGAAGTTGTAAACACTGAATGTGGATCTAACCAGACTGGTGGTGTCACGGTATCCTCACAATGGGAAGATGTGTGATGGAGGTGTGGGGAGATGTGTGTGGGAGTGAGAAGAATGAAAGAGACTGAACATTTCTTGTCTTTAGCAGCAAGCCAATCAATAATGACTCAAGTTGAAAAATTAACAGTTATAGGTACAGATATATTATTTATGAACATAGGAAAACAAAACAAAACAAAAAACAAAACAAAACAAACTGCTAAAAAGTAGAAAGTGGTAGCTTCTGGGGAGTGGAAAATGGGCAGGAATTTGATTATTGATTTTAACAATAGATCTTATGGAATTAATTAACTCTGTGTGTGGGTCACTAATGACAATAGTAAATCAATAGAAAAAATAAATACTGATGAATATGAAGGTTATATAATAACATAATAAAGGAGAACCATGTGGTGTTGGGTGAAAAACAAGATCTCAAATTATGTGAGGTGTATGACCACAACTGTGTGAAAAGTCATTGAAAAAGAGTTGAAGGATATGCCCCAAATACTAAAGGTTGTTGGTCAGAGAGTGGGGGATTTTAAAAATTCTTTTAAAAGTGTTTTCCATATTTTCTCTATTGTGATATCCCTTTTATAATGGAAAGTGGAGGGGAGAATAAATGCATCTGTGAAGCAGTGTGACTGCCCACTTGTACCCTGGTGGGCACGGAGTAAACAAGGTCTCTGGGATTTTCTTGGAGCCAGGGAAACCCTCCTCTTTGTGAAATCTGATGATATCCATGACAACTCATTGGTCAAAAGAGCCAGAGCATAAACACCTAGAATGGCAGTCAATACATAGATCTGAGAAGAGTTGGCAAAGGGAAAAGCTGTCCCAGAGATCCAAAAGGGAATGGTATGGGAGGTTGCATACACTGATGGTACTTGGCTGGTAACAGCCTCCTCAACTCCCCCACACTGCCTTGGACCATCAGAAGCACCTCGTCATGAACTGTCCTCTTGTGTTGCTTCTGGACACATCTTCATTGTGGGAGGGCCAATATGGGGCAGCTCAGAGTGAGTCACCCCCTCCTGTCCCCTTCCCTACATTCTCTCATCAGCTTGAAGAGGGGCCATGTCTAAGAAAGACACCCCTTTTTGGAGGGACCAAGGAGCCCCACCCTCACTGATACAGTTGAGAAGTCTTCTCCCACTGCAATGTACTCAGCTCTGCCTCCCTGTCTCCCCTCCTTACACTATCATCTTCTTGGAGGCAATGGGATGACATTACACACATGGGAGATACTAAATAAAGGGACAGGTCTGACCTCAGGGACAAATAGCAGAGAGAGAGTTTCCAAAACAGTGCATCTGGAGACAGAGGGTGCTCCCAGTCGTGGATGGGACCAGCTCACATGGGTTTGCAAGGACAGATGGTGAGCAGCTCTTCCCAAATCCATGCTGGTGTCATGTCAGTAGCTTGGAATTAGCCAATTAGTAGCTTGGTGGGTGTATTTATACCAAGGTAATGGGGAAACACTACAATTAAGCTCCCAGCTCCCCTGGATTGCTGGCTAGTAAGCCCTCACTCCCACATTGCTGCGCTTCTCTACCCACTTCCTGGCTGGCCTTGAGTGTTTTTCCTGGAAGTAATCAAGGGTCCAGGAATGCTGGTAATGGTAACACTCTTAATCCTAAAAGCATGCCAGAGACTGGATCCAAGCATCCACAAGGACTTCTCTAACAGGAGAGTATTATGAATCTTTATAGTTGAGAGGACTGGAAAGTCAAGGAGGCTCTTTACTCCCCAACCATTCTGAGACTCACTTCTGAGCTTTTTCAGAAATCTCAGTCACAACAGGGGGTGAGGGTAGGGAGGGGTGTAGGGTCTCTATCTGTTGTCTAATTCAGTGACAGGGCCAAGCAAACATTCCACAACAGACTTTGGAATTTCTAGAGAACAAGTTTAAGCATTGCAACATTTTAGAATATTTTTTTTTCATGAATGTGCATGGAAGGAAGCCGCAGATATCAGACTATCCATCTCTGCACCCCATTGCCTGGTTTAAAATGTTTTTTTTAAATGAGGCAAATGAGTCCTGGGTGGAACTGCCAACACAGAGTAATAAAGATCGATGCTCTGTAGAAGGTTTCACCTCAGAATGCAAATGTTGTCTCTATGGATCCAAAGTATAATCACAGTGGGTGAAAAAAAAACATGTATACTGCTAGGCTCTAAGAAAAAAGTCTTGGAGCCAGAAGTCAAGCGGTTCTACAGGGTTCTAGGGGAGACTCTTAGATCCTCAGTAGGGCCAACCCAGATGCTTTGTGAACCCCCAAACTGAGAGGGTGGCTACGTCTCTCAAGGATTTCCCCTTCCTATTGACAGGGTCCCACTATCATCACATCATGAGATGACATATCATTCATTCATTTTATTCAACAAGCACTTATGATCACATACTTTTTGCCTAGATTTTGTGCTGGCTGCTTCCACAGCAACAATCTTATTTACAACTTTTTTTTTTTTTTTTTTTTGCAGCACGCGGACCTCTCACTGTTGTGGCCTCTCCTATTGCGGAGCACAGGCTCCGAACACGCAGGCTCAGCGGCCATGGCTCACGGGCCCAGCCGCTCTGCGGCATGTCGGATCCTCCCTGACCAGGGCACGAACCCATGTCCGCTGCATCGACAGGCGGACTCTCAACCACTGCACCACCAGGGAAGCCCGACAACTCCCATTTTTGACTGCCTCTCCACAATTCTAAAGAGCACTCACTGGAGTGGACAGTCCCTCAGAGGAGGACAGGCTGACATCACAGACCCTCAGACAGTCTTCCCACTGCTGAGCTGGCAACACTGATCTGAGGGAAAACCTGTTTTATTAGATGGGGGGGCGGGGTAGGTTATGAAGGTTTGTTGTATATGTAGACTGTAAAGAGGTCTTCAATCTAGGGGAAGACATTCAGGTCCCATAACCTTATGGAGAGGAGGGGAAACTGTGCTAACACAAAAGGGAAACAAGTCAAACAAAGTGCGAACTTAACCAACAAAACTTGAGGACTCAGTTGTCCCAAGAAACATACGACTCCCAGCTGTCTTGACAGTCAAAGGCCCTGTTGTCATGATGCCATTACAATAAGAAATGGTGGTGTTTGTCAGAGTCACATGTGGTTTCCTCAGCAACTCCCGCATGTGGGTCTGGAGAAGATGAGGTGTGTGTAGGTGGAAGGTTTATACCATGGAGGGCAGGGTCAAAGAGTAAGTGAATTGAAGATTATGAGAGAGAAGGGAGGGAGCAAGTGCTCTGCTGAGAGCCAAATCTGAGAAGCTGTGCAGAAAAGCAGCCTCCAAAGGAAAGAACAGCCTGTCTCCAAAGGAAAGAACAGCCTGGCCGCTGGGCCTGAGCGTCCAGAGCCTGTGCTCTGCAATGGGAGAGGCCACAACAGTGAGAGGCCTGTGTACCGCAAAAAAAAAAAAAAAAAAGGGAGTTGTCCCACAGTTAAATAATAGACAAACAACCAAAAAATGATAATAAAGGAAAGAGTGAAGAGAAAAGGTTTGAATACACACTTAACAGAACATGTGCAAGTGGCCAACAGCACATGTGGGAAGACAACATCATCAGTTATAAAAAGGGTGCAAGTTAAAGCCACATTGAAACATTGAAACCATAAGGGAACATAAAAAACATTAAAAAAATAATAATTAAAAAAAGATATCCCAAATGTTGGCAAGGAGAGCTGTGTTATTGGTGGGAGAGTGAAATGGCACAAACATTCTGGAAAAAGCTTATGACCTCTAACACTAACGATCTCACCCTATGATTCCATGGTTCCCCTTCTAGGAGTTTATCCAAGAGAAATGAAAACACATGTTTAAAAATCTCAACTGGCACATACACAAATGTTCATGGCCACCCAATTCATAATATCTCCAAACTGGAAATGATCCAAATGCCCACCTATAAGAGGTTGGACAAATTATAACTCCATGCAAAGAACACTTCTCAACAATGAAAGGAACAAACCACGCAAAAACCTATATGAGTCTCACAGGTATTACGCTGAGCACGAGAAGGATGCCAAAGAGTACATCCTGCATATGACTGTCTGCCTGGAGTTCTGGAACAGGCAAAACTACTCCACTGGAATTAAAATCAGAATAGGAGTTGCCTGTGAGGTGCAGAGGATTGACTGGAAAGTGGCTGGAGAACTTTCTGGAGTGATGGACACAATTAGTCAAAATTCCTCCAACCAGGAACTTAAAATATGTGGGAGAGAGAGAGAGAGAGACAGAGAGAGAGAGAGAGATGAGAGGGCTAGTCAGGGTCTCCAGGGATGGCTTTTCCTGAAGAACAATGTGTAAATCTCAGAAAATCCCAGACTAATAAAGAGCGAGAAGTGCTGGTGGGTTTGCTGTAGACAGAGTTACTGGCCCAGTCTCAGCAGGGGTGCCAGTAAACACGAGGATGTTACCCCTTGTCCTTGGACCAGTCACGTGACTTTCTTTGGCCAGTGGAGCATGGGCAGAAGTGACCTGTGCTCCCTCTGAGCCTGGCTTTGGGACGCCTTGTATTTCCTCCTGTCCTCTTGTGTCCCTGCCATTGCTTCCTCCACGTCACTGCTCTCCCTCTGTCCAGGCCCCAGAATGCAGGAACATTGCATGGACAGGTCAGTATAGCAAGGAGTCAAGGCCCAGGGTGCACATCAGAGCTCAGCCTACATGCCCTGAAAATGCATAGGGAACCAATATTCACAGCCATAGCTGTGCATCTCTGAGAGTCTGTGCTTGCTTGTTGCTCACCAGTAGCTGCCCAATGCATTCTCCTCTCCTTTCACAGTACCTTTGAGTTTTCCACAAAAACGTCATTTCCTCACCAGGATTCTTCCTTGCACTCTCTCACAATTATTAACACTGCTTCCCCCCTAAAGTGCTTTGATTATATCACACACCACCAGGTTACCAGAATCACCACATGACTTTGTATAGTGTACCAAACAGAGCCAACCCAGGTCCTTCAGCCGGATACCCAGAATCCCACATTAGCAACCCCAAGAGCATCCCTCACCCTCTCTGTGCCCAATGCCTTCTCAACATCTCCCAGCCAGGCATGGACCCAAACCTACCTAACACAAAGCCCTTTATTTTCCACATCCATCTCCCATTAGAATCCCTACCATCCCTACTAAAGTGTGCCTCATGTGAGGTTAGGTCTACCTCTGCCCCATCTCTTGTTCTCCAAGTACTGTGAATACCTGTGGAAGAAAGAACGGGAAGAAGGAGAGAGAGAAGGAGGTAGGGAAGGAAGAGACTCCCAAAGTGTGGGCATGGAAGTTAGACGCAGACCATCACTGTGGATGTGGAAGCACTGAATGTGGTCCATCAAGAGGATCAGGATGTGTCACCCCAAAATACGCCACTTTGGCCCAAGAATTATTTTGAGCTGAAGGCATTCGATTTCCTCAAATCCCTTTTCTCCCCAAAAAGAAGTCTCCCAAAAGAACAATCTCCATCAATCCCCTCCCCAGGAGAAGCTCTCACCTCCTCTTCCTGGGGTGGGGAATCAGAATCACACAAGACTGTGGCCCCTCCCACCTGTTCTCCTACGGACCCATTTATCTTTCAGAACAGTAACTGGTGTTTCCACAAGTGCCCTCCCCCACGTGTAAGAAGGCATTTGTTCTCCCAGCCATACCCCTCGTCTCCTCTTCATCTTCTAGTAAAATGGCACATAATCTCTCAAATTCCACCCCTTCCTTGGGCATTCCCTTCTTCCTGCGATGCCCCTGCACACGTCAAATTGAAAATGAACAAATGTGCATGCCTTTTCTCCCGCTAATCTGTCCATTATTAATCTTAATTCACAGGGTCTCTGGCCACGGAACCTAAGAGGGCAGAGGAAAAGCTATTCCTCCACCTATGTGTTGAGAAGTCAGGTATTAGAAGCCAGAAGAGAGATTAGAAACCGTAAGATTAAGAAGCAGGGCCCAGAGGATTTTATTTCGTTTTGCTTGTCAGTAGTTCCAGGTCCAACTAAAAGTGTCTTGCATCCACATCTCACTTCTCCCCGGTGACCGGAAGCCCTCTGCATCCAGCCTCCTGCCTCCTCCAGAGGTTCACAAAAGCCAGAGCCTGTGATTTATAAGGACACGGTGCTTAATGAGGCCAGAGGTGCTGAGAAGCTGCACTTGAACTGTTCACACAGAGAGCAGGAGGCCAGCAGTAGGCGGAGAGATGGCAACCACTGTTTTGACCATCAATATTAGTTAAATTTAATAGTGGGGTCTTATTGACTATAAGAGTCTTAATTATCAGGAAGAATGGTGCTGTCTGTTAACAGCAGAAAAAATGATCAAAACTGAAACCACATAAATTAAATCGCTTGCTTGTCCTTTTATAAATAAAATTAATTGGTTAAATGGATCCTATATTTAAAAAGGATTAGTGGCATGTTTTTTTTTTCTGACAATTGCCTTCTTAACATTCTCAGACTTATGCTCCAGAGGTTTGATGGGGTAACATTCATCAAAGAGTATTATTGTTATTACGTTTTAATGTGTCTCTTCTCTGAACTTCTCCCACGTCAGCGTTTTGTCTGCCAGGAGGTTAACGGACTTGTGGGCTGTTGGAATGTGATGTTCTGAGGAGGTGGGTGTTATGGAAATTTCCCTGGAAGCTATCCCTGCAGGTGTGCATGCCCTCACACATACACACACACACACCCCACCCCACATCCTGTACATGACCTTGACCACGATGACCGGGGCCTGGAAAGATTTAACCTGGGTAAGCCACTTTTGTGTGAGCACATCAGTGTCCTGATGGGACATCCCCCAAAAAGGATGACACATGATGGATTCCTCAGAACCTAGGAGCTGGGACATTTTTACCATGTCCAAGCTCATACTGATTTTTACCATGTCCAAGCTCGAACTGCTCACCACATGACAGACCAATAAATCAAGGGATGAGGTGGTGGGGCAAGAAATTGAAACTTTATTTGGAAAGACAGCAGACCAAGAAGATGGTGGACTATTGTCCCGAAAAACCATATTACTCGAATTAGAATTCAGGCTTCTTTTCAACTAAAAGGAGAGGGGGTGTGCTTGGTTGTTGCAAACTTCTTGGTGCCGGAATCCTTTGTTCTTGCAGCCATCCACAGGTCAGGTCACCATATTCCTGTAAACATCCAACAAGACAAATGTTATTCTCTGTTCTGCAAATTTTTATCTCTATATGAATGGAAAAGTGTTAATTTTTAAAAGTCAGAGCCTTGAGAATGTGCTGTCCTCTATATTTCAGCCTACAGGCAACATTCTTAACTTGTAGCAAAAGCAACAGAATACAAAGTGGAAAGTAAAAGAAACAGGTCCACTGTGGAGTCAGATTTGTTCATCACTATTACAACCAACTGTAGCCATGCTTCAGGCCACTGAGGGGTTTGGGTTTTCTGTTATTGCTCTTCCCAGTGGGATGCCAAGTGTTATGAGCTAGATAGTATCCCCCAAAACTCATATGTTGAAGTTCTAACCCCCAGTCCCTCAGAATGTGGCTGTATTTGAAGACAGGGCATTTAAAGAGGTAATTAAGTTAAAATATGACTGGTGCCCTTACAAGAAGAGGAGATTAGGTTGGAGGCTGACCTACACAAAGGGACTACCATGTACAGACACTGGGAAAAATCCATTGTCTATAAACCAAGGAGAGGGACTTCAGAAGGAACCAGCCCTGCCAACACCTAGATCTCAGACTGCTGGCCTCCAGACAGTGAGATATAAATCTCTGTTGTTTCAGACTCCTGGTCTGTGGAGTTTTGTTGTAGCAGCCTGAGCCCACTAGGACAGCAGGTCCCTTCTGATCTCTGTAGGCTTTGTGAAGCAGAACTTCTGGGTCCAGGGATAAGAAGCAGGTGGGTCCTGCCTGCTTCTTGTCCGACAAGGACTGTCTCTTGTGGTCTTAACTTGCAAGGCATTTTTAAGGCATAGAGAACATTCTTTCCCTTAAATCAAAGCATTATATTTCAAAGGAAATTTAATAAAGCTTCCTTTTGCAGCCTCATGGACGTGTGTCTATGCAAACAGTGGAGATCCTTGTCTGAAAGTAATTCTCTCCCGGCTCCTTCAGCCACCAAGGGAATGAAATCAAAAGCTGGGCAGCAGCTCCGAGCTCATCATTTGTCAAAGCAAAGCAGAGCTCAAAGCAGCAGACTTTTACGTCCCAGGCTATGTTTAGCTAATCACACCCCAGAGTTCTGTTCTCTGTCCAGGACCCCCGGCATCCACCGTGAAGGGATTCATGGTGGTGACAGCAATAATGATAGTTTGTGCTTTTAGCTCCTTGCTCCAGACAGTTTTCAAAGGACTCCACCATCCCGATTCTGCTCAAGTCTGTGACACCAGCCAAGACTGCATGGGGGAGGACGTTGTGCCTTTTTACGATCCTCAGAACAGGGAGAGAGAAAGATGCACATTAGTCTGTGTGCTGGATGCATGCAGAATGCCAGCCTATGCACGGCACTATCCTCCATCCTCCCAGGACACAGGGCAAGCCACCAACCTCCAGGAATCACTGTAGAAAGTTCTGGAGAAATTAAATGCGTCACCTCTCTGTGGGTGGTTCCAACATACCCAGGAAACAGCGGTGACTTGGGAAACAGATCTTGACCCATCACCACAAACTTTTCTGGAAAGCTCACGGGAGATGCCTAGGGTCTGCAGGCTTGGTAAGGACCACAGGTGACACCGTCTGAGAAAGCAGGCCTAGATGTGACAACTGAAGGCAGGAAGAGAACGTGGCTCTTCCCTAGAACCCAAGACACCATTTATTATCTAAGTGAATCAGTATAAAATGACCCACAGCAGCTATTGATACATTAGTTTCAGAGGTTGGGGGTTGGGGGGTAGAGAGGAGTCTTTGCTACTTTTCCTTTCATGCTGGGTGAGTACTTTTTTGGGGGGAGAGGGTAATGGAAATTTCTTCTCTCCTAAAGTTCCCTTCCGTGAGACAGGTGGAACTGACCTTCTCCAATATGGTAGAGTACCTCAATCCTAACATCACTTTTTAGTTGTTTTAATCATTTAAATCACTTCTTAAATGGTTCAGAATACAGGTAGGGAGAAATGTGATATTCAATGCTCACCTCCCCCACTGCCATTCTGCCCCATGCATCTCGATTCCTATTGTGCAGAAGTAAATGTGGAATCTCAGCTATGGTTCTAGATATGTTTAATTATCCATGTGTTTGCAATGATTCTGGCAAAAAAAGGTGAGCTTTACAGCATTAAAACCTAAACAAAAATCAGAACATTTCCAGGGACTGGAGGATGTGAGCTGAGGCCTTGCAGGAGACCCATGTTACATGGGGGATCAAGGACGTCTCTGGAGCTGCTGCCTTTCCAGTGACTCCCACCGCCCTCTGACCCCACATTGTGACCACATGTACCAGAATGACATGCAAGGCTGATGGAGATGACTGGGAGAGGGGACACGGGTCCTACAAGTGGCTTAGGTTCAATCCACCAAGGGCTCCTGTGTGTCTGGGGACCTACCAGCCCCCAGCTCTCTGGGTTCTGAGTCCTCACTGTTGGGGTGGCTGCAGTCACCAGCCAGCCTGTCCACATAATCACACTCTGCAAGGGGCCACCATCCATACACCAGCTTCTTCTCTCAGCCGTCCTCAGCTTCTGCATGTTTCTGGGGAGGTCAGGATGATGGAGGTCCCGTCTCCATCCTCAGGAAGCTCAGGGACCCATGCTGAGGAGGAAGGACACATAACAGCTGCATGATTGTGGCTCTGTGGCTGCCTCTCGAGGCTCAACCTGTCTGAGCCCTGCCCCCTCCACTCCCCTGTTTTTCCCTCGCTCCCCCTCTGCAGCCACCTGGCCTCCTCCCTACTGCCTGGGTAGCTCTCGCTCCCTCGGCCCCCCAGATGGCCTCCTGGCCAGCTCCCTCCCTTCCTCCAGTCTTGGGTTATATGCCCTTTTCTCAATGACCACAATGCAGCTCAGTCTGTCATAACAAAACATCATAGACTGGGCAACTTAAAATAAACAAAATTTATTTTCTGAGTTTTAGAGGTTGGAAGTCTGAGATCCAGATGTCAGCAGGGCTGGTTCCTCTTGAGGCCTCTCTGCTTGGTGTGAAGACAGCCGTCTTCTCCTTCACATCGTCATCCCCCTGTGCATGCAATCTCCTCTTCTGATAAGGACGCCAGTCCTGTTGGATTACAACTCCAAATACAGTCACATTGAGGGTTAGGTCTTTTATATATGGGCTTGGGGGAAACACAATTCCATCCTTAACAACTACCTAATACATAGATAAAGCATCATTACTCGGGCATCCTACCTTCTCCTTCTACTCCCCCCTGCCTCAATGTGGCCATCACCCCTGACCTGCCACACGACTCCTTCATTTGGTACCAGCTTTTCATGGTCTCTCTCCCCGTGTGTGTGAGCTCCAAGAGGGCAGGGGCATTGCCAGTTTTGTTTCACCATGTTCCTTAAGCCCTTCTCCAGGACTCGGCTGGGGCTTAAAGAATGAGGTGAGTGTGCAGACTTTCCTGGAGAGAGTAGGCAGGCTGACCGGGAAGCCAGCTCAGAAGGGGCTCCTGGGGCCCAAGTCTCCCCGATGTCCAGCAGATGCCTGCCAGAGGGAACTTGCACCTCCAAAGCAAAGGGACAGCCTGTCCCAGGGAGGAGGGACTGCAGAAAATGTTCTGCGGATGTGGGGAGAGGGAGGGAAAGACAAGGCAAGGACCCCAGGGACCTTGTCAGCCACAGCCGGCCACAATCTGTTCCCCCTCCGACAGGTCATTCCTGCAGAGCTGTGGATATTGGTGGATATTCCCAAGCCAGGAATCCACGTCTTCATAGCAGCTGACAGTAACAACTGTTTCCACAGGACTTGCCTCTGCAGGGCTCCCATGTCCATGGATGCCGGGCTCTGAGACTACAGGCCCAAACTTCACTCTCCGCCCCTTCCCCTGCCCCCCTCCTTGGGCTCACATTTCATGCAGACATGCTAGGATCATGCAGCTCTTACTTCAAGACCTTCCCTCCTGTGTCTGCTGGCATCCAGGAGAGTTTTCTGGGCAGACTTTGCCTGTTTCTGACAGACATCTCCCAAGCGACTGGGAAGGACCATGTGTGGAATTCCAGGAGAAACCCTGCAACACCACTCCTGCTTCTATTCCAGGAGAAGCAAGCCGCGCTTCTCCATCATTGACTGGTATCCCAGTGGAACTGAGCAGGACACTGCGGGGCTCCTGGGCACAAAAGCCTTTCTGGGTCCCCCACTTCTTGATTGCAGGAAATAGGCTTCATTCAGCCTCCATGACCTTTGCTGAGTTCCAAGGGGCAGTTCATACAGGAGCAAATCAGGAAAGGGAGGGGATGCAGAGACAAGGGAGGGGCAGTCAAGAAACAATAGTGCAGCCTTGGGACAGGGTCCTGGTTCCCCCTGAAGGGTTACATGTAACAATACCTTTGAGCTGTTTTGTAGATACTGGAACCCACACCAGGTGGAAGAAGTTAACTACATGCTGCCCACAGCACGTAAACCCCAGACTGGTTGGAACCAGCAGCTTGATGATGTTGACTCCCACTTACATCATCATCAACCAATCAGAAGAATGTCCACGAGCTGATCTTGCCCTCTTTGTACCATGACTAGAAAACTCCTCACTACCCCCTCCAGGTCAGGTCACACAGTTCTGAGGGCATTAACCCACTGTGGCCCCCTTTGCCTGGCAAAGCAATAAAGCTATTCTTTTCTACTTCACCCAAAACTCTGTCTCAGAGATTTAATTCGGTATCAGAGTACAGAGGCCAGATTCAGCTTCACCATCAGATGCCCTTGTCCTTCTGCCGAGGGCAACCCACAGGGATTTCATTTGAGATATTAGCTGGAGTGTAATGAAAAGAGAGAAACAGAACTGGAGTCCAAAACCTGGGAGGAATCAGGCCGCATGACTACTTACCAGCCTTGCAAATCCTTTATGAACCTCAGTTTTCTCATCCTTAAGATGGGAAAATATTTCCACTGGTCAGTTAGCCATTAAAAAACCATTGCCATGTGAACATGGCTGGCACTTAAGAGACATTTAATGAAACGAAGCATTCTTGTAGTCATTAATAAAACCTGAGGCTGAGTCAATACACAGACCAAAGAGCCAAGCCACAGGGGATGATGTTGAAATCAGGGCAGCCGGGTGGGTCAGGGTGGCCCCCTGGCGTGGCAGGGGACGGGGATTCATGAAGGATGACTTTTGGTTGCTTTAGACAACAAAATAACCGCTGCTTACTCCCTCCCACTTTAGAATCATTTTAAGGGGTAGGAGTGGGCCAGGAATTTGGGACAAATTATTAAAAATAGGGGATATATTAAAAAAACAAAACAATAAAAACCTGTCTAACACATTTTAAGGATGACTGTATACCACTGAAATTATTTAAAACAGTAATTTTCTTTCATCTTTTCCTTTCAAATCTCCTATCGTGTAGATATAGTTTCCTTTATTTCTCTTTTCTCCCATCTCTATTGGTTTTGTACCTACATTTTCTACTGCTTTTTATTCTTATTTTTTAGTGATTACTAATTTTAAATGCTAACATGCTTGTTAACAAAGCCTAATACCATTAAACAACATTTCTATATGTCACCAAGAGTTAGACGACTTCAATGCCAAACTTTCTCCACATCCCACTTCATGTTTGTGTTGGCTAGTATTTCAGTTTCATCTTGTTTTTAAATCCCCCAAGTTTTTCTTTAGATATCATTGTTTATTTAGAGCTACCAATGTGTTCACAACTCTATTTACATAGATTTTCTTGCTTTCTTACTTCTTCCTTTTGGGTTTAGTTTCCTACTTGTTGAAGTATATCCTTTAACACTTCTTTCAAAAAAGGTTGCTCAGTAGCAAACAATGAACAGTAAATTCTTTCAATCTATGTCTGAGATTGTCTGAAGGGCAGATAAATGGATGTAAAATATTTAGGTGAGTTGCTTCCTTCAGTGTTTTAAAACATTGCATTCCATCATTTATGCTGCTAGTGAGATGTCTTCTTTCCAATATTATTACTGTTCTTTTGCATTTTTGTTTTTTTTTTCTTTCCTCTAGTAAAGTTTAAGATTTTCCCTTTATCTACAAAGATCTGAGGATTTTACAATTTTCTCTTGATCAATGAGGTTCCATAGATTTACTCTAAAGTGTGCATGTGTGGATTTGTCTTATCTATTTTGCTTGGGAATTTTTGGATTTTCAAAATCTGAGTTCTCACGTTTTCCTTCACTTTTGAAAAACTGGCAGCCATTTTTTCTTCAAACGCTTTCTCTCCTTCATATATTTTTAGATAAATGCAGGAGTCTCTCATCCTGTGTTCCCCATTTCTTAGCAGGTTCTGTTACTCTGTGTCTGAGCTGCCATCTCTAACTTCCCTGCTCATTAACTCTCTCAGCTGTGTCACTCTGTCTACTAGTGTCTCTTTCCAGAAGTAACATCTAGTCTGTGGCTAATCAGCCTGTTGTTATTTTTGCATACTTTCTTGGGTCCTCCCCACTTCTTATATCCTCCAGAAATTATAAATTGTTCTAGAATCTCTTTCCCCTTTTAGTCACCTCCACTTCCTGAGGTGCTGATTTGGTGGTTGTTGGTCCCATGGGCTCTGGTCCTGAACTGGGCATTCCTCTTCCCAAGGATGTTTCCCTTGGGATCTCGTGGGGCTGCTGGGATCTCCCTCTGTCCTCTTTACCAGCAGAAGCCTGGTTGGGATTGACTGGTAATCGGCCCAGGCAAAAATGCTCATTCCCAGGCTGTCATCAGCTGGCGCTGGTCGGGCCACCCAGACCTGGACAGCAGGGGTGGGCGAGGGGATGTCTGTGAGCAGGTCCCTTATCCTGCCAGGCTCTCGATGACCTGCCATGGCCACCCCTGCCCTACTGCTGCTTGTGTGACACAAATAAACCCTTTGCATGCTCAGACAGAAAGTTTTATTAATTTTCCTGCAACAGAGCCAAGTGTTCATGTGAACACCATGCCCTGTGTGACCACAGTCTGGGGGTCTCAGTGTTTGCTGATGATACTTTTCCAGCTACTGTACAGGCCCAGCACCTTCCTCATCCTCCCCAGGGGTGGCAGGCTGCCCAGCTCCAGGGCAAACTCGGGAGCCCCTCTCATGTCCCCAAGAGCACAAGGACTTCACTGCTCCCTGAGGATGTCAAATGCTCGGCCCTGGTCCCAATGCCCCTGAGAGGAACCCTCTCACCCTCTCTCCTCGTTCCCTTGGACTTCCTTCCTCATTTCTCACCTGTGATATTCCTTTCCGCCTTGGGCCTTGGGTGGTATTCAGCTATTTCTTTGTTATTATTATTAATTTTTAATTTAGTTTTTTATTGAAGTGTAGTTGATTTACAACATTGCATTAGTTTCAGGTGTACAGTACAGTGATTCAGTATTTTTGCAGGTTATAGTCCATTATAGGTTATTAAAAGATATTGGATATAATTCCCTGTGCTACACAGTAAACGCCTGTTGCTCATCTTTATTATTTTTAACCTGTGAACAAGTGCTTCACACATCACTTCCATCAGCTACATTCACCAAAAATCTCAACAACAAGGTCCTTTTATAGTCCAGTGAAAGATGGAGATCCTCCCCACCAAAAACTGTGCTCATCACCATGGGCATTCAGGGTGGCACCCCCGGGGTAAGAATCCATGTAAAAAGAATAGACATTTGGTCCAGCAATCCCACTTCTGGGTATTTATATGAAGGAACCAAAATCACTATCTCAAAGAGATACATGCACCCCCAAGTTCACTGCAGCACTATTCACAATAGCCACGATAAAGGAACAACCTAAGTGTCCATCAAGGGATGAATGGATAAGGAAAATGTGGTCTCTATATATGGTAGAATATATTCAGCCATAAAAAGAAGGAAATTCTGCCATTTGCAGCAACATGCATGGACTTGGAGGGCATTATGCTAAGTGAAATAAGTCAGACAGAGAAAGAGAAATACTGTATATCACTTATACATGGAATAAAAGAGCTGAATTCATAGAAACAGAGAGTAGAGTGGTAGTTACCAGGGGCTGAGGGGGTGGGGAAATTGAGGAGATGTTGGTCAAAAGGTACAAATTTCCAGTTATAAGATGAAAATGTTCTCGGGATCTGAGGTGCAGCATAGTGATTATAGTTAATAATACTTTCAAGTATTACATACGTGAAAGTTGCTGAAAGAGAAGATCTTAAATGTTCTCATTCCAAACAATAAAAATAAAAGGGTCATTATGTGAGGGGCCGGAGGTGCTAGCTAACCTTATGTGGTAAACATTTCACAGTATATACATGTATCAAAGCCTCATACCGTACACCTTAAACATTTTATATTACATTTTTGAAAGGTAGGTCACAAAACTCTCACAGGGGCCATGATCCCTCAGGTGTGCATATACCTGTAACCACAAATAATAACTTCTTCAGGGTTCTAGTATCAGGTGTGACTGACTTCCTTTTATTAGTGTAAATGGAGCTGCTGAGATTTCATGATAAACAATTATGCATTTTGAAATATGAAAGAGAAAACTGGACTTCCCAAACCTTTGTAAGCTGGTATTGGAAGCAGGGAGACTCCAAGACAAGAACAAAACTCACTTTTTAAATGAACAGGACTGAATTTGCCCAACATGCAGGGGCTACTCTTCAAAGGGCCCTAGGTCTGGCAGACAATCCCACCAGGCCTGAAAACTGGGTTGGCACTCTCCACTTGGAATCTGCATTTTGAGTTCACTATGAGTCTCACAGGTAAGCCAGGGACCCCTCACTCACCCTTCCCCACAATCAGCCTGGATGTCTTGGTCTAATTCCACAAGACCAATATGAAGATCTGTTGTCATGGAAACTGCTTCCAAGAAGTGGTCCACGACTTCTGGGGGAAATTCACAAAGATGGGACCTCTTGCCTGGACCACAGCTGGCATCTTTCTTCCAGGTCCCCAGGGAAGTGTTTTGCTGGGATTTCTCTGGTCCACTCCCAGGGGAGTGCAAATCCCACTGGGGTGCCCCCTGGACCAGGCCTTCTCTAACACAGGTACCCAGCACAGCAAGGGGGCCACGCTCTTTGAGCTGTGAGGTTGCAGGACCCACGTGGAGAGGCTGTCAAGCTCCCGTGCTGTGTATCCAGGCTCGCTCTAGCCCGCCAGGTCTCACGCGCCTCCTTACCCATCTTCCTGTGTTGATAGTTGAGCTTCTGAGCCACCCCAGGTGCCCCGGTTATCACAAGCCCATTGCCAGCCAATTCAGATTCAGGAGGCTGACCCAAGACCGCTTCGTGCCCCTTAGGACAATGATCTGACTGTAGATGGTCTGTTTGACCAAGTGGAGGGCGTGAGGACTCATTCCATCTTTGCTAATGAGGACTTTTTTGATTTCCTGGTACTGCTTTCTCTTGATGGATGACAGATTTATGATTCATGGAGGGTTTTTGTATTAAGTTTGGCCTGATGGAAGATAAATCAGACACGGAATTTATTGGTGTAGAAAAGAGTTAGATGTTCCCTTCCCGGTGACAATGAAGGAATTCATGAACTGGGCACCCTGGGCCATGTTTCAGGAATCCTCAGTGGCTGCTTGTCCATAGAAGCTGTCTGTGCCCAGAGGGAAAAAGTCAAGTGAGAAAGCTGCCTGGGCTTTGAGGCTGATAACCAGAAGGGGAGTCGGGAACTGCTGGGAAGCTGGTTAAGTCTGTACCTGTTGCCATGGCCTCCACTTCTGTCGGCTTTTATTGGACCTGTAAATATCGCCTTGCAGCTTGAATGGCAGGTGCATAATGGGGAGTGTTTGTGCAAGAATTTGGAGAGGGAATAAAATTGATGGATGCTCTCAGTGTCTCCTGCTGGCAGCTGGCGGCCCATTTCCCAGGGCTCTCTGCTCTCTCCCGGCGTGTTCGATATTTCGGTTACAAGTTCTGTAGCTGAAAGCTGAGGTTGCAGAGCTGTGCGGCCATCTGGGTTTCCCAATTTAAATACAAAAACGAAGCAAGTAAGTCATTTAGTGGGCACTTACTATATGTCAGGTCAGTTCTAGGAAGTTTCTTGTGTCATCTTATCCAGTCTTGGAAACAGCACTACTTACTAGGAGATATCGTTACTGACTTCATTATAGTGATATAGACATGGCGGCACCTGAGGTTTGGAGGCGAGCCCAAGTTCACCGGCAATGAAAGAGCAGAGCTTGGATTCAAAGCTGCCTGGTTTCAACGTCACAGGCTTAACCACTATCCTGTGTGTCAGTAAGTGGCTGTCAGGAATAAGACCCCCTCCCATTCCCCTCTTGGGCTTCACCGAGGGGTGAGCCCAGCTTGAAGCAGCGACCTGCCCTTGTGGTGTGTGTGTGTGTGTGTGTGTGTGTGTGTGTGTGTGGATTGTGTTCTTTAAAATTCAACAAGAAATCCTCAGGCAAGCACTTATTGTCTGCACTCCCAAATTCCCAGGAACAAGTGTCATCCAGGCTCTCAGCCCCCAAGGCCAGCTCCGTGAGGACCACTGGCTGGTGGACACGCAGACCGTCTCTCTTCTCCCCGCCAGCAGCCTTCAGCGGCAGAAGTGGTTTTCCAGGACTGTCTTTGTGACAGTGGTTTGAAGACTTTCCTGCCCTTTAACAGCACGGCTCAGACAAGGGAGAAACGCAATGGCCGATGATTTCCTAAATGGCAGAGAGGCAACGCCATCCTCTCTGCAGACCGAAGACCCCCGAATGGAAAGGGCAGTAGCCCCTCAGAGAAGTCAAGCCCTTCTGTGTTTTATACCCACAGAGCTATCTTTCTCCCTTTGTTCTCTGAGTCTGTACTCTTCCCACCCCTACTGGGTGGACTGTAATATAGTTCCCACTCCAACCACCCAACTTAGCATCAGAACCCACGGATGAAGGGCTGGGTTTCCCCACTTCAAATGCAGCTTCCAGGAGGGTCCGCAGTCCACCTGCTCCTCTGACCGACTGGCTATGAGTTCACGGGCTTCTGAGAACCCTCCTCAGAGGAGGCTTAATAATTCACTAGTGGCAGAACTCAAGAAAGCACTGTGCTGCAGTTGTATCATAAAGGATACACAGAGGAATAAGCATAATAAAGCAGCCCAGAGGGCAAGGTCTGGGGATGGAGCTCAGAGCTTCTGGACACTCTCCTCAGGGAGTCCAGGTGTGTCCCCCAACTGGTGCATCAATGTGTTCATCAACTAGGAAGCTTCACAGAGTCTGGGTGTCCATAGGTTTGACTGAAGTTTCATTACATAGATGAGATTGATTAAATCATTGTCTGCATGATTAAACCTGATCCCCAGACACTTTTTCCTCCTGGAAGTCTAGCTGATTCAAAGCCCCAATCCTTTACTCACTTGGTTGGTCTTTCTGGTGACCAGTCCCTACCCTGAAACTATCCAAGGGCCCACCTGCATCACCTCATTAGCATAACCAAAAACTCCTATTACTTAGGAGAGTCCAAAGGTATCTGAAGTGCTTGTCAGGAACCAAGGACAAACATGAAATATATTTTTTATTATGTCCTAGAGTCCCGTGCTCAGGCAATCCTGTGTCCTGGCCTTGGTATTAAGATGGCATTACTGATGTTAACCATTGTCTTCCCTGCAGGTAAAGCACTAAACCACACCTGCCCCATGGGCTCGGTCCCAATGGGTGAGATGCTACAGGGTCCAGATGGATCCCAGGCCCCCATCATCTGTAAGACTCTCATCAAAGAGGGCTGAGCACACAAGAGCTCAAAGATCTGGGCTCAGAACGAGGAAAACCTGTGCCTTAGCAGGAGTTTCTATTACATTTACCTTGTTTTCATTTTTTCCTGGTGAGTAGGTCAAGGGGGTCACTGTCATTGAACATATTCTGCATTTTTAAACTGTAGCCAAAGGAGGGTGAATCACAGGCTTTATTAACTATTCAGGACCTACTGAGGCCTAAGCCCAGGGCATTGCTTTCCTGCATAATTACATGAAATGTAGAAAGAGCCCGGCAGCCCTCATGCCCTTTTGGTTCTGCTTCCTTCCTTGTTGACTTTTTGACTCTCTGGGCTTAAATAAACTCCTCTTAGAGGGACGAAAGGGCATTTACTGGATGTCAGCCTTCTCTTGTATTAAATCAAACAGGGGAGAAAATGTATAGAGATGAAAGGAGAAACAGAGGTTCCAGGATATGCTAAGCTAGGCCTGAATCATGAAATCCCTTCCCGCCATCTTTGTCTACTGGGGCCCTCTGTTTGCTGCAGGATCCAAGGATAGCCATGTGTACCATGTGGGTCAGGATTAAAGCCAGGGTTCCGTAAGTGGACACCAGGAAGGGGAGCTGTGGGCCTGACCTGGTGTCTCAGTATCTCGCGTTGCCATAACAAAATGCCGCAGACCAGCAGCTTAAAAAACAGACGTTTATTTCTCATGGTTCTGGAGGCTGGAAGTCCAAGATCAAGGTGCTGGTAGATTCCCTTCCCCATGAGAACTTTCTTTCTGGCTTGTAGAGGGCTGCTTTCTCACTGTGTCCTCACATGGTGGGGGGAGGGGGCAGAGGTGGGTGGGGGGAGAGCCCTCTGGTGTCTCTTCTTATAAGGACACTGATCCTACTGGGTTGGGGCCCCACTCTTATGACTTCAGTTTACCTTAATTCCTTCCTCAGAGGCCCCATCTCCAAGTTCACACTAGGGGTTAGGGCTTCATCGTATGAATTTGGAGAGATACGGATCTGTCCATAGCACCAGGGTTTCACAGCAGGGTCATAGGAACAGTTTAGAAACTCTTTTTCGCTTCCCCACTATTCTTCCTTCCATATTGTAAGAGGAAACTGCTTTTCTCCCCTGCCTCTCGATACTTCTGACACTGGATGTGCGGGAGTTTTCCCACATCCAGGCAATCCTCCAATTCCCACTGGGCACGGTCTGCCTGCTCACCCCCCATTTCCTTAGTACAGTCTTGCACTAAGTTAAGAGAACACGTCTTTCTACCTAAATGTGCATTATTTCCGTTTTAAGCTTGAGGGGCTGCTTCAGGACATGATTTACATAGACTTCCAGGTTTTCAAAAGAGGAAGAAATCTGCGACATGCTTTTGCTAGAAAATATACGAGAGTCTTCTAAGGGTTTTTAAGCACCCAGAACATAAAAGGGAAATTGGCCCGACAGAGGCACAGCGTTTATTTTGGCCAATAATACATGTAATATTGCCTTCCCCAAATGCTAGCGCTTCCCTGGGCTATCTCATCCACAGGCCCGACTTTAAATAAGACACTTTGTTATTAAATAAAGCCTGCTCGCAGACAGGGACCATAAGGGCTGCGAGTCAGTCATTGGGGTTTGAAATCTCCTTTAATATGAATTTCCAGAGGATATTACAAAGGGCCTACATGGGCAATAAAGCACACTGAGTGCGGCAGTTAAATGTGCATTTCTGCAATGGGCCCTTTAAATGCCTGTGAATATAAATGCCCAAAGACAGAAAGGTGCCCGCCTGTCCCCGCTCTGGGGGGGAGGCTCTGGAGGTGACGAGCTTTGTCCTTCTCCCTGGCCTGCAGCCTGACCCAGGCCAGCTCCAGTGTTCAAGAGGGAACAAGCAGCCCTGGTCTCGCAGGCTGTCTCCAATGTCCTGGAGACAGTGGACAGACCCTGGCATTCTGGAAGGAAGTGGCCCTGGGCCCCCAGTGACCCGGGCAACCTTCTACTCTTGACTGGCTGGGTTTTTGTTTCTGTCTTCTTGTAGGAGCTCCAGAGAGGGGCCCTCCTGCCCCATTTCCGGTGGCCACCCCCTCCCAGCATGGCACCTTCAGGACACCAGCACAGTCATGGCCTTCTTGCCCCCAGATATGCATATGTGGCCTTTTAAGGGACGACGCTGTGAGAGTCTTATGGCTACCGTAACAAATAACCACCAACCGGGTGGCTGGAAACAAGAGGAATGTGTTCTCTCACAGTTCAGGTGGCCAGAAGTCCAGACTTAAGGTATTGACAGAATTGGCTCCTTCTGGAGGCTCTGAGGGCCCCTCCCAGCTTCTAGTAGCTGTGGGGAGTCCTCAGCATTCCTGGGGTGGTAGGAACATCACTCCAATCTCTGCCCCATTTCCACATGGCCGACTTCCCCCTAAGGGTCTGTTTCCTCTTCTCATAAGGGCATCAGTCATATTGGATTAGGCCCTCCCTGCTCTGGGATGACCTCATCTTAACTGGTTAAGAGAGGCATGGTGGGGAGGGGAGGGGCATGGTGGGGGAGGAGGGGTGGCATGGTGGCTGGGTTTGGGAGAGGGTGGAGTGAGAAGGGAAGGGGCATCTGATTGTGCAGGACCATGAGGCCACATGAAGATTCATCTTAACCCTAAAGCAATGGGAAATATTACCAGCTGCAGCAGGTCATAAATGCAATCAGATTTGTGTTTTAGACAGACGATTGGGAAGCTGGAAGGAGAAAGCTGCTCTGAGAGCCAGGACGGATGTGGGCACCTGGGTAAGGAAGTATTGCAAAGGTCCAGGTGAAGGACAGAGGGGGCTTGAACCAAGGAGACAGCAGTGACTTAGCTGGAGAGCACAAAATGGAATCAAGAGCCCTCGAAGGGGCATTAAGATGTGCAGATGCTGGATGGGACCCAGCAGGTTCCAGGATGCTCGCAAACGCTAGGCACTGCCTGAGAGCGTCCAGCACACCTGGCGTTCATCCAGCCACTGGGAGAGGAGCCAGTCAGTGGTGAAACACACCGAGGATAGCAGGGGGGCTGTCGGCGAGTACTGTGAACTCCTGAAAGTCTGCAGCAAAGAAAATGAAAAAGGAATACCAAATCTTCACTTATCATACTGGCCAACACAAACAAACAAACAAAAAGGAAAATAATATTCAGTGCTAAAGAGCCTGGGTGAAATATCACTGCCATGCCCTGCTGGTGGGAATGGAAATCAGTGAACTCTTTGGAGAAGACCATTTAGCAGAAAGCTCTCCTCTGGCAAGCTACTGCTGAGAATCCATCCTAAAGCCACACTCTTATCTGAGGGAAGACTTACAGCGATGGGTTCTCACAGCAGCATCCTTCAAGAGAACAAAATCTGCTACTCACCTGTGTAATCAACAATAGAGAAACAGTTTAACATTTCAGTGATGTCCCCATTTAAATTATGGTTTGAAAACTAACCAGTGGGGAAATGGCTACAACACACTGGTAAATAAAAGATGCTAGATGCAAAACTATACTTTACTATGTTTCCAGTTTATGGGGAAAGGTGCATAACATAATATTAAGTGGCAAATGCTGACAACAAAATTATTTATGGCATGATCGCAGTTGAAAACATGAGCGTGTGTATTTGCCTGCGAATGTAATGCAAGTGTGTATATGTTTAGTAAATAGAGTGAAACAACATACACCAGTCGTCTAGCAGTGATTATTTCTCTTTGGTGGGGTTTTGGGTCATATTTGTAAAATTCGTTTTTGTTTTTGTATATTTGTAACATGGAAGCATCATAGAAAATGGAGACAATACAGGAAAAGGTGTATGATTTTAGAGCACCTGAAGACAGAGACTTGGATGTGGTCTTTCTCAGATTTCTTTGCTGAGTCCTCCTTCGCAGTTATTCCTGTGGCAGACAGCCTCCCCACTTTTATTCCAGGAGACAGTTCTCCTCCAGGAATCCCAAGAAGGCACTCTCCAGGGAAGGTCTCCTGGCTCCACTGGCATCCTGCTTTTGCTCTGGGGGATCACCTTGGGTGTTTACTGGCATCTGCCCAGGTGAGCAAACATGACAGAGCAAAGAAATTGGCAATGAAAAGTGAGAACACGAAAGAGGCCTGTGTGTGTGTGTGTGTGTGTGTGTGTGTGTGTGTGTGTGTGTGTGAGAGAGAGAGAGAGAGAGAGAGAGAGAGAGAGAGAGAGAGAGAGAGAGAGAAAGAGAGAGAAATAGGGGGTGTGAACCAGGGACAGGGTTCAGGCTGATTCATCTGGACAGAAGGAGGGCAACTTCTATTGGACAGAAGGAGGACAACTTCTATCTCCAGGGACCATTAATCTGACCATTTTCACTGACACTTAACCCCCCTTAGAGCAAGTCAAATATTTTAGCATTCTTCTAAATATATATATTTTAACGGTCTGGCTTTAAAACGTAGAAGCCAGGAGCCTAGAAGCTCAGGCTGAAATTCCCTTTGCAAGCAGGTCTGGGGCCATGCGAATGACGTGAATTATACCCACCATTACCTCAAGACACACTGCTCTGAGCTGGCATAAAATTGCCTGTTTCCTGTGGTGATGTAAGGGGCCTTATGCTGGACGCTGGGTCGATATAAGGAGCTCCTATTTCGTGCCTGACACATTGGTCATTCTAATCACGGGCCACAGCATCTGGGCCGTGCCCCCCTCTTTCTTGGCCATATTTCTGATTCTGTCTGCAGTTTTCACCACCTGGGTCCTTTGGAGGGATGCATATTATTCAAGAAAGTCGAGGGCCTCATCCCTCTAGGGCATGTCAACAAGTGGAGGAAACTTTATAAGCAGACAGAATAAATAACAGCATGGTAAGAGCAGCAGGAAGGTGGTGAGACCTTGAGAGATGCAGCTGGGAGAGTGCATGTGTGTGCACACGTGTATGTCTGTGCATGTGTGTGCATGAGCATCCCCCACGCCCCAGCACACACAGAGCCCTCTCCCCTCCAGCTGCCTGATTGCCAGTGGATTCAGTTCCTGCCCTTTCCCACCCTCTTATGTCCCACTCTGTGGTCAGTTCTACTTTGCAGAGGAGCATTTGTTCCAACTAGGTTGATAGGATAGGAACCCACCTGAGCATCATGCAATCCTGAATTTTGCATTTGCTTACATGCAATCTTGTCTGGAAGAGACAGAGGAACAGACCATGTGATGAATGGAAGCGAATGAAGGAGAAGCCTGCAACGCACACACACACGAACCTCAAATGTCTTCCTCCATGGACCGCATGCGCTCTGAGCCACAACCGACCAATCTGGCGGTAGAACTTTCCCTTTGATTTCAGACCGCCATCTTTCTACCCCCACCATAGCTCAGGAGCTGCAGCCCTTCCCACACCCACATCCAAAGCAAATCGCAGGGTTTTTCCAGGGTGAGGAGCCGTATTTGTTGCAGTGTTTATTTCCCAGCCATTTGCCATGAGTAACAGGTGCTGCCCTGTTTATTGTCTTCTCGTATGTTTCACCATCCAGGTTTTGACTCATGCCCCAGCCCCATTTCCTCCACAACCCCCTGGTCTTGGTGTGCAAGTTAGCACAAGGCCATGGCTTTTAGGGGTACATATCTTGCACGATAGCAGGACTGACTGTGCTCTGATAATTTTTGACCCAGGAGGGGTCACAAGAGAAGCTTCAATTCACTGTGGCCATTTTATCCCCCAAGAAGAGGCGGGGGGTGGTGCTGGAGAGGGATGGGCGGGAGGAGAAGGACCCCACCCCCTCTGCAGGTTGGAGATCAATGGCGAGGAGTGAAGGAGTGTGGGTCGCTCATTGTGGTGGGGCTGAGGGATGCCTCCCAAAGGTCCCCACGTCCTAATCCCCTAAATCGGTGTTACCTCATGTGGCAAAAGGAATTTTGCAGATATGACTCAATTAAGGATCTTGAGGAGATTATTCTGGATTATCTGGGGGTGGGTAAATGTAATCAGAAGGGTCTTTATAGCAGGGAGGTGGAGGCAGAAATGACTACAGAAGAAGGTGGAGGGCAGTCTGAAGCAAGATGCTACCCTGCTGGCTTTGGAGATGAGGGAGAGGCCACATGGCAGGGGATGCAGCTCTAGAAGCTGGAAAAGGCTGGGAACAGGCTCCCCCCAGCTTCCGGAGGGAGCATGGCCCTGCTGACACCTTGATTTGGGCTCCGTGGAACAGATTTTGGATTTGTGGCCTCTAGAACTGTAAGAGAATACATGTGTGTTGCTTTAAGCCACCAAATTTGGGATAATCTATTACAGCAGCCACGGGAAAGTGATACACAAGCTTTTGTGGATGAGATGCAGCCTTGGAAACATCCTGTGGCTGGAAGTGGGGAGACAGGCAGCTCAGGGCAGTTTGCATGTCTCTGTGCTTCCCAGATGTCACCGTCGCAGAACGGCTTTGGCAAAGGGTGTAACTGCTTCGTGACAATCTGGTCTCTCTGAGATGCTTGGAGAATTATAAGAAAAAGCATCATGGGAGGCAGCATCCCCAGGGTCTGACCCAGAGCAGGCAGGTGATACCTTTGGCTTCTTCCTGCTTCTGAGTTGTGACCAATTTCCTTTCTTCTCAGCTCCCCTAAACCTGGCTCCCACCCGCCCCTCGCCCCACCCCTCTCCCCTCTCCTCACAGATCAAGGCCATGGAAGGGAAGCCTTACACGTGCTCCCTCTATGTCCAGCATCCAGGTGTTCCAGCATTCTGTGCCCTGCCTGGCGCCTTCCCAAGCACAGCTCTGACTGTCTACTGGGGCACGCCTGTTGCTTCTCGGTAACCCCATCATTGTAACCCAGAAAAGCATTTCAGAATGCGGTTTACTGGCGAGACATTATCTGAGATAAAGTCTGATGGCCTTGGGCTGCTTTTTCCAGCATTCATCTTCCAAATGCCATTAAACAACCTGCCGTCCTCCAAGGAGCACAGACGGCATACGGGTTCTGGCTTCTATTAACCACGTCACCACTTGCCTGGGCTACTTCCTGGGGCTGCAGCTCAGCTACATTTCCATTAGATCTAATTTGGGGAGCGTACAAAATTAGACGGGGGAGGGGGGAGGGGTCTTGTGCCCCTGAGCTCTGCCCCGGAAAGCTCAAAGCACTTGGTTTGCTTGCTCTCAGACGACTTTAGAGCTGTGGAGTGGAGTCACACAAGGTCCCTTGTTGGGGAGCAAGGTCTGGTTGGGGCAGACAGCAGGGGACAGGCCAGGTGTGGCCTGCGGGCTTCACGCCCTCACCACTGTCTGATAGCACCTGGCTGCTGGGTTCCAGAAAGAGCAAATTTCCCTGACTGATCAACCCCAGGAAAGGATTCATTCATCAATTAACCCTTTATCCAGCCAATGCCACGTGTTATCTGCAGCGGTAAGACAATCCTTGGGAGCCAGCGCCCCCAGTCTGTAGGCAGAGGGGACACTGTGCAGACAGACCAACGGGAAATTGTCCCACATTAAGGAGACAGCTGCCCTGTGTGTCCAGGTCCTCACAAAGACCCTCATGCAATAGGGAACTTGTTTGATTTCTTTATTCTGAACCCCCGAATTCTAGAGGAGGAGGACAAATGAGTCAGTGACCTCAATCAATGCTGGTCTCGGATGCATCCAGTGCACAAACAATCTAAACTGTTGGTATAAGAGGAAGCGGTAGAGGAATCAACTTACTGTTTGTTGTTGTTGATATTATTATTGTGGTTTTTTGTTGTTATTAGTATTATGTGCAATATTCCTGGCAAATAATACCATTCATATTCCTCCGTAGGGGATGAAGGAAACAACCACCCTCGCGTTATCAGATGAACTTCTGGCTTCACACGTGATTTCCAATGACAGGCAAACTGGAATCCCAAAATCTCCGCCACTCCACTGGTCAGACAGGAAGCGGTTACATTCCCAAGGAATGGCTTCACCCCAAAGATGCCATGTGTCACCTCTGAATAAGACTGCCTGATGAATTGTGCCGTGTATACAAATATTAGATCACTATGTTGCACATCTGAAACTAATGTTATATGGCAATTATACCTCAATAAAAATATTTTTAAAGGTTAAAAAAAGATTACCTAATGAATTATGAGCGTGAAAAACAATGATTTTGATTAATACATTGTTTAGTTCTACATACGGATTTTAACAAAGACATTTAATAAGCAGGCATTTCAATATTTCATCCTCATCCAGAAAAAGTAAATATTCAAGGTGACCACAGACTTATTTCCATGCCTGGGGGCCCAGGTCACTTACACATGGACATGTATCTTGGGTCAAATGCAGAGGTCAGGGTTGGCTGAGGCCAGAGCCTTGGTGGGGGGAGCAGGAAGGGAAGGGAAAGCTGGTTGGAATCAGGAAAGTGTTTCTGGAAGAAATGATGTCTGAGCTGGGACTGGATACAAGTTTGAGTGAAGAAAGGAGGAAAGGGAAATTCCCACGGTGAAACAAGATGGGAGATTCCAAATCCCCTGAGAGGCTGGGGTCCTGGCTCAGGGATGACCCAAGCATACACTTGCAAAGACTGATGGGTGTGGGTTTGAGGAGCTTTGCAGGCTGGGTGGAGGCGTGTGGGATGTTTTCCATGGATGAGGGTAGTTAACAGAACACTCCGGGGCTCCGGCACCCTCCAGAATGCCCCACATGTGGTTTCACATTCTTCTCCTCTGAAAATCACACTGACAGGGAAACTTTTGGATGAGCAACAATGAAAATGCTCAAAGTGAAATTCACTGGAAGTTGGCTGGGCTCCCATCTCACACAGCTTTGAGAGAATTGGTTTGAATAGTTAAGTTTCAGGTTTATGGGAGAAGTTTGGACTTGGAAGGTAGTGGGGTTGGATTGGGTGGGACAGCAGGGTTAGTTTCACGGGGGAGAGGAGGAGTGACTTCAGGGGAATGGATGCCTTGAAGGGTGGGTGAGTGAAGGAACGTGGCAGAGGAGTTGCTGGGAGGTGGGAGGGAAAGGGTGTAAGAGGTACAGTGGCAGCGAAGGGTTAAATACGCAGACTTGAGATGCGCAACCTTGCCCTTGATGGCTCTTGGGAGGTACCTCTGAGCCCCTGGTGCATCCTGTCCATAACAGTATCTGTCTACCTGGGGCCTTGGGCCAAGCCACAGAGTTTATGTGAACAGTGGGATTCTTGGTAGTGGCCTTGGGTCAGAGAGTATCAGCTTGGCCCCTGGGGGCCTGGATACTGGGCAGTTCAGGTGAGCCATGTGTGCATGCCATGCCTACAGGATAGACCCCCAGGAAAACCCCCGACACCAAGGTGTGATGAGCTTCCTCGGTTGGTGATCTTTCATATATGTGGTCACACTTCCTTGATGGGCTGCTGCAGCTCTGTCTGTGCTACTCCACTGGGGTAGGACAACCAGACGCTTGTGCCTGCTTTCTCTTCAACTCCATCCTACATGCCTCTTCTCCTTGCTGATTTTAGGCTGTATCCTTTCTCTGTAATAAACTGTAACTGTGAGCATCATGGCTCTTTTGAGTTCTGTGAGTCCTTCTAGTGAATCATGGAAGCTGAGGGGTCTTGGGGGCCCTCTATGCAAAGGGTCACAGTCCTCTTGTGATCACACCATAAATCACTAGTCAAGGGAGAGGGCAGAGTGGCTTTGGAGGAAGCCTAGAAAAGGCATGGCAGAAAACATGGCTGCAGAAACAGCAAAGCTCTGCATGCCAAGGGTCTTCATCCACCTCCCCTTTTCTGCTCCCAGGAGTGTTGCTGCTGCACCTGTTTCTGGACAAGGCTTGGTCTTTCCCACCTGAGTCACTGCTTTGTTGTTCCCACTCCCTGGAGTCCTCCCCCCTTTCTTTGGCCAGAAGAGTTCTACTCATCCTTTCAGAGTCAACCTAAACACCCCACTGGGAATGTTTCTCTGACCCACCAACCCCCAGAAAAATAGTTTACATTTAAAGCTATGAGAGCATGTTCTGTGGCTGCCATGCACTTTAAAGAGTGGGCTTCATCACATCTTATTCCTCTTCGTAATCCTGTCATCTTGCCTACTGCCCAGCACAACAGAGACTTGAATTCCTATGTGGCCAGCCAGGCAATTTCCAAAATCCTGGAACAATTTTCTTAACTCATGATTTCAAGAAAATATTAATGAACAACCTTGGTTTTGATGTTTTAATCACTGAAAGTGAATATAATAGGAGGGACATTACATTACAAGTTAAGAACTTGGATTTTCAATAATATCCAAATTATTGGGTGACTGTTTGTCATTTCCCCATCCTGGCCACCAGTTTCTGTCAAAGATTTGGATTAGGCCATGGTTGGGAGCTATAAGATAGATGTGCTACCATTTTTATCCTGTGCCCATGGCAGACATGGCTAATCATGTCATGATTAATCATGCATCCTCATGATTTCCCAAGCAGGAGGAACACACTTGGTGTGAAAATAAAACCTATTTGCCAGCCCAGGCTTAGATGATCCCTAAGGTTTTCTCCTTCAATTTTTCGATCCCCTGCGCATTTTTGCCTGAATTCAGCAATGATATTGAAAATGGACGGCAATGGGTATCTTGGGTTATTATTTGAGTCAATAAATAGCCAATAATTCTGCCAGAAATTCACCATGGTTATGTCAGGAGTTGATCTACAATTCTTCTAGTCATCACTGGGCAGGATGTCAGGCCAAGAAGTAAATCATCTGAACAGAGGAAATTCCATAGTACCACACCTGTTATGAACTGAGTTGTGTTCCTTCTGATTTATATATTGAAGACCTAACACCCAGGACCTCAGAATGTGACTGTATTAGGAAATGGGTTTTTTAAAGGGTTGATTAGGTAAAAATGAGGTTGTATGGATGGGTCCTAATGCAATCTGACTGGTGTCCTTACAAGAGGAGATTAGGACAGAGACACAGAAGGATGACCACGTGGGGACACAGGGAGAAGGTGGCCGTCTCCACGCCAAGGAGAGAGGACTCAGGAGAAACCAACCCTGCTGACCCCTTGATTTCAGACTTCCAGCCTCCAGTATGTGAGAGAATACATTTCTGTTGTTTAAGTCTCTCATTCTGGGGTGATTTATGGTGACCACAGGAAACTAATACGAGCTCATTTCCATGACGGGAAAACACTGCCGCCATGGGTGGTGTCTGGGTACAGTGTGTGCCACGGGCTGTCTTCTCTTTTTCTGCCCTGATTTCCAAACCCCACCTTCTGTTGTGAAGAAATGTGACAGCAGGATGGGGAGGGGCACAGGCAGGCTCCTAGCTCACACCTTGCATGTTTTTACTGGAAATTTCTTATCATTCAACACCTCGTGTGCACCTTCAACAGACCGAGTTGGAGCAGGAAGCATGGTGCCTCCACCAGCAAATGGTCATGTCAGTTTTCTGGGCTAAGAAAAGTTTTAGAGTGACTCTTGAGCAGAATAATTTCATTTGCTGTGAAGTAAAGTTAGAAGTAAATTGCACTAAATTAATATTGATTCAAATTAAGCCATTTATCTCTTTATGCATTTCAACTCCACAGCAAATACAAACATTGCTCAAGCTCCTCCATGGCAAATAAAATTACAAGTTAAATTACATCTCGTGGTGGTTTCCATTTTCTGGGAAACAAACAAAAAAATACACACACAGAGTCCAAAGCTTACAGCTGAACCAGCAGCAGTTTTCTAGCTGAATGAAAATGGAGGTGATGGGGAAGCTCACTAGCTCTGTTCACAATGATGAGTGTTGTGAGGTGGCTGGATTATTTCAACTTAAGACAGAACTCTTGCCTTAATTACTCTGAGAATGGCTCCCCTAGTTCTGAGGAGGCTGCAGGAGCTGAGCGTTTGTTTCCAGACGCAGAAGGGAGGATGCTGAGTGTACACCTTCTGCAGACGTGTCTCCCAGGTGGCAAATCTCTGCTTTACCTGCCCTCCTGCTTGTGTGCTGGTTCCCCTTGGCTTCTCGATTCCTTTTCAGAGGCAGAGATGCAGAAAAGTAAAACAGCTCTATAGGGGACACTGGAGCCCCAAGACCAAAGCCACAGGCGGGAGGCAAGTCAAGATGACTCCTTCTGGGGCTGGGCGCCAGAAATGCGTACATGGGCGCGCGCGCACACACACACACACACACACACACACACACACACACACATGCACGTGCATGCCTGGCCTCCACTGATCTGAGAGCTGAGATGACTCTAATCAGTGTAGGATGGTGGTGACCATGCCAGGCCATCCCAGATGCCCAAAGCCCAGCCGATGGCTGACCTCCCCACCTGCTCCTTGCTGGTGAACAAGTGACTGAGACTTACAGTAAGTAAATGTCAGGAGCACTTCTGAGCGACAGGCTTCCAGCTCTGCAGGAAATAAAAATATGATCCTCCCAAAGAAACCTGTGGCTCTCCGGATCACACTTTCTGTGAGTTTGTCTCCTCACCATCAGGACTCCAGCCTGAAAGCCCCTTCCCCGCTGCCCCTGGAGGGAACACGTGAACCCCCCTTGCCTGCAGCTACAGCAACAGGAGGCCGGTCTCAGTCCATTCAGGGGTCTGTAACAGAGTACCTGAGACTGGGGGCTTATAAACAAGATGTTTATTTCTCATAGCTCTGGAGGCTAAAATCCAAGATCAAGGAGCCTGTAGGACGCGTGTCTCCACCTGGTGGAAGGGGTGAGGGAGCTCTCTGTGGTCTCCTATCGGAGGGCGCTAATCACCTCTTAAGTTCCCACCACTTGATACCATCGCCTTAGGGCTTAGGTTTCAACATATGCCCAACTATATAACAATTGTCCAGTCCACTGCCAGGTTGAATTGGGGGGTCCTGAGGCTCTGCTGTGACCTACGAAGCTGGGAGCCTGTCTCCACTGAGAGGCATCAAATTTCCATCAGCATCAGGATCCTTTGGTTAAAGTGGGTAATTCATTTCTTAAGACAGATGTTTGAGGTGGTTACTTTTCTTTGCAGGAACAGATCAGAGGAAAGGACCATCCTGGTTCTGGATGGACAGACTCGAACAAACACCAAGATTTCCACCTCATCATTTATGCACCAGGGCTGAGTGGACAAACAGCCTGACCCGCAGGCCACAGCCTGGGTTTTCTTAGAGGCGTCCATCATGCAGGAGACCCACCACACAAGTCCTTTGTGCCTCTGCCCTCTTGGGGACCAAAAGGCCTCAGTTAGGGGAGGTTTCCCTTGGGTACACCTGGCTATCTTTCTTTTTCTTTCCTTTCTATCTTTTGGTTTTTGGCTCTTATTTTTAAAACCTAATTTTACCAACAGAAGTAAGAGAGAAATTCATCAAGTGTGAACGACCTGGTTGGATTTATTTCTTTCCAAAAAGAGACTTAGAGAGAGGCATTCTGGAGACCTGAGAGGAAGGTTCCAGAAGGGGAGGGGGTGGAGTTGAGTACAGAGGTGGAGGTAAGGGAGACAAACCTAATGGCTTCCCAGGACAGTGTCCTGGGGACAGTGAGGAAATGTTCTTCTCCTTCAGACCAGTCTTCGGTCTACTAACTTCTCAGACGCCCCTTCTCTGGGGTTGTGGCTTCATCACCTGGGTTTGTGACACCAAGAAATGCTTATAGCACAGTCAGTGAAGGATGGAAGCTAGGGCTCCCTCCTCTCCGTGTCCCCTTTGGAAGGGCCCTGGGTTAGGTGCTGGGGCCACCATCACAAAGCACGGCAGACAAGGTGGCTTAGACAACAGAAGTGTATCCTCCCTGTCCTGGAGGCTGAAGGTCTGTTGGTTCCTTCTGAGGCTTCTCTTCTCAGGGTGCCGACAGCCCACAGCACACTCCTTGGGTTCAGCTCTTCCTCCAGGGGAAGGGAGATGGATTGGGAGACTGATGTCACTCCCAAATGCTAAGATGTAATCCGAACAGCTCACAGAGTCAGCCACAGAACCCCCTTCTGGCTCTGAGGGCATCATCCCTGTGGGTTGCCCACACTGCACCCCATGCAGCCACAGGAACACACAGCAGTGGCGACCACATGGAAGTGCTACCAAGATCGGGTGTCCTGGGCTCTCTCAGCCCTCATGAGAACTCTCTTAGTGGCACCATCTCTATATTCACTTACAGTTGAAGAAAAGTATGAGCTGCCCATATGTCCTGGATAAGTGGTCTTTAGGATAAGTGGCCATGGAAGGACCACAAAGATGTTTCTATCTTCTACTTGCAAGTTCTTTCCATGGATGGAAGGCGTCCACCATGGGAAAGACGTGAGACGTCAAACCCAGCCTGCCAGGAACCCTTTCTCAGAGCAAGACCTGCTGGGCAAGAAAGCGCACTATGGGTTTTTTTTTTTCTTTCATCAAAAACAAGCCACGTGGTGGTATCTCTTTACGTGGTTGACGCAGCTCCTTGACTGTTTTGGGTTTTATCTGTTAACACAAGTGTTCTGCAGGCCATGAAATCCATGATGTTCGTATTCTCAACCTTAAAGGAGGATAAAGAGAAACCTGGGTGCTCGGAAGTTCAGGGTTCACAGAGGTCCATGGAGGATGCGTGCTGTCACAGAAGCTGTCCGCAGGTGTGCTTCTCCCAGGTCCCACTGTAAGTGCTCACACACAGGGGATGAGGAGATGCTCTGAAAACACAGGGGTGCTGGAAATAGGGGCTCCTCTGCTCTGGAGGAAAAGGAACCGTGGGATTGCCCACAGCCCCAGCTGCCACCTGAGTCGGGGAACAGAGTGACCTTTACAATGTAAATTAGCCAGCTCAAAATAAAAGCCAGTTCACACCATTGACTCACGTGTCCAGGCCTCCAAGACTCCATTAGCTGTTTCTTCCTAGTCCCCGTTGGAATCTGAGCTCTTTCCTGCACACCTCTCGGGGCTGCAGCGAGACATCCACCCTCCATGTTTCCTCCAGCAGTGGGGCGTCCCTGGGCCCTGCATGCAAACTTGCAACCTTCCGGCCCACGGCACCTCCCTGCTTTCCTGCTTTGGTTTCCTCCTTAGTGTACATCAATATTTAACCTCCTATATATTTGGTACCCTTACCTTTTTTAACATATCCATCTGCCCCACTAGAATGTAAGCGAAGGAGAGCAGGGAGTTTTGTCTAGATTCCCCATGGCTGTGTCCCTGGAACAGTGCCTGGCACAGGGTGGGCATCCATTAATCCCTGGGAAGGGATGAAAGAACCAGTAAAGAGAGGCAAATAGAGAGATGCCGCAGGTATAACAGAGGATGCAGATGCTGGCAGTCTCTGTGAGGGAACTCTTGTCTGCCAGGCCTACTGGAGACGTTGTTTTTCCCTTGAAGAAATATATTCTGATTTTCATCGCATAGGTGAGTTGGAAAATATGATTTTTAAATACAGATGCTCAGTTTATAGCCAACTTTATTGGAATATTTCTGTTCAGTAAATTAACTTGCATCACATCACATTTTAGTGGCTGAATGGGATTTCTGAGAATACTTAGAATTCTGTGGGTGGTCTTGTACTTGCTTAGATGCACGTTGATGGTTATATTTTTCTCTTGATGGGGGGATCGCTCTAATCACAGCTTGGCGATGTACAGATAAGAACGTTTGTATAATTGGGCTTCATCAGCCATTGTGAAAGGTTTGGGATTGGATTGGAGACTCTGGGGGAGTATGGGGTTAGTTGGTGTCTCTCCCAGGTCGACTTGTCCAATGCTAATTAGCACCAGGAGAATTACAGCCCTCAAAGAGTCTGATGAGAGGATATAAACCATTTCCTCCTAATATTTTATGCCGAAAGTTGATGGTGCCAAATTTAAGCTCCCTGAAGTCTGACAACTCTTTTGCAATAAATTCTAGGAGGAGAAAATAGTGACTCTGGAACATCACCTCATCCCATCCCAGAATAATTTCTTTACTCTTCCGAACCACGGCTGCGGGGATGCACGCACATGACAAGTGATGGTTGGCAGGTCGTCTCCTGGACCACGAACAAAGTCCCACACCCTTGTTTCTAATGTTGAACTGACTTCCCGGGAACAAAGGCTCTGTCTTCTGGGGGCCCAGATCGATGCTGCCCAGCATCTGTTCGTGGGCACATCCTTTCCACTAACCACTGTGACCGGGGGGGCGGGACGAACGGTTGTGCTGTCGTTTGGAGCTTGTGATATGGAGTCTTTGTGGCCAGATCGCTGCATTGGCAAGCAACCCGCAGATAATGGGCTTTCTAAATTATGCCACGCAATTGGTATTTTCACACTTTTTTCAAATGTAATTTCAAAATTAAATTAGGCCTGATGCAGACAGGAATGCAGTGGGCGCTGCTCCCCGTGGACCGTGGCCAGATTCTTTTCAGGCCACATAGAAGGGGAGGAAACTAATTAAATTTCTAGAACCTCAGGACTGGGTCTGTGTGTGCCGATGCACTCCCCAACCTGCCTCCCTGCTCGAACCTTCCCTGCCTTTCTCGAGGACGCAGTTGGCATCTGCAGGTTTCAGAAGGAATCCATCCTCTCCTGGTGGTCACAATTTGCAAGTGGCAGGAGAACAGGGGCAGGTGACAGGTGAAGGGGGGTGAGTTGACAGTTATTTGGGTTCTGCTGACTCTCTGCCCCTTCCCCAAAGCCCAGCTGGGCCTGAGTCTAGATTCCGTTGACTGACTCTATCAAGCTGCACACTCTTTATTGGGTCTTGTGTGTTTGCTAAGACCTTGCTTTAGAAAAACCAGCTCTACAATGAGATAGTGTGCTCCCCAAATCTCCCAGGCGTTGTGTCCTTGGATGACCCTCATCCACCTCATGTACCATGGTTCGGGGCATAGTAGGACCTTTGTGGGCTCAAGATCATTCCACAGACAGCCTGTGAGCTCTTCCTCTGCAGGCAGGTGTCCTTGGTTCTGTAGGGGAAACAAAAATGCACATGCTGTAGATCCTGTCCTCAGGAAGCTTCCAGCTGGGAGGGAGCCATAACACAGGCTCTTCAATACCAAACACAGAGCAGAGTACCCAGCACAGAGCAGAGTACTGCACAGGACAGAGTACCCAGCCCAGGGCTAAGCACCGGAACAAGCAGAATACCCAGCAAAGGACAGAGTACCCAGCTCAGGGCAGAGCACCCAGCAAAGGGCAGAGCACCCAGCACAGAGCAGAGTGTGGAAAGAGCTGCAAGAGCATCCCAGAGATTCTTTTCCTTTTTTCCTTCTGAAATTTCTGTCCATAATCCATCAAAGAGCTAACCTTTTTTGGGGGTAAAATTCACATTACACAATATTCACCATCTTAATCACCTTGAAGTGCACAATTCAGTGGTTTTATTGCACTCACAAGGTTGTGGAACCACTCCCACTATCTGGTTCCAGAACTTGTTCAATCCCAGCCAAAGAAACCCCATTCCATTGGCAGTGCCACCCCCGTCTTCTGTGCCCCCAACTCCTGCAGCAGCTCACCTTCTGTCTGGACATTTCATACAAATAGAATCACACACCATGTGGCCCTGTGTGTCTGGCTCCTCTCCATCAGCATCACGTCGTCCAGATCCATCCGTGCTTTCATGTGTCGCTTATCAGCACCTCATCTTTTCTTACGCATGGACCCACCACATTTTGACTGTTCATTCACACCTTGATGGACACTTGAGGTGTGTCTACATCTTTGTTGTTGTGAACAATGCTGCTGTGAACACTTGTGGACAAGTGTCTGTTTTAAAAATATGTTTAAAAATCTTGAGTATATACCTAGGAATGGGATTTCTGGGTCAGGTGGTAATTCTATGTTTAACTTTTTAAGGACTGTTTAACTGTTTGACTTTTTACTGCCAGCTGTGTTTAATGTAGGAATGTTTCAGTTTGACCAGCACATGTTATTTAATGAACCTTTAATGATGATTTTTGCCATCCTAGTGGGTGAAAAGATGCTCCTTAATGGGCATGCTCTGAACTTCCTCTCAGCCCCTCGCACTTGACCTATGAGACATTGACCCTGGGTGGACTTGGCCTGGAGTGGGGCTGTAGGGGAGGAATGGGGCTGAGGACTCCTTGCCCCATGCTTCCTCACCAAGCTCTGGGCATAGAACGCAGGCAGCCACCACCCAGGGCAGGTCTGCCATCAAGGCTGTGCATGGATTTACACCCCAGCAGGGGAGAGAAACTGTGCCCAACACGCTCAGAAGGTGGTCCTTACTCCTGAAGACGGCTGTCTGCAAGCCAAGGAGAGAGACCTCGGAGGGACAGCAGTGCCCACACCTTGATCTCCAACCTCCAGCCTCCAGGATTCTGAGAAAACAGATGTCTGTTGTCTCTGCCACCCCGACTATGGTACTTGCTACGGCAGCTCCAGAAGATGAATACGGTGAGTTCCACGCGGGCACTGGTTCCCATCGGTTTCCCTGCAACGAGCCATCCAGTCCCTTCATCAAGGTCAGGAGTGGCCTGCCCAGGGGCAACTAAGATTTGGTGGAGAGTGAGCGGAGAGGACATGTGGAGTGCTCTGACCTCCTAACTGTGGATAGGAATTGTTTACCTTAAAGTGGCTTCATCACTGCTCTTTGCAGCAAATTTCCCATGGCCTACGGCAAAGTGCCGTCTAACTTTCTCTAGTCCTGTCCCTACCATTTAATCTTAGGACACTGCCTGGGAGACAAAGGAGCCTTCGCTCTCATTTTACAGGAAGGGAGCTGGCGCCCGGAGTGCTCAGGGAGCATCCCTCAGCAGGTCTGCGTGGGGCTGGGAGAGGAAGGTGGCGCCGGCACACAGAGAATGCTGCATCCAGAGCCACCCAGCCAGCGAGAACCAGGACAGGAGGGAGAAAGGAGGGAAGGAAGGCCGTGCTCTTCCCCAGCTCTGAGTTATCAGCTACGCATTGCTGACTTGGAAGAACAGCTGAGGCTGTCGCAGAGACCGCAAAGGCCAAGGAAGGGCTGCATCTCTGATTTCATTAGCTGTGCTGGGCTAGAGGGAACCAGAAAAGTGCCCTCCTAGGCAAAACAGAGGGCTGTCCCCTTTTCCTGCCACCTCTGGCTCACAGGGCACAGCACACGCATACACACACACACACACACACACACACACACACACACACACACACACACACACACACACACACACACACTCCATGTTGCCCCTTCCAAACCACAATCTTCCAAACCGGGTTCTTTCCCGATGCTGAGTCCAATTGCCCTGTTGTCACAGGTCATGCTCTAATGAGTGTCAGGTGTGATCTATACGAGTTATAGAGTTATAGCTACATTTGCTTTCCTTACTGGTTGAGTGGATGAGAACCTGTGTTCTGTTCATTTTCAGTGCCTGCCTAGCATCTAGCTCATTTCCCTGCAAGTAGTAGGCAAATTACTACCATGTGCATGATTAAATTGAATGAAAACTTTTTCCAGTGTTCATCAGTGTCACCAAGGGACCCCGACACTGGGAGCTCCATGAGTCAGGGGTGGAGAGAACTCTGGTTTCAGAATATCAGGGTGGGGGTCCCCAGCAGCTCTGAATCCCTTGCCTGTTCCTGGGGCTTCTGATCCATACTTAATTCTTCTTTTTGGCTAATAATCTATCAGCAGGCTTCAACAGCGTCTGACCGCTGCCTGGCTTCTAGCAGCGGTGGATTCTTGGACAGCATTCTGTTCTGTATTAAACGCAGCACTTATCTTTTTAAAAAAGAAAAGAAAAAAAGAAAAAAAAATGGGTAAAGGCTTTGAACATTGATTTCTACCTTCAGGCTAAGGTTATTTCTTTGGGGAAACAGTGGTAGGATAAAGGATGTTTTGATCTGTTTTGCATTTGCCTTAAAGAGTAAAAATCACACCCAACACTTGACAGCTCATTCATTACACCCACCCACCCCCTGTTTTGTGAGGTTGATACCCAAATGAAGAAAGGTTCTCTGTTTGGCGATGCACTTGCCTTGCTCTGGAAAAGCCGTGGGTAGGATGGTGACTGGAATCCTAATGACCATGGCACGTCGGGATGGGGGACATACAGCTGCAAAACAGGCAGACCTGGTGGAAATCCTCCATCTGTTGCTTCCATCTGTGGGACCTCGGCTAGGAGCTTAATTTCTCCCCAGGATTCTGTTTATCGCAGATGAAATGGGCTGGGTGCTTGGACCAGCCTGTCAAGGCTGCTGAGACCACATTTATGAAAGTACTTGGAACAGAGCAAGTTGTTTTTCTTGTTGTTGTTGATATTATTATATTTAACCTTTAAGACACTCGGGCAGAGCTAAGAGGCCAATATGATTGAGGTTTCGAGCCATATCAGAGGTTTGAGTGCAAGAGACAGGTGCCGGCCAAGCCTAGAGAAGGGTTTGGACCCATTAAAATGAGTTGGTGTGAAGCACAAAGTCCCCTGGCCGTTGTCCCAGTTAAGCAAACGTGCTCTTTATTAAGGGAACAGTGATTATGTGGCTTCTCCTGTATTAATAACAATAAATCTGAGTAATGTCCTGAGCGTAGCCTCCCTCCCAATGCAATCACTGACTGAGTCCATGCATTACCTCTGCACTGCCTCGTACACAGAAGGAGAGCTCCCACTAGCAAATTCCCTCTACCTCAGCCAGGAGACGGTGCCTCCTGGGACACACCCAATGGCACAGTCAGCTTGGGATGGAAAGGGAACAAGCCAATCTCTTTCCGATGACATTTAAAGGTGAGCTAGGACCAGATCATTATGGAAATAAGACAAAGAGGGAGGGTGGAGGTAAGAACGAGCACCGACTCCTTTCCAAAATGGGGGCCGCATTTCATCTGACGCCCAGCCACACTTCCATCAAACCCAGAAGTGTAGGAACTGATTTGTGTTTTGAATCAAAACAGTAGATGCTTTATGGCAGAGATTTACTTGCTTATTCATTAGATTTGCACTTACATAAAGAACATTTCCCTCAAAAAAAAAAAAAACAGAGCTGTTGCTTATAAAAGGTTAAAAAAAAAGTAGCAGCAAGTTTAGCTGTTAGAAATAAAAGAATGTTGTGTTGTAGCCTATCCTTAAGAGAGAAGCTATGCAGGAAAACATTCTGGCCAGAGATCAGAGGCTGGTCCAGGGATAGGAATCCAGTGAACAGAAGTGGTAGAACCCACTTCCACCAGAGCAATTTATTATGGCTATACTAGCAAACAGGAGACCCCAGAATATGGCTTCGCAGCCCATAACCAGCCTCTGAAGTTGACAATCCTGGAAACACTGGGCATGGACAAGAAAGAGAGGTCAAAGGAAGCATCCCAAGACTTCCTCCACCCCCGCCTTCCTTCCTTCTCCACTTCCTTCTTCTTTTTCTTTAGATTTAGAATAGGAGTTGGAGCTGCCAATGGTGCTGGTAAAGGAAAGGGTGAGCCCACGAGCAGAAATGTCCAGAGATCAGGCTGGGACCCAGAAAGGAGAGGGTGCTGTGGGTGCCTGTCTCTTGGACACCTTCACCAAGGGTTACCTTGAAGGTGCCACTGCAGAAGAAGAGAGAGAAGTGCCCAGGCTGGGCTCCCATGGGACGGGGCTGCTGCTGTCTCCTGGGGCCCTGGGTTTCCAAAAAAGGGCCTGTAACAACCTCGCAAAAACGGGGAAGAAGGAGAGGTAGCAAGGCGGTGGGATTCGCATGCCCTTAGCCTGCTGTGCTGCCTCACGTGGGTGCTGGTTGGACCCCTTTTGTTTACATGGAGCAGGGGTTAGGGTTGGGAAGGCCAGGGGTGCACAGAGAGGGGGTGAGGAAAGGCGGTGAAGACTGACACCAGCGGTTCTGTGATTAAGAGCAGAGTGAGCATCTGGGGAGCTCGTTGGCATGAGCTGTCTCACTGGGGGCTGGGTGGGGTCAGAGATGCAGCCTCAAGTTCACTGGGGCTCTTCTGAAGTGCAGAGGCTCTTCCCCCAGACCTGCAAATCAGAACTGATTTCGGTAAGGGCCTCGGGAGACTGACAGGCCCGTTAGATGGCTCTGCTTTAGACCATTCATCTTAAAAGGTGATTCTGAACAGAGAGAGGCCGGGAAGTAGATAGAGGGAAAGGTAAGCAAAAGAGTTGCCATAAAAAAAGAGATCCATTTATTATCACAACAAATATTAATAAGCTCTTCCCTTCCATGCATGTGGAGACAGCACAGCAAGACAGGCTGCTCTGTGAGCGCTCCGAGCTCCTTTTCCAGGGAGCAGCAACAGACCACTCCCAAATACATGGTAGGGACGATGTCAGTTTTGTGACAAGTGTCATGAAGAATAAAGGAAGATAATGTGACAGGAAGTACTGGGGGGGGATGGTTCCAGAGTGGGTGGTCAGGAGTGACGTTTGAGATGAAACCCCAAAATAAGAAGTCAGTCAGGGGAAGATCTAGGCAAGAACCTTTCGGAAAGAGGCGACAGGAGGTGCTAAGGCCCTGGGGCAGAGGAAGGTGTGCTGTTAAGATGGAAGGAAAATGGGCAAAGGACTTGAATAGGTATCTCTCCAGAGAAGACATATGAATGGCCATCAGGCACATGAAAATGTGCTCAGTGTCACTAATCATCAGGGAAATGAAAATCAAGACCACAGTGAGATATCACCTCATACCTGTTAGGATGGCTATTATCAAAAACAAAAGATAACAAGTGCTGGGGAGGATGTAGAGAAAACGGAGCCCTTGTGCACTGTTGGTGGGCATGGAAATTGGTGTAGCTGCTATGGAAAACAGCATGGGGGGTTCCTCAAAAATTTTAAAATAGAACTACCATAGGATCCAGCAATTTCCCCTTTAGGAATATATCTAAAATGATTGAAATCAGGATCTCAAAGAGATAGCTACCCTCCCATGTTCATTGCATCATTATTCATAATAGCCAAGATATGGAAACAACCCCAATGTCCATTGATAGATGCATGGATAAAGGATTTGTGATATATATAATGAAAAATTATTCAGCCTTTTAAAAAATTAGGAAATCCTGCCATTTGTGATAACATGGATGGACCTGAAGGACATTATGCTAAAGGAAATAAGCCAGACACAGAAAGACAAACACCGTGTGATCCCACTTATAGTTAGAATGTAAAACAGTCAAACCCATAGGAGCAGAGAGTAGAATGGTGGTTGCCAGGGGCTGGGAGGAGGTGATGGTCAAGCAGTACCGAGTTCTAGTTATGTGAGATGAAAAGTCCTAGAGATTTCTAACATCATGTCTAGAGTGAGCAGTAAGGTATTGTGCACTTCAAAACAGATTAGAAGTTTAGATCTCATATTAAGTGTTCTTACAAAAAACAAAACAAAACACACACACAGCAAACTAGAAATAAAAAACAAGAGGAAGTTTTTGGAGGTTTGGTACCTTGACTGTGGAGATGGTATCACAGGTGTTTGCATGTGTCCAAACACATCAAGATGCATGCAATTGTTTGTATATCAATGGTACTCCAATAAAGCTAAAAAGCTCCACATTTCAGGCAGCCAGTGGGATTGGAGGACAGATAGGAAGTTGGTGAGGAGGAGGGATGAGGATGGGGGAGAGGCAGGCCCCCTGGTTACCAGTGAGGAGGGTGGATCTGGGCCTAAAACTGCCTTGGCGGGAGGGAGTGCTGACCATCGTTGAAGAGCAGGCGCCACCAGCCGGAGGGAGGAGATAATGAAGATACAGAAGCGAGGCCATGTGTGCCGGGAGGAACTCTCTGGAAAGGCAATTAGGAATTGCATGGCCTCTCGCTGAATGGGTGATCATCTCTCCTTTTCAAAGCAATCACTCATAAAATTAAGGCCTAAGAGAAAGTAAGGGCGTGAGAGATGGAATACAAATTGAGTTTCGGTGGGTGAAACTTTGCAATTCTGGTACACAGAGGCCCTGCCGGCAAGGCCGGGGATTCGGCAAGGCCGGGGATTCGGCCGCAGGTCACGCCAGCAGCACATTTGTAATTCTGTCCCTCCTCTCTCCTGCTCTGCACTAAATTCTTCACATTGAACACCACCTCATGCTCCGAGATGGACTTTTATTACCTCTGCATAGGTCACGCATAATAATAAACAGCTTTTTTAACGTGAGCTGCACAGCCGTGCAGGTAACAAGACAGCTGCTACCTGGCATCACTCCGCAAATGTATGACAGGGACAGGGTTGCTTAGCCAAGGTCAGGCCACGGTCAACCTTAAATATCCAAGGCCAGGAAGACAAGCCCGAGGAGAGCAGGGCCCGTGGGGAGGCATCTATGGGGAGACAGACCGATGCTACCCACACTGTGCCCAAAGGGACTCTGCCCTGGGGACACCTGCCTGCCCACCAAGGAGAAGTCCCCTCACCGGACACTCGCAGTACACTGACCACTCCCTTTGCCTCCTTTAACAACCTGGGAAAACCACCCTTAACCTCCTCGCAGTTTTCCCCCTGCAGCCTCACCCTCAGGAAGACTGGAGGAGCCCAGGGCACGTGAGTAGAGGGTCTTTCTATCAAAAATCACTCTCCTGCTGATGCCTGGAATCCCACCACTAGCTCTCTGTGCCTTGAGACAAGAGTCCTCTCTCTTAACTGCCTGCACTTCGTGGACAGGTGGGCTGTTAAGACTCTGACACCCCTGTGTAAATGATTTTATCCAGTGGAGCACAGTCTCGGAAGATGGTGCCTGAGAATCCTCTTCACCTAACCAATTATTCTCTCAAGGATGAACTGCTGACAGTTGTAAGAAGTTAGACCCCAAGCAGATGTTCTCGAGATACAAATTACTATGTATAAAATAGATAAGCAACAAGGATATATTGTATAGCACAGGGAATACAGCCATTATACGCTATACGAATACTGAATCACTACGCTCTATACCTGAAACTAATATAATATTACAAATAAATTGTACTTCGATGTTTTTAAAGAAGATGTTCTTGCATCCTGGCCATCAGCCCCAGTTCACGTTTCCGGGGTTCCCACGATGCCTGGTTGTTGCAGAGGGTGCGAAGTTATCCCCATCTTACAGACAGTGCTACTAGGAGGGATGCAGCCTAGACTCAGACTCAGATGTGGGGAGCTTCCAAGCTCAGTGTCTCCTCTCCAGCAGGCATCTTCTGGGAGCCCATCATTGTTTCCACAGTGTCAGGGGGCTAGTGGTTCCATTCCAGACACTCACGCCTCCTTTGCTTGTCTCAGGGCAGTATTGCTACTTTCAGGACGTGCCCTACCAGCTGTTGCCCCCAGTGGTCCCTGACTTTCTCTTCCACCAGCACCCCATAATAGCACCCTCTTTATTTAACGGGAGCATCTGTCTGTGCTAAGTCGTGGAGGGGCGCTGGGGCACCAGTTGGAGGGGACACAGGCGGGGCATGGATTCCCCTATTGTAAAGGAAATTTGCTAACCCTAACCCTAATCCTAACCCTAACCCTGAGAAGTTTACAGTACAGTTGGACAGAGCCTCCAGGGAACAGGTACAGAATAAATGCAGAAGCAGCCACAAAGCCCCCAAGTGTTTGAGAGGTACCAAAATTTGCCACTCCCAAATATGCCTCTTGGCACATGGATTATTTTGAGCTAAAAGCCACTGAGAACCAGCACACACTAAAAACAGGTCACAGATTCCCCTTTTGTAAAGGAAATTTTCTTTTATAAAGGAAATTCCCATTTGTGGAGATGTGTCACTCTCCCACACCAGGAAGAGGAGGGCTCTTCACAACCCTTATCTAGGAAGAAGGCACCAGCTTCATCTGCAAAACACACCTCACTAAACAAGCCTTGTTTACCATGCTTTTTCCAGTCACCCTCCCATAACTTGACTCCCCCACCCAGAAACCCCAAACTCCTTTTATTTTGTTGGTTTTAAGCCCAAGTTCTATCCATCCCTTTGGGTCACTTATCGCTGGGTGCTCCCATGTGCGCATGCCAAAGGCACATGTTTGTTTTTCTCTTGGTTAACCTGTCTTTGGTCCATCTCATTATGGGTCCCCAGCTGGAGAACCTAAGATGGGTGGATAAAAAGTATTTTCCTCCCCTCACCCCCTTCTGCGCAGTCTCACATACTCACTTTCTTCCCCTTCAAGGCATCTTCATTGTAAGGTGGGTACATCTGTCTGATGCATCCAAGATAAAGATAAAAATACTCCCACCTACCGCGTGGCTGTTAGGCGCTTGCCAGACTCCTTCCAGCGTCCTTGACATCTCCCAACAATCCCACGAAGTAGGAACTATTTGTCTCATTTGAGAGAAGAGGAAACCGAGGATCCAAGTGATTAAATGCCTTGCCTGAGTTCCTTGAAAATGAGACACAGTCAAATGTAACCTCTTTTCCATCCAGCCCAAAAGTGACTCACCCAGGTCCACTCATCTGGTACTTGGCTGAGCAGAGACGTCCCTGGGATGTTTGAACTCTTGTTGCCCTGCAGTCCTGCCACCCCTGGACATTCTGCCCTCTCTGGGTGTGACAGTCTCTCTGCAGGAGGTGACCAGGCAGCATCTGCCCCAAGCACCCAGACCTGTCTTTGCCCTGGCATCCCTTCCCCACCCCATGGCAGCCCCATCACCCCCACGTGCCCTGTTTCTTTCTCCTCTGGCAGAGGAATCACAGGCTCAGATGAGCTTTAATTTGTGACTGGACACGTTCCAACAACATATTTCCACATCAGATGTTTCATTTACTCCGTTCATCCTGAATTCTGTGATGCTATCTCAGAGCCTAACAGTCTTCAGCTTGGGCAATTGACACATCCAAATGGACTATTTGGATGGAAGCTTCCATCTGACCAAGTGCAGCCAAAGCACCAGCAAATGGAAAACACAAACATATGGCAGAAGGAGAGGAGCAGATTTCCAGCCATATTACAAGCTCTGTGACAAATGGGGCTCTTGCAGGGGACAAAACTCTTATTGTCTTTGCTCATGGTGGACGGCCTTTAGGGCAGAATAATGATAACTGAGACTTTTGGTTCAAGTTAACTCTTAAATTAGCAAAGTTCTTGAATATTAAATTTTGGCATTTATTTTCATATAAACTTTTCAAAATTAAACACTACAGTGTTAGTCTTATGCCCCAAATTATGAGCCTGGGCAAAAATTATGAGTCTGGGCATAGTTCTGGTTGAAGGAAAACCCAGCTTCACTAAAAACAGCATCGGAGAAGGGAGGATGGTGGCAGAAGCCAGGAAGGAAATGCCCCATGCCACAGATACCATACCCATGTGTCCTAGTCTCTGGTTGCCAACATCCTGGGGTCTCTGAGAAGTTGAGGGAGGGACAAAATGGAATTGGATTTTGGGATAATTTCAGAACCTAGAGATGGTGTTCCAGGGGGTGGTGTCTCCTTCAGAGCCTCCTGCTGTAGTCAGAGACTGGTTCAGAACACAGAGGCATTCCTGCAGCCAAAGCAAACTTCACCAAGATGGGGTGAAGGCTGGTAGGGAGATCCCAAGGAGAAACACCCTCAGAGAAGGCCAGTAACATGGCTGTGGTGTCTGTATCAGTTCGGGTCCTCCAGAGAAACAGAACCGGTAGGATGCCTATGTCAGTATCTGTACCTGTGTCTCTAAATGTATCTCCCTCTATCTATCTCTCTATCTGAGATTGTGAGGCTGGCAAGTCCTAAATCTGCAGAGTAAGCACGCAGTCTAGAGACCCAAGGAACATTTATGACGTGATCTGAAGTCCAAAGGCCATTTGAAAACTCTAATTCAAAAAGGTACTTGCACCTCTATATTCACAATAGCCAAGACATAGAAACAACCTAAATGTCCATTGACAGATGAATGTATAAAGAAGATGTGGTGTATACACACACACACACACACACACACACACACACACACACACACACACACACACACACTGGAATATTACTCAGCCATAAAAAAGAATGAAATAATGCCATTTACAGCAACATGAATAGATGTAGAAATGATCATACTAAGTGAAGTAAGTCAGAAAGAGAAAGACAAATACCATATGTTATCACTTATATGTGGAATCTAAACTATGGCACAAATGAACTTATCTATGAAACAGAAACAGACTCACAGACATAGAGAACAGACCTGTGGTTGCCAAGGGGGAGGGTAGGTGGGGAAGGGATAAAGTGGGAATTTGGAATTAGCAGATGCAAGCTATTATATATAGGATGGATAAAGAGCAAGGTGCTACTGTACAGAACAGGGAACTATATTCAATAGCCTGTGATAAACCATGATGGACTTATGGATTATTACTCAACCATTTATATGTATGTATATAAATAACTGAATCACTTTGCTTTTCAGCAGAAATTAACACAACATTGTAAATCAACTATACTTCGTTATTAAAAAAAAACCAAAACACCATATGGAGGCAAAATTCCCTCTTCCTTGGGGGGGGCGAGTCTTTTTCTCTCAATGTCTTCAACTGATTGGATGAGGCCCTCCCACTATGCAGGGTGATGTGCTCTACTCAAAGGCTATTGATATAAATGTTAATCACATCAAAATACCTTCACCATGACATCTAGACTAGTGTTTGGTTGATACCTGGGTATCATGGCCCTATCAAGTTGACACAAAGAATTAACCATCACAGGGTCTCAGGACTCCAGTGGATGGTCCTCCCCAGCACGGGAGGCTCAGACGTGTCCAGTCAGCATAGCACCACTCGTGTGCCTGGGCCCAGCATGAGAGGACAGCTGGGGGACATGCTGAGCAATTCTTCTGGCAACAAAGGAGGTGGTTTGCTCTAGTTCAACCACTGAACACAATTTCCCTGGTGCCAAGGAGTCCACTAGGATGGCTTCTTTTCATCTTCTACGTTCCTCGTCACCATGATTATTAATCCATGTGAGAAGAATGTGAGGCTATTCCAGCTCAACCATCATCATGGCCCAGAGCACGGTCTTAGTATGAGCCTCATACATGCAGTGTTCCTGGTACTTCAATCAGGTTGGGGAATCCTTGTGTTTTAAGGAGTTTAGATTTTGATGACATGTCAGTCGTTCCTGATTGTTACCAGGTGTTAATTTATTAATTCCCAGAGAACAAGCGTCTCCATGCTTGGCACATAGATCCTGAGCTGGTCAGAGTTGTAGCTAATTAGGACTTTTAGGGAAATTTCATGGACCCGTTGGCCGGCACCCATGTGGTGTCTGTGGGTCAGAGCTTTTCTGGGTTTACAAGTTGTGGTTCTCTGTACTTGGTGCCAAAACAGCAATTGATGTGGCTCAGTCTCTGAAACAATTCTCTTATTATAGTGTACAGTGTACTCATTGACTTGCCAGTCGGTTTCCTTGGAGAAAACCGGTTTTAATTGCCACACGTGTCCCATGAAAGGGTGGATTTCTTGCATTTGCCGGAGCCCCCGATGAGGTGTAGTCAGCGTGTTTTGGTATGTTCACGGGCCAGTGTTGCAAAGCACAGACTTACACGTGTTTCCCAAGGCTGTGGTACGTGGAAGCTTCTAAGAATTCTCACTGGAGAGCTGGATCCTGTCACAGAGAGGGTCCCTCTCGGAACTGGGAGGGGAGGGGAGGTAAAACCTCAGGGGCATATTCTGTGAGGTCTCTCCCAGGTGGTCTCGAACAGACCAACTCCTGGCCTGGGAACATCACAGGTTGAGCTGAATTAACCCACATGGGCTCAAATACAACCTCTCCTACCCTTTTTCTCTCCTGTGTTGGTTTGTGTAGCTAAGAGAGTGCGCAAAGACACATAAAATGGTGCTCACGAAACAAGGAAGAATCCCAACCAAACAACTCCACCATCCTGTCCCCTTCCTCCCAACATTTAAAGTCAGTTTGATCAGATAAAGCCCAGGACAATGTGTTTCCCCCTTTCCTGGGTCCTAGGAGCACTCACTTGGATCACTAGGAACCAATTATAATGATAATTATGACGATAGGACGTTTTATAAAACTGTAAGTGCTTAAGGGTAGAGTAAATGAGACACAATATCAGATTAAAGCACCTCCCACCTGCCCTGCTTCCATGGCTAAGCAAGCAGTGTCCAGTTCTGATAACACAGCTAAGGATGCTAGACTCGGCCAAGGATGAACGCTGGACTTGAGTCTCTGGCTTCAGCCCTGGGTCCCATCCACCAGGCTCAGCCGCTCCTCAATGGCAAACATAGGCAAAGGAGTGTCAGATCTAAAACTCACACTCCGCAGGCTTGGGTTCTGTGTGGCCCAGGTCTCCTTGCTTTTTCCCATGGAAACAGACTGTCAACCTGAAGATGGTTATCACCGGTCACCGCGGGGACCCTGCCAAGTTGCCCCACTGGGAAATAGCTCCAAGCTTATATTTTATGTATGATGGGACCAGCAGGGTCATCTTAGACATCATAAACACAGGTCTGTGACAAACAGCTTTTCCAAGATCTATGGGAAACAGTCCCATGCAAGTTAATTTTGAACAAGAAAGAACCACAAGGTCAAAATTGTGGGTCAGGGTGGGAGTGAACAGGCAAGGACTCAGATGCCAGAGTGTCCTGAGAACAACTTCAGCAGCATGTACTCAAGCACAGGAGGGTGTGTACATGTGTGTAGGTGCGTGCTATGAGTATTCACACAAATACGTGAGTATGTGCATGTGTGTCACCTCTCAGATCATAGGCGGAGTATCTGCAGTGACATCAGTTAAGCATGGCAGACAGCATGTGTAAGTTTCACACTTCAGGGTACGTCCCTTCTTGATATGAAAATGGAATCCACAACTAGGGAGCTGGTGGGCTGGCATCAATCTCCCCGGAGCTTGTCTGCAATTAAGAGAGTGAGGTGTGATGCAATTCTTTACTTTGTAACAAGGAAGGATGCTGTGGAGTTCATGACTCATGTAATCGGTTAGGTGGCTCTTAGGCTCTCAAGTCAGGCTTCCACTCAGCTAATGACAAAGACTGCAATCCAGACTTCATCTTCATCTTAAATTTCAACAGGGAAAACCTTGGGAGTGTACGTTCATGGTCGATTTTATCAGACTCTCAAGGAGCTTCTTGGTCTGCTCTGAGGTCGATTTTATCAGACTCCCAGGAGCTTCTTGGTCTGCTCTGAGGACACTTTCTTGTCTAGAAAAGGGGGTCCAAAAATATTGGTGGAGTTTAATTGGATTACATGATACGGAATCAAAGGAAAGACTAAACAATCGAATTGAAGCAGAGACATGAACGTCAGCCACTCAGCCAGACGAAGATGTTTTCATCTTGACTGGGTTGTTGACCCTGGCATAAGATGAGAGAAAACTTGTGTTTTCCCTCCTGTGCTATGAGAAGAATGTGTTAATTTCAATGAGGAATTAATTTGGTCAAAGGATGTGCACAGGGCCAGCCAGGGTAAGATCAGAATTTTATTATGTACAATGGCCCAATGTCAAAGCAAATTCAAGTCCTCAAGAGAAGCTTTGCAATTCTTTACTCAGATGGGACCTCTCCTTCCTTCCATGTGTTGGGATTCCATCCCCACAGTCACCGCTGGGAGCTGTAGTTTTGACTGGCTTCTGAATTATGTGAATACTAAACAGAATAATGACTACTGTATTTTGTTTTTCTCCTTTGGTTTTTTATTATTCCCAAGATGGCTAAATGGATTAAGTTCTGAAAGCATTTAAAAAGGAAAGAAAAATAGTTTGTTTTCTGATCAAGATCAACAGGAAATGATTTTGGCCCCAAAGACATTTTCAGAGTGAGTAATTATTGATCAAAAATAAACTTATAATAGAAAAAGTTTTCCCACTATTACTATAATGTGAGCTACCAGGAATGCAATCATACTTACATATGGAGATATGGTTTTTATTTTAGAAAATGCCTATAATTCTCATGCATGCAATCTTAGAATGGATTATAAATTTCTATTTGACCACAAGGCAAAGGCCCAAGAGCAGTTTGAGGAGACAATCAGTGCAACCAGGATTCCTAAGTCACAGTCACAGCAGTTGTCTGAATACATGGAAAATACTTGCTTAACTGTCACCCTTGCAGCTGTAATGAAAAGGAAAAGCACTCTCTCGTATGGGCAATGCTACATTCTGCTCTGCGGTTTAACCGGTGCATTCCCAGGAACACCACCTTAATTAAAGACATAAATCCATTCAGTCATCTGCATAAGCACTGCAAATTGCAAGACTCTGAGGGTTTTTCTCCTCCAGGTGCCACATCGTGGACAAGATGGAAATGATGGATTGCGACAATCGCAATGCAACTGTGACAAAGAAGAGAAAAAACAAGAAAAAAGTGTGGATTTTGGTGTTAGACAATAGATAAACAAGGGGGCTTGTTTTCCTCAACACATTTCCCCAACCATCATTCTAAAGTTTCTTTATCCAAGTGTTAGATCCTGGGACACGGACATGGCCTGGGAGATCAGAGTCCCTTCCTTGTAAAGCAGTGAGGAGAGACTCTGGGGCGTTCTTGGTCACTGCACTCCACTGTCTTCTACACCCTGACTGCTAAGCAACCCAGGGAGATGCTCAAAGCTTCCACCGGGAGGGGCAAACTTCCCCTCCCTCTAGTGAGTTTAGAGAGAGGAACCCAGAGGCTGCTGCAGGCTGTGAGTGACTTCAAGGTGATAGTTCCAAAAAGAGGAAGCCCTCCTGGACTGTTTCTGGAGGCAGCTGCCAATCTCAACCAGGCCCAGGACACGCTGCCCAGCTTCCTAGAAGATCTTTGCCCGGTGATGGAGACCTTCCTTCTGACTCCCTCCTTTCTCCTTTGCACAATCTCCATCTCCCCCATCACTGTTTCTTTCTTGGAAGTTCTATTTCCATTTCAAATCACGTGGAGAGTCTCCCTTCTGGTCCTAAAAACAGACTAACCCCTATCTCAGAGGCCCAATGGACACCAGGTCAAGACAAATGAGACTTTTTCTTTCCTTTGAGATGAAAGTGAATGGGCTGGTCTGAGGGACCAAGGGGGTGAGGACAGGAAATCTGAGAGGGACACTGATGCTAGTTTGGGTTGGCAGGGGCCTCGAGGGGGCACATGTAGACAGAGGGCTGGGACTCATTTCCCTCCCCTGCTGATAGGGGCTCCTGATTGCACAGAGGGACCTGTGCATCCCCAACACTAGGAACTGATACACACAATCTCAAGGAAGTCTTTGTGACACTCCTCCACGAGACTTCACCCTCCTTGTTGCCACACACAACAAAGGCAGTGTGCCTCTTTCTTTGTGAAATGGTCCACAACAGCTCTGCCTGGCCCCAGCTCTCTTGGCAGAAGTGGTAACACTGCAGTGGATGTCTCAAAGGATGTGAGTTGCTGTACACTCCAATCAGAAGTTGTAGATGAAGTGGAACCTCCTTCCCTTGGTTTCACATTTCCAAGGGAAGGGACATTTATGGCTGTAACACCTAAGGCCTCCCTCTATCTCTCTACAAGAATCACTGGTGAGTTTGGAAAAGGCAGTGTGTCGGATGGCCTAGTTCTGTCTTCACCTTGCTCCATTTCTGGCTCTTCTGCTTGTGATGATCCCGGGTAAGTTCATTTGGGGGCTGAGAATTAGGAGGCTCCCTGTAGCTGAACCCCTAAACCATGTTCTCCAGACTGCCTTAGCAGTAGTAAAAGTTTTATTTTGGTTCGCTATTCTTTTGTCTTATCACCCAATTGCTACAGCACACACGTGAGCTCTGGATCCAGCAGGGGCCACCCCAAACTCTCCTGACTGTATACCTGGGGCAAGAGACCATGCGATCAGGGGAGGACGGAGGGAGGAAGAGCCTCTGCCTGCTCAGATGTCCCTTTGTGGCTTCAGACTGGATTTGAGCTGCTTCATTTTAAAACCTTTTTCATCTCAGCTGGAGGGAGGGGACAGTGTGGCCCTCAGCAGCATGGTGTGGACAGAAGACACCGTGGATTCTGGTCCTGAGGAATCTATCAGTGTGTGGGCAAAACCTTCATACTCTGTGCCAACAGGGTGGAGCCTTCTATACAGGTGAGTCTTCAATCTGGGAAAAGAAGAAAGGGAGGCCTGGTGGGAAAAGGAGAGGAGAGACATAACTTCTGAGAAGTGTGCTAATGTGCTAGGGTTCAGATATAGTAAATGGTCAAAGAAAAATGAGGGAAGATTCTTACAATACCTCTTTTTTTTCCCTGGATGTTAATAATATTATAGTGACATGTGATACTCTGTCTATAAGACAACGAAACTGGTTTGTCCATGGATCTCCATTGGACTTTCTCATTTCACTATTGACTATAGGTTAAGAACAAAGGGGTACATGGATACTTGTCTATAAATCACCAACTGTCTTGCTGCTGGAGAACTAATTACGCTGACAGCCCCATCTTTTACACTGAATTTATTACAATGGTTGTGCTCAGGGATGAGGAGTGGATGGAAGGAAACACTGAGAGCTTTGTCTGTATCCCTACCCTAGACCATCAATCTTCTCAATAAAACGAGGCAGGAGGTGTCATCCTTCCAGAAGGGATGGGATAAAAGATGTGCTGCTGAAACAACTTATTATTACACATTTGCATATGAGAACTTGCAATTTGTACCCATCAAACTTGCTTCTCCTAGGCTGGTTTTGGCCCTTTGTTTTTAAATTAATAATTTTCAGTAAGCCCAAAACCATGGAAGAAGCTTTAGAATGATCCAGAAGGGCCTGGTACTGTGGGTATGTATGCGTTTAGTATGTGTTAAATGGATTTTTAATTGATAAAGTAAATAGGCCCCCATTACAGAAAGTATAGAAAAGTGCAAGCATTGGTTTTCCTCTTGGGAGTCATACAGGTTTCTCAGATTTAAATGAATGGCTGCATGAGAAAACCCTAGGTCAGGGGTCCTTGAAGTGTGGATGCTGGCTGGCAGCAGCACAGAACCTGTTAGACTTGCAAATTCTTGGGCCCCACCCAGGACTTACAGAATCAGAAACTCTGAGAGTGGGGCCAGTAATTTGTGTCTGAACAAGACTTCCGGGTGATTCTGATAGACATTCAGGTGTGGGAACCTCTGCTCCATACAAGACTTAAAAAACAAGAGGTGACAATAATTTGTGGAGGGCATTCCCAGAGAGACAAACCTAGGTATAGTCATATCACATGATAGAATGCAGCTCCTCTCCTGTGGGTGTGCACAGCCTAAAGAAAGACATAGTAGACACTCAGAATGTCAAAAAGGTATTGAAGTTATACTGAATTTCTCCCAAATACTAGCATTGTGTGCTTGTGTGCATGTGTGTGTGTGGGGGGGGTGGTGGCAGTGGGTGGTGGGGTTGGGAGAGGGCACATGGGAATTCACAATTTTCTTCTTCACAGGCTTGGAAAGCCAACCTACTATCTATCCATTTAGTAGATAACAAATACTCAGTGAACATCTACTACATGCCAGGGGTGATCGTATATGAAACATTGGCGAATAACATGGGAGAAATCCTCTCCTTCTATACTTCTAAACTACTCTATCTTAATGGATCCTACAGCCTCATACTATCACTTTTAAATGCTGATATTATGTAATAGGTGATTAAAAAGTGTGAGCAGAGGGAAACAGAAAAAAGCTTCATTTGGAATCATCTGGAATGTAATTCATTACCAGTTTTTTGTCAATGACGTCACACACATGATTACATTTCCCTTTAATGTTCAATAAAGAATGATGACAATGAGAAATGGAGAGATACCCTGGGGAGCCTTCCAGCTACAAAACAATTGATTCTTGCATAAAATATAATTTTTATTGCCTCCCTCATCTTGCATGGAAAATTTGAAGAGGTCTTAAAAAGGGGAAGTAGAAAAACAAAACCTAAAACAACAGAATGCACTTTCTTAACAAGTGCTCATGAAACATTCTCCAGGATAGACCATATCTCGGTCACAAATCAAGCCTTGGTAAATTTACAAAAACTGAAACCATATCAAGTATCTTTTCTGACCACAATGCTATGAGATTAGATATCAATTACAGGAAAAAATCTGTTAAAAAAAAACACATGGAGGCTAAACAATGCACTACTAAATAACCAAGAGATAACTAAATAAATCAAAGAGGAAATCAAAAAAATACCTAGAAACAAATGATAAGGAAAACACGATGACCCAAAACCTATGGGATGCAGCAAAAGCAGATTTAAGAGGGAAGTTTATAACAATATAATCTTACCTCAAGAAGCATCTCAAATAAACAACCTAATTTTACACATAAAGTAATTAGAGAAAGAAGAACAAAAATACCCCAAAGTTAGCAGAAGGAAAGAAATCATAAAGATCAGATCAGAAATAAATGAAAAAGAAATGAAGAAAACAATAACAAAGATCAATAAAATTAAAAGCTGGTTCTTTAAGAAGATAAACAAAATTGATAAACCATTAGCCAGACTCATCAACCAAAAAACAGAGAAGACTCAGATCAATAGAATTAGAAATGAAAAAGGAGAAGTAACAACTGACACAGCAGAAACACAAAGGATCAAGAGAGATTACGACAAGCAACTACATACCAATAAAATGGACAACCTGGAAGAAATAGACAAATTCTTAGAAATGCACAACCTTCTGAGACTGAACCAGGAAGAAATAGAAAATATAAACGACCAATCACAAGCACTGAAATTGAGACTGTGATTAAAAATCTTCCAACAAACCAAAGCTCAGGATCAGATGGCTTCACAAGCAAATTCTATCAAACATTTAGAGAAGAGCTGACACCTATCTTTCTTGAACTCTTCCCAAATATAGCAGAGGGAGGAAGATTGCCAAACCCATTCTACAAGGCCACCATCACTCTGATACCAAAACCAGACAAAGATGTCAAAAAGAAAGAAAACTACAGACCAATATGACTGATGAACATAGATGCAAAAATCCTCAACAAAATACTAGCAGAGAGAATCCAAAAGCACATTAAAAGGATCATACACCATGATCGAGTGGGGTTTATTCCAGGAATGCAAGGATTCTTTAATATATGCAAGTCAATCACTGTGATAAACCATATTAACAAATTGAAGGAGAAAAACCATATGGTCATCTAAATAGATGCAGAAAAAGCTTTTGACAAAATTCAACACACATTTATGATAAAAACCCTCCAGAAAATAGGCATAGAGGGAACTTACCTCAACATAATAAAGGCCATATATGACAAACCCGCAGCCGACATCATTCTCAATGGTGAAAAACTGAAACCATTTCCTCTAAGATCAGGAATATGGCTAGGTTGCCCACTCTCACCACTATTATTCAGCATAGTTTTGGAAGTTTTAGCCACAGCAATCAGAGAAGAAAAGAAATAAAAGGAATCCAAATCAGAAAAGAAGTAAAACTGTCACTGTTTGCAGATGACATGAAATTATACATAGAGAATCCTAAGGATGCTACCAGAAAACTACTAGAGCCAATCAATGAATTTCGTAAAGTAGCAGGATACAAAATTAATGCACAGAAATCTCTTGCATTCCTATACACTAATGATGAAAAATCTGAAAGAGAAATTAAGGAAACACTCCCGTTTACCATTGCAACAAAGAGAATAAAATACCTAGGAATAAACCTATCTAAGGAAACAAAAGACCTGTATGCAGAAAACTATAAGACACTAATAAAAGAAATTAAAGATGATACAAACAGATGGAGAGATATACCATGTTCTTAGATTGGAAGAATCAATATTGTGAAAATGACTATACTACCCAAAGCAAACTACAGATTCAATGTAATCTCTATCAAACTACCAATGGCATTTTTTACAGAAGTAGAACAAAAAATTTCACAACTTGTATTGAAACACAAAAGGCTCCGAATGGCAAAAGCAATCTTGAGAAAGAAAAATGGAGCTGGAGGAATCAGGCTCCCTGACTTCAGACGATACTACAAAGCTACAGTAATCAAGACAGTATGGTTCTGGCACAAAACCAGAAATATAAATCAATGGAACAGGATAGAAAACTCAGAGGTAAACCCACGCACATATAGTCACCTTATATTTGATAAAGGAGGCAAGAATATACAATGGAGAAAAGACAGTCTCTTCAATAAGTGGTGCTGGGAAAACTGGACAGCTACATGTAAAAGAATGAAATTAGAACACTCCCTAACACCATACACAAAAATAAACTCAAAATGGATTAAAGACCTAAATGTAAGGCCAGACACTATAAAACTCTTAGAGGAAAACATAGGCAGAACACTCTATGACATAAATCACAGCAAGATCTTTTTTGACCCACCTCCTAGAGAAGTAGAAATAAAAACAAAAAATAAACAAATGGGACCTAATGAAACTTAAAAGATTTTGCACAGTAAAGGAAACCATAAACAAGACAAAAAGACAACCCTCAGAATGGGAGAAAATATTTGCAAACAAAGCAACTAACAAAGGATTAATCTCCAAAATATACAAGCAGCTCATGCAGCTCAATATCAAAAAAAAAAAAAAAATCAAACAACTTAATCCAAAAATGGACAGAAGACCTAAATAGACATTTCTCCAAAGAAGATACACAGATTGTCAACAAACACATGAAAGGATGATTAACATCACTAATCATTAGAGAAATGCAAATCAAAACTACAATGAGGTATCACCTCACACCAGTTAGAATGACTATCATCAAAAAATCTACAAACAATAAATGCTGGAGGAGATGTGGAGAAAAGGGAACCCTCTTGCACTGTTGGTGGGAATGTAAATTGATACAGCCACTATGGAGAACAGTATGGAGGTTCCTTAGAAAACTAAAAATAGAACTACCAGCAATCCCAGTACTGGGCATAGAGCCTGAGAAAACCATAATCCAAAAAGAGTCATGTACCACAATGTTCCTTGCAGCTCTATTTAAAATAGCCAGGACATGAAAGCAACCTAAGTGTCTCTCAACAGATGAATGGATAAAGAAGATGTGGTATATATATACAATGGAATATTACTTAGCCATAAAAAGAAACAAAATTGAGTTATTTGTAGTCAGGTGGATGGACCTAGAGACTGTCATACAGAGTGAAGTAAGTCAGAAAGAAAAAAACAAATACTGTATGCTAACACATATATGTTGAATCCAAAAAAATAAAGAAAAATGGTTCTGAAGAACCTAGGGGCAGGACAGGAATAAAGATACAGATGTAGAGAATGAACTTGACACAGGGTGGGGGAAGGGTAAGTTGGGATGAAGTGAGAGAGTGGCATGGACATATATACACTACCAAACGTAAAATAGATAGCTAGTGGGAAGCAGATGCATAGCACAGGGAGATAAGCTTCGTGCTTTGTGCCCACTTAGAGGGATGGGATGGGGGAGTGGAAGGGAGACACAAGAGAGAGGAGATATGGGGATATATGTATATGTATAGCTGATTCACTTTGTTATACAGCAGAAAGTAACACACAATTGTAAAACAATTATACTCCAATAAAGATGTTAAAAAATTTAAAATAAATTAAAAAACAAAACAAAACCTCTGAGCTGTGAACCACAAATGCAGCAAAGCTTCATTTCAGGGGGTAGTCTGGTCCAGCAGCAAGGAGAAAAATTAACCTCGAGACTCCAGGTTAAGCCTGGGGATGTGGAAGGGAGACAGAGTCACCCTGAGAGGTGGCTTCCCCAGGCTCAGGGCAGAAGTGAATGAAAATCTTCTTTTGAGAAAAGTATTTTCCATCCTGGTGCCTACAGTAAGGACCACCTCTCTGAGCTCATTACTAACAATTACCAGAACAAACCACCATGAGTGAAAATCTGCAGAAAAAAACACATTCAGATTTATGATCCCAAGGGATGAAATGCTAGAATTATTACAAGAAGAATAGCATATAATAGTGTTAGGAACATTTAAAATAAGAAAATGGAATTACAAAATGAGGAAGCAGAAACAGGCAGACTGAGCAAAGAACCAGATAGAAATTTTTGAAATGAAGGGTAAAATTATTAAAATTTTAGTATCTATGTTAAAATCAAATTGGGCACAGCTGAGGAAAGAATTAATGAACAGGAAGATAGACTTCAAGCAATGACCCATAATATACCACGGAGAATAAAGGAGAAGAAACATAAGAAAGATGAAAAGATATAGACATTTGAGTGAAAGGGTTTAATATAAATCTATCTGGAGTCCCAGAAGAGGAAAGGACCCCAAAATGAGATGAGATAACATTTTAAGAGTTAATGGCCAGGGTTTTACAACATTGATAGAAGACATGAATCCACAGATGTACGAAGCACACTGCATCCCAAGAAGAATAAATGGAAATAAAATCCACTCTTTGGGCTGTTTCTTGCAACAGCAACCTGAAAACAATTGCTTGGGGGTACTTAATACTCACAAGGACTGTTAGAATGTAAATGATACATGCCCTCAAAAAATTTCCAGGGGTAAGTAATCAAAAGTAAATTAAAACAAGGCAGACTTTCAAGAAGACAATTTGAACACGTAAATTCTACTCACATGGTTAAAACACACACACACACACACACACACACACACACACACACAAAGATGTTCATTATGGCAAATTATATTAGTGACAGCAAAATCTAAAAAAATCCACTCTTTGTCACCTTTCGTAAAAGTGCAGAAAACCAAAGAGAAAGGTGCAAAACTTAAAGAGATATATGAGGAGAAAAAACACCTGCAAAGGGATGACAATTCATTTGGCAGAAGATACCAAAATGGAAAAAGCCAAAATGGAAGCAAACAAAGTGAAATCATACCTTCAAACTCCTGAGAAAAATTAAATGTTAGCCTACAACTATGAATTCAGCAAAATTATCTTTCAGAAACAAGGCAAAATAAAGATATGTTATATAAATAAAAATAAAGTGAATTTATTACCCTCCCACCTACCCTTGGGAAATAATTAAGCATGTACTGTAAGAAGAAGAAAAATGACCTCTGAAATAACGTGTGAGCTCCAGAAGGGATGGTGAAGAACCAAGTCAGTAAAGCTAAAAAGCCTTGTCTGTACCCTCAAAGCCGATAACAGTATCTGGCACAGAGTTGGTGCACAATTATTTTTAATAGGAAAAATATTTGCATAAAATAAAACAACATTTCTAATTCATAAGAGTTTCTAGAAAAGGCAAACCCAAAATTCTGAGCAGAAACATCAAAGACAGAAGAGGCATAGTTTTCAGGCTCTTGCATTGGTTCCAAGGGTGTTGTGAGGTTGCCCTAGACTTTGCTAAGTATCCATGGTGAATTTCCAAGGAAAATCACTGAAAGAGTAGAAATGGTGCATAAATTCTAAGGTAAAAAGAGGGAAAATGAAATAAGAAACTATAAGCACAAAAACCATGCTTATGATATGTCAGGATCTATTCTAAAATTTTACATATAGTAACTCATTCAATCCTCATTATGTTTCATTGATGTGGGCCACTATTACTATGTTTACTTTTACAGGTGAGGGTACTGAGAGGTTGGGTGACTTGTGCAAAGTCACACAGCTAGAAAAAAATAAACTCTAAAAGAGGAGTGGCAAGAAAGGAGGGGAATGTAGTAAAAGTGGACAAATCATAAAAAGTAAAATGGAGTAAACAAATGCTATATATCTGTAATCACAGTAAATATAAATGGACTAAACTTACAAGACATGGATTGTGAGATCCAGTTTTTCTTAAAGATATTCAAACTTATGTTTATGAGAAACCCACCTAAAAAATGAGGACATACACATTTAGGTATGAAGGGGTGGAAAAGGCAGACTATGCAATTAAGAACCAATAGAATGCATGGTAGCTATATTAATGTCAGGAAAAATAGCATATAATACAAAAAAATGCATTAACAGAAATAGAGCTACTACATTATGATATATTGTTCAGTCTCCCAGGAAAACACAACAATTCCAATTTGTATTCACCTAATAAAATTTCTGCAAACCATATAAAGCAATGTCTGATGGAATTATAGGGAAAGATAGATAACGCCACCATCCTATTGGATCTCTGCCTAAATTATGAATAAAGAAAGCAAAATTTCTAAAGGCGGAAAAGAATTAAATAACTTCATTGATAAGTGTGGTATATGGAGCCTGTACCCCAAAATTAGATGCTTTCTTATGCAAACACAGAACGTTTACAAAAATCGGACCTGGCGTGGAGGAGCTCCTAGGAGCCCTTTCTCTGTTGACAGTACGTTAAAGGACAAGTGTTGTCAGCTGGACAAAGAAGGCATATCTGCCAGGTAACCATCTCCCTAACCCGACAGAGGGCTGGGCTGGGTCTTATGTGCAAGATTGCTCTAGTTCTCAAGTTGTTAGAGAAGACTGGGGGTCTGCAGACAGTGGAGGCAATGATGATGACTGAGACAGAGCCTGTGATGATGATGGTGACAGCTGACACATTGGGAGTCTGCCATGTGTGTACTAGGCTCTGAGCTTTACATGGATTATCTCATTAAAACCTCATCACAACTCTGCCAAGAGGGTACCATTACCATCTCCATTTTCACATGAGGAAGTTGAGGCTTAGAAATATAGGAATCATATCACTAAGAGGAATGCTGCTTCTTATGGTTCCATGGCTGACCCTGTCCAGGGGGCTGAAGTCTTTCTTCTGCCTGAGGGTAGGGGAAGGCCAAGGGATGGACACTTGAGTTGCTTGAGGCTGTCCCTACTGTCCCTAGAACTTTGTGGGAACATTTATTTACTTCGCTCTAATGAATAAAGTGGAGCTAATGCTCTCCTCCCCAGGTTTACCTGGAAGTACAATGCATTATGAGCCATTCAGGCTGAATTCCAGCTAAGGAGGAAACCAGACAAGATAAGGCAAGGGAGAAGTCGTTACTCATTTGGGGTTTTCCAAAATGGCAGGCGTGAAAAATGTGGGAATATGAGCACTTGTCATCTTCCTTGAAGGCAATGACATTGGTCTCCCCTCTCCAAGGTCCCTGAGCCCAGCTTTAAGCCTGCCATGCAGAGAAGCAAGGATGACTAGTCTGGGAAACCCTTAACCCATGCTGTTGGGCCATCCACTAGCCATTCAGCAAAGAGTCCCAAGTGAGACGTTAGTAACAGAGCTGCAAACAAGACCCTGCACTCCCAAGGTGCTTGGGGTCAGGGATGAGATTCTGCTTAACTATGGGACTGGGATTTGAACTCAGGTCTGTAGAACCATAGAACCCATCGTACTATGAAGCCAGCCACACTCTGCTGAGAGATGTGAAGGTCCTCCTTAATTAACTTACAGGCTTTCAGAAAACCCTAACTCAGCCATCCCCCTCTTTGGTGGTAGGGCTCCTGCTCTGTACTCCCAAAGCCCCAGCTGCGTCTCCCTAGGACAGCCCTCTCCACGCTGGGGATTGCTGGGTTCCCCTTGTCCCCCACTAAGACCACTGGTATGACTGTGGGTCATTCATGTCCACATCTCCTGCTCCTGGCACAATTACTGTCAGTAAAGCCTCTTGTTGATCAATGAGGAAAGTGACTTTCATTTTGTAGTAGGATTTGCAGGGGGAGCAAACATATTTCAGATTAAAGACTGCATATCACAACATAAAGTAGCTTATCACAACCATTTACTGTCAGGATGACAGGAGGGATCACAAGAAGGTCACAGAGAGTGAGTTTTACCATCAAAAGCCATATCGACCAAAGTCCATTATGATGACCTGAGAGCATGGGACTGGAAGGGCTCTGATGCATTAGTGATTGTCCCGAATATGAGAAAACAGATCAGTGACAGATTAATCCTGGCAGCTTTCATTTTCGATTTCCTCTCTGAATTATACAGAACCATTATAATGTACCCAAATAGAAAAGAATAAGACAGGACAAAGAGAGATACATGTGCTGTATATTGATTTCTTACAAATACAGTTGAAGAGTAGATTTAATTTAACTAAATGGTAGTAGTAATATTGACATAATAATCATGCTTCTCACAGAAATGCTGCTTCTTAGGAATCCCTGTCTGATCCTATCCAGGGGGCTGAGGTCCTTCTGCCTGAGGGGAGGGGAGGGCCTAGGGATGGACACTTGAGTTTCATGAAGCTGTCCTTACTGTCCTTAGGACTTTGTGGGATCATTTCATTAATCTAATGAATAAAGTGGAGCTAATTCTCTTCTCCCCAGATCTACCTGAAAGTACAGTGCATCACGAACCATTCAGGCTGAATCTTGCAAGATAAGGCAGGGGAGAAGTTGTTACCAAATGGGGTTCTCCAGAATGGCAGGAGGCTTGGATAAGGAGGGAAAAATGTGGGATTATCAGCACCAGTCATCTTCCTTGAAGGCAAAGATACTGGTCCCCCATCCCCATTGTCCCTGAGCCCAGCTTTGAGCCATAATCCAAAGGAACAAGGGGAGACAGGAGAGCAGGAGGCAAGGCTGGGCAACCCCTAACCCACACCACTGGCCCATCCACTAGCCATTCAGCAAAGGGCCCCAAGCGAGGAGTTAGTGATATTGTTGGGGCCAGGACTCTGGACTCCTAACGTGCTGGGCTGTCAGGGATGAGATTCTGTTTCACCATCTGCTCAATAAGAAGACTGGACCAGAACAGTGGTTCTCAAACTCAGGTCCATGGACAGGTTATGCAAGAATCATCAGGGACTTTTAAAAATGATGGATTTCCTCAACTGCTATCTCAACAGTGGGGCCCAAGCACATGTGTTCCAAAGCTACCCCAGCAATACTGATACCACTAGTTTGCATCTATGTCTCTTTTCTCACCCTAGGGATGCTGCGACAAAGTCCCATAAACCAGGGGGCTTCAAACAACACACATTTATTCTGTCACAATTCTGGAGGCCGAAGATACAAAATCAAGGTGTTGGCAGGGCCATGATCCTTCCAGAGGCTCTAAGGAAGAGTCCATTCCTCACCTCTTCTAGCTCCTGGTGGCCCAGGTGTTCTTTGGCTGTGGCTGCATCTCTCCAACCTCTGCCTCCATCTCCACACGGCTTTCTCCTTTTTCTGTGTGTTTCTACTCTGTGTGTATTTTATGAGGATACTTGCCATTAGATTTAGGGCCCACCCATATGATCCAGGATAATCTCATCTTGAGATCTTTACTATCTGCAAAGATCTTTTTCTTTCAAGATGAGGATATGGACAGATCTTTTGGGACCACAATCTGGCCCACCAGAGCACCACTTTCTCAAATGTTCTGGGTGCCAGAGCTGCCCTCCAAGGCAGGGCACTGACATTCACTCTTGCTTCAACAATCAGCAGTGGCCACTTCCTGAGGACTCAGTTTTTGGAAAGGGCCTTGGTCATGGTCCCTGGAAAACAGGACAAGGATGGTCCTAGAGACTCTCCCTGGCCTGTTTCCTTTCTGCACCAGTTGTCACTGGGCCCATTGTAAACCTGTTGCAAGCCTTTCGTCCACTCCTGGAAGGAGAGAGAGAGAGTGGCCAGCCACACAAGCTGCATGAGGGCTGGACCCTGGTTCTGTTCCTGGGTCTGCCCTGTGCTGAGGGCAGGGCCTCACAAAGAGCAGCCCTCCAGCAAATGGTCATCAAGTCCCCAGACACCTGCCTGGCTGGCTCCCTCACCTGATCTGGGGTTGCTCCGGTGCTGAGTTGAAGAGGCTTCACCAATGGCCTGTCAAGGAGGTCACCCTGCTCTCTTCCCCCATTTACATCTCCTCTCGCCGACTACATCAGACACACCACCTTATCGCTCAGCTGTCCTTTGAGCATTCCCACAATCTAGAATGGTCCCTGGCTTAATGGACGGATAGATGGATGGATGGATGGATGAATGGATGGATGGATAGATGGTTGGATGGAAGGATGGGTGGATACTTGAGTGGTTTAATAAGCAGCCTAATTTGATTGTAGGTCATAGGACTTGGTGTGTGGAAGCCGAGGAGGCTTGTGTTCTGGCCCTGGACTGGAGCTGAGCCCTGGGAGGCTGGTAAGGAGCTGAGTGGTGGGTTCAGCAGGTGGTGAGACCAGTATAGAGGGAAGAGTGTCAAGAATGGTTGCCCACATCCTGGCTATATCAGTCTTCTATTGCTGCCATAACATTACCACAAACTTAGGAGCTTAAACATCATGAATGTATTATCTCACAGTTCTATGGGTCACAAGTCTGACATGGGTCACTGGGCTAAAACCGAGAAGGAGGCAAGGCCAGGCTCCTTTTCAGAGCTTCCAGGGAAGAATCCAGCTCCTTGTCTTGTAGGACTGAGGTCCCTTTTTCCTTGCTGGTTGTCAGCTGGAGACTGTTTCCAACTTCTAGAATCTGTTCACATTCCTTGAGTCTTAGCCTGTGCTGTGGACTGAATTTTATCCTCCCACCCCGGCCCTGATACATATGTTGAAGACCTAAGCCTCAGAACAACTGTATTTGGAGTTGATGCCTCTAAGGAAGCGATTAAGGTTAAACGAGGTCAAAATGTTGGGGCCTGATCCGATAGGATTACTGTCCTCCTCTGTCTCTGTCTCTCTCTCTCCATGTGAGGACAGCGAGAGAGCAACCATCTGCGAGGCAGGAAGAGAATTCCCACCAGGAACCACATCTGCTGGCACCTCGATCTGGGACTCCAGCCTCCAGAATCGTAAGAAATCAATGTCTGTTGTTCATAAGTCACCCCATCTGGGGTGTTTTGCTACGGCAGCCAAAGCAGATTAAGATGCCTCCTCCCAACTCCATCTTCAAAGCCAGTAACAGCAGGTCAAATCCTTCTCACACTTCAGTTCTCTCTTAATGACCCTCCTGCCTCCCCCACCCACATTTAAGGGACTGTGGGGTTACACAGGTCCCCCTCAGAAAAACCAGGATAATGTCCACATTAAGGCCCATAACTTTAATTCCATCTGCAAAGTCCCTTTGCCACATAACATAGGTTATGCCACAACCTGCCACAAACACAGGTTCAGAGATTAGAGTGTGGGCATCTCTAGGGGCTGACTACACACAGAGAGAGATGCCTTGGGCCCTCTGTAGGGGGTGGGTGCCACTAACCTGAAGAGGGCCTGATCTGTGGACTCACGTGACCAGACTCTGCTGTGATCCCCCTGGAGAAACAAAGAGAGAGAGACAGAGAAGAGAGAGGGATGGGGAGGGTCACCAAGGCTCACCTGGGTCACCATCCCACAGAGCAGAAGGGCACCTGGCCAGGCCACCTACAAGGTCCTGCAGTGGGAAGCTCCAGGCCTTTGTCCCACCTGAGGCAGTATTGTAACTGATTCCAGACTTCTTATCTCCTGGAGGCTCAGAGCAGATTCAGTTTGCTTTAGAAAAATCCAGGAATGGGCATTTCCTCCAATGGAGAGAGAACAATTTATACAGAAGCAAATGAACTCAAGTCTGGGCCAATGGACCCCAGCTGTATGATCACCTAAATACCCTGGCATGTGCAGAACTGGGAAGGGAGTGGGAGGCCAGGTCAGGGCCACCTCTCCCTCACTGGTTGGCACTCGGGCCGGATTATTTTCTCCTGCGCTGAGAGTGCATCCCCACACCTTCCAAGGTCTGCATCCCAACCCCAAATCCCCCACCTCCCCACACAGCCCCATCCTCTTCCCACTTCGCAGGGCTCAGGAGGCCCCTCTGTGCCCACCGTGGGCACCATCTTCTTGCAGCTGCTGGACGAACAGTGGTGATTTCTCAGGTGCAGCCCCCAGGGTCAAGTGCTCGAGCCCCGGTGGCTGGGAGACACCGGTAATAATCAGTAGTCACAGCCTGTCCCCCCTTAGCTGACCCCTGGGAGAAAGCTACTGCCCCCACAGAAACCAGTGCCTTGCAGCCTTCAGCTGGGAAGCTTCATCTCCAACCTGAGTCCACAGGAGTTTTTGTGGGGAAAACTCTAGTGAGAAGGTGGCAGGATGACCAGAGACATCCTGATTCCTTGTCTTGCAGAGGACTCTGGGAAGCCTCCCGCTCCACTCCTGTCCCGGCCTCCTGTCCTGCATCATCATCATTTGTCTAAAACTGCTTCCAGAACAGCGTTCGGTACCAGATACCAGAAACCGAGGGGCTTCTCACTGAAAGGGTCCAACCTGCCTCCCTCCGGCTGCCTTCCCTGAGCTCTGCCCAGCTCACCTGGCCCCCAGCCCAGGTGGGCTCCTCTTCATCCCTGCCCTTACCTCTGCCCTTGGCAAACACCCTTTCCCCACCAGCTCTGCTCTTCCTGACACCGAGACCCACCGGCATCCTGCCCTTCTGTGGGTTCCATCAGCTACCCGCCCCCTTGGTGCCCCGCTGGGATTTCACCTGCCTCTTGCAGCCACAGAACCAGGCCTCTCATTCTCTTCCGCAGCTGGCCGTTTCATTTTGATCCTGTTTGATGTTGTGCCGATGTCCACTGGCAACACACCCACATCTCAGCAGCCTCTGTAGGCAACCAAGGTCATGTGCACGGCTGCCTGTACCCACAGTGACAGAGGTGACCCCATGGTGACACGGGCACACGGCCACCTGTGTCCCATGGTGACGGTGGAGGGGATAGAAATGCGTGGATCCCTCTCGTGTCCCAGGTACTGCGCTGGACATTTCCCTGACATCGTTGCTTCCAGCACATGGAATGGTGAAGAGTGCCAGCTCAGGGACCTTGGTTACATAAACGCTTTGAGCATTTGAGTGGGACTAAGTTCTTCCAAAAGCAAGACACTTTCACCAGGAAGCATTGTAACAAGACTCAGGGAGAAGGACAGTGGCAGGACCAGGACAACTGACAAGGGTGTGATCGTGCTTTGGGTCCTTGTGGTCCATGAAGATGGAGCCCCGCCCAGAGGGGAAGACGGAGCTGGGAGCCTGCCTCTCCTTCACCCACACTTGAGGTCAGGCACGTTGTGTGTGCAGCTTCGGACACACATTTACAGGGCATATCCACCATCCTGTCCAGCGGTTAGAACCTGGACAGGGTCCCGGATGCGCTTCAGTTTAATTCCTCCAGAGGCTACATACTGATTCTAGGAGCAAACAGTTTCAAGGTTTTGGGGAGTTATTTAAGGTGCGGTCCTTCTGTCATGTCTCTGACTCAAGGGAAGAGAAAACTTCAGTCTCCTGACACCTGACAGATGCTTTGTAGGTATTGCTAGTTCCAGGATTCCAGCAAGACATACCTGTGTGAATGAAAAATGGTGCTGCTGTATCAGTAAACAAAGGATACTGTGGCCATCAAGCCATCACATTACAGCCACTCCTGGTGGTGAGCCCCGAGGGAACTCAGGAGGGAGGTAAATGGGCTGCCCACTGCCAAGCCCTTGACCACGGCAGCCACCCTCAAAGGTGCACCCTGAGGGGACTCAGGATGGGAAAGAACAGGATACTGACGCCAGATAGGTAAGGTGAATATCAAAGGAATGATTTCAGTGAGCCCAGACTCTTGCATCTTCCCAAACATAGACAAGCACTAAATTTGTTAACTTGAGATGTCTGGTTTTCTTTAATTAACAGTAATCTTTTGATGGTCCGACTACCTGGTCTTTGTTGCAAAAACTCCTATATATCCTGGCTGCCCCCTTACCTCTTTGGAACAGTCAGTCAGATCTATTTTAAGAGGCTACCTCCTGGGCTTAAAGCCCTAAGTTTGTCTACAGAATAAAACATAACTCTCAACTTTTATGTTGTGCTTCTTTTTTCAATCAACACCTGGGTTCCTTCGAAGCAGAAGGAGCCCAGGCAGGTGCATGAGAGTGTCCTACTTTGACAGCTGCTGCTTCATCCATCCATCCATCCAACCATCCATCCATCCATCCATCCATCCATCCATCCATCCATCCATCCATCCTCCCAAGGAAAGTTTGGTTAATAGGGTAAGGTTCCAGAGACTGTGCTGGAATCCTGGCTATGGGATGGACATGGTGGACCCTGGAGCCCATCCCAGCCCAAGCATCTGCCCAGAATGGGTGCTGGCTAAACACAACTGACAAACAAACAGACCCAGTGAAGCAGAAAGGGCAAACTGCCCCTGGAGAGGCCCGATGGGAGGGTCCGGCTGGGATCACTAGTTGCTACTTGGTTGAAAGAAGAGAGTTAGAGTCTATGTCATAAAATGAGATCCTCGGCTACTGATACAACACAGCCTATGGTCCCCAAGACCACCAGGGGCAGCCAATTAAAGCAAAAGCACTCTGGAAAGCAATTAGAGAAGGGAGCCATGGAGAGCCTCCAGCCCACGGCCCTGGGAACCGCCTATCAAGATCCCAAATGATGTGCTGTCTTTCCCAGAAACCCCGGAGTGAAAATGAGCTTTAATCACCCATCCCCTTAACATTAGTCACCACCCATCAGCAGGACAGACCCTGCCAAAGCAGAGTCATTCTCAATCACATGGGCTAAATAAGTGAATAATTGCAGGAATAAACGCTGTGGTTAATGCCAGCATGTTGAGCACGGAAAAGTCCCCCTCTGCTCCCAGCCTGACTGCAGAGTCCTCAGGATTCCCCCGGGGCCGCCGGGAGGGCACAGAGGTTCACGCACCAGGCTTACCCTGGGAGGTCTTTGCCACACACCAGCCAACACATCTGAGCCATGCTGCACGTCCTGGAAAATTAGGATCGGCCACATCCTTCCTAGGAGGACCCGGAGGGCAGCTGAAAGGACTCCCATTGCTGGGGACACACGAGAAATGGGACGCAGCTGTAGCACCCCCTGTGTGGTCCAGGGCGACTGATGCTGCCCTGGAAAAAGAAGCCACAGGCTGGAGTCCCAGGCCTCCGCCGTCTCCCGGGCTGCTGGGTTCACCTTTGGGGAGACTGAGGTCTGGAGAGTCACAGCACCTTTGCAGGGAACAGGGGTGTCAGTGGGGCCCACGGAGGTGGCTTCACAATGACCAAAATCGCCCTTGCCCACCGCTGCCTGCACCTGCTTGATCCAGAGCCCTCCAGGGCCATCATGTAAAGACAAAAAGAAGGGGCGAGCAGGTCTCCTGCTCTTTCTTATAGAAGTAATCAAGTGGTGGTGTGTTCAAGCCGCGGTTTACCCAAAGGAATGAGCAGAGATCAATATTAATACCTGGACACCTACACACTAATCTTCTTGAAATGTCACACAAAAAGGCATCAAGAAACTTTCTTCTAGATGTTTGCCAGTCACGGGGGTGAATCTCAATATCTCTCTCTCTCTCTCACACACACCTCCCGACACGCACAAACTTCTGAAAGTGACACATGACACCTGAACAGACACCGACAATCCATGTGGAATTCTGGGTCCTTTTCGCTTGGAAAGATCAGTGCGAGCCCACAGTCAGGACCCGAGGGCAGAGGTTGGAAGATGCAGAGGGAGTTGGACCCTCCCCGTCATTGGTGTTGGGTGGGCCACAGCCCCAAGCTGCCTGCTGTGAACACTGCTTAAGATGACTTCTCCAAAACCCACACTGCTGTTTTGTTATTCATTGATCGGAAGCTCAGATCTAAACACAGACGCCTCCGAGGGGTCCTCACCTGCACTTGCAAGTAGCTTGTGAGTCATGCTCAGCACCCACTCCCGGAAGGTCAGTCTGGAATTAGGGCTGAGTGGGCGCCTGGAGGTCCTGGAGCTGATTCCCCCTGGAGGCAACTTGTGTCCCTCTTGGAAGCCCCCAAAAACACAGTCTCGGGAGGCGGCCCTCTCTTTACTTCCTTTGCTCTCCATTCGTTCTCCAAACACACAGATGCTTCCAAGAGCCCCAGAGAGAAACCTTTGAGATGGACGTTGTTCCCACAGCTCAAGACACATCTTCCTGAACTCTATTGGGTCAGGATTTGACCGGGAAAGGTGCCCTCTGCCAGCCCCCCTCCTCCACCCAATGGGCCACACACAGCAGCCTGGGGCCACAGAGGCTGTGAGGTCTTGACTCCTTAGAGCCATGGTTCCCTTGTCTGAGAAGCAAGACGAAGCAGAGTCATTTCTGAGTGGACACAGGTTAGGGACAGAGCCTGTAAACTGCCCACCGCCACTCCTGGGATATAATAAGCCCTCGGGAGGTGTGAGGGGTCTCTTGGTTGTCAAGAACCCTAAAAATATCGGTTAGTACCATTTGTCATTATTGATTCTTCTCAGCTGGTTATCGCCACCCACACATCTCGGCTAATCACCTTGCAGATGGGTAGGCCAACGTGAAGGGTGTCTGCTCTTTGCTGTCTGCCTTGGTCTCCCTTAGTTGTGCCCCAAAGTCCCAGCCTCTGAGTCCCTGACGACAGAGGACAGAGTGAAGGGCCCAGCTCTTCAAACTTACCTGTGGGATCTCGGTGAGAACCTTCCAGGTGAACATCTGAATTCCCGTGATCCTGACTCCTTCTTGTGCCTCCTGCGAGGGGATGGGACAGACAGCGAAGCAGGTGAATTGCCGCACACCTGACATAGGGACGGGGTGCTGCGCTGGGCTCCCCTTCCGCCTCTGTCACTCATACAGGAATTCCACTTCCTTCAAGCCAATAGACCACAAAACAAAAACGTACCTCAGAGAAAATTATAGTCAGAACCGGAGCTGATTAGCAGTGAAGCACGAAGAAATCCTTGTCAAACCACTTTTAAACCAGCAAAGCTCTTTCCTCAAGGAAATCATGCATGGAAACAAAACAAGGCCTATGTTATATCAGTGCCAGTCTATTTTACAAGTCTCAAATTATTCTGTTTCTCTGTCTTAAAGCAAAATCAATATGAAATGAGAATCAGGAGCTCCAAAATCGAAACTGATACTTGTAGATGGAAAAGAAAAAAAAAAAAACACCACCTCTTATAGTAACCTTAGTTTCCAATATTTGGGGGGCAAAACCTGAAATTTTTGATTTGTGTAGATAAATTGTCACAAATAGAGTCACTTTTTAGCATCTCATCTTCAAGATCTACTTCCTTTAGGCTGATCCAGAAACTTGAAAGAGGAAAAGCAGGAAATGTGGGTCTTAAAGTTGAATCCCCGAGTTATAGACAGCAGCTTGCAGGCTTTATCATAAACGTTAAGAAAAAATCAGATAAGAGGCACCCAAAACTTACAACAAGCCCTAAGACAATGTACGATGGTTGTCATCAGTGCCTTGTAACTCTCATGCTCAGCACACACTTGTCTTCCCAGCGCCCCTGGGAGACTGCAGGTCCAGGGTGGGATGGAGAAGAATCTTCTTTGGCACAATTTTACCACATTCCTTTTAATGTAATGACCATATGATCTCTGGGGACAAAGGAGGCTTCCGGGGGCTTTTGACTGGCCCTAAAGACTTCCAGTGCCATTCCCACCACCGTTCCTTGCCCCTCTGCTCGACCCCCCTGCTGTTCCTCCAGGCACTCCCCCATCCACTGCCCCTCGTTCCAAAAGTCCTTACCCCCAAGTGTCTGCCTGACTCTCTCATTTGACCCCGTCACTCTGAGCTCACATGTGCCTTTTGAAGGAGCCTGACCGTGGCCACCTCATTTAAAGTCAAACTCTGCCACTCACTGCCTTAACCTACCGCATTGCTTTTACTTCTCTGTATTATATTTATTGTTAATCGTCCACCTTCACCACAATCTCGTAAATTCTGCTTGTGACCTAGGATAAGAGTTTGCGATGGTCCATTTTACATGTCAGCTTGACTGGGACGAGGTGCTTAGTGATGTGGCCAAACAATATCCTGGATGTTTCTAGGAGGGTGTTTGTGGACGGGATGAACATTTTAATCTGTGGACTCTGAGTGACGCAGCTCACCCTCCCTAGTGTGGGTGGGCCTCAATGCAATAGTTGAAGATCTGAACAGAACAAAAGACTGACCACCACCACCCCGCCCCCAACAAGAGGGAATTCTGCAGCAGACGGCCTTTGAACTCAAACCCCAACATATGTTCTTCCCTGGGTCTCCAGCCTGATGATCCATCCTGCGGTTGCTGGAACTCGCCAGCATCCAGAATCACGTGAGCCAATTCCTTACAATAGATCTCTCTGTATGTAGACATATGCTGTTGGTTCTGTTCCTCTGGAGAACCCCACCACACAGAGCTCACAACTGTTTGTTGAATGAAGGAGTGAAGAAATGAGTGAGTGAAGTAATGAATGAGTCCCCTTGCAGGAGAAGCAGGCCCTGACGAGGACATCATGGGCGGTCCTGTTGGGAGTGAGCCAGCATCCTTGTGGATCTCTTGGTCCTCTCCTGTTACCCATGTGAGGACTTGCTCAACCACTGAGCTCCCATCACTTTTAGGGGCTCCTCATCCAAAGGAGCCACCTCTTTTCTCTGGAGAAGTATTTAAGCTTCAGGACGTCAGGTGTTCTGTGATCAGATTCTCCTTCAAAGTGAGGAAAGGCAGTGTGCAAGGTTCGAAGTCAGGAGACCCAGTGACCGTCTGCGACCATAAACTCAGCCTCTCAGAGCCTTCATTGCCTCGAGTCCACAGTGGGGAGAATAGTAACCCCTGCCCCAGAATTGTCGTGATTTCTTAACGCTGTTCACACGGACAAAGAGTTTGTGGAGTGCCTGTTGAGTAGGCTCAATAGTGGTAGATACAAAACTCCCAGCCATTGGTTGGCTTATAAACAGCAGACATTTATTTCTCAGAGTCCCGGAGCTGGGAAGCGCAAGGTCAAGGTGCCAGCAGGTTGGACACCTGGTAAGAGCTCTCTTTCTCATTCATAAATGGTCATCTTCTTGCTGTGTCCTCACATGGTTGATGGGGTGAGAGGCCTCTCTTGGGCTTCATTTATGAGGAAACTAAACCGTCATCACCTTCCAAAGACCGCATCTCCCAATACCGTTACCTCGAGGATTAGCATTTCAACACATAAAATTTGGGGGACACAAATATTTAATCTACAGCAATATTGTAAATAAAATGGAATATATTGAGTCTATAAGCAATATCTCCAGGCCTCCTGCACTAGATCTTCCAAAAGAATGTTTGAGGAAACCTTCCAATTAAGATCTCCATGTTTGATCACTCATTTGTTCATCCATCTATTCATTCATTCATTCATTCATCTGAGTGCCTCCGCTAGCATCAGCCTGGCTCACAGCTGAGGAGGAATCAGCCAAGGGCATGAGCTACTTCATCTCATTTTCAGGAAGGTCATGGGCAGCAGGCAGAGCATTGAGGGGGCAGGATGAGCCCACAGTGCTCTGGGAAGGCCTGGGGGCAAGAGGAGGGATCCTTGCTCAGGACCACTGCTCCCAGACGACCAGCCAACATAAGCCAGGTCAGTGAATTTTCCAACTGAATTCTGAAAATGAGAAACCCACACAACCCACACTCAAATTCAGAAGGCTGGGGCTTCTGAATTTGTTGATGTTCTTTCAGCCATCTGCTGTCCACCTGTCTTCACAAGCCATTGGTCAGATTCGCCGTCAGATCCCGGGCACCATCAACATGCCCGCATGTACATGTGTGCATGGTGTCCTGGCTAATGAACACCAGGGCTCCCCTCCCCTGCGGGGCTTGGAGTTAAGTTCCAAGGCCCTGGACTGCACACACATCTTTCTTAACTCAAAAGCCCTGCGTGGTCCAGTGCTTGGACACTCAGAACCAACGCAAAATGAAACGCTTGACAACGTGCATTGTCCACAGTTAACATCACAGAAACTTGCATGGTTATCTTTCATTTCTTCAAATGAAATGAAACCCAAAGCTCCATCCTGCATCTCAAGAATTACTGTCATCCAGGCTCCTGGAACTATAACCATGAAACCTAATAAAATCCGGGGCTCTGATGGAGGTCCCAGGAGCCTGATTCCACCTAAGTCTGCCATCTTGATGTGACTGACATTGACCAAGGGTGGCTGTGCTTTATCATTTTCTATCTGATTGTGTCAAATTGGCGCAGTTGCCTTTAAACTATTTGTGTTTCCTACTTTGGGTCTCTGTGTTTATCCTTTGAAATGGCCTGGTTAACAACTCCTATTTCACCTCCCTCTTTCCTTTTAGGAAAATGAATCTCGTAAAAATCACCAGACTGGTGACTGAGCAAATACTTTGGCATCATAAAATTTTGATTTAGAGGTTTAGCAAATGTGATGGAATATTTTTGTGTGCCCTTCTGATGTGTGCAAACTATTTTTGGTATGAGGGCATTTACATAATATTGACAGACACAGGCTTATTTCACCCCCCCTCCTCTCTTTTGAAATGGGAAGTGATGAGTCAAACCAGGACGAAACAGGTTCTGAGTCAGAAGACACGGGTTCGCCGGGTCAAGCAATTCAAAGTAACGTTCAGGCACAAAGTACTGGAGTCAGATGGTGAGACAGCCTTGGAAAGGTGAAATACCGACACCCAGAAAAGGAATATGTTTGTGCCCATCATCAGGTAGTTGTTGCTATCCCAAGCGTGAGAGGATGGAGCAAACTTTAATCACCTTTTGAGTGGAGGTAAATGATTTGAAGTCAGGCAGTGGGTCCCCAGTGGGGTCATGGGACCATCTGCAGGTGACTGGAGGGGCTATGGGAATGGGACCCTTCTTTCTCCCCTCTACATCAGCCGGGAGGATGCATGTACCACGGGACACATTCTGGAAAATGGCTACTTAAAATTATCCCCCAAAACTGGTGAAACAGATACAGAAATGGAGATATTCAAACAATTGGTGTAAAAATGCCCCAGACTGTCTACAAGGGAAGAATGAGAATTGTCTCAAGATGAGGGTAGCTGACCCACTCCCTACAAGAAGATGGGATCTAGGATTTATGGGAGAAGAAAATGGCATTTCTGTGGGTTCCATAGGAGAAAGCCTGGAACTGGACTTGATGTTTGTAACCTGCTTGGATACTTACAATAAGCTTATGATGAAATATGAAAGCTAGTTAATGTTTATTGTGGGCTGACTGCAGGGTTAGCTGTTGACTTGTGTTTCTGAATCCTCACATCAACCCATTTTGCAGACGGGGGACTGAGGCAAACCAGGTCTTTGCTACTTGCCTAAGGCCATCCAGGAGGTAGGGCCAGAGTTCAGATCCAGAAGCTCTGCATTTCATGCTGCACGGGCTGCTTCTAATTTCTAAATTATGGCTCTGCTTCTCCAGAAATGGAAACTGGGGCTCAGAAGGGTCCAGTAATTTGTTTGAAGCCCCACAATGACAGTGAGGGAGCCTGGATCCACACTCGAACTGGCTGACTCAATAGTTGGTGCTGTTTCTGGGACACACCTGTCCTCTCCACCCCGGGGGCAGCTGGCATGCTCTGCCTTAGGGTATCCACTGAGGGCTGGCTGGGTTGCTGGTTCAGTGGGAAGGCATCCTGTTGGCATGGAGACCACCCTAGCCATGGCTGTCTTCTACCATCTTCACTTCAGGGCCCTTGGGCTGTCTATGAGCATCCTGGCTTCTTGCTATCATGTTCATTTCCTCCATTATACTTCAAATTGCTTGATCTACATTGTACTGTCTCACCATTGATTCAGTAGTTAAATTAGCTGCTATTTCTCTCTCCTGCATTACAGGCTCAGAGAAATTTGTTTATGAATCAAATGTTCTGTGGGCTTGGAAGGAAAGCTTAATATATATTCATTACAGCTGAGCCGTAATCACCTTAAATCACAGGAACCTCGGTCCCAGGCAAACCACTAGTCTTGCTTGGAGCAGAAGCCCATCTTTTACTTGACTGGAGTATGCTGCTGATGCGTGAATTTTCATCAGGATTCATGGAAGGGCGTGCAAAGAGGAAGCAATATGTTTTAAAAATCTGTAATTTCAAACCGATGCAAGATTTTTTACATGTCCCACCCTCTACATGTTCAGAGAGCACCAACCCCAGGTCCACCCACCTGACCTCCAGCCTGGGTCAGTACCACCATCCATCTCATGTGGAAATAAAGATAAATGTGGATGAGCTCAGAGCAATGGTTGGTGAGATGCTGCACACTTCTCCTTCCATCTGGGGTCATGATGCAGGCTCACACTTTGGCACTGCACCCAATTGGACCTTCTCCAGAAGAGCCTTCAAGGTCCCCGCAGCAGATACTGGCACGTCCACCCCAGGGCTCTGCTCCCAGTAGGTGCTGGTGCTCAGAGGGCTGACTCAGACCCACGGGGCCTCTCACACCAGACCCTGCCCTCGAGAGGTGTGGGGTCTCTGCCCCTCGGGCCTGCTTTTCCTCATCTCCTGTGGGCCCGAGCCCAACCCAACACCTTCCAATTCAGAGACGGGATAGTAAGTGGCAAAGGGCACACCGTCACACTTCCTGGTCACTTATCTACATTTTAATAGGACAGTTCTAGACTCCTGACTATGGTCCCTGCAATAGACTGAATGTTTGTGTCCCCCCAGAATTCATACGTTGAAGCCTAACCCCCAAAGTGATGTATGGGGGTGGGGGTCTTTGGGAGGTGCTAAGGTCATGAGGGTGGACCCCTCAGGATAAGGTTAGTGCCCTTATAAAAGAGACCCCAGAGAGCTCTTTTGCTCCTTCCACCACATGAGGACACAGCAAGAAGACGGTCATCTGCAACTTGGACGAAGCTTCTGACAAGACACTGAATGTGCCCACTCCTTGATCTTGGACTTCCAGCCTCCAGAACCATGAGCAATAAATGTCTGTTTTTAATAGAGCACTCAGTCAAGGGTGTTCTGTTATAGCAGGCAGGACAGACTAAGACAGTCCCCCTCACCCTCCAGTGGGTCTCAAACAGGAGATTCTGGAGATGGAGGCAGATGAACGAGGGAGAATTCCAGGTGAGGTGCCTTGGAGAAATCCTAAGACGTGTCAGGTGTGGCCTTTCCTGAAAGTGGGCCCAGAGGTACCCCCAGGAGCATCAGGATGCTGGCATAAGGTGGAGTTCCCCAAGGATCTGTGAGTCTGTGTCAGGCCTATCTGTCCTAAAACGCCAGACTCCAACGCTGAAGCTGAGGGGTCAGTGGTTTAGCTCAGACTGACACATCTGGGCAGGTGTGGAAGATCGTTGGGGGCTGAGCTTACCTGGAGGGCCTCTACCTGTGGGCGGTGATCCCACAGCTGAGATGGGCCTGTACCCACAGGCACCCGGAACTTCCTGTGGTTTCTCCAGAGCATTTTTCTTTCCCAGTCAGAAAGCAGACCGAAGCATTTCAAGTCACACTTGAGTAAAACTCCCAAAGCCAGAAGCTCGGGATATTTCCACTCTGCGTGACAAGCACTCCCCGTCAGAAATTTTATTTGCGGATTTTATTAGAAACTAGTTTATGACACAAATTATGGGATGCCAAGGAAGTGTAAACGAATCAGAACCTGCTTATCTGTTTCAATGGCGAAATCCACGCCATGCAGGTTTTTATTGCCATCCATTTAAAACAAAGCCTGATCCATTATGGTCTTGCAAAAACATGCTTTACTCCTAATTCCATGGACAATATTCTACTTAATGAAATTTCTGAAATAACCACGTGATAATATTCTTGACTGTGACTTCACATGGAGAGACCAAGGATGGAGCAATGCCCAACCTCTTCACTGTCTTTGGAAATCCTAATAGAAACTCTGGAGTCAGTGTTCAAACCTTTATGGGGAACAGTGGGCAGAGGGCATCCCAGACAAGACATGGGAACTCTTGGGGCCAAGACTGAAGGTAAAGCAGGTTTAAAAAAAAGTTTTTCCCCTGGAGGCTAAAGCGGAAACGTTCTCATCCTGCTTACCACCTGGGCCTTTCCTCTCCCCGGAGCTGCATGCCTCCACATCCCCCTGGAGTGTGATTCACGGCCAGGGCTGACACTTAGGACTGAGTCACCTCCGGATCATGGGTGTGTGTGTGACAGGGTGATATATTTGTGTACAACACCCAAGTGCCCCTGGCTGAAGCAGATTTTTCCTAATTACTATCCTCCCAATGCCATTTAAAAATGTAATGAAGGCGATTACAGAAAACTCTTTAAGGTAGATCTAAATGAATAAATTTATTTAAACTCTTAATGAATTTTCACCTCTCCAAACTGGCAAGCTCTGGGGCTGGAATCACTAACTGCGGTGTTGGTGGGAGCTGAGGATGGGTGGTGGGGCTGACAGCCTAACGCTTAGCTGGGGGGGGACAGCTCATTTATTATCTGGGTCCCTGGGAAGCAGTGACCAATGACTCCATCTGCTCAACACCTCTCTTCCCAAAACAGACAAATTTAGCCCTAGACCAAAGTCCCATGTATCAGATCCAGCTGGGGTGTAGGGCCGCCCCCAGCCTAGAGAGAGTCTCTAAATGCAAAAGCAACCACAAAGAAGTACCTGGGAAAGGGGTCTGGGGAGATGCCCCGTGGCTTGTCGGCAGGGAGGAGGGCCAGAGTGCTCTCTTTTGTTCCAAGAGACTTGCCCTTGCCAGAGGCCAAACCGTGGACGCACTGGATGGCCGCCTGCAGGGCTGGTGTCCTGGGACCCGTCTGAGTGCACCTGGGAACCAGCATCATGTATGCTCTGAGGCCTCCACTCAGAGCAAATGTCCCTCATTTCCTTGAGCCTATTCTGCCCCACTTTTAGACACAAGAATTTTCAGTACTGTCCAAATAGCCCAAATCTACAAACGCCGTCCTTGACCTTCCTGAGATGGGCTTCTCTTTGATGAAGATTTGGGTCAAGGGTAATTTGCTTTCCTGCCTCTTTCCTTTAAACGCCTCTCTCCCCAGACTTACCCCACCCCTTCTGGACCTTGGAGTCACCACCATCCCCATTGCCGCAATGAGCACATCCATCCATCCAGTTCATGGAGGGATCTCTGCTGTCCATCTGTCTGTCTGTCTGCAGGGCTGGGTATGCAAGGGGTGTTCAGTGATGACTCACAGAATGAAACTCACTGGATTACTTGTGAAAGGCTTATCAAGAAGCTTAGGAATGCCAGATTTTTCTGGGCTCTGAGCAATTTATGAAGTTTAATGTGTCAAGATGTAGGGACAGAACTGGGAATAACCTAATCGTCTGTCCAAAGGACTCTCAACTTGACACGGGTTGAGTACCCAACGTGCTCTTTGTTTTCCATCACCTTGAGGGAACCTTCTTGAGCCGACTGGTGGGTCATCAAGATTAATAAATACAAAGGCTTTAGCTGATGCTCAGCCACAGAAAAGGCACCTGGAGCTGCTCTTTCGTGACTGATTAATTAGGGAAAGACTCGGGGGCGTTAATTAGCGGTTGAGTATTTTCTGAGTTTTAACATTCATGGTATGCAAGTGTATCAACTTCTAACAATATCTAACAAGATCATTTGAAAGTGAGATTCTCCTGAGAAATGCAATCATGGTTTGGGGAAGGTGTGGGGCCCTTTTGGTTTAGTACAAACTCATCTAAGTCAACAGAAAGTTTGTTACCAATTGTACTAATGTTCTTTAGCAAATGGAGAGATTGGCCAATAAATATGCATTAGATGTAATTCTATCTACCTGTTGCATTTAATCCCAGAAGCAAGAACCATTACATTACGGAAGTTTGATGAATGTTTTCATGTGCTCATATGACTTGGAAATGAGTGAGTTTGCCCAGATGAGGGGAGAGAGCTGCACGTGAGGCCGAGCAGCTTCACGGCTTCCATGTGGAAAGCTCTAAATTTAAATCCGTACCTTTAGGGATTGTGAGACCAAAAGAAAACTGTTGGGCCCCAAAGGGACCATTTCCCACCATAATGAGAATTTTAAATGGAGGGTTTAAATTTTTTGAAAAGCCTTTCAGAAACGTTTGCAAATGATGGTTTCTGAAGTACTGGCAGAGATGACATTAAATTAGAGAGAGGATATCTCCTCATTCTAACTTCCCACCCTGAAGACCCTTCTCCCTACCCCAGGAGGAGGTGAGGGGGGCACATCCCAGGTACAAGCAGACCGGGAACCCAAGCAAAGGATTCTTCAAGTGGCCCCAGCTGATGAATTTAAGCCCAGAAAAGAAAGGTCCACCATGAGAGGGACAGCCAGGTAAAGAAAGGTGGCAATGGAACCTGAGATTAAAGGGTCCAGAGAGTGGGTCCCCAGTGCATCTGCCCCTTCTTCACCTGGTTACAAGCTCACTAACCCTGGGGAGCTGTCAAATGTTAGCAGAACCCCCCTCAATTCACCCACAAGAATGGGCCCTAGCAACCATCTGCTGAGCATGGATCAGTGCAGAGCTCCCTCTAAGTCCCGCCTGGGTCACCCCCTTGCATCTTCAGACTCTCCTGGACAGTGCCTACTGTGAGCGCCCCATGAGAGTGGAAGGTGATGAATCTGAGAGGCTTTATTTAGAACACAATAGTTAAGAAAGCAGGAGACAGCCTGCCTCTTGGGTTAGCTTCCTGCCTCCATCAGTTCCCAGGTAGGTAGGTGGGTTACCTTTCTGAGCCTCCTCACCTGTACAACAGGGATAATAGGATTACCTGTCCCAGGGGAGTGTTGTGAGGATAAAATGAGTTCATCCATGCCTTACATGGACTCCACAAAAGTGGTCGTTGTTACAGAGGTTAAGTAAGGTGACCATTACAAGTAAACAGGGAAGCTGGGTTCCTACCAATTGTGAATCAGCTCCATATTGTACATTAAGAAAGGGGCAGTTGGGAGGAAATTGACTTTTCATTTTAAAAACATGTGCTGGATGACTGACTGAAGAGTGGTGAACAACGTGGATGACAAGCTGCAGAGCTGACAGTCATTTTTAACTTCCCAAGCCTCGGGGAATAAATGTTAGTGGTCATAGTAAGGGTGGTTGGTTCAATATTTGGGAATCTGGTCCAAGTTCAGACTTCTTAGCAGAATGTACAAGGCTCCTTGAAGCCCAGCACCTGCCCTATCTCCTGGTGCTCCCATATCCTCTGCCCCAAACAGCCACCAAGTCCTACCCACATGGCATGATGTGATAGGTGGAATAACAGCCCCCAAGATCAGGTTCCAGTTCCCCGAGCCTGTAAATGACACCTCATTTGGAAAAACGATCTTTGCAGATGTGATTTACTTAAGGATCTTGGGGTGGAGAGTTTATCGTGGGTCATCTAAATGGGCCCAGATGCCACCACATGTGTCCTTATAATAAGGGGGCAGAGGGAGATTTGACACCTGCACAGAGGAAAGGCCAGATGACCACAGACACAGAGATTGCCAGCAGCCACCAGGAGCTAGAAGAAGCAAGGAACATATTCTCCCATAGACCCTCTGGAGGGAGTGCAGCCCTGCTGATAACCTGATTTTGGACTTGTGGACTCCAGAAATATAAGCAAAGAAATGTATGCTGTTTTAAGCCACTCAGGTTGTGAGAATTTGTTACAGCAGCTCCAGGAAACTGTCACACATGGGTTTTTCCATCTCTCTGCTCTTGATCAAATTGCTTTATTCTACCTGGAAAACACCTCCTGTTCTCCTATGTCTAAGTGATCCCTACAAGTCCCTCAAGGCTCATCACAACCTCCTCCAGAAAGCCTTCCAGGACTATACCTCCCACTCCTCCCTCACTCCTCTCCTCTGTACCCCTCTCACAGCAGCCCTGGATGGCCATCATCTCTTTCCTTATGTTTCTCCCCAGCTAAACCAAGGGGTCTTTAGGGACAGGGATTGTCCTTCCTTCCAGTGACATGTGGCTGTGGGTGAACTGATACGTTTTATCTTTCTTATTAAAAGACCCCCCTGCAAGACTCAGAGGTGCAGCCATTCAAGGGACACACAAAGAGATTTCCAGGTGTCAGCACCTCCACTGTTTTGTGGGTACCAGTGGGGTTAGGTTCCCTGCAAAGAGCCCACAAGTAGAAGTTAGCTCCTCAAAGCCACTGCCCACTGTGAAGACTGAGGTGGGGAAATGCCACCAGACCACGATGAGAACCACAGGAGCCCTGGAAAAGCCCCCAGGGGGCTCCTAAGAGGAGAGTCCAGCACTTTGCATGGAGACTTGAGGCTCAGCTCACCAAGGCTCCACTGGGAGCTTCTTCCCGTGCTGGGAATAAAATGTGTCTATCAGTGTGGAAGCTGCAGAAAGGGGCGGAAATGAGTGACGGTCATGGTCACTCAACAGGCATTGAATTGGGACCTGGAGGAGTCACTCCGTCCCCAGGTGAGCTTGCTTGGGCGAGCGTGGCCTCAAATGCCCTGCTTCTAAATGAGGGCCTTGAACTTGGTGGTGTCCACAACCTTCCCAACTCTCAAATGAGATGACATTTAATGAGGGCCTCCAGTGGAACAGGGCTGTATTGTTGATGGACTTGGCCAGATGCCAGTGAGACATGGACTTGTTTCTTCATGTCCTGGCCGTGGCCTCCACTTGACAGCTTCCAGACAGCAGAGTGTCCACATGTATCGGGTGTGGCTTCCTCTACCAGCAGAGAAGGGATTCTTGTCTGCACTCACCACTGCTCTGCTGCCAGGGTGCCTACCCTTGCTCTGACCATCATGAATCTTAACTCCATGGGGATGGCCTGGGCAGAAGGAAAATGTCCAGAACACATCAGGTTGTGGTACCTGGGACCTCATATGTAGGGACTGGGGGCTTGGGTGTCATTAGGGTTGGTTTCCTTGGCCCAGGCAGCCTTCTTTGATGGCTGTTGGGTTCTGAAGATACTTTAGTGATGTTTCGATGCCATCAGTAGCAGATGAGACTCCAACTGGACCTGAATAATTAGGGTGTGGAATTAGAATAAGAATCAGAATTGTAGAAATGGAATAGAATAGGATCCATCACTCTCTAAGACGACTGTGGTGCAGTAATGACAGTGATGGAGCATATGGGCTGAGTCACTAGTTCTATTTCTTGCTGGCTGTGTGGCCTTGGGTGAGTTATCTCAATTCCCCAGGATTCTGTTCCCCAAATGAAATGTGCAGGGAACTATAGTAATTGCCTTATTGGGGGTTGTGGTAGGCCACAAAATGCCCCTCTCTCCCCCAAGGTATACATGTCAGAACCCTGTATATTCCTGCATTTGGAAGAAGAGTCTTTTCAGATATAAGTTTAGGATCTTGAGATGAGGTCATCCTGGATTATCCCAGTGGGCCCTAAATGCAAAGGTAACTGTCCTTATAAGAGACCCACAGAGGGAGACAGACAGGCACACTGAGAAGACAGAGACTGGAGTGATGCAGCCAAAAGCCAAGGATGCTGGCAGCCACCGAACTCTGGAAGAGGCAGGAAGTATCCTTCCCCAGAGCCTCTAGAAAAAGTATAGCCCTTTGGATACATTGACTTGGACTTTTGGGCTCTAGAACTGAGAGTCAATTTGTTTTAAAACATGTTTTTAAAGCCACAAAGTTTGTGGTAATTTGTTACAGTAGCCATAGGAAACGAATACAGGGTTTATGAGGATTAGGTAATTTAATACGTGTGAAGTGCTCAGAACAAAGTGAGAGCTCAATATATATCCATAATCATGGCATTGACATGGGTTTCCACTTCGTTGATCTGTGTCTGCCTAATAAAATGGGCAGTCTCACTCCATGTGAGACTGCACTGTGTGAAGATTTTAGTACTAGTCAGTCATATAATACTAAGCATTTCCTCTCAGAATTTATTCAGATAAAGTGGGTGGAAATCACCCATGGCCTCTCCCTTAGTTTACTAAATAAATATATTGAAAGCCTACTCAATGCCTGACACTGTGTTAATTTAATTTGTTATATATTATTAATTGTCCCACAAGCCCATTCATTGATCCAACAGGTATTTAGTGAGTGTCGACCGTGTGCCAATTATCATTCTAGGTTTTGGAGGTGGAACGGCAAACAAAATACACAAAACTATGCAAAGCTCCCCACCCTCAGGGAGTTAACTTTGTTCTGAGGAGACAGGCAATAAGCAACATGAATGAATAAAATAATAATATATATTAGATGTGGTAATGAGTGTGGAGAGAATAAACAGAGACACAGGAAAGGCCTCACCAGGAATATGACCACTGACCAAGGTGCTGCAAGTGAGAGAGCAAGGCATGAGGACACATCTGAGGGGAAGACCACCCAGACTGAGGGAAACCTGGGGGGAGGCATGGAGAGTGCAAAGGTCAGCGGTGAGGTGGGTGGGTGGAGTCAGATAGGGACGAGGTCAGAAAGGAAGTGGGTGGACCACTGTGAGTCCTTAGGTTTTGATTCTGAGCTTGCTGGGAACCAGCTGTAGGGTTTGTGCAGAAGGGGAACCCGACCCAACTGTGATTATGAATGTGTGTTCTATTTGGGATGAAACTAGAGGGAAGTGGTGGTTGGAGCAATACCTGAAAAGGGACCACATGGGTGGTCCGGGGACATGTGATGGGTGTTTGGCTTCAGGGTAGCATGATGGAACAGGGACGGATCCCTTTATCCTGGGGCTGGGAAGAAGCAGCCAGTGAACAGGAATAAATGGAGGAAGGTGTGGTATGAAAGGGCCAACGGACAAGTGTGTTTCTGGGACAGGCAGGAGACTTACAGGGTCAAAGTCTGCCACAGGTCAAGGAAGGTTAGCCTGGGAACTGACCACTGATCAGTGTCCTGGAGGAACCTCAGAGACAGACAAGAAGCTGAATACCAACTCCCATTTTTGGTAACAGCACCTGGATTTTCCTTGCAGGAAACCCAGCTCCCTTAAGACATGAATCTCTGTAGAGCTGTCATGTCAGTCAAGAGCCCTGGTTGTCCTTGGCCAAGGTAGAACGTGGGGCCCAACTTAGACATGCTTTCTCACCTTCTCTCTCTTGGAAATTTTCATCTTCCACTGGCATAAGGTAAACCAAACCACAAAACAAAAGGTCATACTTAATCCCATCAAGAGGCACATGAAACTACTATCCACTTTTCCATCCTTCTATTTCCTTAAGGCTGCCTTAATTCCTGGGTATTCTAAGACTTTCTCCTTGATTCTATCATTCCGTATAATTCTAATGGACCTTCTCTTTGCAGCTCAGACTGCTACTTGGGCAGATGAGGAGACCTCTCAGATTGTCTGTATGCCTCCTGGTCAGTCCACCAAATACAAATGTGGGTTGGGAGTGACACCCTGAGATCAGGAATTGCACCAATGGCTACAGCAAACAGGACAATTCTGGGCAATTTTTGCAGTTTATTCTTCTCAGCAAACCTGAGAAGTCTTTTCACTTTGTCTCAGGATTGACTAAGGAAAAAATATTTGAATGCTAAACCACATGTGCGTGCACTGGAGCGTTTAACCTGTCTTGCCCATCCTTCAGGGACAACAGTTTTCTATGGTGGGTGAATTTATCCAAAGGTGGTCTAAATAGCGCCTGTCATCTACTATCAGTTTGCCCCACACTGTAAACCCAAAAAGAGGTTGCCTACCTCGGATTTCTTACTTATGCATGTTCACATATACTCAAAACAATATCTGACTCACACTTTCCTTATTTCTATCTCCTAACAACACATCACAGACACACACACACATATGTACACCTGCATGTACAAACCCACGCACATATATACCACTACACACCACACACACACCTGATTTTCCTGACTATTCACTTACTTTTTGGTGAGTTTTACTGTCTAAAATGTCTCAATTACCCCCTCACTTGTTAAGGTTTGAATTCACCTCTTGAGTTGCCAACTTTGAAAGAAAGAACACAAGACAAAACTTTTGGTTTGGCTCTGTTTCTCTCCTAATTTCATCACGCGTGCTAAATTTTTACTGTTGACATTCTCATTTAGGGGGAAAATCATTGGTTTGGCTTTTTAAAAACTATCAGATGTTTTACAGACCTTCTAATGGCATGTTTGGTGTGAAATTAATTATCAAAGATGCGCAGAGTTTTAAATTAGATTTTCTCTGTTCTTCAAGGCAAACAACTAGCTCTGTTTTTGTCCTTAATATAAGGTTCTCATTGCTGCCTTTTTTCCTCTACAATGAAATGATAAAACAAATCTTCAACTTATTTTAATGTGCTAATTGGGGGTTATTACAGCTCATTTTATTTACATTGAAATAAAAAAGCATCAATTCATTTTCTTTGCACAAACAACTTAGAAAGGATTTTAATTGCCTCCTATACAACACATATTTGTAAAGGGAAATGATATATAAAACTAAAGGCCTGGAAAAAATTTTGTTTGGGCAATGGGCTAAATTGAATCTATGGTTTTCTAAATAGACACCTAATGCCTTAAATGATTTCCCTTTTGAATGACTGATTCATACAGATGACGCTCCATACTTTGCAAGAAATAAATGCTGGTAGGAGGTAGAAACATCCAGAAAAGGAATGAACAGGAGACTATTTCAGAGCATGATGGGTGTCCCACTCAACATTTTAAGTTTTCTGTTGTTGTTGTTTTGTAATAGGTGAACACACAATAGTGTAGACTGGTTAAAAGCTGAAATGCAGGGTTAGTGGATCCCACACCCGTGGATATGAGAAGATGCACAAAACCAGTCTTTTATGCTCAACTTTGACCCTCTTCCAGATTCACCCCTGTCCATCTCCCTCTGGTCCTTCAAGTTTCAAAATACTCGCTCAGGGTTTTAAACATGTCATAGCTAATTATCGTGTGGGATGACAGATGCAAAGACATATCATCAGAATATTATCAGAAAATATTTCTGATTAATAGCTCAAGTCAAGCAAATATTTATAGGAAACGCTCACAAGTCACCGGCTTCTGGAATTACATTTTCTGCCTTTAGGCTTATTCTCACATTTTTCATCTTTCAGAGCCAGAATCTTTATTTACAGAGGCTGGGGGAAGTCCAGCTCCCTCTGCTATGTTTTGCTTGTATGGAAAATGCGGGGAAGTAGCAACGACACACAGACACGGTCTTTGCAGACTCCCTACACCCTCTAGCTCCCTCTCTCCTGTCCTCTAACTCCTAACTGCGATGGGCAGTGGGTGCTGAGGGGCCGGAGCTGCTAGGGGCTCCTACTCCAAGCCAGCGACTGTGCAAGTTACCATCTTTCATTCACTCCTCGTGACTCATGACCCTATGGGATGCACTTGGGTTTATGACTTTCAAAACCAGTGGATGGCTCCTGACTCCCCTTGTGGAAATGATTGGTCATGAATTTATCAAAGAAAACTTGCAGGGGACTGAGCCAAGTGGGCAAGGAAGCCGTGAGTTAACACTGCTCCAATAGGGGTCAGGACTAACAGTGAGGGAGAGAGATTAAACTCAGCTCAGGATACAACAGGACAGCCGGGGAGGGATTTATAGCCAACAGGAGGGCAAAGGGATCACTGAATAAAAAAAAATTACCTTGAGGACCTTGATTGGATATTACCAGGGGAGAGTCTCCCTAAACTGGATTAGCAGGATTCTTGCTAAAACTAAAGTTGGGTCGAGGAGGAGTCCTTATCACCGTGCAGAGAAATTTGGAAGCTTGCAGGAAGAAAGAGAAGGTTATTGGGAGACACGTTAGCAACATTCTCTGCTTGGCTTAATGAATGAATGAGCAGAGCCTCGTGGGGGAGGAGGCTGGGACATAAACTGGCCTCTTCCTGGGGTCACTAGAATATTCTAGCAACAGACAGGCTTGGGCCGACAGCCTTACTCCTTTGGATACTCTTCCCCCTTCTCCCCTATAAGCCTGGAATCTCCTGAGATTGGGATGCCAAGACCCCAGGGTTCACTCAGCTCCACAGAGAAGGGGCTCTGAGCTCCCACCCGCACTTTTCCAAAACCAGTCTCCTGCTCACTCTCAAAGGTAAGGAAAAGGTGCCCCCAAGGATGTAAGCATCTTGCCGGGGACCAGTCACAAGGCACCGCCAGGGGTGGGATTTGGACTTGGCGGGGGTTTGGATCCACTTGGTGAGGGATGGATCTGAGCACAAGCGTGGCCCCCCACCGGCCCTTGATTCCCGGGATCACCCCATTCTCTCAGCTCCCAGATGTGCACAAAGTATAACTATGGACATTCTGAAAGCCACCTTAGATGTTGGGCTGCAAAGTCTCTGTCTGGCTGACTTAAGTTTCCCCTCATCATTTTGGAGGCTGTGGAACGTTCCACTCAGCCCGGACCCTGGGTGCCCCGTGCTCAGAGCTGGCATCTGTGTGTTTCATCTCATTTCACAAGCATCCTGACACAGAGCCTGCAGTGTGTGGATCCCCTCAGGGCTCAGGAGGAGAAGCGGCTGGGTGTCGGGGGAGGAAACAAGCCAGATGGGAATGACAGGAAGATTGACCATAAAGGTAGCTAATCACACCAGGATCCGGGGAAGGCGAGGGAGGGACCGGCTGCCCATGGTCTGGCTCATAGGCTGTTGCCTCACCTGTACGACGCTGGATGCTGTTCTCAACCCTATTTTTAGTGCTCTGCAGGAAGAAGCGAGTGGTCAGCTTAGAACTTGAGTTTAGAGTTTCTTTTGCCCCCATCCTGGGGGAATTGAAACTGCCATCTCTTCCAGATGGTTGGTCACATCTGACCTCACCCTACCTAGATACACCAGTTTCCTATGATTCCCCCAAAGAGCACAAGCTCCCAACAAGAGGGTCCTTTCCTGCCCCAGATGTAGCAGGTTTATGGCACCAGACACCCCCTAACTGGGCCCCATCTGTCTCCAAGGAGACACGCTCTCCCCAAACATTGAGTTTCAGCTGAGATCCGTGAAGCTGGCTTTGATACCATCTAGTTTCACAAATCCCTACAAAGGGTGGCGGAATAGGACACCCCCAAATATGCCACCTTGACATAGGACTATTTTGAGCTAAAGGCACCTGAGAAAACAGTAGGTGCAAGAAAGATGCTCTGAATCCTTTTTCTTCCTGAAAGCAGGACATAATACTCCCATGTGGAAGATGTCCTCCCTGTACCAGGAGGAAACAGAGGAAACATCCCAGAGACGGGAGTCGAGGATGAGAGAGAAATCTGTACAAACAGGCTTGTTAGCGTGACTCCCACTGTCCTGAGGTTTCCCCATATGTTCCAGTTATTTTCTACAATCATCCTCTTTATCCAGCCTGATTTGTGGGCACTAAGGTTTTGCCTCTTCCGTGGGTCCTCATTTTGCTGTGGGAGCTCCTATGTAAATGTGAAGATCTGCATGCTTTTCTCTTGTTCATCTGCCTTAGGTCAATTTGACTCCCAGGCCCAGCAGAGACCAGAGAGAGAGGAGGTAACATTTCACTGACCCTCCACCTTCCTTGGTTTCCTGTGGCATTGAGAGTGCCCCCCCCATGCCCCTCTCACACATCCTGGGTTCTTTAACAGATTCAAAGCTGTTTGAAGAGTGGTGAGACTCTAACATGGCCTGTGTCACCCTTATGGCTGAGCACCTAATAGGTATTTTTTAAATGTGTTGCCCAAGCCTCACACTCTTGAAGAAGATGCCCCAAAATGCTAATAAACCCTAGGTTTTCTGATTGTTGTCCTAGGATGCTGTGCTGAAGAGGGGAGGGTGAGCCTGCATCCTCGGTGCAGCTGCTCCACCAAACCTGGGAAAGAATTTGGCTGTAAACTTGGCGAGAGAGGCTGCTTCCATCTTTTGTGTGTCACCAGCAAATAAGGGAGACTCTTTATTAGCAGGGAGCGCTGGCCTCCCTCCCCTAAATTTTGCTGGCTGGGGAGATGGTAGCGCTCAGAGCAGATGGCTGATGACCGATAGGTTGTGACGGCCACAGATTCTGAAGAGGTAAAAACAACTCATGGTCTCACGTCTCAAACAGTCTCTTCTTCCTCTTCCTTCACTCTGCCCTGCTTGCTCTCAGTGCAAATCCATCCTTCATTGCCTGGACAAGAGATCTTATTCAACACATAATGCATCAGCAGAGGTTACCTTGAGCTGAGACCAGAGACCACTGGCTGCATATCTTCATTTTAAAACCGTAGCCACAGATGCCAGCTGTATTGAGGATGTGATTTTCTCCCCGGGACCCACAGGGCGAAAAGACGCTGAGGCTGTTCCAAATGGCTGCAGGAGACAGCCTGCAAGGCAGGGCCATTTGCATTAGTTCAGGGAGCTGGGCATGGGGACAGCTTTCCTAAGCAGAAACAGCTGTGCCTTCCACCAGATGTGGAATTGTCATATTGTTTCTCCCCCCACCCCCTTCATTCCAGGGACCTTAGGCTATAATTGATTTTTGAATATGGCAATAAATCAAAGCTTTGAGAATTACAGAAGACTTTCCCCCCTCTTCCAAATGGCTCTGCTGGTCGCCTTACTGCCCCTTCCCTTTCACACCGCGTTCTCTAAGCACCGAAAACGTGTGCGATATCCCAGGAATCAATGCCAAGAACAAATCCGTGTTTCAGTCTACAGCATTTGGAGTCGAAAAATAAAAATAAAACCCGAAATAGCATCCATCAATCACCCAATCTGTATCCTCTTGGTTTGGATGGGATGCAGACATCCCCCTAGGTGCTGGGGTGCGGGGTCAAGAATGACTCTCCATTGCAAAGTCAAAGGTTTCACTCCCAGCAAACGCTGTTTATTTCCATTTTTAAGAGACACATTTTGCATATAAAAGCATCCTCCCGCCGCACCATATCTGCTCACTGTTCTCTCCCGAAAACGGGCCTCTGTAATTGGTGAGGAATAATAATCATAAAAAAAAAGAGTGGGAGAGGCTGTACATAAAACCCTCTGTGTGGAAGCAAAGGATGAAAACAGAGAACGGCCTCTGGGCTAATCCGTGCGCTTTCAAAATTGCTATTTCTTTTGTTTTCTCTCCCATGTGCCCCCAACCCTCCCAGATTTAAACCTCTCGCCTCTGCAGCTTCAAGCAAAGAAACAAACATGCTTGATTCTCTTAATGAGAAAGCTCCAGCTGAGGAGCAAGGTGAAGGGAAACAGAAAACTCCAGATTAAACTCGATTAAACCTGAGCAACTCTTGACTTGTCACCGACTCCCCTTCAAATCTTACCTTCATCTAAAAGTCTGGGGCGCCAGAGGCAACAGGTAGCCAGTCAGACGGGGACGCCCTCTGAGGGAAGTTTGCATTCATTTCAGATGCCAAGGTCTGAATCCTGGCTCCCCCCAACCCCATCTAACAGCTGTGTGATTTGGGCAAGTTATTTTAGCTCCATAGGCTTCCGTTTCCTCATCTGTAAAATGGGCCTGAGAAAGAGTATCTCTCTAAAAAAATATTTTTGTGTGTGAGGGTGAAAAGAAATGACCCATGTAAAGCATTTAGGATCTGTGCATTTATTATTTTAAAAATACCACCAGCTCAGTGGGGTTGTGGATTCGTGAGCTCCAAGGCATCACCGTGACAGACCTGGTCCCTCCTGGCCCTCCAGGGAACCACGGCCTTTGGTAGGGCTGGCAAAGTCACCTGAGATAGCAGGGTGACAATGGTGGACAAGACAGGATGCTCATACACTGTTGATTCGGGAAGCGTGTATTATGGAAATCTGGATGAATATCTAGGGAAGATGCCAAGAAGAGGCAGGTGCCTGATTTGGTCTAATTGAAGAAAGTGTTTTCTAGCTCTGCTTAAACTGCTTTCCCGTGTTGATTTCTAAGCAGTACTTGGACAAGCTGGGCCTCTCCCTGCACACTTCAGGAGACTCTCTCTTAAAATTGTGAAACAGCTCAAGAAGTTAGTGGGAATAAAAATATCTGGAGATCCTCCCAGGTGTCTGCTAAGTCATTGACAGGCCTTGGAAAGTTTCTAGTTTGTGGTTGCCTCCACAAAAAGATCCATTATGATTGCACACCATGAATTTACTCCTCAGAGTATGGATAGTTCTGGAAGGTTATGGGTCTTAGTGGAAAGGCTGTAAACCCAGATGATGTGGGCACACATCCTGCATCCCATCTTTGCCAAGTAACAGCTGTGGGCCCTTAAGCACGAGGCTCCCCACCTGCTGTTGGGGACCCACCTGCTTGCTCAGAGGAGAAGTTGAGGATTGCGAGAGCGGATGCTTGGGAATCTGGCCCTTGATGGGTTGTCTGTCACTTCCCTTCCTTCCCTGACATTTGTTTCAAGACTCTCCCAGGTGTCCAACCCTCCTGGGCAAGAGAGAACTTTGATGTTAACTCTCAATTACCGACATGATATAATGCAATTAGTCTTCCACTTGTAATGAATTCATTTCATGATTACAGGGCTGCTTAAAACAATGTGCGTATAATGAATGAATCTTCCATTAGCGTGCATGTCTGCTTAGGTGTAAATATTTGAAACACAGCTGTGTAAAATCAAAATTAAATGACATCGTTTTGGTTGAGTTTGGTCCTGGAAATTGGGAGATACGCTCCCTCCACATCCAACAGGGTTTATTGAGGCTCTACTAGGTGTCAGGACCACTCTCCCAGGTGCTGGGGATGCAAGGGCAAATAAAACTGACAGCTCCTTGGTAGCACTGCATGGACGATACACACACGTGAAGCCTAGTTCTTGACCCACTGTGTGCTTCTTTCCCTAGCGGACAGGGTGGCACCTCACCTCTGCCCCCAGCCTCACTCTACCCTCTCCTATCTGGTCTCCATCCTCACTGTACCATCCAAGTGATTTTGGTTGAAGCCACCTGTGATCTTTATATCTTAAATCCAAAGCACGTGTCTCAGACTTCATCATACCCACCTTTCTGCATTCTTCACATTAAACCATCACCTTCTCCTCAAACTGACAGCCCCTCTGGGCTCTGGACTGCCATACCACCAGGTGTTCCTCCAGGGCCTCACCTCCAGGGCCTCACCTCCCTGCCCCCACAGGCACTCTCACCCACACCCGTGGCTTCATCAGCACTGCACACTGGCACCCCCAAGACCTGCATCTCCTGCTCCCACATCTTCGTTGAACACCAAAGCCTCATGGCCAATCGTCTCCTTGACCAAAAGCCTCCAATGAATCACCAAGTCAAAAAGTTAAGAGCCCCGATTTTCCATAACAAAGCCAATCTTACTTATTTGAAAGGATGGCCCACCATGAACTCAGTCAACAAGCCAGAAATCTAGGAGTCCCTGTGCCTATCTCTCTCTCCCTCACCCCCATATCTAACCCATCACTGAATCTTCCCAATTTTATCCCCAGACATCCGGCTGTTCATACAGTGTCCTCTGTCTCCAGTGTCCGCACCCCAAAAGCCACTGGTCTCTTTGAAAGTGCGCTTCTCAAATGCTCTTCACCCACTCTTGTCCCCTTCAACCCTTATTATTCTTTTCTTTTTAAGAATAATTACAAAGGGGGCAACTGGATACCCAGGAAATAGTCCTTGGCCAGAGTCTCAGAGGGCCTGTCCCTCCTCCATGCCTTCCCCAACCATACCCCTGCTCCTTTTTAACAACAATTCTCTTGCTTTTATTTATTGCTTTGCCACCTACAGAGGTATCCCTGAACAACAGAGTTTAGATTCTGTCGGCTACTGATCTTACATAAAAAGAATTAGACTACATGTGTTCTCTGTGACTTGCTTGTGTAGCATATCATTTATTGGTGAGTGGTTTTAGTGCTGTAACTTATTCATTTCCATTTCAAGTATTCAGCAATTCATTTATCTGATGTACAGCTGATAGACATCTGGGGTGTAGTCAGTTTGTTGCTCTGAAAATTCCCTGTGCAGGTCCCCTGTATAAAATACACAGCACCGCAATGGGAAGTGGGAAGTCCTGCAAGTTCTCATCCTTCTCATCACCTCCTGTTTTCAGGTCTTTAAGCTTTTACTCTTCTGAGGTATGTGGTGTAGCTCATTACGGTGTTAATTTTCATTTTCCTAATTGGCAATGAGGTTGGGGTATCTTCATATATGTTTATTGCCCAATTGGATTTCATTTTTTTTGGCATGCTTATATAATGCCTGTGAGGTGCTTTTAATTTTCTGTATATTCAGATGTTATAGCATCCTAAAACAAAACAAAAACTTTCTAGCTGAGGAGACACTGCCCCTCTTTGAGGCATCAGATTCAAAAAGAGGGCAAAGGAGCCAGCAGGGAGCAAGCCTTTGATGTGCAAAGTGACTAACCCAGAGCCAGACCTCCTTTATCTGACCCTGCATCCCAGGAGGCAATATTCCTTTGCCTTAACCATCCAGAGTCCCCCTAGGGACAACCCCCATAGCCCAAAGCTGGCCAGAATTATTCCAACTAGGCAGTCCTAAGCTGTTCACCTTGCCCCACCTTTTCTGCAGAAGCCTCACTGAAGACCTTGACTAACTGCTCCCCACCCCGACCCTGCTCCTGCCTCCTGACCACCTTGGTGCTTCCCCGTGGGGCCCTGCATGGCATGCCAGCTCCTGTGTCTAGGACTCCTAAGTGGAACAAGCTGTGTTTTCCTGCACCTGTCCTCCACCTCCTCTTGTGGCCACACCTGCCTGACCGCCCCATAAAAGAATACAGAACAGGGGCTGTGGATGGATCCTGATAGGTTGTCCATCTTCTCCAGGTTGATCCACACAAGTTCGCACCATCATCTGGACACTGGTCCTCTACTGATAAACGAATCCAGACACCTCTCTTCTGCTTGAGGTAAACATTCCTAATTTTAACGTCATCAAATTTATGGATCCTTTATTTTATATTTAGTGCTGTCAGCACCTTGTTAAAAAAAAATCCTTCTCACCCTTTGTGGTAATTCTTGGTAAAGGAAATTATCCCTCCGTGCTCTTCAATAGCTTTATGTGTTTTATCCTCCCCTGAATTTGTTGGTTGGCTTTTATGTGTTGCCTTTTTTATGTCTATGTCAATACAACACTATCTTACTCATTTAAAGATTGTTGTGGCAGATTTTTGGAGTAATGGTCCCCAGTAGATCACATCACTTGTGTGTTTCCATCTCACACTGTGACTGGCTCTGGGCAATGGGACATCAGAAAAGGGGACAGAGAGACTTGATAAGTGCTCCTTCACTGGGGATTACCCCCTGGAATGCTGCACAAGAATGACCATGGCATGAAAGACCACATGGAGAGAATGGCTGGGCCATGCCAGCCACTGCAGCTGAACCCAGGCACACACTTCCAAATGCAGCCAGCGAGACAAGGCAAGCCTAGCAGAATTTGTGGGTCACTGCACAGAGGGGAAAAAGAGAGTCAGTATTGCTTTGGGGTGTTTGGTTATCAGAAATAGATAACTGAGGCGATGGTCTTGGTAATCTTGGGTCTCTGTGCTTCTACCTGGTCCACAGCTTTCTCTCCAGTTCCCACCCTTCCATCCTGGTGTGAAACACTGACATCCTGCCAGAGCCTCTCACTGGTACCTTTGTGTCCACTTTGCTTCATCCAATCGAACTGAATTCAAACATAGAAAAGTACTCAGAAAAATGTAACAAACTCCTTTGTACTCAGCATATTTTAAAAATGTCCTTTGATATTTCAATTCAAATTGTTTTGAATATAAGAGCAATAAAGTCCCTTTGAGCCCTTTCCCAATAATACTCCCATCCTTCCTCTCCACAGGAAGCACTCCAGGAGGAACCATTATCCAACTCTTTGTATTGACTAAGATTCTCTCCTTGACCAAACTTCGGGCAGACTCAAAGTTTTTGTTTGTTTGTTGCGGTACGCGGGCCTCTCACTGTTGTCGCCTCTCCCGTTGCGGAGCACAGGCTCCGATGCGCAGGCTCAGCGGCCATGGCTCACGGGCCCAGCCACTCTGCGACATGCGGGATCTTCCCGGACCAGGGCACGAACCCGTGTCCCCTGCATCGGCAGGCGGACTCTCAACCACTGCACCACCAGGGAAGCCCCAGCCTCAAAGTTTGTGCCCTATTCTCCACTAGGACTCATCAGTGGGCCCTGTCTTCAGCCTGCCGAGTCCAGTGTTAGCAAGAATCCTGATAAGTCAGTTAGGTAAGAATGCCTCCACCCCTGATAGCTTATTACCTTGGCCTGCTTTCATCAAGAATCCTGTTGAATCACTTTAGCAAGAATCCCCCCACCTTGATGTCTGCTCTTCAAAATTTTCATCCACTGACCTCTGCACCCTGCTTCTTGGCTATAAATCCCCACTTATCTCTTGTCTTTTGGGTTGAGCCCAATCTCTCTCTCCTATAGCAATAGTCTTCAACAAAGTCTTCCTTACCATTTT